>NC_087264.1:1558647-2158647 GCF_015220805.1 Pogoniulus pusillus | reverse complement strand
TAGTCCCCCAAACAGCATCCCATCAGAGTTGGTTTGGCTTCAGCTTGGAGCTCTCATTACTGATTCTCCTGCTAGAACAGGATGCCTTTTAGTACCTTGTATTTTCAGAGCCACAGGACAAGGGAGGTTCTTCTGCCCCTGTGCTCAGCACTGCTCAGGCCACTCCTGCAGTGCTGTGTCCAGTTCTGGGCTCCTGAATTCAAGAGAGATGTTGAGGTGCTGGAAGGTGTCCAGAGAAGCATGACAAAGCTGGTGAAAGCCTGGAACACAAACTCTATGAGGAGAGGCTGAGGGAGCTGGGGTTGCTTAGCCTACAGCAGAGGAGGCTCAGGGTAGAGCTCATTGCTGTCTGCAGCTGCCAGAAGGGAGGTTGCAGCCAGGTGGGGTTGGGCTCTGCTGCCAGGCAAGCAGCAACAGAACAAGGGGACACAGTGTGGAGTTGTGCCAGGGCAGGTCTAGGCTGGATGTTGTTAGGAAGTTGTTGTCAGAGAGAGTGATTGGCATTGGAATGGGCTGCCCAGGGAGGTGGTGGAGTGGCTGTGGCTGGAGGTGTTGAAGCCAAGCCTGGCTGGGGCACTTAGTGCCATGGTCTGGTTGCTTGGCCAGGGCTGGGTGCTAGGTTGGGCTGGCTGAGCTTGGAGCTCTCTTCCAACCTGTTTGATTCTCTGATTCTATGCACACTCACAGAGCTCAGCAGTCTCCAAGAAGCAAACGAGACTCTTCATCAAGGAGCTTTGGCTTCCAGGCAGCAGCAAGCTGAAATTGCTCAGCAGTTGCTGCAGTTGAGAAGCAAATTTGTGAGCCACTTTCTGCCATGGAAATGGCAGTTCCTCGAGCAGCTGTGGTGAGTAACTCACAGAACAGCTAGTTCAAGCTGCCAGATTTCATTTGATGCTGTAACAAGTCAGCCTCTCCATCCCCTCCTCCAAATCAGCTCTGAGACTCCTGTGTGCATGCTCTCCAGTTTTGCAAAGTCCTTGTGAAGACCTGACAGCAGAACTGCACATGGAGGATTCCACTGAGCAGCCTCTTCAGACTATGTGATGCTTCTATCCCCTCCTCCTCCCCCCATCCTTCTCATGCCAGCCAAGTAATCTATTACTCATTTTTACAGGCTGCAGACAACTCCAGTTCCCAAGGCATAGTCCCTGTTGTAATAGCTACAGGCCCTGCTCAAAGCCACCACCTACTGATCATGGAACCCTAGAATTGTTTCAGTAGGGAAAGACTACAAGACCAAGACCAACCATTACCTAACCTTGGCCAAGACTGCTCCTAAACCACTCATGGTGTTCTCTAGATGCCATCCAGAGGGACCTGGACAGGCTGCAGAAGTGGGCACAAGCCAAGCTCAGGAGCTTAAACAAGACCAAGTGCAAGGTCCTGCAGCTGAGTTGGGGAAATGCCAAGCACCATTGCAGGCTGTGCAGGGAGTGGCTGGAGAGCAGCCCTGAGGAGAGGGACTTGGAGGTGCTGCTGGAGGAGAAGCTCAGCAGGAGCCAGCAGTGTGCACTTGCAGCCCAGAAAGCCAAGCAGAGCCTGGGCTGCAGCAGCAGAAGTGTGGCCAGCAGGGCCAGGGAGGGGATTCTCCTCCTCTGCTCTGCTGAGACCCCACCTGGAGTCCTGCATCCAGTTCTGGAGCCCCTGGGACAAGAGGGCTGTGGAGATGCTGGAGAGTGTCCAGAGCAGGGCCTGGAGGATGCTCAGAGGCTGCAGCAGCTCTGCTGTGAGCACAGCCTGAAAGAGTTGGGGCTGTGCAGGCTGGAGCACAGGAGGCTCCCAGGGGACCTTCTTGTGGCCTTCCAGGAGCTGAAGGGCCCTCCAAAAAAGCTGGGGAGGGACTTTTTAAGCTCTCAGGGAGTGCCAGGAGTGGGGGGGATGGAGCAAAGCTGGAGGTGGGGAGAGTGAGGCTGGAGGTGAGGAGGAAGTTGTTGAGCATGAGAGTGGTGAGAGGCTGGACTGGGTTGCCCAGGGAGGGGGTTGAGGCCCCATGGCTGGAGGTGTTTGAGGCCAGGCTGGCTGAGGCTGTGTGCAGCCTGCTCTAGGGTAGGGTGTCCCTGGGCATGGCAGGGAGTTGGAACTGGCTGATCCTTGTGGTCCCTTCCAGCCCTGACTGATTCTATGATCCCATGCAATAAGGCACTGCAACCAGACAAGTTTTGTGCCAAGGGCCCATACAGATGAGTAGGTTTTCACCAAAAGTCCATTTCCCACAGACCTGTGTTCAGCAGCACTACATCCCCATCCTGCACAGGGCATTGAGGAATGCAGTTCCAGTCCCCAGCCACGCAGTTTACAGTGCTTCACACTCTTAGCAGGCCATTAGAACTCTTCAGGAGTTCCCCTGCTGCTCTAATAGCAGCGATCAGTTACCAAGGCAGTGTGTGCTCTGCCTCTCACTCTCCAGCCACTCTGGACTCCTGCAAACACACTCATTCAGAAGTGGCTCTTGTATCGGTACTCGATGAAGCAGGACTCGACCTGCAGCCCCACACTGCTCTCTGCTCCTCCCCAAACACAGGCAAAGGTGCACAGGGGCAGGAAAGCACTGAGCAGGTGAGGTGCACTGCTCCTCCCTTTGGGATGCAAACAGACAGGCTCTCAGGTCATGGAATGGGACCTTTAGAGGTCACCTGGTCCAGCCCCCCTGCGGTCACCAGGGGCATCTTAGAATCACAACACCAGTCAGGGTTGGAAGGGACCACAAGGATAAGTCACTTCCAACCCTCCTGCCATGCCCAGGGACACCCTACCCTAGAGCAGGCTGGATAGGTTGCACTGGAGATATAGACTGGATAAGTTGGACTGGATGAATTTGGTTGGATAGATTGCACTGGATGAATTTGGTGGGATAAGTTGCACTGGATGAATTTGGTGGGATAAGTTCCACTGGATGAATTTGGTGGGATAAGTTGCACTGGATGAATTTGGTGGGATAAGTTGCACTGGATGGATTGGTGGGATAAGTTGCACTGGATGGATTGGTTGGATAAGTTGCACTGGATGGATTTGGTTGGATAAGTTGCACTGGATGGATTAGGTTGGATAAGTTGCACTGGATGAATTTGGTTGGATAAGTTGCACTGGATGCATAGGTTGGATAAGTTGCACTGGATGAATTTGGTTGGATAAGTTGCACTGGATGCATAGGTGGGATAAGTTGCACTGGATGAATTTGGTTGGATAAGTTGCACTGGATGAATTTGGTTGGATAAGTTGGACTGGATGAATTTGGTTGGATAGGTTGCTCTGGATGCATAGGTTGGATAAGCTGGACTAGATGAATTTGGTGGGATAGGTTGCACTGGATGAATTTGGTTGGATAAGTTGGACTAGATGAATTTGGTTGGATAGGTTGCTCTGGATGCATAGGTTGGATAAGTTGGACTAGATGAATTTGGTGAGATAGGTTGCTCTGGATGCATAGGTTGGATAAGATGGACTAGATGAATTTGGTGGGATAGGTTGCACTGGATGAATTTGGTTGGATAAGTTGGACTAGATGAATTTGGTGGGATAGGTTGCTCTGGATGCATAGGTTGGATAAGTTGGATTAGATGAATTTAGTTGGATAGGTTGCTCTGGATGATCTTGGAGGTCTCTTCCAACCTGGCTGATTCTATGAGTGTAAGGCTGAGGTGCTCTGAAAAGACAAAGCACTACCTGAGCAGGACAGAGTTACTGCAGTGTGGAATGAAAAGCCTGGAAGATGTGAAGTGCTAAATCCTTGCCCCTGAGCCTGAGTAGCAAAGCTGAAAGCTCAGTAAAACCTGCTGAGGTTCAAGTGTATTTCTTGATGGGCCAGGGTGTAAGAGTTAGTGTGCTACATGCCTGTACAGCTGTATTAGGCCACATCAGCAATGCAGCAGTCTGAAGCCATTTCAGAGAAGGAATTGTCTCTGTCTTTGGCTGAGAGCAAAGCAGATGATGCAGCAAAAGCATCAACCATCAACCAGACAGCTTTAAAGACCAGAAAGCCTCTCAGACCTCACACAGCTACTCCAAGAACAGGGTGGTTATATATTCCATCTGCAGGTACAAAACATTACACACACAAACCAACCCCATGTTGTTGTGTCTGCTGAATCCCCAATTTGACTGTGGTGGGAAACAGCAGCAGGGAAAGAGAAGCCACTTTAATGAAGCCCCAGGGGAGTAGGAAGATAAGAGATAATTGCAGCTTTAGCTCAGTCGCACATCAACCCAACTAACTTCTGTTAGGAGGTTCAAAAGTGATTTCACTCAATTCATGCAGGAGTTTTGTGAGTTGGGTTAGGAAAAAAAACCAACACAACAAAACCAAACAAAAACTCCCACACAGCGCTCCTGGAAACAGCACTCAGAAGAACAATGAGCTTAAGTTGTGAGAACAAAGGGCAGTCATTGCTCCTGGAGGAGAAAAAGCTGAGCTGTGGCTAGGAAACTTGTCCAGGGCAAATGCTACAGTAAAAAACAATAGCTCAAGTTCTGTCCAGCTCTGGAAACAGCCATAAGAGAGGACCATAAGAGAGGACCATAAGAGAGGACCATAAGAGAGGACCATAAGAGAGGACCATAAGAGAGGACCATAAGAGAGGACCATAAGAGAGGACCATAAGAGAGGACCATAAGAGAGGACCATAAGAGACAGCAGGGCCAGGAGGATGCTCAGAGGCTGCAGCAGCTCTGCTGTGAGCACAGACTGAAAGAGTTGGGGCTGTGCAGGCTGGAGCAGAGGAGGCTCCCAGGGGACCTTCTTGTGGCCTTCCAAAAAAGCTGGGGAGGGACTTTTGAGGCTGTGAGGGAGTGACAGGGCTGGGGGGGATGGAGCAAAGCTGGAGGTGGGGAGAGTGAGGCTGGAGGTGAGGAGGAAGTTGTTGAGCAGGAGAGTGGTGAGAGGCTGGACTGGGTTGCCCAGGGAGGTGGTTGAGGCCAGGCTGGCTGAGGCTGTGTGCAGCCTGCTCTAGGGTAGGGTGTCCCTGGGCATGGCAGAGGGGTTGGAACTGGCTGCTCCTTGTGGTCCCTTCCAGCCCTGACTGATTCTGATTCTTTGAACTACTTCCACAAACACAGGCACTGAAAACAAATGATTTGCAGGAGAACAGTTTGCAGGAGAACAGTTTGCAGGAGAACAGTTTGCAGGAGAACAGTTTGCAGGAGAACAGTTTGCAGGAGAACAGTTTGCAGGAGAACAGTTTGCAGGAGAACAGTTTGCAGGAGAACAGTTTGCAGGAGAACAGTTTGCAGGAGAACAGTTTGCAGGAGAACAGTTTGCAGGAGAACAGTTTGCAGGAGAACAGTTTGCAGGAGAACAGTTTGCAGGAGAACAGTTTGCAGGAGAACAGTTTGCAGGAGAACAGTTTGCAGGAGAACAGTTTGCAGGAGAACAGTTTGCAGCTCTCCACTTTAGATTACTGAAACCTCTGTTCCAGGTCTATGTTACACCTGAATGTTCTGTCTGCAACCCCCTCCCTTTCTCTTCTTATGCTGCCATAATTGGTGTTCAGAGACAACAAACTTCCCATGGCAAGAACAAGCTCCATCATTTTGCCAGCTCAAGAGGGAAACAAAAATCAAAGTCAAATGCTACCAAGATGGAGCAATGGATCTAGACGTGGTGCTTGTGGTCTGAATGAAAACTGGGGCACATCAAGTCTCACAACTCCTGGGCATGCTGGACTTCTTTTTGCTGTATGTATTCCAGCAGGAGCAAGGCTCTACCAATAGCAGTGAGTGCTAAGCACTGTGCATAGATGTTTTATATATTAAAAGCAAAACCAGAAGGAAAACGCTGCCTAAAACCCCCATGAGTGCAGTTGTAACATTTTTCTTTCCAAGAAGAAAAGGTTCAGCTATGTTTTAAGAGGCTCAAAGGCTTCTCATTGCTACCTAGCATAGGCCAACTAGAAAGAGACTCAGACTCAAGACTCCAGGTGCCCCTTGCTAGCCAGGCCCTCACTACAACAAAGACACTGAAGTGCTGCAGCAAGTCCACAGAAGGGAGGTTCTTCTGCCCCTGTGCTCAGCACTGCTCAGGCCAGGTTGTCAGCAAGCAAAATGAATTACTAGTTTAGTCTGAACACCTCTCACCAGACCCATACTGCCACACGTGTAGGATGGTGTCTCCCTCCCCTCATGATCTGTTAGGTACATATATAAATGCATTTGTCTTTATTATTATGTCTAAAGTTCAATCAGTTGTTTGCTAAGCAGAATTCCTGAGGGGGCTGCTCCTGCAGGGACACAAAAAGCAGAGTTCTATTTTTTCATCTTAGCAAGGAAAGCTTCATCCAGGGAGAGGAAGAGGCTGCAGGAAAGAAATCTCTCCTTTAACTGAACATAGAAAGAGCCAGGCAGGAAGAGAGCTCCAAGCTCAGCCAGCCCAGCCTAGCACCCAGCCCTGCCCAACCAACCAGACCATGGCACTAAGTGCCCCAGCCAGGCTTGGCTTCAACACCTCCAGCCACACAGACTCCACCACCTCCCTGGGCAGCCCATTCCAATGCCAATCACTCTCTCTGACAACAACTTCCTAACAACATCCAGACTAGACCTCCCCTGGCACAGCTTGAGGCTGTGTCCCCCTGTTCTGGTGCTGGCTGCCTGGCAGCAGAGCCCAACCCCACCTGGCTACAGCCTCCCTGCAGGCAGCTGCAGGCAGCAATGAGCTCTGCCCTGAGCCTCCTCTGCTGCAGGCTGCACACCCCCAGCTCCCTCAGCCTCTCCTCACAGGGCTCTGCTCCAGGCCCCTCCCCAGCCTTGCTGCCCTTCTCCAAACACCTTCCAGCACCTCAACAGCTCTCTGCAATTCAGGAGCCCAGAACTGGACACAGCACTGCAGGGGTGCCCTGAGCAGTGCTGAGCACAGGGGCAGAAGAACCTCCCTTGTCCTGCTGCCCACACTGCTCCTGAGCCAGCCCAGGATGCTATTGGCTCTGCTGCCCACCTGGGCACTGCTGCCTCAGCTTCAGCTCCTCTCTCCCAGCACCCCCAGCTCCCTCTCTGCCTGGCTTCTGGAAAAAGTTCAAGGTATAAAACATGTACTCTTGTTTAGATGTACTGAATGAACTCTGTGCCAAATTTTCACTGCAGTAAGTGTTACAACCATTAAGCCAAAGCTTCAAATTCCAGTGTTCTGCAAACAACAACTGGAATGCTTTCTTTCCTCCCCCCCCCCTCAAATATCTAAAATATCTCCATTGCAAGCACTGTAAAACCAGTTTAGAAAAACATCTGTAAAACATAGATTGCATCATCTAAATAAGCACATTACACAGGTGTTGGACAAAACTGCTTCTGGAAAAGTTCTGAAGTCATATGTGGAGAGGGACTACTTAACCTTGGGTTCATAGCCTGAACTTTTCACAGTCTCATAGAACTAAGCAGGTTGGAAGAGAGCTCCAAGCTCAGCCAGCCCAACCTAGCACCCAGCCCTGGCCAAGCAACCAGACCATGGCACTAAGTGCCCCAGCCAGGCTTGGCTTCAACACCTCCAGCCACACAGACTCCACCACCTCCCTGGGCAGCCCATTCCAATGCCAATCACTCTCTCTGACAACAACTTCCTAACAACATCCAGCCTAGACCTGCCCTGCCACAGCTCCAGACTGTGTCCTCCTGTGTTGCTGCTTGCCTGGCAGCAGAGCCCAACCCCACCTGGCTACAGCCTCCCTGCAGGCAGCTGCAGACAGCAATGAGCTCTGCCCTGAGCCTCCTCTGCTGCAGGCTGCACCCCCCCAGCTCCCTCAGCCTCTCCTCACAGGGCTCTGCTCCAGGCCCCTCCCCAGCCTTGCTGCCCTTCTCCAAACACCTTCCAGCACCTCAACAGCTCTCTGCAATGGAGGAGCCCAGAACTGGACACAGCACTCAAGGGGTGGCCTGAGCAGTGCTGAGCACAGGGGCAGAATTAGGTCCCTTGTCCTGCTGGCCACACTGCTCCTGAGCCAGCCCAGGATGCCATTGGCTCTGCTGCCCACCTGGGCACTGCTGCCTCAGCTTCAGCTCCTCTCTCCCAGCACCCCCAGCTCCCTCTCTGCCTGGTTGCTCTCAGCCACTCTGGCCCCAGCCTGTAGAGCTGCTCCCTGAGACCTTGGAGCAAGCTGAGATGTGTCACTTCTTTTTCCTGTATGAAATCCTTTATCATTTACAGGAAAAACAATGTTCCTCAGGAAGTTTTAAGCTTTTTATATGCATCACAATGACACAGCAACACTCTCAACTCCAGCAGTACCTGCTACTGTACCACACTGATACCACTAAGATAGAGCAGCAAATAAGCAAGATATTTTTAACCAAGGAAACTAGACTCAGACTTCCCCAGTACCAGTCCAGATCATACATGAGCCACATTTTAAGATACTTATGATGGGGTGCCTCCTGCAACAAGTTTTTCACAGGCTCAGAGGATGTCACGGGCTGGAAGGGATCCAAGGAGATCATCCAGTCCAATCCCCCTGCCAGAGCAGGACAATCCTAACACAGATCACAGAGGAACACATCCAGACAGGCCTTGAAGGTCTCCAGAGAAGGAGACTCCACAACCTCTCTGGGCAGCCTGTGCCAGGGCTCTGGGACCCTTACAGGAAAGAAGTTCCCCCTTGTGTTGAGCTGGAACCTCCTGTGCTGCAGCTTCCATCCACTGCTGCTTGTCCTATCCCAGGGAGCAGAGCCTGCCCCCCCCCCCCCCCTCCTGGCAGCCTTCAGATACTTACAAACATTGATCAAATCCCCTCTCAGTCTTCTCTTGTCCAGACTAAGCAGCCCCAGGTCCCTCAGCCTCTCCTCACCAGGCAGTGCCCTCCAGTCCCCTCATCACCCTTGCAGCCCTCTGTTGGACTCTCTCCAGCAGAACCCTGTCCCTTTGCAACTGGGGAGCCCAAAACTGAAGGCAGTATTCAAGATGAGGTCTCAGCAGGGCAGAGTAGAGGGGAAAGAGAACCTCCCTTGATCTGCTGGACACACTCTTGCTGATACACCCCAGGATCCCATTGGCCTTCCTGGCCACAAGGGCACATTGCTGTGCCATGGGTACCTTTTGGGTTTAAGTCAGAGTTGATTTATTACACTCCAGCAGCAGAGGCAGTTTTTGTGACAGGACACCAAAAAGTAAGATTTAAGAAAAGCTTTCAGGGGGTGGGGTGAGTTAGGAAGAAGCCTTTGAGCTATTCTAAGTTTTGCAATCCAGCTTTCCAAGGGCAGCTTTTCATTTGGAACAAAGTAAGAGCAGCTGCCCATGCTGAAGTGAGGTCAGCTTTGTTCCTGTCTGCCTCCCACCTGGACCACCAAGGCACTGCCTTTCTGCTGACCTTCAGTGGTGGAAGATTCTTTGCTGGGCTGAAGCACAGAGAAAATGGTGTGGAAAACCAAATGCTAACACAAAAAAAACAGGGCTGGGGAAAAATTTGTGTGTCTCACACAGCAGTCCATTGTCTGAAGTTCATAAATGCCATTATACAAAGGCCAAGTCAAAAGCAACTGCAAAGCCCCTTCCAAGTTTCTTTCTGTCCTTTCACTTTTATTGAGTTTGCAGTCATAGAATCAACCAGGTTGGAAGAGAGCTCCAAGCTCAGCCAGCCCAACCTAGCACCCAGCCCTGCCCAACCAACCAGACCATGGCACTAAGTGCCCCAGCCAGGCTTGGCTTCAACACCTCCAGCCACACAGACTCCACCACCTCCCTGGGCAGCCCATTCCAATGCCAATCACTCTCTCTGACAACAACTTCCTAACAACATCCAGCCTAGACCTCCCCTGGCACAGCTCCAGGCAGTGTCCCCTTGTTCTGTTGCTGCTTGCCTGGCAGCAGAGCCCAACCCCACCTGGCTACAGACTCCACGCAGGCAGCTGGATAGGGCTGGGTGCTAGGTTGGACTGGATGAGCTTGGAGGTCTCTTCCAACCTGGTTGATTCTATGATTCTATGATTAGCCCAGAACTGTTGAAGACATTTTTGAGCATTCCTGTACCTGCAGCACAGACAAATGTTTTAAACATAACAGGAATTGTCTTTCCTTGCTGGTGTGAAAAGGCAGAGGAGAAAGCATCCATTGTTCCCTGACTGTGGTGAAGTCAGCATAGGAGAGATCTGAGCTCACACTGATAAGTAGCTAGAGGAAAAAAAAAAGAGTCCTGGAGAACTAACCAGGGCTAGGCTCTTAATGAGGTTCTCCAAGTGAAGTGATAGACATCTGCTGTTACAGCCTCAGCAGACCAAAGTATATTAGCAGGGCATTATCTCACAGCAGGCAGCAGCAGAGCCCAGAGCTTCCTGAAGTACTACCACTCTCTGGGCTCTGCCCTCCAGCCAGTTCTTGATCTAGCACAGAGTGGATCTGTCCAAGCCAGGAGCTGCCAGCTGTGCCAGGAGCTGCTTGTGGCAGACAGTGTCAAAGGCTTTGCTGCAGTCCAGGCAGACTCCATCCACAGCCTGCCCACACACCTTGAGTACTGTGTTCAGTTCTGGGCCCCTCAATTCAAGAAGGATGTTGAGGTGCTGGAACATGTCCAGAGAAGGGCAACAAAGCTGGGGAGGGGCCTGGAGCACAAATCCTATGAGGAGAGGCTGAGGGAGCTGGGGGTGTGCAGCCTGGAGAAGAGGAGGCTCAAAGGTCATCTTATTACTGTCTACAACTACCTGAGGGGACATTGTAGCCAGGTGGGGGGTGGCCTCTTCTCGCAGGCAACCAGCAATAGAACAAGGGGACACAGTCTGGAGTTGTGCCAGGGCAGGTCTAGGTTGGATGTTGTTAGGAAGTTGTTGGCAGAGAGAGTGATTGGTATTGGAATGGGCTGCCCAGGGAGGTGGTGGAGTCTCTGTGCCTGGAGGTGTTGAAGCAAAGCCTGGCTGGGGCACTTAGTGCCATGGTCTGGTTGACTGGCCAGGGCTGGGTGCTAGGTTGGCCTGGATGAGCTTGGAGCTCTCTTCCAACCTGCTTGATTCTATGATTCACCAGGCAGGAACCTGATCATAAAAGGTGATCAGGTTGGTGAGACAGGACCTGCCCTTCCTAAACCCATGCTGGCACTAGCACTAGGGACAAGAGGCACCAGCAGAACTCAAAGGCAAGTCAGTACACAATACAGTTCCACATGAAGGTCATGCAAGTGCAAGGTCTGATGTAGACTGTGCTACTTTGAGCCTAGCTGGGATATTTTGGTGAGGAGAATCAGATGCTAGGCTGTGAAGAGGAAACAGTGGTGATGGCTGCTGCACTCATAGGCTTGCTGAGATGGACAACAAGAACATAAACATAGATAACAGAGTTGCTCTCTGTCTGGGCTTTGGGCTGAACTTCTCTCTCTGATCTAACTTGTCATCTGTGTGACTAATCCATCTGCTTCCTAACCCCCCTGGCTGACCCTCCAAACTTTCCTTGAATATAAGGCAAGTCTTGGGTAAGGTAGAGGGGTGGAAGGAAGGTGGAAGGGTGGTTGGGAGCCCCTCCTGGGGTCTGTGGTTTCTGGGAGGGCTGCTGTGTGTCTGTATCATTTTTAACTTGCCTGTTGCTGTGTATGTTGTACATCTCTGCTTGTCTCTTGGGCTAAGCTGTAAATATAAGCTGCATTCCATTTCCAACTGGCTGAGTCTAGTCTGGGTGATTTTCCTAAGTTGGTGGAGGAGAGCAGGGAACACTCAAACCATCACATAGAGTCAATGACTAGACAAGTTTGTTTTCATGAAAGAAGAGCTCATGAGATGGTCAAAACGGATATCCTGACCTTGTAGAAGCAAACCCATAGCTCTAAACAACTCTGAACCGCTCTTCTGACTGCTAAGCACAGGTAACAGCTTCTGCATGCAGCACTAAAGAGCTTGCAGTGTTCAGCCATGGAAGAATCACCACAGGCACCCTGCTGGGGTTAGATCCCTTCAGAAGAGATTATCCTGACAAAATACTCCCTGCTTTCTCTTAAAAATCTTTGTCAGGTCTTTGGTGTTGAGTAGGAGCAAACCACCAAGATCACAGAATCAAGCAGGTTGGAAGAGACCTCCAAACTCATCCAGCCCAACCTAGCACCCAGCCCTGCCCAACCAACCAGACCATGGCACTAAGTGCCCCAGCCAGGCTTGGCTTCAACACCTCCAGGCACACAGACTCCACCACCTCCCTGGGCAGCCCATTCCAATGCCAATCACTCTCTCTGACAACAACTTCCTAACAACATCCAGCCTAGACCTCCCCTGCCACAGCTTGAGACTGTGTCCCCTTCTTCTGTTGCTGCTTGCCTGGCAGCAGAGCCCAACCCCACCTGGCTACAGCCTCCCTGCAGGCAGCTGCAGACAGCAATGAGCTCTGCCCTGAGCCTCCTCTGCTGCAGGCTGCACCCCCCCAGCTCCCTCAGCCTCTCCTCACAGGGCTCTGCTCCAGGCCCCTCCCCAGCCTTGCTGCCCTTCTCTCAACACCTTCCAGCACCTCAACATCTCTCTGCAATGGAGGAGCCCAGAACTGGACACAGCACTCAAGGTGTGTCCTGAGCAGTGCTGAGCACAGGGGCACAAGAACCTCCCTTGTCCTGCTGCCCACACTGCTCCTGAGCCAGCCCAGGATGCCATTGGCTCTGCTGCCCACCTGGGCACTGCTGCCTCAGCTTCAGCTCCTCTCTCCCAACACCCCCAGGGCCCTCTCTGCCTGCCTGCTCTCAGCCACTCTGGCCCCAGCCCCAAGTGCTGCTTGGGGTTTCTGTGGCCAAAGTGCAGAACCCTGCCCTTGGCCTTGTTCAGTCTCATCCCATTGGCCTCTGCCCACCCATCCAGCCTGGCCAGGTCCCTCTGCAGGGCTCTGCTACCTTCCAACAGCTCCACAGCTGCTCCTAGCTTGCTGTCATCTGCAAACTTACTGATGCTGGACTCAACCCCCTCATCCAGATCATCAATAAAGAAAACACTGTCAAACAGTGTTCCAAACCCTTTGACATGCATTCTGCTCAATAGGTCCCAACAGCCTGGGAAGGAGAGCTTCAAAACAAGTAGCAGTTGTTGTTTATTAAGCCCTACAAACGAAATGGGTCCAACCATTTTCTTCTGCCCTGCTATTTGCAAGGGCAAGGCGACAGGGATTTGAAATGTTTAGATAATGCTCCTTTAACAGAAGGACATTCCACTAAGGGAACTATTATTCAAGAAGACTCTGTCTGACAAGCCAAGAGAAAGCTGCCTCTGCACAAGTCAGGGCTCTCAAGACACCCTTGTGATTAAGTTACTGCAGAATAAATTAGCGCTCCACGAACTGACTACACCATAAATAAACCCAATAGGGATGGGGAAGCCACTGACAAGACACAATACCCTCCTGACAGCAGCTGAGCTCTGCAGCTCTCCCCTAGAATGAGCACCAAAAAAGCTGTCTGTCAAAAGGATTTCTGCTCCCCTTTTTCAACTCAGAATTCAGAGAGCACATCAAAGCAGATGCAGTATCTACAGTAGATAACTAATGACAAGAATCCTATACTTTCATTTTCTCTCATCACTCAGAAGGCAAATTGCAGCTCTTTCCTCAACCTAATAATTATTCCTATGGCTGCATTTTGTTCCTCTCCCAGCAGCAGCTTGAAAGTTGATTTGAGCTGCAGGAACCCAGGCAGTGACTATAGGAGTTGCTGTTGCGATAGTGCAAAGCAGAAGCCGACTCTGCAGGTAATTGGGCTTGAAGTGAGAAAGATCTTCCCCAGGCAGCTTGAAAGGGTAATTTCTTCGGGGGGGAAGAGAGGCTGACTTCTTCCACCACAGGCTAACCAAAGGAAATCTTTTGATCCCAAGAAACACACAAAGGATAGTAAGACTCAGCACCACATACATGCCAACATCCAGTTGCCAGTCAGTTACTAGTGGTGTTCCCAAGGATCAGTGCTGGGCCCAGTCCTGTTCAGTAGCTTTAGTGATGATCTGGAGCAGGGGATTGAGTCCAGCATCAGTAAGTTTGCAGATGACACCAAGCTAGGAGCAGCTGTGGAGCTGTTGGAGGGTAGCAGAGCCCTGCAGAGGGACCTGGCCAGGCTGGATGGGTGGGCAGAGGCCAAGGGGATGAGACTGAACAAGGCCAAGGGCAGGGATCTGCACTTTGGCCACAGCAACCCCAAGCAGCACTTGGGGCTGGGGCCAGAGTGGCTGAGAGCATCCAGGCAGAGAGGGCCCTGGGGGTACTGATAGATAGCAGGCTGAAGATGAGACAGCAGTGTGCTCAGGTGGACAGTAGAGCCAATGGCATCCTGGGCTGGCTGAGGAGCAGTGTGGGCAGCAGGACAAGGGAGGTTCTTCTGCCCCTGTGCTCAGCACTGCTCAGGCCACCCCTGGAGTGCTGTGTCCAGTTCTGGGCCCCACAATTCAAGAGAGATGTTGAGGTGCTGGAAGGTGTTTGGAGAAGGGCAGCAAGGCTGGGGAGGGGCCTGGAGCACAGCCTCTGTGAGGAGAGGCTGAGGGAGCTGGGGGTGTGCAGCCTGCAGCAGAGGAGGCTCAGGGCAGAGCTCATTGCTGTCTGCAGCTGCCTGCAGGGAGGCTGTAGCCAGGTGGGGTTGGGCTCTGCTGCCAGGCAAGCAGCAACAGAAGAAGGGGACACAGCCTGAAGCTGTGCCAGGGCAAGTCTAGGCTGGATGTTGTTAGGAAGTTGTTGTCAGACAGAGTGATTGGCATTGGAATGGGCTGCCCAGGGAGGTGGTGGAGTCTGTGTGGCTGGAGGTGTTGAAGCCAAGCCTGGCTGGGGCACTTAGTGCCATGGTCTGGTTGCTTGGCCAGGTCTGGGTGCTAGGTTGGGCTGGCTGAGCCTAGAGCTCTCTTCCATCCTAGTTAACTCTATGGTGGACTACACGACCTGAGAGCTATCAGCTGTAACATCATTGTTAATTCCCCTATATGGAACTGGAGGAGTTCTCTCACACTGTTCCACAAAAGGACCTCCAACTACCATCATCCAACCAGGAGGTCAGTGATACCCATGAAGAGGAGGAGTGAAGACCTACCTGTGTCTGCACAAGAAGAAAGTGTTAACGTAGCAGCTCACTGAACCAATGGATTGGATGCGTAGCAGAACATGAGCATCTTTGCTCAGCACACACTGGGATCACACAGCTCTATTTAGACAGAGCATACAATCCACCTACTTTAGACCTTCAAGAAAGATACACTGCCCTCAATTGTATTCTGCAGTAATATTAAGCTGGGTTCTCAGTTACAGACACCTCTTTCTTACACATGCATTAGCCTGGAGAAGAGAAGGCTCAGGGATGACCTCATTGCTGGCTACAACTACCTGAAGGGAGGCTGCAGCCAGGTCAGATTGATCTCTCCTGCCAAGCAACCAGCAACAGAACAAGGGGACACAGTCTCAAGCTGTGCCAGAGGAGGCATAAGCTGGATGTTAGGAGGAAGTTCTTCACAGAGAGAGTGATTGGCATTGGAATGGGCTGCCCAGGGAGGTGGTGCAATCATTGTCCCTGGAGGTGTTGAAGCCAAGCCTGGCTGGGGCACTTAGTGCCATGGTCTGGTTGCTTGGCCAGGGCTGGGTGCTAGGTTGGGCTGGATGATCTTGGAGGTCTCTTCCAACCTGGTTGATCTAATCATGACTGAGGGTTGCCTTTCTCTTCATTACAAAGCACAAGCTGATAGAAGGAACAGCCTCTCTTGTGACTTGATTTTGAAACAATAATCCTCTTTGCTAGACCTAAGAATTTAAGTATTGAGTAAGTTCATACAAAGATGTCTCAGATTTCCCCCCCCCCCCTCCACCCCATACACACACAGGCATTAGAGACAGTCTAAGAGTTTTAACCTTTCTTTCTTTGGCAATGTCTGTCTCAATCTGAATTTTGTAAAATAGGGAACAGTAGAAAAATGTCCTGAATGGCCTGGCTCAGGAGCAGAGTGCCCAGGTGGGCAGCAGAGCCAATGGCATCCTGGGCTGGCTCAGGAGCAGAGTGCCCAGGTGGGCAGCAGAGCCAATGGCATCCTGGGCTGGCTCAGGAGCAGAGTGCCCAGGTGGGCAGCAGAGCCAATGGCATCCTGGGCTGGCTCAGGAGCAGTGTGGGCAGCAGGACAAGGGAGGTTCTTCTGCCCCTGTACTCAGCACTGCTCAGACCACCCCTTGAGTGCTGTGTCCAGTTCTGGGCTCCTGAATTGCAGAGAGCTGTTGAGGTGCTGGAAGGTGTTTGGAGAAGGGCAGCAAGGCTGGGGAGGGGCCTGGAGCAGAGCCCTGTGAGGAGAGGCTGAGGGAGCTGGGGGTGTGCAGCCTGCAGCAGAGGAGGCTCAGGGCAGAGCTCATTGCTGTCTGCAGCTGCCTGCAGGGAGGCTGTAGCCAGGTGGGGTTGGGCTCTGCTGCCAGGCAAGCAGCACCAGAAGAAGGGGACACAGTCTCAAGCTGTGGCAGGGGAGGTCTAGGCTGGATGTTGTTAGGAAGTTGTTGTCAGAGAGAGTGATTGGCATTGGAATGGGCTGCCCAGGGAGGTGGTGGAGTCTGTGTGGCTGGAGGTGTTGAAGCCAAGCCTGGCTGGGGCACTTAGTGCCATGGTCTGGTTGCTTGGCCAGGGCTGGGTACTAGGTTGGACTGGCTGAGCTTGAAGCTCTCTTCCAACCTGCTTGATTCTATGAATAAATGAGGGTTTAATGTGCAAAGTGTTGAAGACAGAGATGCATGTTTCAGCAATTCTCTGAGATCCTTGAGGCTTGCTGCCCTGTGCAGTGCTTCCCCCCCAAACACAGCCTCATGTCCTCAGAAGGCAAAGCGATTCTGAATTGTCTTCAGCACCTCCAGAAGGCAGAATGACCAAAAAAAAAAAAACCCAAACCAACAAACAAGCACTCCAGTGGAAGAAACAAAAGACACTGATTCATGTGCAATTAGCTCAGCTAAATTTACTACTGAAACCATTGCTACTCCAGCTGTCCCTGACACCTGCATAGCAGGGACAATGGAACATGACAAGCATCCTCTTACCATCTATTGCAGCTTTCAGGCTGACATGCTAACTGAAAACTGGTGACAGCTCCACTCCTTGAGCTGCTGTGTTAATGGAATTAGCACAAAAATCGTCTTTACACCTTATTTAAGCACCAATGCCACAGCAGAAACAGAACAACTGGAGACAGGCAGTCCCCACTACTAAATCCACCACCCAAAAAGCATCAGTACTCCAAACCCAGCATGCTTATTTCTACTCAGAGATCCTCTTTGAGCAGCAACAGAAGTAGCATAGCAGGGAAGTGGTATCTGAAAAGGAGAAGCAAGGATGTAAGGAGAGGAAGCTTGTTAATATCCTGTGCAGCTCAAATTGCCACTGGTTTATCTGCCTTAAATAAGAGTTAGGCTTAAAGGCTGAGAGCAGAGAATGAATTTTTGAGGTCAAGTTGCATATTATGTTCTCAGAACAAAGCAGCTCACTCTTTTCTCTCTAAGGCTGCAAATGGTTGCAGAAAAACTGGAAGGTGTCCAGAGAAGGGCAACAAAGCTGGTGAAAGGACTGGGACACAAACCCTGGGAGGAGAGGCTGAGGGAGCTGAGGGTGTGCAGCCTGCAGCAGAGGAGGCTCAGGGCAGAGCTCATTGCTGTCTGCAGCTCCCTGAAGGGAGGCTGTAGCCAGGTGGGGTTGGGCTCTGCTGCCAGACACAGTCTCAAGCTGTGCCAAGGGAGGTCTAGGCTGGATGTTGTTAGGAAGTTCACAGTATCACAGTATCATCAGGGTTGGAAGAGACCTCACAGATCATCAAGTCCAACCCTTTACCACAGAGCTCAAGGCCAGACCATGGCACCAAGTGCCATGTCCAGTCCTGCCTTGAACAGCTCCAGGGACGGCAACTCCACCACCTCCCCTGTTGTTGGCAGAGAGAGTGATTGGCATTGGAATGGGCTGCCCAGGGAGGTGGTGGAGTCTCTGTGGCTGAAGGTGTTGAAGCCAAGCCTGGCTGGGGCACTTAGTGCCATGGCCTGGTTGCTTGGCCAGGGCTGGGTGCTAGGTTGGGCTGGATGAGCTTGGAGCTCTCTTCCAACCTGCCTGATTCTATGATAAGTTGCAGCACAGGAAGTTCCAGCTCAGCACAAGGAGGAACTCCTTTCCTGGAAGGGTCCCAGAGCACTGGCACAGGCTGCCCAGAGGTTGTGGTTTCTCCTTCTCTGGAGCCTTTCCAAGCCTGTCTGGATGTGGTCCTGTGTGCTCTGTGCTAGATTGTGTGGCACTGCTCTGGCCGGGGGGTTGGACTGGATGATCGTAGGATGTTAGGGGTTGGAAGGGACCCAAAGAGATCACTGATCATCCCCCCCCATCCTGGCAGCCCTCAGATACTTATAAACATTGATCAAATCCCCTCTCAGTCTTCTCTTCTCCAGACTAAGCAGCCCCAGGTGCTATGGCCTGGTTGCTTGGCCAGGGCTGGGTGCTAGGTTGGGCTGGCTGAGCTTGGATCTCTCTTCCAACCTGGTTAATCCCATGATTAAATGTAGAAGTTGCATGCAGAAACCATCCCTTGCAGAACAGATTTAGAGTCCTGTGTCTAAGGTGCCAGAAAAGCCTACGAAAGCATCTTAAAATGTAAGTGCATGGAAAGAGCATGAACTGAAATCCACTGCATCACTGTTCTGGCACACATCCACCAGCCTAGCCCCAGACAACTGTATAAATAGACAAAAGCTCTTTGAGAAGGGTTCAGAGAAAGTCCAAGTGAATGCATTGAACCTGACACAGCTACCTGAATCCAAATCATCAAAGGAGGGGCTTTAATCTTCCCAGCCCCTAAGCTATCTTTAGAAGGGCACTAATTTGTACAGCACACACACACACACACACACTTCATCTGTGCTACAGCAGCACCACAGACAAACATTAACCAGATACCTCCTGCTGTCTGCCAGGGGTTTGAATGTTTTGCAACTCAAAATGCCAAAATCCATCCTGCAGTCCAAATGCTTAAAGATTATCCAGGGAGAGCATGTGCACATTTCCACCAGCTATGGGAATCACAGCTCATTCATTTGTTACTTTTTGGAGCTACAGAGCAGAGTTACCCACCTAGAAACAGACCAGAGCCTTATTTGGAAGGTTGATTTCATTGAGTTAAACATTTTCCTTTTTAGTAAGGAAATACTAGGGAAAAAATAGTATTTACAGGCAATTTTCATCTGAAGAGATTTGCATGAGGCAGGTCCAATACAAACAGATACTGTGTGTTTGACTAAGTCTAGATGTTAGCTGCTGTGTATGGCACTGTGAGAGAAAACACACTCAGAATCACAGAATGCCCTAGGTGGGAAGGAACTCCCAAAGGTCATCTACTCCAACCTGCCTGCAGCAAGCAGGGGTTCAACTAAATCACAGAATCAATTTAGAATGACCACAGAACCACCAAGGTTGGAAGAGAGCTCCAAGCTCATCCAGCCCAACCTAGCACCCAGCCCTGCCCAAGCAACCAGACCATGGCACTAAGTGCCCCAGCCAGGCTTGGCTTCAACACCTCCAGCCACACAGACTCCAACACCTCCCTGGGCAGCCCATTCCAATGCCAATCACTCTCTCTGACAACAACTTCCTAACAACATCCAGCCTAGACCTCCCCTGGCACAACTCCAGACTGTGTCCCCTTCTTCTGGTGCTGGGTGCCTGGCAGCAAAGCCCAACCCCACCTGGCTACAGCCTCCCTGCAGGCAGCAATGAGCTCTGCCCTGAGCCTCCTCTGCTGCAGACTGCACACCCCCAGCTCCCTCAGCCTCTCCTCACAGGGCTGTGCTCCAGGCTCCTCCCCAGCTTCATCGCCCTTCTCTGGACACCTTCCAGCACCTCAACATCTCTCTTGAATTGAGGAGCCCAGAACTAGACACAGTACTCAGGTTGCCCAGAGCCCTGTCAGAACCCATGGGCAACTGATGGCATTTACCTGGAGTTGAGCAATGCCTTTGAAACTGTCCTGCACCACATCCTGGTCTCTAAGCTGGCAACACATGGGTTTGATGGATGGGACCACCATGTCCACCCATCAAACCCATGGTCTGGTTGATTGGCTAGGGCTGGGGGCTGGGTTGAACTGGATGAGCTTGGAGGTCTCTTCCAACCTGGTTGATTCTATGATTCGACAATTCTAAGTACTTCCAGGCTAGGGTCAAGCAGTCAGACAGCTTTCTGAACAGGTGCAGAAGCAGCAGATTATCTCCTAAGGTTAAAGACTATTTAAGCAGGTAACTGGATTAAAATTAACTACCTGAAGGGACATTGCAGCCACGTGGGTGGTGGCCTCTTCTCCCAGGCAACCAGCAATAGAACAAGGGGACAGAGTCTCAAGTTGTGCCAGGGCAGGTCTAGGCTGGATGTTGTTAGGAAGTTGTTGTCAGAGAGAGTGATTGGCATTGGAATGGGCTGCCCAGGGAGGTGGTGGAGTCTCTGTGGCTGGAGGTCTTCAAGAAGAGACTGGATGAGGCACTTGATGCCATGGTCTAGTTGACTGGGTAGGGCTGGGGGATAGGTTGGCCTGGATGCTCTTGGAGGTCTCTTCCAACCTGGTTGATTCTATGATAAAGACCTATACCTCTAGCAAGGCAACCTGCTGTAGACCTTCCATTAAAGCACAGATTCAACAGGCAGTAAGGGAAATCAGCAGCAAAACACGAGTTGTTCTCCAGCCAGGATCACCTAGCCAACAGGATTGGTCTGCCTGCCACATACCTTGGATGCCTGGGGGGTGGAAATGACGTGCACGGTGCTGGGCTTAACTCCATTCGCCTTCGGTCGCTTATAAAGGGCAAATCTGCTTTTCCTGCGTCCTCTGTCACCGGTAGGGAGGGAGCCATTATACCTGGGGACAAACACAGAAAGCCTGCCATAAATCACCACCAAATGCAGCAAAAGGAGCAGCAACCCGCTCACAGTATCCTGGTGTCGTCATATCAGGGGCATAAGCAATGTGCCCTTGTGGCCAAGAAGGCCAATGGGATCCTGGGGTGTGTTAGCAGGAGTGTGGCCAGCAGATCAAGGGAGGTTCTGCTCTGCATCTACTCTGCCCTGCCGAGACCTCATCTTGAATACTGTGTTCAGTTTGGGGCTCTCCAGTTGAAGAGAGACAGGGATCTGCTGGAGATGGTCTAGAAGAGGGCTACAAGGATGATAGAATCATAGAATCAAGCAGGTTGGAAGAGACCTCCAAGCTCAGCCAGCCCAACCTAGCACCCAGCCCTATCCAATCAACCAGACCATGGCACCAAGTGCCTCAGCCAGGCTTTTCTTGAAGACCCCCAGGGACAGTGCCTCCACCACCTCCCTGGGCAGCCCATTCCAATGCCAATCACTCTCTCTGTGAAGAACTTCTTCCTAACATCCAGCCTACACCTACCCTGGCACAACTTGAGACTGTGTCCCCTTGTTCTATTGCTGGTTGCCTGGGAGAAGAGGCCACCCCCCACCTGGCTACAATGCCCCTTCAGGTAGTTGTAGACAGTAATAAGATCAGCCCTGAGCCTCCTCTTCTCCAGGCTAAACAGGCCCAGCTCCCTCAAGCTCTCCTCATAGGATTTGTGCTCCAGGCCCCTCACCAGCTTTGTTGCCCTTCTCTGGACATGTTCCATAAGGGGACTGGAGCACTGCCTGGTGAGGAGAGGCTGAGGGAGGTGGTGGAGTCGCCGTCCCTGGAGCTGTTCAAGGCAGGACTGGACGTGGCACTTGGTGCCATGGTCTGGCCTTGAGCTCTGTGGTAAAGGGTTGGACTTGATCTGTGAGGTCTCTTCCAACCCTGGTGATACTGTGACTTGGGGCTGCTTAGTCTTGTGCTAGTTTGAAGCAGGCTAGAATGTTTTGGTGAGAAGAACTAGATCACAGGCTGTGGAAGGAAAACAAGGGTGATGTCTGCTTTGCTCATAGGCTTGCTGAGATGTACAGGAATAAAAGCAAAACACAGATAAGGGAATCTTCTCTGCTGCTTGGGAGCTCTGAGCTGGATCTCATTCTCTAACCTCACCTTCCATTTTCTTTTCTCATCCACTTTGCTTCCTAACCCCCCTGGCCAAACCTCCTCTCTTCCTTGGGACTGGGGTAAGGTTGAGAGGGGTAGGGGGAAGGTGAAGGGGTGGTTGCGAGCCCCTCTGGAGGACTCAAGTTTTTGGGAGGGCAGCTGTATTTCTGTATTACTTTTTACCTTGTCTATTTCTGTCTATAACTGTGCATACTGTAATTGTCTGCTTGGATATTCTGCTAAACTGGATATTCTGCTTAAATATAAGCTTCATTCAGTTTCCAGAGCAGGCTGAGTCTAGTCTGGGTGATTTACAGAGTGTGGGGGGGAGTGGAACACTCAAAGCATCACAAGTCTGGAGAAGAGAAGACTGAGAGGGGATTTGATCAATGTTCCTAAGTATCTGAAGGCTGCCAGGAGAGGGAGGGACAGGCTCTGCTCACTGCTGCCTGGGATAGGACAAGCAGCAATGGATGGAAGCTGCAGCACAGGAGGTTCCAGCTCAGCACAAGGGGGAACTTCTTTCCTGTAAGGGTCCCAGAGCCCTGGCACAGGCTGCCCAGAGAGATTGTGGAGTCTCCTTCTCTGGAGCCTTTCCAGGCCTGTCTGGATGTGTTGCTCTGTGATAGATAGGATTGTCCTGCTCTAGCAGGGAAGTTGTACTCAATCTCCTTGGGTCCCTTCCAACCCCTAATATCCTGTGAGCCTGTGAAACTAAAAAGTTGCAACTGTGGTCAATTTTGTTCCTTGACTCATGAACATTCAAACATTCTTTACTTACCAATGGTTGCAATTTTACTCATCATTAATAAGGGAATCAACTACAAATTAAACACTGAGTGGTTTGGTCACAGAAACATTTCTTCACCTGTAGACCTGCTAGCCTGGAGAGGAGGAGGCTGAGAGGTGACCTCATTGCTGGCTACAACTACCTGAAGGGAGGCTGTAGCCAGATGGGGTTGGGCTCTGCTGCCAGGCAAGCAGCACCAGAACAAGGGGACACAGCCTCAAAGCTGTGCCAGGGCAGGTCTAGGCTGGATGTTGTTAGGAAGTTGTTGTCAGAGAGAGTGATTGGCATTGGAATGGACTGCCCAGGGAGGTGGTGTAGTCTGTGTGCCTGGAGGTGTTGAAGCAAAGCCTGGATGAGGCACTTAGTGCCATGGTCTGGTTGCTTGGCCAGGGCTGGGTGCTAGGTTGGGCTGGATGAGCTTGGAGCTCTCTTCCATCCTGCTTGATTCTATGAATTGACAAGAAAAAAGGAAGAGGAGAAGCAGTTTGGAAAAACAAAGTCATTAAGGTGCAAGGAAAGGGAATTTTACCTCAAAGAAGGTTCTTTTAGTGGGGTTGGGGGTTCCCCCCCACACTTTTTTTAAGCTCTAATCCTAAAGGCTTCATCTATTATTAAGGGAAGAGGATGTGAGTGGTTTTAATTTCTGTGACTACGTCTGCAGACTTACTAATTACTTCCCTTACCAGGTGTAACAGGGTAGCCTTCAACAGCTCTTTCATCTCTGAGGACAGAGACCCAACAGATTAATTATTCAGAGAAGCCTCAAGTCTCAGGAGGATGCAGCTCCTTCCCCATGGAAAGGATCGACTGGAAAATGATTTGCAATGCAGAAGTGCTGAATTCACCACACTCCTACTCCAGAGATCTAGGACAGGTAGGTGCCTCTCCTCACACTGCTGCCACCTGGAACAGTCCTGCTAACTCTCAGCAGGTCTTGCAGATCTCTCAGGACTCCACTGCAGAGCTGTCTCTTCCATTGCTGATCCCCAGAGAGTTCAGATTTTTGCCTGAAGAGCTACAGATGTTATCCCACTTAGAAAGCTCATTTGTTTTGCTGCTGAGGTCTGTTCTACACTGATCGGATCTATCTCTTTCCTGCAGTCCTTGCGAATAAAAGCTGCTACTGCTGTCAGGGAAAGAATCTGACAGGGAGAAGGAAGAAGAGTTTATAGAATCATAGAATCAAGCAGGTTGGAATAGAGCTCCAAGCTCAGCCAGCCCAACCTAGCACCCAGCCCTGCCCAACCAACCAGACCATGGCACTAAGTGCCCCAGCCAGGCTTGGCTGCAACACCTCCAGGCACACAGACTCCACCACCTCCCTGGGCAGCCCATTCCAATGCCAATCACTCTCTCTGACAACAACTTCCTAACAACATCCAGCCTAGACCTGCCCTGGCACAGCTTGAGGCTGTGTCCCCTTCTTCTGTTGCTGCTTGCCTGGCAGCAGAGCCCAACCCCACCTGGCTACAGCCTCCCTGCAGGCAGCTGCAGGCAGCAATGAGCTCTGCCCTGAGCCTCCTCTGCTGCAGGCTGCACCCCCCCAGCTCCCTCAGCCTCTCCTCACAGGGCTCTGCTCCAGGACCCTCCCCAGCCTTGCTGCCCTTCTCCAAACACCTTCCAGCACCTCAACAGCTCTCTTGAATTGAGGGGCAAATTTTGGTATTTGGGTAACCTAAGCAGCACTGAAGTAGCTGCACTGAATGTTAAGACCAGGCCAGTAAGGTTATTTTGTTTGTCCTTTTCCCCCTCCCTTCCTCTCCTGTTCACAAACTAATCAGAACTAGGCAAAGCAACCCAATTTCATTTCAGGTCCCTGTGGGATTTAACTCTCTTTGGGAAAAGAAAAAGGAGTGAAGAAAACACTCAAGGTTAAAAAGTCTCCTGCAAACTTTAAACAGGAGGGCAATAAAAGCCAAGTGAGAGTTCAATTCCTTCACCCCCATCAGCACTGACAGGTTTTCAGGAAGGTTTGCTTGGTGCCCACTCCCAGATTTCAGTTTCACACAAGGGCAGGAGGAGCCAAGTGGTAGTTTTACTTGGTTATGCCTTAATTACAGCCCTGCCAGCTTTATTTGGATCCGACAGGGGTTACTAGAGCTAAGCCAAGGGCATGCTTCAGAGGAGGAAAAAGGAGTGTCAGAGAACCTGCCTCCTCCTCTCCACAGCCTGCAGACACCTTCGTTTTTTCTAGGCCAGGACTCTCAACTTGCTCACCACAAACCACTCTCCCCATGGCACTTGGGCCACACCTTGCCTTGCCACTACCTACACCATCTACATAGCAAATGGAGCAGCTCAAACGCCATGGGCTCTCATCAGCCGCGGCAGGACCTGCGCCCCCCACGTGGGCAGCACCTCAGCCCTGGGAGGTGTGCAAGTGAGGCTGCCCTGGGAGCCACAGACCCCACGGGCACCTCCTGGCCTTTCTGAACTGTGCTGTCCTGCAGGACATGGTGGGTGTCAGCAGCCAGAAGGAGGAGCACAGGCACAGCCACCCATGCTTTAAGTCTGGTTTCCTAAGAGCAAGGAGCTAGAGAAGCAGCCCTCTCCTCCTTCATTGCTCCCAACCATTGCACCGCGCAACCACCTCCCCCCCAACTGTTTCACCATGCAAGTAACCAGGTTGGAGGAGACCTCCAAGCTCATCCAGTCCAACCTGGCACCCAGCCCTATCCAGTCAACCAGACCACAGAGTCAATCAGGTTGGAGGAGAGCTCCAAGCTCATCCAGTCCAACCTAGCACCCAGCCCTATCCAGTCAACCAGACCACAGAATCAACCAGGTTGGAGGAGACCTCCAAGCTCATCCAGTCCAACCTAGCATCCAGCCCTATCCAATCAACCAGACCATAGAATCAACCAGGTTGGAAGGGACCTCCAAGCTCATCCAGTCCATCCTAGCATCCAGCCCTGGCCAATCAACCAGACCATAGAATCAACCAAGTTGGAGGAGACCTCCAAGCTCATCCAGTCCAACCTATATCATCCAGCCCTATCCAGTCAACTAGACCATAGCATCAACCAGGTTGGAAGAGAACTCCAAGAGCATCCAGCCCAACCTAGCACCCAGCCCTGGCCAAGCAACCAGACCATGGCACTAAGTGCCCCAGCCAGGCTTGGCTGCAACACCTCCAGGCAGCCCATTCCAATGCCAGTCACTCTCTGTGAAGAACTCCCTCCTAATACCAAGCCTATGACAGCAATACTTGGACAACCAGCAGTATGAAACCTTGTGGGATAATTACCTCAGTTGATAGCACTGTTCCTTGCAAATAAGGGAGTGGTGTTGGCATAGGCTGTGGGCACCATAATTAACAAAGCCAGTTTCCTACACATTCACATCAAACAGTTGAGGACTTCTGGTACATAATGAAATGCAAACTCCCATCAGGTTTTTCCCACAGCTCTCCTCTGCCTGGCTCGGTGGCTGTCTGGGGAGCAAGACCACACATGCTCTCTCCCACAGTCCGAACACTGGGGCAAGTTCCTCCTTCCTACAAGTTTTGGAGGAACCTACTTGACTACTTCAGGGAGCACCAAGCAGTGTTTGTGGGGCAGCTTGTTCCACCAGCTTTGTGTTCTGCTGGGCTTTTCCAGAAAGCAATCAGGCTCAGTCAGTGGCAAAGCACAAACAAGACTTCTACTACTGAGAGTAAGAGCTCTAACAACCCTGTCCTGCAGCTTGAAAAGTCAGACTTCAACACAGGGAAGTCACCCTGGAAATCATAGAATCAAACAGGTTGGAAGAGAGCTCCAAACTCATCCAGTCCAACCTAGTACCCAGCCCTATCCAGTCAACCAGACCATGGCACTAAGTGCCCCAGCCAGGCTTTGCTTCAACACCTCCAGCCACAGAGACTCCACCACCTCCCTGGGCAGCCCATTCCAATGCCAATCACTCTCTCTGACAACAACTTCCTAACAACATCCAGCCTAGACCTGCCCTGCCACAACTCCAGACTCTGTCCCCTTGTTCTGTTGCTGCTTGCCTGGCAGCAGAGCCCAACCCCACCTGGCTACAGCCTCCCTGCAGGCAGCTGCAGGCAGCAATGAGCTCTGCCCTGAGCCTTCTCTGCTGCAGGCTGCACACCCCCAGCTCCCTCAGCCTCTCCTCACAGGGCTGTGCTCCAGGCCCCTCCCCAGCCTTGCTGCCCTTCTCCAAACACCTTCCAGCACCTCAGCATCTCTCTGCAATTCAGGAGCCCAGAAGTGGACACAGCACTCAAGGTGTGGCCTGAGCAGTGCTGAGCACAGGGGCACAAGAACCTCCCTTGTCCTGCTGCCCACACTGCTCCTGAGCCAGCCCAGGATGCCATTGGCTCTGCTGCCCACCTGGGCACTGCTGCCTCAGCTTTAGCCGACTGTCCACCAGCACCCCCAGCTCCCTTTTCCTCCTGGCTGCTCTCAGCCACTCTGGCCCCAGCCCCAAGTGCTGCTTGGGGTTGTTGTGGCCAAAGTGCAGAACCCTGCACTTGCCCTTGTTCAGTCTCATCCCCTTGGCCTCTGCCCACCCATCCAGCCTGGCCAGGTCCCTCTGCAGGGCTCTGCTACCCTCCAACAGCTCCACAGCTGCTCCTAGCTTGCTGTCATCTGCAAACTCACTGATGCTCGACTCAATCCCCTGCTCCAGAACATCAATAAAGATGTTGAACAGGACTGGGCCCAGCACTGATTCTTGGGGAACACCACTAGTGACAGCTGCCAACTGGAAATGACAGGGAATAGCTACCAGCTCCCAGACAGAAGCTGCTGCATGGAGCCAATTAGGTTTTCACAATGCTATGAAAATACAAGCTGCCATAAAAGTGAAATACTTCCCCATCCCCATGTAATCTACCTCCTAAAAGACTGCAAACTGAGCAAGTCATAATTTCCACAGGTAGTATTTCCCCTGGGCACAAAGGAGTAATTTCACTTGGCTTCCCTCACATACTACTAACAGTTCTGCTGCACACCTCCCCATTTACAGACACAAGCCATCCCATTTTCCAGACTTAGCTGTGCAGATGACAGTTCACAGAACCAACCAGGTTGGAAGGATCATAGAATCAGTCAGGGTTGGGAGGGAGCACAAGGAGCAGCCAGTTCCAACCCCCCTGCAATGCCCAGGGACACCCTACCCTAGAGCAGGCTGCACACAGCCTCAGCCAGCCTGGCCTCAAACACCTCCAGCCATGGGGCCTCAACCACCTCCCTGGGCAACCCACTCCAGCCTCTCACCACTCTCCTGCTCAACAACTTCCTCCTCACCTCCAGCCTGAATCTCCTCATCTCCAGCTTTGCTCCATTCCCCCCACTCCTGCCACTCCCTCACAGCCTCAAAAGTCCCTCCCCAGCTTTTTTGTAGCCCCCTTCAGATCCTGGAAGGCCACAAGAAGGTCACCTGGGAGCCTTCTCTGCTCCAGCCTGCACAGCCCCAACTCTTTCGGTCTGTGCTCACAGCAGAGCTGCTGCAGCCCTCTGAGCATCCAGAAAGACCTCCAAGCTCACCCAGCCCAACCTAGCACCCAGCCCTGGCCAAGCAACCAGACCATGGCACTAAGTGCCCCAGCCAGGCTTGGCTTCAACACCTCCAGCCACACAGACTCCACCACCTCCCTGGGCAGCCCATTCCAATGCCAATCACTCTCTCTGACAACAACTTCCTAACAACATCCAGCCTAGACCTGCCCTGCCACAATTTGAGGCTGTGTCCCCTTCTTCTGTACCTGGCTGCCTGGCAGCAGAGCCCAACCCCACCTGGCTACAGCCTCCCTGCAGGCAGCTGCAGACAGCAATGAGCTCTGCCCTGAGCCTCCTCTGCTGCAGCTGTTCAGCCATAATCAGTTATTCCCATAGCTGCACTGAGCCACAGAAAGCACATCTCTGTTACACTGAAGCTGTAGAAGTGAAGTCAGATTTAAGTGACTTTTTCCTTCTAAGCACATTCCCATTCCATGCTCTGCATCATCCCAGAGCAAATACTGCACACAAGCATTCAGTTAAGCCCAGGGATGATAAGAGCACAGTGTAAACACAGAGTGGGCCAACGTTGCAGTCCCACCTATCATTTGCTAGTTTCCTCCTACTGCTCCTCTGCCTGGTTCATGGAAACAGAACCAGACTCAGGCTTTAAAGTTAGTTGTAAGCCACATCAGTTCCTGGCTCTGCAGCTCACTGCAAAGCCACAGAAGCTCTTACATCAGCAGCAAAGGGAAAATGGCACACAGGGCAGGGGGTTCCTCTGCAAGTGTTCTGAGCCTACAGTTCTCATGGCATCTACAAGCCTTACAAGTCTAAAGGGACATCACTCACCTTCACAATGGCCAGCCCCAGAGCTTTCCAGGACTGAATGCCAAAGTCCTGACCAACTGGAAAGCCTTCTCCTGCCGAAGTATCCAACAAGTACTCCCTTAGAATCACAGAATCAAGCAGGTGGGAAGAGACCTCCAAGCTCAGCCACCCAACCTTGCACCCAGCCCTAACCAGTGAACCAGACCACGGCACTAAGTGCCCCAGTCAGGCTTGGCTTGAACACCTCCAGGGACAGTGACTCCACCACCTCCCTGGGCAGCCTTGAACACATCAAAAGGAAAAAGGTCCCACAGAAGCACAGAATCATTTTGGTTCAAAGAGATCTTTAATCTCTTCCAACAGCACTGAGGGAGCTGGGGGTGTGCAGCCTGCAGCAGAGGAGGCTCAGGGCAGAGCTCATTGCTGTCTGCAGCTGCCTGCAGGGAGGCTGTAGCCAGGTGGGGTTGGGCTCTGCTGCCAGGCAAGCAGCAACAGAACGAGGGGACATAGTCTCAAGCTGTGCCAGGGCAGGTCTAGGCTGGATGTTGTTAGGAGGAAGTTGCTGTCAGAGAGAGTGATTGGCATTGGAATGGGCTGCCCAGGGAGGTGGTGGAGTCTCTGTGGCTGGAGGTGTTGAAGCCAAGCCTGGCTGGGGCACTTAGTGCCATGGTCTGGTTGCTTGGCCAGGGCTGGGTGCTAGGTTGGGCTTGGTGAGCTTGGAGGTCTCTTCCAACCTGCTTGCTTCTA
The DNA here is from genome assembly GCF_015220805.1 of Pogoniulus pusillus. Classification (NCBI taxonomy): domain Eukaryota; kingdom Metazoa; phylum Chordata; class Aves; order Piciformes; family Lybiidae; genus Pogoniulus; species Pogoniulus pusillus. Next base: position 2,128,947 of record NC_087264.1, on the reverse strand, counting down.
TGCTAAGTTGCAGCACAGCAGGTTCCAGCACAACACAAGGGGGAACTCCTTTCCGGGAAGGGTCCCAGAGCACTGCACAGGCTGCCCAGAGGTTGTGGTTTCTCCTTCTCTGGAGCCTTTCCAAGCCTGTCTGGATGTGGTCCTGTGTGCTCTGTGCTAGATTGTGTGGCACTGCTCTGGCCAGGGGGTTGGACTGGATGATCGTAGGATGTTAGGGGTTGGAAGGGACCCAAGGAGATCACTGATCATCCCCCCCCATCCTGGCAGCCCTCAGATACTTATAAACATTGATCAAATCCCCTCTCAGTCTTCTGTTCTCCAGACTAAGCAGCCCCAGGGCCCTCAGCCCCTCCTCATAAGCCATGCCCTCCAAGTGCCCTAATCATCCCCGTAGCCCTCCACCGTACCCTCTCCAGCAGATCCCTGCCCATCTCCTTGGGTCCCTTCCAACCCCTAACATCCTGTGCTATCAGCACCATCTGAACTGAAGCTTGTCCTCCAGCAGATGATTACATGCATCAACTGATCTCAGATCCACCAGAGCTATGGTAACTGCCAGTCTGTTCCTGTAGCGAAGGTTACCAAAAACAATCCTTTCACGTTGAAGTTTCTTGTGAGTTTGGAAGGAGGATGCTGTCGTCCTCATCATCATGCCCTGGCACTCCACAAGCAGCTTAACAGGTCTACATGGACATAAAGGTTCCCTTCTGTCCTCCAAAGTCATACTTCTAGCAAAAGAGTAGTTTCCTGATGATAGGAATGATAGGAAATGGACTTAGATGAAAATCCAAGGGGTCAGAGTCCCATCCCCCACCTCAAAGGTTTGATCTAGTTAATCCATGCCTTTTATGTCTGTTAGGCTGCAAAATCCAGGCCTCTCCACATTGTTTCAAGATCTTCAGAGTTAAAACAGTCCTCAAGTCCACAGCAAGGGACACTGAAGTCAAAGCAGGTCTCAGGCACCTCCTGTCAAATCCACCACAGAGCCTAAACAACCTCTTCTTTTTCCCCTTCCACAGCAGGCTCACATGCTACAGGATTTGGTTCTCAGCTGATTTTACTTTCTGAAGGAAAGCATTTTAAGAAGCAGCAACAGCAAACTAAAGTAGCCTAAGAGTTTTTGTTTCTCTAAGCATAGCAATGAGTAGCTTATGGGTAAGCAAAGAACTGCTGTTCTTTCACTATCGAGAGCCACTGGTTCCTCTGGGGCAGGGCAGTGCCAAGCACCAATCCAGGCTGGGCAGTGAGTGGCTGGAGAGCAGACCTGAGGAGAGAGACTTGGGGGTGCTGCTGGAGGAGAAGCTCAGCAGGAGCCAGCAGTGTGCACTTGCAGCCCAGAAAGCCAAGCAGAGCCTGGGCTGCAGCAGCAGAAGTGTGGCCAGCAGGGCCAGGGAGGGGATTCTCCCCCTCTGCTCTGCTCTGCTGAGACCCCACCTGGAGTCCTGCACCCAGTTCTGGAGCCCCTGGGACAAGAGGGATGTGGAGATGCTGGAGAGTGTCCAGAGCAGTGCCAGGAGGATGCTGAGAGGCTGCAGCAGCTCTGCTGTGAGCACAGACTGAAAGAGTTGGGGCTGTGCAGGCTGGAGCAGAGGAGGCTCCCAGGCGACCTTCTTGTGGCCTTCCAGCATCTGAAGGGAACCTCCAAAAAAGCTGGGGAGGGACTTTTGAGGCTGTGAGAGAGTGGCAGGAGTGGGGGGAATGGAGCAAAGCTGGAGGTGGGGAGAGTGAGGCTGGAGGTGAGGAGGAAGTTGTTGAGCAGGAGAGTGGTGAGAGGCTGGCAGGGGTTGCCCAGGGAGGTGGTTGAGGCCCCATGGCTGGAGGTGTTTGAGGCCAGGCTGGCTGAGGCTGTGTGCAGCCTGCTCTAGGGTAGGGTGTCCCTGGGCATGGCAGGGGGGTTGGAACTGGCTGCTCCTTGTGGTCCCTTCCAGCCCTGACTGCTTCTAGGATTCTAAGATCTTTAGTTTGTGCAACCATAGAGGACTCCTATTGGAAGGCACAGTCCTGCCTCAAATGTCTCCACAGGCAGCAATGCCTCCTAATCACTACCAGCAGCACAGCTTCATAAAGCAGCCTTCCTGCAGAGCAAGAAAATCCAAACCAGCCAGTTCCAAAGTCTCACATAATATCTCTTTCTGCAATTAAGAGCAAGGGTTTTGCATCTGTGCAGCTGACCAGCCCTGAGAAAGGTATGCTGGAAAAGCTCAATGTGGCTACAATCAGCTCAGAGTTGCAAGAACAAACACATGTGCCAAAAAAAAACAGGCATCTGAGAAGTCATTTACTCTCAAAGTTTGGGGAGTGTTCCCTTCTCCACTACTTGTGAGACTTTTTGGCACAGTGATTGATCTGATCTGCTCACCACAAACCTTCTCTTCCCCAGCACCCAATTTTACCACTGCCTCCCCGGTTTACTGCTACCTCTGCTGACCTAGAATCACAGTGGAGTAGGGACTGGAAGGTCTGGAGATCATCTAGTCCAACCTCCCTGATAAAGCAGGCTCAGAACCAGCAGGTTGCCCAGGATTGTGTCCAGGCAGGTTTGGAATCTCTTCAGGGCAGGAGACTCTGCAACCTCTCTGGTAACCTCCATTGCTTCATCACCCTTCAGAGTGAAGTTCTTCCTTAGGTTAAGGAGGAACCTCCTCTGTTCAGTTTGGGTCCATTGCCCCCTGTTCTACCTTTGGGCACCACAAGAACAAGGGGACACAGCCTCAAGTTGTGCCAAGGGAGGTCTAGGCTGGATGTTGTTAGGAAGTTGTTGCCAGAGAGAGTGATTGGCATTGGAATGGGCTGCCCAGGGAGGTGGTGGAGTCACCATCCCAGGAGGTGTTGAAGCCAAGCCTGGCTGGGGCACTTAGTGCCATGGTCTGGTTGCTTGGCCAGGGCTGGGTGCTAGGTTGGACTGGCTGAGCTTGGAGCTCTCTTCCAACCTGCTTGATTCTATGATAAGTAGTCTGACTCCATCCTCTTGACACCTATTTAGCTATTGAAAAGATGCCCTCTCAGGCTTCCTCTTCCCCAGGCTAAACAGCCCCAGGCTAAACAGCCCTTTCTCTTCACAGAAACGTTCCAGGCTCCTCAGCACCTCCATAGCCTTTGCTGGACTCTGCCCAGTAGTTCCCTGACTCTGTGCAATTGTGCCCAGAAGGGCCTCACTAGGGCAAAGCAGAACGTCCACAGAGCTTGCAGAGTTTCAGTGCAATGCAGCCTGACCTGCTAACTCCTCTAATTATCAGGTAGTTCTCTCAGAGAAGGTCAATTTGCATTGCCAGCTGGTGATTAGGGGGTATTTTTGTTAGCTACTGTTCAGAAGCTGCTGCTCATTGTTCCTGCCACCATTAGCAGCCTTGCAGTCAGCCTGACCAGAAGATGTATGCTGCACTTATCACAAGATCAGAGTATGTTAGGGGTTGGCAGGAGATCATCGAGGCCAAGCCTCCTGCCACAGCAGAACCATATAATCTAGCTCAGGTCACACAGGAACACATCCAGACAGGCCTGGAAGGGCTCCAGGGAAGGAGACTCCACAACCTCTCTGGGCAGCCTGTGCCAGGGCTCTGGGACCCTTACAGGAAAGAAGTTCCCCCTTGTGTTGAGCTGGAACCTGCTGTGCTGCAGCTTGCACCCATTGCTGCTTGTCCTATCCCAGGGAGCAGTGAGCAGAGCCTGTCCCCCCCTCCTGGCAGCCTTCAGATACTTAGAAACATTGATCAAATCCCCTCTCAGTCTTCTGCTTTCCAGACTAAGCAGCCCCAGGGCCCTCAGCCTCTCCTCATCAGCCATGCCCTCCAGTCCCCTCATCATCCTCATAGCCCTCCCCTGGACCCTCTCCAGCAGCTCCCTGTCCCTCTTCAACTGGAGAGCCCAAAACTGAACACAGTATTCAAGGTCTCAGCAGGGCAGAGTAGAGGCAGAGGAGAACCTCCCTTGATCTGCTGGCCACACTCCTGCTGATACACCCCAGGATGCCATTGGCCTTCTTGGCCACAAGGGCACATTGCTTATGGCACTTGGTGTTCAAATGCAGGCAGCCTCTAAGCAGAATCAGAAGTTTGGAGTAGCTGAACACACAGCTAAAAGGTTATGCACACCAGGGGGTGGGGAGCAGGGGGGGATCTTTTGGAAGCATCTAGAACAGATGAGGTAAGATGGAACCTACTTCACTCCTTCCCAAGGTGCACAAATCAAGCAGAACCTTATCAACTGCAAGCAAGGTAAGACATCACATGGAAAAGTAGCTGAGCTTCTCCAAGGTGACCTTACTGCTCCCTTGGTGTTCTGGAACAGATCTGATTGCTCTTCTGCTCTCCAGGTTCTTGAGTGAAGGGGGGGGAAAGCCTTGTTGACATCGTAAAACCAAGCAGGTTGGAAGAGAGCTCCAAGCTCAGCCAGTCCAACCTAGCACCCAGCCCTGCCCAACCAACCAGACCATGGCACTAAGTGCCCCAGCCAGGCTTGGCTTCAACACCTCCAGCCACACAGACTCCACCACCTCCCTGGGCAGCCCATTCCAATGGCTGTGGTGAAGCTTGGATCTCTTTTATTAGTTTAGTTTCACACCATATTTGTGAGATAGTTTTATACTATGCTTATGATATCATCAAGTCTATGACCCTGAACATAATGAGGTCTTGGGTAAGACAGAGGGGTGGGAGGAAAGGTGGAAGGGTGGTTGGGAGCCCCTCCTGAGGACTCAGGTTTCTGGGAGGGCTTTTGTGTGTCTGTATTACCTTTTACCCTGTATACTTCTGTCTGTAGCTGTACATACTGCAACTATCTGCTTGTATATTGTGCTAAGCTGTAAATATAAGCTTCATTCCATTTCCAGAGCCCCTGAGCCTAGTCTGGGTGATTTCCAATGTGTGTGTGGGGGGGGGGGGCAGGGAACACTCAAACCATCACATCAGCACAAGAGTTTGATTAAAAGCTAATACTCTCCAAGTGCCTAAAGGAGTATGTTGATGCAGACTAGCAGAGCATCAGCAGAGCTTCAATTAAGGCAGTCAAATAACTTGACAGCTCCAAAACAACTTAATAGCTGCAAACCTAGCAAGGCAGCTGAGTTAAGGAGCACAGCCAGAGAAAAGAATGATTATATTCTCACCTACAAGGTAAGACTCCATAGAAGCCATCCTGTAATGGTTTGGGTGTTACCTTCCTCCCCCCCACACTTAGGGAAATGACCCAGACTAGACTGGGCCACACTGGAAAATGGAATGAGGCTTTATATTTACAGCTTAGCACAAGATACAAGCAGAGAGTTACAATACTTACAGCTACAGGCAGAAATAGACAGGGTAAAAAGGGATACAGGCACACAGCAGCCCTCCCACAAACCTGAGTCCTCAGGAGGGGCTCCCAAACACCCTAACACCTTCCTCCCACCCATCTACCTTACCCAAGACTTGGGCTTACATTCAAAGTGACCTTGGAGGGTCAACAAGCAGATGGATTAGTTAGGCAGCAATTTAGGTGACAGAGAGCACTTCATGCAGCCCCAAAGTCAGAGAGAGACTCTGTTATCTACATTTCCATTCTTCCTCTTATACATCTCAGCAAGCCTATGAGGAGTGGACTTCTCCATGGTTTCTTTTTCACAGCCTGTAACCTAATTCTTCTCACCAAAACATTCTCACAGAATCAGCCAGGCTGGAAGAGAGCTCCAAGCTCAGCCAGTCCAACCTAGCACCCAGCCCTGCCCAACCAACCAGACCATGGCACTAAGTGCCCCAGCCAGGCTTGGCTTCAACACCTCCAGCCACAGAGACTCCACCACCTCCCTGGGCAGCCCATTCCAATGCCAATCACTCTCTCGGGCAGGAACTTCCTAACAACATCCAGCCTAGACCTCCCCTGGCACAGCTCAAGGCTGTGTCCCCTTGTTCTGTTGCTGCTTGCCTGGCAGCAGAGCCCAACCCCACCTGGCTACAGCCTCCCTGCAGGCAGCTGCAGGCAGCAATGAGCTCTGCCCTGAGCCTCCTCTGCTGCAGGCTGCACACCCCCAGCTCCCTCAGCCTCTCCTCACAGGGCTCTGCTCCAGGACCCTCCCCAGCCTTGCTGCCCTTCTCCAAACACCTTCCAGCACCTCAACAGCTCTCTTGAATTGAGGAGCCCAGAACTGGACACAGCACTCCAGGTGTGGCCTGAGCAGTGCTGAGCACAGGGGCACAAGAACCTCCCTTGTCCTGCTGCCCACACTGCTCCTGAGCCAGCCCAGGATGCCATTGGCTCTGCTGCCCACCTGGGCACACTGCTTCAAACTAGCACACATCCATAACCATGATACTAGTAGGGGAAAAAGCAGCTACCTTTAACAGGGAAAATACCTCCAAACCCTCACATTTAAGATACTATTACACCAATTCCAGCATAATATAGAATCATAGAATCAGCCAGGTTGGAAGAGACCTCCAAGCTCATCCAGTCCAACCTATCTCCCAACCCTATCCAGTCAACCAGACCATGGCACTAAGTGCCTCATCCAGGCTTTTCTTGCATTAGAATGCAAAGGATTTTCCTCTGAGAAAGCAAAGAGTAAAAAGGAATCTGTTCTTTCACATAATGACTTCCTTAACAGTCTGTATTCCCAACATTTTCCTGCTCCCCCCAGCATCCATTTAACAAGGAGGCAATTCCAGTCAGTGCCTTCAGCCCCTCTCCAAAGCTGCCAACCGAAGCCATTCGCCGCTGGGTAAAGCCAACCACGCTGGCACGCAGCAAAACACTGGGTATAAACTCATCAAGCTCACTTCAAAGCAGGCTTTCTATTCCAGCTACAAGAGCACAAGAGGTGAGCAAAGCACCACGTTGAGGGAATCCTCTTTCCAGCCCTAAACCTCTCATTCTATAGAGGAAATGCCATTCAGCTGAGAACTGCCTATAATCCGGCCAAACGCCACTGAAATTGCTTGATGGGGGATTTTGTTAAACCACATTGAAAGAGACAGGACAGAAAGAGAAACTGGGGTTTGACTGCTTGCAGAACAAGTCAGAGAAACACAAAATCCCTTTTAAAGGCAAGGGCAACACACAGATTTTGGTCAAATAGAAAGAAGTGAAGGAAGAAGGTTGCTTATTCAACATACCAAAGGCTTAGGATCATAGAATCAACCAGAGCTCCAACCTCATCCAGTCCAACCTAGCACCCAGCCCTGGCCAATCAAGCAGACCATAGAATCAACCAGATTGGAAGAGACCTCCAAGCTCATCCAGTCCAACCTAGCACCCAGCCCTGGCCAATCAACCAGACCATAGAATCAACCAGATTGGAAGAGACTTCCAAGCTCAGCCAGCCCAACCTAGCACCCAGCCCTGGCCAAGCAACCAGACCATGGCACTAAGTGCCCCAGCCAGGCTTGGCTTCAACACCTCCAGCCACACAGACTCCACCACCTCCCTGGGCAGCCCATTCCAATGCCAATCACTCTCTCTGCCAACAACTTCCTAACAACATCCAGCCTAGACCTCCCCTGGCACAGCTTGAGGCTGTGCCCCCTTCTTTTGGTGCTGCTTGCCCGGTAGAAGGAACCAAACCTCACCTAGCTACAACCTTCTTTCCACACACTCCTGTCTGGGAACAATTAACAATCTTAAGTGCCAGATCAAATTAAAAAGAGGTGGCAAGTTTCAAAATTAAGGCAAATTGGACTTCACAAAACACACCAGCACCAGAGACCTCAAAGCACACCTGCCCCTCACATACCAAACTTGCTCCCAACCCATTTGATCTTCATTCACAGCTGAAGGTGCAAAAGCAGGCTGCTCACATTTCAGTGTGAGCAATCAACAGCAGTAACAGCAGGTTACAGCTGAGATTTCACTGCATTAAACATGAGGGAGGTGGCCTGCAGGGCAAGGGAGGTTCTTGTGCCCCTGTGCTCAGCACTGCTCAGGCCACCCCTTGAGTGCTGTGTCCAGTTCTGGGCCCCTCCATTGCAGAGAGATGTTGAGGTGCTGGAAGGTGTCCAGAGAAGAGCAGCAAGGCTGGGGAGGAGCCTGGAGCAGAGCCCTGTGAGGAGAGTCTGAGGGAGCTGAGGATGTGCAGCCTGCAGCAGAGGAGGCTCAGGGCAGAGCTCATTGCTGTCTGCAGCTGCCTGCAGGGAGGCTGTAGCCAGGTGGGGTTGGGCTCTGCTGCCAGGCAAGCAGCAACAGAAGAAGGGGACACAGCCTTGAGCTGTGCCAGGGGAGGTCTAGGCTGGATGTTGTTAGGAAGTTGTTGGCAGAGAGAGTGATTGGCACTGGAATGGGCTGCCCAGGGAGGTGGTGGAGTCTGTGTGGCTGGAGGTGTTGAAGCCAAGCCTGGATGAGGCTCTTAGTGCCATGGTCTGGTTGATTGGCCAGGGCTGGGTGCTAGGCTGGGCTGGCTGAGCTTGGAGCTCTCTTCCAACCTGCTTGATTCTATGATTCAATGCCTCAAAGGACGTTTTGAGCCATTAGGAGAAAATAAAAGCATAAATGCAGGCAAACCATTTCCTAAGCCATCCTCAGATTTCCCTAACACACTACCAAGAACTCTCTGACAGCTGCCATTCTCCTAAGGCATTGGCATGGGCTGCCCAGGGAGGTGGTGGAGTCTCTGTGGCTGGAGGTGTTGAAGCCAAGCCTGGCTGGGGCACTTAGTGCCATGGTCTGGTTGGTTGGGCAGGGCTGGGTGCTAGGTTGGGCTGGCTGAGCTTGGAGCTCTCTTCCAAGCTGCTCGATTCTATGATTCTCTGAAGGGTAACTGACAGCTTCCTTGAGACTTGAATTATCCTCCAAACACAAGCAGCTGTAACAGCACTTTTGTAACTCCCCAGACAAGGAGCTGCAGGATGCCTGTTACTGACAGTGTTTTCAAACACTTAAACCTGCTAACAGGATTGTTCAGCACAGCTGAGGAGATGCAATTCGCATCCACTTCATGCATAGAGGTGATCTCTCAGGCAGTGCACTCCACACAAAGTGCAGCTCTCTGCCCTCTCCTCACCTGCAAGTTGGGTCAAATCCCATTGACTTTAACATCCTCTTTAGTTTCTCAGGGACAAGACAGCCTTGCAACAGACACAGCTCTCTGTTCAGTCCCAACTGCTTAGCTAAACCCAAAGTGTTTGCCTCAAACAGAACATAAAGAATGAGGGTTCTTTCTTTGCAGCACTTGCAAGCATTACTGCCTCTCTCAACACCACAGCTTCCTTAATATCCCTGATGCTAAATTATCACCAACTGCTACAGCAGCAGAAGCAGTCACAGGCAGGATCATCTGCCACACAGCCTGCTCCAAGCAGAGTTAGAGCAGCTAAGTGAGGAGAGAAAACAAAGAATTCCCTTTCTGCCTTCTGGCACCCACCAAGTCCTGCATCTGGGGAGGAATGAACTCCACCAGTAGAGGCTGGGAGGTGACTGCTGGAGAGTAGCCCTGTGGAGAGGGGACCTGGGGGTCCTGATGGCTAACAAGTTACCCATGGCACAGCAATGTGCCCTTGTGGCCAAGGAGGCCAATGGGATCCTGGGGTGGATTAGCAAGAGTGTGGCCAGCAGATCAAGGGAGGTTCTCCTGCCCCTCTACTCTGCCCTGGTGAGACCTCACCTTGAATACAGTTTTGGGCTCCCCAGCTGAAGAGGGACAAGGATCTGCTGGAGAGGGTCCAGCAGAGGGCTATGAGGATGATGAGGGGACAGGAGGGCATGGCTGGTGAGGAGAGGCTGAGGGCCCTGGGGCTGCTTAGTCTGGAGAAGAGAAGACTGAGAGGGGGCTTGATCAATGTTTCTAAGTATCTGAAGGCTGCCAGGAGGGGGGGACAGGCTCTGCTCACTGCTCCCTGGGATAGGACAAGGAGCAATGGGTGTAAGCTGCAGCACAGCAGGTTCCAGCTCAACACAAGGGGGAACTTCTTTCCTGTAAGGGTCCCAGAGCCCTGGCACAGGCTGCCCAGAGAGGTTGTGGAGTCTCCTTCTCTGGAGCCTTCCAAAGCCTGTCTGGATATGTTCCTCTGTGCTCTGTGTTAGATAGGATTGTCCTGCTCTGGCAGGGGGTTGGACCCCATCTCCTTGGGTCCCTTCCAACTCCTAACATCCTGTGAAAATCCAGCAGTTGGGAAGTTTTCTGATGGTTACTTTCAAAAGCTGCTGCACTAGCACCTAGCTGAGAAGCGTTCTGTGGTTACCACTTTGCATGGAGGATTCAGTGTGAGTTACTGCCAGAGATTTCTGCTTTCAATTCTTGCTCTGCAAACACAAAAATGAAGAGGAAGAGCATTCTAGGAGGTAGATGTAGGAACAAAGCCAGGGGGACAAAGAACACACAGAAGCCTACTAGAACAGCACAGCAGAGCACAATGAAGCAATGCAGCACTATAGGATCATTTAGGCTGGAAGAGACCTTTAACATGATCAAGTCCAACCCAACACTGCCAAGTCACCCCCAAACCATGTCCCTCAGCAACATTTTCACTTGGCTTTTAAATGCCTTAATGAGAGATGATTCGAACACTTGTCTGGGCAGCCTGTCCCAGGCACTCACAACCCCTTCAGTGAATAAATTGTTCCTGATGTCCAACATAAACCTCCCCTGCTGCAACTTCAGGCTATTTCCTCTTGTTTTCTCACTTGTTAAATGAGATGAAAGACCAACTCCCACCACAATATAATTCACTTTCAGGTAGCTGTAGAGATTGAGAAGGTCTCCCCTCAGCCTCCTCTTCCTCAGGCTGAACAAGCTCAGTTCCCTCAGATAATCCTCCCAAGTCTTTTAGACCCTTCACCAGCTTCACTGCCCTTCTTTGGACACACTACAGTCCTTAGTGTCCTCCTTCTAGTGAGAGGCCTAAACCTGGACCTTGTATTTGAAGTGCTGAATACAGGATGCCATTGGCATCTCTCTTGAACTGAGGAGCCCAGAACTGGACACAGCATTCCAGGGGTGGCCTGAGCAGTGCTGAGCACAGGGGCAGAAGAACCTCCCTTGTCCTGCTGGCCACACTGCTCCTCAGCCAGCCCAGGATGCCATTGGCTCTGCTGCCCACCTGGGCACTGCTGCCTCAGCTTCAGCTCCTCTCTCCCAGCACCCCCAGCTCCCTCTCTGCCTGCCTGCTCTCAGCCACTCTGGCCCCAGCCCCAAGTGCTGCTTGGGGTTGCTGTGGCCAAAGTGCAGAACCCTGCACTTGGCCTTGTTCAGTCTCATCCCATTGGCCTCTGCCCACCCATCCAGCCTGGCCAGGTCCCTCTGCAGGGCTCTGCTACCCTCCAACAGCACCACACTGCTCCTAGCTTGGTGTCATCTGCAAACTTACTGATGCTGGACTCAATCCCCTGCTCCAGATCATCAATACAGATACTGAACAGGACTGTGCCCAGCACTGCTCCCTGGGGCACACCACTGGTGCCAGCTGCCAACTGGATGTGGTAACATTCAGATCTCCTTCAGATTCATAACACTCTGACAACTTTCTCATGTGCAGCAACCTTGGCTGCTTGCTTTTAGCAATCTGTAACAAGAGTGAGCAGTTGCCCCCAGCTAGGAAAAGATCTTGCTGCTGTACTGCTCACCAGCAAAACAAAATCTGATCTCCTTAGCTTTATGGCAGTGATTCAGTTTCACAACCTTACCCACAGGGGTTTGAGTCCTTAAGAGGACTTTCCAAAACACACCATCAAAATAAACACTGAGGGTTTACAGGTTCTCAGAACACCAGCACAAATATTTAAGAGCTGAGATATCAGCATGTACTAAGCACAAATCAGTCACCAGGGAGATGTATTCCTCAAGTTGATCATTTCATAGAATCAAGCAGGCTGGAAGAGAGCTCCAAGCTCAGCCAGCCCAACCTAGCACCCAGCCCTGCCCAACCAACCAGACCATGGCACTAAGTGCCCCAGCCAGGCTTGGCTGCAACACCTCCAGCCACAGAGACTCCACCACCTCCCTGGGCAGCCCATTCCAATGCCAATCACTCTCTCTGACAGGAACTTCCTAACAACATCCAGCCTGTACTTTCCCCAGCACAACTTGAGGCTGTGTCCCCTTGTTCTCTTGCTGCTTGCCTGGGAGAAGAGTCCCAACCCCACCTGGCCACAGGCTCCCTTCAGATTGTTATAGGCAGCAATGAGCTCTGCCCTGAGCCTCCTCTGCTGCAGGCTGCACACCCCCAGCTCCCTCAGCCTCTCCTCATAGGGTTTCTGCTCCAGGCCCCCCCCCAGCCTTGCTGCCCTTCTCTCAACACCTTCCAGCACCTCAACAGCTCTCTGCAATTCAGGAGCCCAGAACTGGACACAGCACTCAAGGTGTGGCCTGAGCAGTGCTGAGCACAGGGGCAGAAGAACCTCCCTTGTCCTGCTGCCCACACTGCTCCTCAGCCAGCCCAGGATGCCATTGGCTCTGCTGCCCACCTGGGCACTGCTGCCTCAGCTTCAGCTCCTCTCTCCCACCACCCCCAGCTCCCTCTCTGCCTGCCTGCTCTCAGCCACTCTGGCCCCAGCCCCAAGTGCTGCTTGGGGTTGTTGTGGCCAATGTGCAGAACCCTGCCCTTGGCCTTGTTAAATCTCATCCCATTGGCCTCTGCCCACCCATCCAGCCTGGCCAGGTCCCTCTGCAGGGCTCTGCTACCCTCCAACAGCTCCACAGCTGCTCTCAGCTTGCTGTCATCTGCAAACTTACTGATGCTGGACTCAATCCCCTAGTCCAGATCATCAATAAAGATATTGCCCAGGACTATGCCCAGCACTGATCCTTGAGGAACACCACTGGTGCCAGCTGCCAGCTGGATGTGGCACCATTCACCACCACTCTCTGGGCTCTGCCATCCAGCCAGTTCTTGATCCAGCACAGAGTGCTCCTGTGTGATCTCTTCTAGGTGACCCTGCTCTGGCATGGGGGGCTTAGACTAGATGACCTTTCAAAGCCTCTTCCAACCCCTACCATTCTGTGATTCTTGGAGCTCCACCATTTCCCCCCCTTGGTTTATCAGCAGTGCTCACCCAGTCTGCTTCTGGTTACAAACTCTACCAAAGGAAGATGCATCAAGTGTGTGTTTCTACATTCCAGCAGCTATTAAGTAATGCACAGCAATGGCACAATGGATTGCAGAACAGAAAGCAACTTTGAAACCACATCTAGTTCTCCCTCAGTTTTTCCCCCCCCTCCCCACCCTTGGAAATCCTTCTCTTTTTCTGTGCCAAAATCCACAGAGTCAGCATCCTACTACTATTTTTGTTCACCCAAGCCACTCCAGATGTTTCTCTCTCGTTATTGAGATCTCTTTGCTTTTAAAGGCAAGGATGCCCCTATGGGGGCAAACCAGAGCAAGGAAAGACAGGATCTGGTTAAAGCAAACTTTCACAAAGTACAGGCTGTAATTCCAAACACTACTACAGGACTTACAAGCAGCATTTGCAAGCCAAATGGAAATTCAGCTGTAGATACAAACCTCACGAGCCCAAGAGTGAAACTGGAAGCAGATTGCCCAGCAAAACATGTCTGAAGAGGGCTAGTTCAGGGACACAGAAACCAAGCAACTGATTACAGCCAGGTGGTTGAAGAGATGACTTTTTGCAGTCAAGTGACCACCCAAGGAGGTGGTGGAGTCTTCAAGCAAAGCCTGGATGAGGCACTTAGTGCCATGGTCTGGTTGCTTGGCCAGGGCTGGGTGCTAGGTTGGGCTGGATGAGCTTGGAGGTCTCTTCCAACCTGCTTGATTCTATGACCCATAAGGGCACCTTGGCCATGATACTCAGTTGAAGAGGAGAGGAGCATGATGCTAAGAAATTTGGCATCCTTTTCTCTTGCCAGTGTCTAAGGATACAGAAGGTCTCCTCAGTTGGAAGAAGAGGAGGCTCCCAGGGGACCTTCTTGTGGCCTTCCAGCATCTGAAGGGGGCTACAAAAAAGCTGGGAAGGGACTCTTCAGGATATCAGGAAGTGCCAGGACTGGGGGGACTGGAGCAAAGCTGGAGGTGGGGAGAGTGAGGCTGGAGGTGAGGAGGAAGTTGTTGAGCAGGAGAGTGGTGAGAGGCTGGACTGGGTTGCCCAGGGAGGTGGTTGAGGCCCCATGGCTGGAGGTGTTTGAGGCCAGGCTGGCTGAGGCTGTGTGCAGCCTGCTCTAGGGTAGGGTGTCCCTGGGCATGGCAGGGGGGTTGGAACTGGCTGCTCCTTGTGCTCCCTTCCAACCCTGACTGATTCTATGCTTCCTTCTCTGCTCTGCCCCAGCTGGGTGACATCTGAAAGGAGAATTGTGTCCAGTTCTGTCTTCCCTACACAAAGAGATAAGGAACTACTGAAGGGAGTCCAGCAGAGGCTACAACAATGAGGGGTGCAGAGCATTTCTCTGACAATGAAATGCTGAGAGGCACGGGGCTGTTCAGCCTGGAGAAGACTGAGCTCTTCTCAATGCTTATCAATAGCCAAAGATGGTGGGGGCCAGACCCCTCAGTGGTGCCCAGCAACACAACAAGCAGCACCAGGCACAAACTGGAACGCAGGCAGCATCATCAGAACACAACCAAAACCAGCTTTCCCATGAAGCTGCCAGAGCTCTTAAACAGGCTGCTCAGGGAGGCTGTGGAGTTTCCTTCTCTGGAGAGATTCCAAAAACACCTGGATGTGGGTTTGGAATGCACCCTGTGCAGCCTAAGGTGAGTGATTCTGCTTTAGCAGATGATCTCCAGAGGTCTGCTCTAACCTCCACCATTCTGTGCCTCTGTGCAAGCACAGACAATCTCAGCTCCCCTCAGCTTGGAGGTCTCGTCCAACCTGGTTGATTCTATGATTCTAGTTCTGAACTGAGCTCATGAGAGAAAAGAGCATGAGACTGCCAAACTACATGAGATGTTACTCACAATTACCAAAACAAAGTTTGAGGTTGTCTTTAAAATGCCTCCAAAAAAGCCTGGCTTTCCAAGGCAAGCTGACACTCAGAAACACTCTCCAGGGACATCATCTTCCATTGAGAAAGCAGAGGTGAACTGACCCAAAGCAAAATCATGTGTCACCACAAGAAACATAGAATCAGCCAGGTGGGAAGAGGCTTCCAAGCTCAGCCAGCCCAACCTAGCACCCAGCCCTGGCCAAGCAACCAGACCATGGCACTAAGTGCCCCAGCCAGGCTTGGCTGCAACACCTCCAGCCACACAGACTCCACCACCTCCCTGGGCAGCCCATTCCAATGCCAATCACTCTCTCTGACAACAACTTCCTAACAACATCCAGCCTAGACCTGCCCTGGCTCAACTTCAGACTCTCTCCCCTTCTTCTGTTGCTGCTTGCCTGGCAGCAGAGCCCAACCCCACCTGGCTACAGCCTCCCTGCAGGCAGCTGCAGACAGCAATGAGCTCTGCCCTGAGCCTCCTCTGCTGCAGGCTGCACACCCCCAGCTCCCTCAGCCTCTCCTCACAGGGCTCTGCTCCAGGCCCCTCCCCAGCCTTGCTGCCCTTCTCCAAACACCTTCCAGCACCTCAACATCTCTCTTGAATTCAGGAGTCCAGAACTGGACACAGCACTCCAGGGGTGGCCTGAGCAGTGCTGAGCACAGGGGCACAAGAACCTCCCTTGTCCTGCTGCCCACACTGCTCCTGAGCCAGGCCAATGTTCTACATTGAGTATGTCACAAAACAATTAATGAAGCCTCTTCTAGTAGCCCAAACACAACCAGAAGAGTTTTCACCCCAAGGCACTGTGCTGACTTGTACACACAGAGGGAACATTTACTCTAGTGAAGTTCTCCTCTCAAATAGCAGTGGTGTGGCCACTGGGGATTACAGCACTCTTCCACATCCAAATCTCTTCACCATAGTTACTAGCAGTGCCCAGAACTTTTGTGCCCATTCTCATTCATGCAAAGCTGAGATCCCACCACTACTGCAGGCAGCAGAGGTGAAACAGCAGCAGTGACAATGAGCACAACCAAAAACCAAGGAGTTTCATAAGCTGGAGAACCACCAAAGCATCATTTCCTCTGAGTAATGTTATGCAGTTGGAGTCCTCCTCTGTCTACTGAGGTGACAGCTCCAACTGAAGCTTCTCCTCAGAGGTGAGATGCTCTGATGTTGAATGAGGCTGAGGGGAGCTCCATCATACAGACTCTCCTCCATACAGCTCAAACAGCATTGGGAGGCTTTGGAACAAAATTAACTCAATGACATCCTTCATTTCCAGTTAGAGAACACAACCTCACCTGTCACTGCATCTTCAGCTAAATCCCAGGGCATGCATCAGAGGCAGATGGAAAATGACTGGAACAGGGAGCTAAGAGTGCCAGCAGAGTTGAGGCTGCAGTGTCCCCCTGCAAGAAGACTGCTTAGATGGCTGCAAGCAGTAACTGCTTCAGACAGCTCACTTCATTCCATCTGTTTGGATCATCACCACTAAAGTGACTACCTTGTTCTGGCCCTACTCAACAACTGCCCTGTGGAGTTCCAAAGAGGCACCCTAAATGCAAGCATTTCTGGGGGCTGCAAGCAGCTACCATGAGCAGTGCAAACCAGGCACCTCTTCCAGAACCACTCTAGATTTCAAGTGGCTTTAAATGTTGGCAAGATAAGCTGCACATCTGCACTTCTGGGTGGCTCTACCACTTCTTTTGTACATTTTGACATCTGTCACAGTCTGCACAGGTCTGAACATCCACTGGAACTCTTCTCCAGAAATGAGCAACATAGAATCATAGAATCAGTCAAGGTTGGAAGGGACCAGAAGGATCAGCCAGTTCCAACTCCCCTGCCATGCCCAGGGACACCCTACCCTAGAGCAGGCTGCACACAGCCTCAGCCAGCCTGGCCTCAAACATCTCCAGCCATGGGGCCTCAACCACCTCCCTGGGCAACCCATTCCAGCCTCTCACCACTCTCCTGCTCAGGAACTTCCTCCTCACCTCCAGCCTCACTCTCCCCACCTCCAGCTTTGCTCCATGAGCTCAAGTTGAGCTTCTTGTCAGCCAGCATTGCAAAGTCCTTCTCATCAGAGCTGCTCTCAAGGCATGTCTTGCCCAGCATCCTCCTCATGTCCAGTCTGAACCTACCCATCTCCAGCTTCACTCCATTCTCCCTAGTCCTGTCACTACCCGATAGCCTAAAATGTCCCTCCCTAGCTTTTTTGTAGCCCCCTTCAGACACTGAAAACATCATAGAATCAAGCAGGTTGGAAAAGACCTCCAAGATCATGCAGCCCAACATAGCACCCAGCCCTGGCCAAGCAACCAGACCATGGCACTTCACAAGGTACACAAATCAAGCAGAACCTTATCAACTGAAAAGAAGGTAAGAAATCACATGGAAAAGTAGCTGAGCTTCTCCAAGGTGACCTTACTGCTCTCTTGATGTTCTGGAACAGATCTGATTGCTCTTCTGCTTCCCAAGTTCTTGAGTGAAGGGGGGGAAAAGCCTTATTGTCATCATAGAGTCAACCAGATTGGAAGAGAACTCCAAGCTCAGCCAGCCCAACCTAGCACCCAGCCCTATCCAGTCAACCAGACCATGGCACTAAGTGCCCCAGCCAGGCTTGGCTTCAACACCTCCAGCCACACAGACTCCACCACCTCCCTGGGCAGCCCATTCCAATGCCAATCACTCTCTCTGACAACAACTTCCTAACAACATCCAGCCTAGACCTCCCCTGGCACAACTCTAGAGTCTGTCCCCTTGTTGTGTTGCTGCTTGCCTGGCAGCAGAGCCCAACCCCACCTGGCTACAGCCTCCCTGCAGGGAGCTGTAATATAAACCTGGCTCCTTTAAGGAGTCTAAGGTGTAAACTATCAATACATGATCAGAGGTGAGTTCCTAAATTGAGTTTAAAGTCACAGCATACACAGTAAACTGGGAGGGTACACTGAGCTTCAGTTGGACTCTGCTGATCACCTAAATCTCATCTTTGCTTAGAGAAACCTGTACATTTTATTTTCACACAGCTCACAGGATGTTAGGGGTTGGAAAGGACCCAAGGAGATCATCCAGTCCAACTCCCCTGCCAGAGCAGGACAATCCTATCTAACACAGAGCAACACATCCAGACAGGCCTGGAAAGGCTCCAGAGAAGGAGACTCCACAACCTCTCTGGGCAGCCTGTGCCAGGGCTCTGGGACCCTTACAGGAAAGAAGTTCCCCCTTGTGCTGAGCTGGAACCTCCTGTGCTGCAGCTTCCATCCATTGCTGCTTGTCCTATCCCAGGCAGCAGTGAGCAGAGCCTGTCCCCCTGCTCCTGGCAGCCTTCAGATACTTATAAACATTGATCAAATCCCCTCTAAGTCTTCTCTTCTCCAGACTAAGCAGCCCCAGGGCCCTCAGCCTCTCCACATCAGCCATGCCCTCCAGTCTCTTAATAATCCTTGCAGCCCTCCACTGGACCCTCTCCAGCAGATTCCTGTCCCTCTGCAACTGGGGAGACCAAAACTGAAGGCAGTATTCAAGATGAGGTCTCACCAGGGCAGAGTAGAGGGGGAGCAGAACCTCCCTTGATCTGCTGGACACACTCCTGCTAATACACCCCAGGATCCCATTGGCCTTCTTGGCCACAAGGGCACATTGCTGTGCCATGGATGTTAGCCACCAGGACCCCCAGGTCACTCTCCACAGGGCTGCTCTCCAGCAGATCACCTCCCAGCCTGGACTGGTGGAGTTTATTCCATGGAGTTCACTGTATTTTGTAGCTTCCCTTACATGGAAAGGTATTTGCTATATTGCCCCAACCCCTGCATCCTGGAAACTCAAAGCTTACACTAAAACTAGACACATAGCACTCAAGTATTGCAGCTGAAAGTGTGACTGTGCAAGCAAAAGAGATAAGGTAGGGCTTAGCCAGCAAGGTAACAGTTATTTTGAGCTCAAACATTGAAAGGAAGGCACAGAAGTCAAAGCTAAGGATTTTTTGCTCTGGCAGCAAACAGACTGGGGAAAAAAAAAACCCACTTATTTGTCTCAAAGCAAAAGGAGGAATATACTTAGAGCTCTGGGAAAAGCTCTCTCAGTCTTTAAACAGCTGCAGGGGTTCACTATCAAAAAGGGTTAAGAAATGCTTGGGTGCCTTGGAAAGAAGTTTCCCCAACAAGTGCACTGTGGTCTGTACCCTGGCACCTTCAGCAGGACATCTTACCCAAGGGGAAGATCCCAGCACAGTCAGAGAAACCAAAGCATTGCCACTTCCACAGGCAGGGCCCATGGAAGCACACTCCTCTAAGCTCTAGGAACGCTGGCACTGTCCCAAGGGCAGCAGGCTAGCCAGGGCTGTCTCAAACCTTCTATTGCTTCAGCAAAGACCAGCTGAAAACAAGAGATGAGTAAAACACAGTGCAGCATAGCTCTGCTGCCCTACTTCTCCACATTAGCTCTGATGGGACAAATCCAGGCTGGATGAGGCTGTGGCCAGCCTGATGTAGGGTAGGGTGTCCCCACTCATGGCAGGAGGGTTGGAACTAGATGATCCTTGTGGTGCCTTTCAACTTTACTGATTCTACAAGTCACTCAGCTGCTGATGTCAACCACAGCTGCCTTAAGATGAGCCTGTTCCACTTGTGTAACATGCTGATAGTTTGGGGGCAAAAACTCACCAAGGAACTGACAGCCTTTTTGACTCAAGTCACCATCCCTGAAGGTGTTGAAGCCAAGCCTGGCAGCCCATTCCAATGCCAATCACCCTCTCTGACAACAACTTCCTAACAACATCCAGCCTGCACCTCCCCTGGCACAACTCCAGGCTGTGTCCCCTTCTTCTGTTGCTGCTTGCCTGGCAGCAGAGCCCAACCCCACCTGGCTACAGCCTCCCTGCAGGCAGCTGCAGACAGCAATGAGCTCTGCCCTGAGCCTCCTCTGCTGCAGGCTGCACACCCCCAGCTCCCTCAGCCTCTTCTCATAGGATTTGTGTTCCAGGCCCCTCACCAGCTTTGTTGCCCTTCTCCAAACACCTTCCAGCACCTCAACAAGGAAGTGATTCCAAAAACATTACATTTCAGAAAGCAACACACAGGAGGTTTTACACATCAGTTAGTGGAAAGGTCAGGACAAACCACAAGGTAATGAATCCTACCCAGTCTGAAGGGTTCCTCTCCAGCACCAAAAATGATTTTTGAATCAAAGCATTGAGCTTCACAGCTGTTTGCTCTCAGAGGTGGAGCACTGGCTAGGAGGATGGCAGGGTGGAAGCAGAATGATGTTGTGGTTTCTAAATCAATGTTCCATAAAAACAGAATCATAGAATCAACCAGGTTGGAAGAGACCTCCAAGCTCATCCAGTCCAACCTAGCACCCAGCCCTAACCAATCAACCAGACCATGGCACCAAGTGCCTCAGCCAGGCTTTGCTTGAAGACCCCCAGGGACGGTGCCTCCACCACCTCCCTGGGCAGCCCATTCCAATGCCAATCACTCTCTCTGGGAAGAACTTCTTCCTAACATCCAGCCTAGACCTACCCTGGCACAACTTGAGACTGTGTCCCCTTGTTCTATTGCTGGTTGCCTGGGAGAAGAGGCCACCCCCCACCTGGCTACAATGCCCCTTCAGGTAGTTGTAGTCACCTGCAAGATGCAGAACCCTGCCACAGCCGTGCAGGGAAGCAAGGACCATGCAGCTCTCAGCACCTCGCAGGAACTCTTCCCTGTGAAAGGAGGACACAGGCACACGGCTCCTGTTGCAAAGGCTACGACCCAACCCTACTAAATCAGACATCACCAAGCAAAACCAAGTCATGCTGCTGCACATGAAGGAATCCAGCTGTGCTTCTATCAGAGTTCCAGCCCATTAACTTCTGTGTCTAGACTAAACACTCCTTTCTCTTCCCTGAAGACACGTGCTAGAGAGTGCACATTCAGTCTGCAGTTCTTTGTAATGCACAAGAGGAGATGTAAGCTGCTCTGTGCTTCAGTTGGGTTAGTTTACTTTCCTACCATGACTAATTGTCTCCACATCTGGTACCACTGCATCCATCCAAGGCATGTACATGCCTCAAGAGTACACACCTGCCTGTTCAGGCACTATTAAGCCAGAGAATAAAAATGGTTTGAGTTTACCAGATTCTAACACACAGATAAGTACTTGAGGCTGAAGAGTCATCTGAAAGTCTACTAAATGCATCCCTACACTTGGATATGAAGACTGCCTTTGGAAAGTGTTGATCACAGGATGTTAGGGGTGGGAAGGGACCCAAAGAGATCATCGAGTCCAACCCCCTGCAGAGCAGGACAGTGCTAACACAGATCACACAGGAACACATCCAGACAGGCCTTGAAAGGCTCCAGAGAAGGAGACCTCACAACCTATCAGTTCTAGACCATGCCAGTCATAGAATGAACCAGGTTGGAAGAGAGCTCCAAGCTCAGCCAGCCCAACCTAGCACCCAGCCCTGGCCAACCAACCAGACCATGGCACTAAGTGCCCCAGCCAGGCTTGGCTTCAACACCTCCAGCCACACAGACTCCACCACCTCCCTGGGCAGCCCATTCCAATGCCAATCACTCTCTCGGGCAGGAACTTCCTAACAGCATCCAGCCTAGACCTGCCCTGGCACAGCTTCAGGCTGTGTCCCCTTCTTCTGGTGCTGCTTACCTGGCAGCAGAGCCCAACCCCACCTGGCTACAGCCTCCCTGCAGGCAGCTGCAGACAGCAATGAGCTCTGCCCTGAGCCTCCTCTGCTGCAGGCTGCACACCCCCAGCTCCCTCAGCCTCTCCTCACAGGGTTTGTGTTCCAGGCCCTTCACCAACACTTCTTTGTCCTCAATTCCTTGAATGCAGAGAGGAAAAGGGGAATTTTACTACAGGGATCAGTTAACATTACAACACTCATGAGAAGACCATAATGCTTCTTGGCCTTCTCTTTTCTATGTCACCTGTCCCCATTCCTTTGGGGACACAGCACAGTACACAGACTACTTGGCTTAGCCTTTGTCTCACTGTGCAGCTGGCTGCTTTCAACTCTGTTTAATGCAGTTCATTGCCACACAGTAATGTAGCTACAGCATAGTTAATACAAGCAGCAAGTGTGACAGATGAATATTAGGGCTTTATTGTCTAACACTTCAAAAGGGCACAGGTGTGGCTTTCATGCCAGCCCCAGCACAGGAAACCTTTTGCTCCATTAGATTAGGAACAGTCCCTTGACCTGCTGGACACATCTGGTCACCCAGAGAGGATGCACAGTGGTGTCCTACAGCTGAAGAGCTGGGCCAGCACTGCTCCAGCTATTCACTGACCCCCAGCTCAGTAAAGGAGTCCTCTTGACTGCACTGTTTGCTTAATACGAGGACCAGGACCTATTTTAGACCATCAAGTAATAAGATCAATGCAGTCTATTGTATAATGCCTTAAGACCAAAAGCAGATCACTTCTTTCAGAGTGGGGACTACCTGAAGTTCATCACATGAATTCAGACTAGGTGGTACAAGGGAGAAGTCTCCCCTGATGGTGGTGAAACAGTGGCCCAGGCTGGAAAAAGTAGTGGTAAAAGCAATACTGCTGGAACCATTCCAGGTCAAGTTAGATGGAGCTCTGAGCAAACTGATCTAGTTGCAGACATCCCTGCTCACTGCAGGGGATGGGACCAGGTGACCTATAAAGGTTGCTCCCAACTCAAACTACTATTAATATTCTTTAGTTGTTATTCTGTGTTAACTGCAGTTTGCAGGGAAGTTATGAATTGGTCCCCCACAGTATGTGGATGATGTTATGAAGAAAAACACAGTACTAACCTGCATAAACCCAGGACTAACCTGCATAAACCCAGGACTAACCTGCATAAACCCAGGACTAACCTGCATAAAGCTACCTTAGATATCTAAAAACTTAAGAGACTGTGCTATTTGAGCCTAGCTGGGATGTTTTGGTGAGAAGAATTAGATGCTAGGCTGGGAAAAGGAAACAGAGGTGATGGCTGCTGCACTCATAGGCTTGCTGAGATGGAGAACAACAAGAACATGAACATAGATAACACAGCTTGCTCTCTGGCTTTGGGCTGCACTTTTCTCTCTCTAACTGGCTACCTAATTCTTCTGCTTCCTAACCCCCCTGGCCAATTCTCCAAACTCACCTTAGAATCACAGAATCAGATAGGCTGGAAGAGACCTCCAAGCTTATCCAGGCCAACCTAGCACCCAGCCCTGCCCAAGCAACCAGACCATGGCACTAAGTGCCCCAGCCAGGCTTGGCTTCAACACCTCCAGGCACAGCAACTCCACCACCTCCCTGGGCAGCCCTTTCCAATGGTTGTGGTGAAGATTTGATTTCTTTTATTAGTTTAGCTTTACACTGTATTTATGAGATAGTTTTATACTATGATGATATCATCAAGTCTATGACCTTGAACATAAGGCAATGTCTGGGATAAGGTAGAGGGGTGGGAAGAAGGTGGAAGGGTGGTTGGGAGCCCCTCCTGGGGACTCTGGTTTCTGGGAGGGCTGCTGTGTTTCTGGATTACTTTTAACTCGTCTATTTCTGTCTGTAGCTGTAGATAGTGTAAATCTCTGCTTGTATCTTGTGCTAAGCTGCATATATAAAGCTGCATTTATCTAATGTCCACATCAGCTGAGTCTAGTCTAGGTGGTTTTCACAAGAGTGGGGGTGGTGGGAAACACACAAACCATCACAGACACAAAAGGTAAGGGAAGCATAGAACTGCACCTTGTCAGGAGGGAAACAAGTCATCTGAAAGAAAAGCAGGAGCCCTTCAACAAGGCTACTGGCATAGATAGGTGATGCAGGTGGAAAATGCAAAGCCATCACTAAGAGGTGTACTTGGAAAACAAGCAAAATGAGCAGCTCTGCCTTGCAAAGCTGCCTGGAAGTGCACATGCTCCCTGCGTCAGCATCCCCACTCCTGTCCCTCAAGGTTTAAGCTTGTGACGAGTCACATGCAAGCTTTCAGTGCTGACCTTGGGACAGAGGGACAATAAACAGAAGGATACATTTCATAGACTCGCAGAATCAACCAGGTTGGAAGAGAGCTCCAGGCTCAGCCAGCCCAACCTAGCACCCAGCCCTGGCCAGTCAACCAGACCATGGCACTAAGTGCCCCAGCCAGGCTTGGCTTCAACACCTCCAGCCACACAGACTCCACCACCTCCCTGGGCAGCCCATTCCAATGCCAATCACTCTCTCTGACAACAACTTCCTAACAACATCCAGCCTAGACTTGCCCTGGCACAGCTTCAGATTCTGTCCCCTTGTTCTGTTGCTGGCTGCCTGGCAGCAGAGCCCAACCCCACCTGGCTACAGCCTCCCTGCAGGCAGCTGCAGACAGCAATGAGCTCAGTCCTGAGCCTCCATTTCTCCAGACTTTTGTTGGTAAAAGGAAAAGCATCCTCAACACAAATGGGATTTAAGGTATCAAACAGTACAAGTGGAACAGGATTTGACAGCAAACCTAGGAACTGACTACAGCTTCTGTTTCAAACTGGGAGCTCAGTCTGAACCCTCCTCTATGTCACTTGCCTTGCTGATCACAGGGCAAAGAAGCCACAAGTATCCAAGTGCAGCATAACCAAAGACAAATGCAGATGACATCATGAGAAGCACAACCTCGCTGGAGGTGTCCAGAGCCAGGTTGGACGAGTCCTTGAGCAACCTGTTCTAGTGGGAGGTGTCCCTTCCTATGGCAGAGGGTGGGAACTGGATGATCTTTGAGGTCCCTTCCAACCTAAAGCATTGTATGATTCAACAGGGTCCAATAGCTAAGGCTCAGCACCATACAACACTCATGCAGCTTCTCACTTAGAGTAGTGCAAGATACTTTGCCAAAGTGGGGTCACTTCTGAGGAGTAGATACTAAGTGAGTTAGAGAGCAGCAGTAGCTGCATAATACATGAGCATAGACCAGTCATAATTTAGTTTGAACTGGATAATAAATAGTTCCTGACTCCTCTAGGAAAAAATCTGTGCTCAAGCAACTTTGTAATCACAGTGGAAAAAGAGCCTGCTGGTAGAGATGGAGCATGACATAGTTTAACCAAGATGCTGCTTTCAGCAACAAAAACACCCAAGTCAATAACCTAGAAAGTAATTTCTACCTTTATATGCATATTTCAAAGAACCACCAAGCTGACTTCCACAGACTCTAGTCAACAGTGTGGCCAGTAGGACGAGGGAGGTTCTTCTGCCCCTGTGCTCAGCATTGCTCAGGACACCCCTTGAGTGCTGTGTCCAGTTCTGGGATCTTTAATTCAAGAGAGATGTTGAAGTGCTGGAAGGTGTTTGGAGAAGGGCAACAAAGCTGGTGAAAGGCCTGGAGCACAAACCCTGTGAGGAGAGGCTGAGGGAGCTGGGGGTGTGCAGCCTGCAGCAGAGGAGGCTCAGGGCAGAGCTCATTGCTGTCTGCAGCTGCCTGCAGGGAGGCTGTAGCCAGGTGGGGTTGGGCTCTGCTGCCAGGCAGCCAGGGACAGAAGAAGGGGACACAGCCTGAAGCTGTGCCAGGGCAGGTCTAGGCTGGATGTTGTTAGGAAGTTGTTGGCAGAGAGAGTGATTGGCATTGGAATGGGCTGCCCAGGGAGGTGGTGGAGTCTCTGTCCCTGGAGGTGTTGAAGCCAAGCCTGGCTGGGGCACTTAGTGCCATGGTCTGGTTGCTTGGCCAGGGCTGGGTGCTAGGTTGGGCTGGATGAGCTTGGAGCTCTCTTCCAACCTGCTTGATTCTATGATTCTGCATTTGATTAATCTGGCAAGCTCTGAACTGGCACTGTTCACATTCTCAATATGCAGCATATAAGATCCTCCATAAACTAAGTGTAAGACGTAAAAGTCTCCCAAGAAGCCACTGTCAATATCAAGACAAGAAATTAAATCAGTTCCTCCCAAACAGCAGCCTCCCAGCTATGTCTGCTGAAGAAAATGATTCTCAGAGGGAATCATGACCTTGAACATATTTAATGGGTGTCTACCATGGCTTGCTATAGATGCTCCTTAAAATGAAGCTTGAAGTACATTTTTAGATAGGTCTCCAAAGCAGAACCTGAATTATCTGAACAATTTCACCAATACATCTGCAGCATATAGAACATTAAAGAAAATTACAGGATCATTAGACAAAGCTTCAGCTTGATATCAAACAGCAAATCATAGAATCAACCAGGTTGGAAGAGACTTCCAAGCTCATCAAGTCCAACCTAGCACCCAGCCCTGACCAACCAACCAGACCATGGCACTAAGTGCCCCAGCCAGTCAGGATAATTAGAATCACAGAATCAGTCAGGGCTGGAAGGGACCACAAGGAGCAGACAGTTCCAACCCCCCTGCCATGCCCAGGGACACCCTACCCTAGAGCAGGCTGCACACAGCCTCAGCCAGCCTGGCCTCAAACACCTCCAGCCATGGGGCCTCAACCACCTCCCTGGGCAACCCACTCCAGCCTCTCACCACTCTCCTGCTCAGGAACTTCCTCCTCACCTCCAGCCTCACTCTCCCCATCTCCAGCTTTGCTCCATTCCCCCCACTCCTGGCACTCCCTCACAGCCTCAAAAGTCCCTCCCCAGCTGTTTTGGAGCCCCCTTTAAGATCCTGGCAGGCCACAAGAAAGTCCCCTGGGAGCCTCCTCTGCTCCAGACTCAACAGCCCCAACTCAGTCTGTGCTCACAGCAGAGCTGCTGCAGCCTCTCAGCATCCTCCTGGCCCTGCTCTGGACACTCTCCAGCATCTTCACATCCCTCTTGTCCCAGGGGCTCCAGAGCTGGATGCAGGACTCCAAGTGGGGTCTCACCAGCCACAGCCAGAGTGATCCTTCCTGTCTTTGGTGCCTAAACAGAAGCAAACAGCTACCAGGGACAAATGTAGATGCCATAACTCATCTGCACTCTCAGCACTACTGTACTGGTTTCTCCTTGAGGTACACAGCAAGAGATTAAGAAGAATTCTATGAGAAACCAAAGAGCTAAGTGAAAAATCTGAAACATGCTTCAAAGCAGGAACCACTTCAGGAACTTTTACCTCGAGGAGGTACTGGTTAAGGAGCAATTTTGCTTCATTAGGAAAAGTCTGTACAAGCAGCAAGAGCCTAAACCTGGAGGACCCTTCAGATTAACAGAGAATCACCACGTTTCACTGCAGGATCTGAGTGTTTATTCAAGGACATCCAACAGTCCATATCAAACAAAGCTCAGGTTAACTCAGTGGCTTCTTTGGCAGCATCCAAGTTAGCACATTCAGTGATTTAAATGGTTGGATATGGAAAATTGATACATAAAGTGCTGACAGATTTTCAAGTGAGTACTATAGCAACACTGAGCATCAGCCCTTAAGAGTTTTGTCTAGTTCAGCTAAAGGCTGCATCCCCCTTGCTAATGAACAGCTAACAGATGTCTTGGATTAGCAAGAAACATTACACACACCTATTAGAAACCCCAAACCCCTCAGAATTGGTGACAGTACATTGCACTGACAGAGTTTTATACCTGATGTTAGAGTATTTCACTGCTAGAGAACTCCACCACCGACTTGCTCTCCTTCGGTTTGCATCATTTTAATCAAGTGACTTTCCTGAGATGTTAAAGCTGCCCTTCAGCATCATTAAATATTGGAAAAGATCACCAAGGCACCTTCAAGCAGTCCCAAAGGAAGAGAGAATTAACAGCACCAGGTCACTGACAGCTGCCTTCAGCAAAAGCCACCCCGTACAGCCAGGGACCAACACCCTGCACGCAAGACAAAGCCAAGCTGGCCTGGATGTCCTTATGCCAGAATAAATCATTCACACTTCAATGCAAACTAGGGAGGGAAATGGGGTACAAGGAGGAAGGGGACAGGACATTCACCTCAGAAGGTTAATTTTGTTTTCCCTAGCACAGTTCTTAACTGGAAGTTGCTCTGGAGTGCTAACCAGGCACCACCAGTGAAGTGAAGGCCACTGACAACACACTAATGCCCTGATGCTCTACTCATACTGGTTACTATATTCAGTATCTCCCTCAAAACTCTGCCCCTGACCCCATGTTTTAAGGGATATGTAATAGGCTGCTACCCTATGACGGAGCTGGGGTTGCTTAGCCTGGAGAAGAGGAGGCTCAGGGCAGAGCTCACTGATGTCTACTACTACCTGAAGGGAGGCTGTAGCCAGGTGGGGTTGGGCTTTTCTCCCAAACAACTAGCAACAGAACAAGAGGGGACAGCCTGGAGTTGTGGCAGGGGAGGCCTAGGCTGGATGTTGTTAGGAAGTTGTTGTCAGAGAGAGTGATTGGCATTGGAATGGGCTGCCCAGGGAGGTGGTGGAGTTGCTGTGGCTGGAGGTGTTGAAGCCAAGCCTGGCTGGGGCACTTAGTGCCATGGTCTGGTTGCTTGGTCAGGGCTAGGTGCTAGGTTGGGCTGGCTGAGCTTGGAGCTCTCTTCCAACCTGCCTGATTCTATGACTTCAAAACAATCCTTGTTCCCCCCCCTCAGATTTAGAATAGGAATGCTTCTGCTTCCCCAGGAAATCCACAGCCTTCTGTGAGCAGATGATGCCAGGAGCAGATGCACACAAGCAGGTTCACAATCAGCAGATGATCTCTTTACCAGCCATCCTGACCTGCCTGCCTTCATTTACATAAACATCCACTACAACATTGCTTATGGAAACCTCGGCAAAGCCTTAGCCAAACGTGCACTGCCACATCTCCCACAGAAAAACATGTAAGGGTTTGCTGGAAGGAGGTTATTTAACCTGGTTGATTCTGTGGTCTGGTGGTCATGGAGGTGCTGGGCAGAAGGATGGACTTGATGATCTGAGAGGTCTTTTCCAACCTTAATGATTCTATGACTCTATTGGAAACATATCTGCTGCAACAACTGACTTCAGACACCTCAGGCTTCACCCTCTGATCACACCAACACACTGACAAGCAATCCCAACTATCTTCAAGACAACACAGGAACATTCCCTGGTGGGAGAGCTACCTACTGCCAAAAGAACACTCTTAAAAGGGTCAAGAACGCAACCACCTTACTGCTGAGAAGAGCAAAAGATAAAGGGAAGTTTTGTTATCTTAAAGCCAGGGCTCTCAGCAGTTTGCCAGGTACACCAATTCCTTTGTTCATCAGCCTTCCATTGAGAAAACCTCCCAGCTTACAAGTTATTCATCAGCATCACCATCCATGCCCTCCCCTCTTTAAACCACTCAGTGTCTCAGAACAACTGGGGCTTGCTGGGTTTGCTAATTTAAATCTAGCTGTGAGGTCACTCCATCAATTTTAATCAAGCACTTGCAACAGAAGCTGCAATGTTATGCTGCTGCTGCTCCACAGGTCTGTTTCCGTGGAGGTGGAAGAGCAGATTTGCATTGTCTTGTTCAAATGGGACTCCAGATTGAATGTTTAATAGAAAATAGCTATTAAGAAGTATTTTTTTTTAATATAGAACACTGAACAGATGCTTAAACTGTTCCAACAGTTTCCCAGTCACAAACGTTGAGTCACCAAAAAGAGAGAGATGTTTGTATTATTTATGGCACCACATACAACATTTAAGACATCTCTGGCAGGAAATGCTCTAATCAACTCCTGAAATGTCAAATGGTTCTTAAACATCCCCCAAAATCTTCAGTCCCAAAAAGGGAAAAACCTAATTACCCAAGCCAAGGCATTTCCTGGACTGTTTCCACCACCTCTACCTATTCCTACATCACAGCCACTAAGCTCATTGTGTCAGCAAACCGTGAGAGCCAAGGTCCCATTGTTTCAGAGCAGCCTACAGAGACATACTGACCAGAGAGGTTCTGCCCCTCTGCAAACCTCTTCCTCGTCATTCAACTGCAAGGACACGGGGATCTGTTTGCCTTTTCTTAGTGCATGTTAACACCCCAAAGATACAGCCTCGGGAGTTTCAGGGGAACAGCTGAAATCAGCTCAAATCAAAACAGCTCGAATCAAAACAAGCCTCAGTCCTATGAAGTTTATTTAAATAGGACTGGCATGCTTCAAAACACACAGCAGCGAAGATCAGGACCTCTGGCAGAGCCGATAAAGCCAGATCAATGCCCTCCCCATATTAAAGGAGAAGCACACCAGGCTTTGCTAGGTTAAGATCAGAGCCAAAACATTTCATACTTCTGTACTTTTCGACTGCTGCTAAAAATAGGAAAGCAACAGAAAAGGCAAACGCTTCCAGCTGTGCACAAAAAGCCTCTGCAGCACAACATCAATTTATGCACTCTAATTTAATTAAAGATTCAACATCACCCGACGACTTCATTGTTGCACAGCTGAGGTTACTACCCTCCATTGCCACAATGGAAACAGCAAGGAGGCTTCTTGATTAGATTTACTTTTGCTACGGATATTTCTCCTGAATCGAGTTAGCTTCAATTCAAGCCTTTCAAATGCCAGCTGCGTTTTAGTCGATGGTAACTGTATCTTGACCTAGACTCGTGAAAAGAAACATTTCGCATCCCTCGAGGGGAAAAACAAACCCAGGGAAAGGTACATCATCGGACACAGAAGTCCCCAGTCTTGGCTGCTCTTTTTATCGCCTCCCAGAGATCCAAACAGTTATTCTGCAGGGGGGGAGGGTGGGAAACACTCCCTGGCGAGATGACTCGACCCAAAACAACAACAACAACAAAATAATCCATAACGAACCAGCCTCAGGATTTGTTTTTATTGACGACCCTGCAGCAAATATGTAACAGATTCTGAGAGGGGAGGGGGGGGGAGGGGGTGGTGGAAGTGAAGAACGCAACGAGGCTCTGACCGCTCTGGATGGAAACCTTTCTGGTGTGTTTGCAGCTAAAAACTGAGCCCTTGACTGCGATTCTGCGAATTAAACGGCCGAAATGAAGCATCTCTTAGAAGGTTCAGGAGGGCTCTCAGCGAGCGCGGCTTAGGCGCTGCTCCCTCATCTGCCTGCGCGGCGCTCAGCAGAGAGGCTCCGAGCTCCAACAGCAGGGCAAGAACATAATACCCAGCGGATTACTTGAAGATCCGTATCAAGCTGGGAAAATAAACATCTCCGCTACGAATCGGAATACAAGTGCTTCACCCTCCTCCTCCTCCTCCTCCTCCTCCTCCCCCCACGCCTCCTCCGCTCCTTAATTCCAAAGTCATCTCCCCTGCAATCTGCGAGGAGGACGCCGGCGAAGGCAGCGAAAAGGAGAAGGGGGAGAGCCCAGCGAGCGGTAGCGACCGAAGAGAGAACAGGGCCGGGGGGGGTCTCCGCACTGCCTCTCCGGCCAACTCCGCACCCGCCTTGACCCGCTCAAAGTTTCTGCGCAGCCCGCAGGCCCCGCAGCCGCGGTGCACGACAGCCCCCACGCCCCGAGCCGCCGCAGCGGGATGCGGGCCGAGCCGCCGTCTCCGAGCCGCCAAACTTGCTGCTGCCGGCGCCGGGGACCAGCGGCCGCCCTCGCAGCGGTGGGACCCCAAGGGCCGCGGCAAAGCGGGAGGCGATGCCTCAGCCGGCGCCGAGAAGAATCGGCCGCCGCGGCCGCAGCAGCTCCCCCCCGCCGCAGGACGGGTCCCCGCCGCGTCGTCCCGTTCCCCCCTCACCTCCCCCCCAGCCTCATCGCCCCTTCGCAGCGCTCACCCCAGCACCACCAGCTCCCCGTACTTCACAGGCTCCTTGTTGGGCGCGCAGTGCTCCTCCTGGCTGGGAGAAAACATGAGGCCGCCGCCAAAGTCACCTCGGCCGCCAGCAGTCCCCCCACACCCGCCCCGGGGCGGGGAGCCAGTCCCGACAGGGCTCGGCGATGCGCCCCGCACTGAGCCGCCGGCCGCCCGGCCACGGCCACTACACTCGGGGCTGGGGGGGCGAGGGGAGGAGCGCCGCGCAGCGCGTACCAACTCGCTCCGGCAGGGGGGTGTGCAGAGCGGAACGCTGCCCTCCTCCCGCTGCCTGGACACGCGTGGCCCCACCCGCCCAGCTCCCGTTCACCGCCTGCGGCGGGGGTGCGCCCGCGGGGGGCGGGACGGGGAGCCGCTGCGCTGCGCCCCGCCCCCCCGCTTCTCACCTTGCGCCCCCCTCCCGGCGCGCAGTGGTACGGCCTCGGTGTGTTATGTAAACATAGAGTAAAAGGGTCGGGGCCGCTCTTAAAGGCGCCGCGCTCCGCTGGGCGCCGCGCACTCGGCGCAGCTCTGGGGCGGGCACGTCCTGCCCGTGGAGACAGTGCAGGGAGACTCTTCTAGGTCACCTGCGCGGGGGTCGTCCTGGGTTCTAGATCAGGGTACTGATAGTAGCTGAAGCTGAGGCAGCAGTGCCCAGGTGGGCAGCAGAGCCAATGGCATCCTGGGCTGGCTCAGGAGCAGTGTGGGCAGCAGGACAAGGGAGGTTCTTCTGCCCCTGTGCTCAGCTCTGCTCAGGCCACCCCTTGAGTGCTGTGTCCAGTTCTGGGCTCCTCAATTCAGGAGAGCTGTTGAGGTGCTGGAAGGTGTTTGGAGCAGGGCAGCAAGGCTGGGGAGGGGCCTGGAGCAGAGCCCTGTGAGGAGAGGCTGAGGGAGCTGGGGGTGTGCAGCCTGCAGCAGAGGAGGCTCAGGGCAGACCTCATTGCTGTCTGCAGCTGCCTGAAGGGAGGCTGTAGCCAGGTGGGGTTGGGCTCTGCTGCCAGGCAAGTGGCAACAGAACAAGGGGACACAGCCTGAAGCTGTGGCAGGGCAGGTCTAGGCTGGATGTTGTTAGGAAGTAGTTGTCAGAGAGAGTGATTGGCATTGGAATGGGCTGCCCAGGGAGGTGGTGGAGTCTCTGTGCCTGGAGGTGTTGAAGCCAAGCCTGGCTGGGGCACTTAGTGCCATGGTCTGGTTGCTTGGCCAGGGCTGGGTGCTAGGTTGGGCTGGATGAGCTTGGAGCTCTCTTCCAACCTGCTCAATTCTGTGATTCTATGATCAGCTGGGGAGCTGGAGCACACTGGGGAGTTCTAGATTACCTTGTGCTCCCCTGCAGGTCTGGGGGGGTGGGGAAGGAGATGGGTCTTCACACCCACAATTGCCTGGAGGCCTGGTTCTACATCACCTGGGCATCTGAGTTGCCTCTTGACTTGGAGATTCTAGATTGCCTCCTGCCCCCCAAGTAGTGTCTGGATTCTAGGGGGTTCATCAGACCCACAGCTGCCTGCAGACCTTGTTCTGGGTCATAGAACCATAGAATCAACCAGGTTGGAAGAGACCTCCAAGTCCAACCTAGCACCCAGCCCTATCCAGTCAACCAGAATATGGCACCAAGTGCCCCAGCCAGGCTTTTCTTGAACACCTCCAGGGATGGTGACTCCACCACCTCCCTGGGCAGCCCATTCCAATGCCAATCACTCTCTGGCAAGAACTTCCTCCTAACATCCAGCACTTAGTGCCATGGTCTGGTTGATTGGCCAGGGCTGGGTGCTAGGTTGGGCTGGCTGAGCTTGGAGCTCTCTTCCAACCTGCTTGATTCTATGATTCTATGGAAATCCTGTATTAAACATAGGAAAAGGATTGTTCTCACGTCCTGTAAAAGAGAGGGGAATGTGGCTGGGTGCTAGGTTGGACTGGGTGATCTTGGAGGTCTCTTCCAACCTGACTCATTCTAAGATCCTATGATTCTGTGATTGGCATTGGAATGGGCTGCCCAGGGAGGTAGTGGAGTCACCATCCTTAGAGGTGTTGAAGCAAAGCCTGGATGAGGCACTTAGTGCCATGGTCTGTGTGATTGGGCTGAGGGCTAGATTGGACTGCCTGAGCTTGGAGGTCTCTTCCAACCTGCTTGATTCTATGATTCTATTCTATGATTCTTCACTCAGAGCTTAATTTCCTTTCCCCTTGGTACCAAACACAAGCACAAAACAAAGATTAGCTGAGCATTGATCTGCATTGAGGACAGAAACTCTCATTAGCTTCTTTTTGATGCCCCCAACTCAGCAGCCCAATAATGAAGGCAGAAGTGGGTTCAGTGGCCATTACCCTAACTCAGCAGCCCAATAATGAAGGCAGAAGTGGGTTCAGTGGCCATTACCCTAACTCAGCAGCCCAATAATGAAGGCAGAAGTGGGTTCAGTGGCCATTACCCTAACTCAGCAGCCCAATAATGAAGGCAGAGTGATTGCAGTGGCCATCACAGTAACTCAGCAGCCCAATAATGAAGGCAGAGTGCTTGCAGTGGCCATCACAGCAACTCAGAAGCCAAATAATGAAGGCAGAAGTGGTTGCAGTGGCCATCACAGTAACTCAGCAGCCCAATAATGAAGGCAGAAGTGCTTGCAGCGGCCAACACATTGCTCCTGGGCTTTTCTGAAGAGGATCCCCCCGGGTTTGAGCAGTAAGACATAGGATCAAGTCCTGCTCTTCTTGCCCAAAGCTTTCCTTCTGCCTGCAATTGGATTTAGCTATTAATTTTCCTGGTAATGTTATTTTTCTGTCATTCCTGGTGAAGAGGTGAAGTGGAAAAACCCAACCAATCTCCCAGGGCTGCGAGAGGGAGATCTTCCCAGGGGCTGTGTGAGGAAGACAAGATTTTATTAAAGACAGAGAGCTGAATTATTGCAGATTTATCTTCTTTATTGCCCTAACAAAATAGAGAAGAAAGCCAGGCTGTAAGTCACTGTCAAAGGAAACAAACACAGCACCGAAACCAGTGTGAAAAACAAACCTCCTGGCTGCATCCTCTTCAACTTCTCCCACTTCTCCCCCCCGCTGCAAGCAAGACCTTTGCTGCACTTTGGCTTTCACATGGCCTAAGCAAACTTTAATGCTCTTCCTAAACACACTCCCAAACAACTCAGCTCAGCTTGGCTTTCCTGCAGTCAAACCTCCCCTCAATGTTACTGCATTTACAGTGTCTTCTGCTGCTCCCCCAGCCCCACATGGGGATGGGAGAATCAGAGAATCGTAGAATCAGGCAGGTTGGAAGAGACATCCAAGCTCAGCCAGTCCAACCTATCCCCCAGCCCTATCCAGTCAACCAGACCATGGCACTGAGTGCCCCAGCCAGGTTTGGCTTCAACACCTCCAGGGACAAGGAAGGAGCTCGAAGATCTCATTTTGCCTCTTTTCCTCACTATGTCACTTTCAAACACTATGCTTTTGGGACATCAGGGGGAAATTGGTTTAGAATGGAATCAGGGAACCAAGCAGGTTGGAAGAGAGCTCCAAGCTCAGCCAGCCCAACCTAGCACCCAGCCCTGCCCACCCAACCAGACCATGGCACTAAGTGCCCCAGCCAGGCTTGGCTGCAACACCTCCAGCCACACAGACTCCACCACCTCCCTGGGCAGCCCATTCCAATGCCAATCACTCTCTCTGACAACAACTTCCTAACAACATCCAGCCTAGACCTCCCCTGGCATAGCTGCAGACTCTGTCCCCTTCTTCTGTTGCTGCTTGCCTGGCAGCAGAGCCCAACCCCACCTGGCTACAGCCTCCCTGCAGGCAGCTGCAGACAGCAATGAGCTCTGCCCTGAGCCTCCTCTGCTGCAGGCTGCACACCCCCAGCTCCCTCAGCCTCTCCTCACAGGGCTCTGCTCCAGGCCCCTCCCCAGCCTTGCTGCCCTTCTCCAAACACCTTCCAGCACCTCAACAGCTCTCTGCAATGGAGAAGCCCAGAACTGGACACAGCACTCAAGCTCTCACTACTGTCATGCTCAACAACTTCCTCCTCACATCCACTCTCACTCTCCCCACCTCCAGCTTTGATCCATTCCCCCCACTCCTGCCACTCCCTCACAGCCTCAAAAGTCCCTCCACAGCTTTTTTGGAGCCCCCTTCAGATGCTGGCAGGCCACAAGAAGGTCCTCTGGGAGCCTCCTCTGCTCCAGCCTGCACAGCCCCAACTCTTTCAGTCTGTGCTCACAGCAGAGCTGCTGCAGCCTCTCAGCATCCTCCTGGCCCTGCTCTGGACACTCTCCAGCATCT
Organism: Pogoniulus pusillus; assembly: GCF_015220805.1. Taxonomy (NCBI): domain Eukaryota; kingdom Metazoa; phylum Chordata; class Aves; order Piciformes; family Lybiidae; genus Pogoniulus; species Pogoniulus pusillus. The sequence continues at coordinate 2,093,245 of NC_087264.1, read as the reverse complement.
CCACAGCCCTCTTGTCCCAGGGGCTCCAGAGCTGGATGCAGGACTCCAGGTGGGGTCTCAGCAGAGCAGAGCAGAGGGGGAGAATCCCCTCCCTGGCCCTGCTGGCCACACTTCTGCTGCTGCAGCCCAGGCTCTGCTTGGCTTTCTGGGCTGCAAGTGCACACTGCTGGCTCCTGCTGAGCTTCTCCTCCGGCAGCACCCCCAAGTCCCTCTCCTCAGGGCTGCTCTCCAGCCAGTTCACTGCTTCCTGGCCACAGCAAGTCCCTGGTAGACTTTCTGTCTCTGCTGTGTTTTTAAGTGGATTTTTATGCCTCTGGCAAAGTGTTCTGTAATTTTTTCCCCTTGCCTTATTAAATGTGGCTTTCCATTTGCCAGTGTTTATGCTCCACTCTGTTTCCCTGATTTAGATGTAGCTTTTTGATGACTGCCTTTTTTTTTGGGTTGTTCCTAATAGACTTCTTCACTCTGCTGCTCCTCTGCTTGTAAGAATCCTTTAGGGTCTTTATTAAGGAGCCTTGCATGTTAAACTAGAGCCTGTAACGTATCTGTAAGCTGCTGCCATGACACTTGAAAGTGTTTATTCTGTTGATGTAATTCCCCTTTCTACATGTTAGGTGTTAGTGTGGATTAAGGCTCTTAGATGGCAGGGTGGAAAACTAAGAAAGCAGCAGATGCAAATAGAGCTTTCCAAGTGCTGTAAAGAAAAGCAAACCTGGTTTAGCCCAATCTATGGTACCCACTGAACATGTGAGCCATGGGACTGAAAGGGTCCCCAAAAACTACCAAGCTCAATGCAGCCACAGCAAGCTCCTGGCACAGCTGGCAGCTCCTGGCTTGGACAGAGTCACTCTGATAGGGGTCAAGAACTGGCTGGAGGACAGAGCCCAGAGAGTGGTGGTGAATGGTGCCACATCCAGCTGGCAGCTGGCACTAGTGGTGTGCCCCAGGGATCAGTGCTGGGCACAGTCCTGTTCAGTATCTTTATTGATGATCTGGACCAGAGGATTGAGTCCAGCATCAATAATTTGCAGATGACACCAAGCTAGGAGCAGCTGTGGAGCTGTTGGAGGGTAGCAGAGCCCTGCAGAGGGACCTGGCCAGGCTGGATGGGTGGGCAGAGGCCAATGGGATGAGACTGAACAAGGCCAAGGGCAGGGTTCTGCACTTTGGCCACAACAAGCCCAAGCAGCACTGCAGGCTGGGGCCAGAGTGGCTGAGAGCAGCCAGGCAGAGAGGGAGCTGGGGGAGCTGGGAGAGAGGAGCTGAAGATGAGGCAGCAGTGCCCAGGTGGGCAGCAGAGCCAATGGCATCCTGGGCTGGCTCAGGAGCAGTGTGGGCAGCAGGACAAGGGAGGTTCTTCTGCCCCTGTGCTCAGCACTGCTCAGGCCACACCTTGAATGCTGTGTCCAGTTCTGGGCTCCTGAATTCAAGAGAGATGCTGAGGTGGTGGAAGGTGTTTGGAGAAGGGCAGCAAGGCTGGGGAGGGGCCTGGAGCACAGCCCTGTGAGGAGAGGCTGAGGGAGCTGGGGGTGTGCAGCCTGCAGCAGAGGAGGCTCAGGGCAGAGCTCATTGCTGCCTGCAGCTGCCTGCAGGGAGGCTGTAGCCAGGTGGGGTTGGGCTCTGCTGCCAGGCAAGCAGCAACAGAACAAGGGAACAGAGTCTCGAGCTGTGGCAGGGCAGGTCTAGGCTGGATGTTAGGACGAAGTTGTTGTCAGAGAGAGTGATTGGCACTGGAATGGGCTGCCCAGGGAGGTGGTGGAGTCTCTGTGGCTGGAGGTGTTGAAGCCAAGCCTGGCTGGGGCACTTAGTGCCATGGTCTGGTTGCTTGGCCAGGGCTGGGTGCTAGGTTGGGCTGGCTGAGCTTGGAGCTCTCTTCCAACCTGCTTGGTTCTATGATTCTAAGAGAGCACAAACACCTTTGGTATGTCTCTGCCAAATTAAGAAGCCCTGGCAACCCAAACCTCAGTGTTGCTTTTCATGCTCTCTCCCCAGGAGGATGTAGTTCCACCCTGAGCTCCAGCCACTGCCTGAGGACCTGCAGCCCAAAGCTGAGTCCCCTCTCAAGTCACCATGTCCCTCTTTGCAGGATGCTCTCTCCTGCCCAAGCTATTTGTCTAGAAATGGACTTTCTCTTCCCAAGATATTGCTCATTTTTGCTTTCAGATTTCCTCCCCATTTGAGAGTTGGTACAAACTCAGTGCTAAGAGGCAGAGGATGGGGACAGTTTCCCTATCATTTACTGATTTAGGGGAAATTCTGCTCCTCTGACCCTCATCCCAGCAAACAAAGCTGGTGAGATTGGTCCCCTGGGCTTGGACCACGTTATCCTACTGTGGGAACAATCCCTGGCAACGATGTTCCCCATCCCCCAGGAGATCAGCTTGGAGAGCAGATGGCTGGGGCTCCATCCACACAGAGATATTCAGTCCTCTCATAAATCAACCAGGCTTCCCCCACCTAACACAGTGAAAACACCCAAATCACTGCAGAGTGGAAAGTAGCAGAGGAGCTCTGCTTGTCGAGTGCAGAAGCTCTGGCAAAGCTTCAGTCTCAGCCTGGCTCTGCTTTACCCTACAGGAGCCTGTGCATGAGAGGCTCCTGTTGCAAGGGCTTGCTGCTGCCCTCTGTGTGTGCTGAAAGCTTCAGCTAACTGCTGGCATCTCACAACCATTTTTTTAGCTGAGCAATCAACATCTCAGAGGATGCTTGAGGAGTGCTGAGACAATGAGACCTTCACAGTGTCAGCACCATGAACCTCAGACCCCAGACTTCCCCAGTTCGTGAGCACCAAAGCATTTCACCCATCAGCAAAGCCTGAACACCCACAAAGCTCCTTGAAGTCTGGCATCATGTTCACATAGCTCTGCCACAGGGAATGAAATATGCTCTAGGAGTTACTGCCCAGTAGAAACAAGAGATTAGCCTGTGGCTCCCAGTCAGGCTGCAGAGCTGCAGAAACATCTCCTCCAGCTTCAGTCCCTGCCCAGATCCAGCCCATGCCACTCTCAAGCTCCTTAGCCAAAGGCACTGAGGCAGTGGGGAATTATCACCTCCTCTCCCCAGGCTCCTCAGCTGTGTCCTTTGCAATCCCTGCAGCACTGATACAGGCATATCGTTTGAGAAGAGAACTGCACCAACATCTTTCAAAGGGTCTGGAGCTAGTCTGAGCTGCACAGAATCATAGAATCAGCCAGGTTGGAAGAGAGCTCCAAGCTCAGCCAGCCCAACCTAGCAGCCAGTCCTGGCCAAGCAACCAGACCATGGCACTAAGTGCCCCAGCCAGGCTTGGCTTCAACACCTCCAGCCACACAGACTCCACCACCTCCCTGGGCAGCCCATTCCAATGCCAATCACTTTCTCTGTGCAGAACTTCCTCCTCACATCCAGCCTAGACCTGCCCTGCCACAGCTTGAGGCTGTGTCCACTTGTTTCTGGTTGCCTGGCAGAATCACAGAATCACAGAACCAAGCAGGCTAGAAGAGACCTCCAAGCTCAGCCAGCCCAACCTAGCACCCAGCCCTGGCCAACCAACCAGACCATGGCACTAAGTGCCTCAGCCAGGCTTGGCTTCAACACCTCCAGCCACAGCAACTCCACCACCTCCCTGGGCAGCCCATTCCAATGCCAATCACTCTCTCTGACAACAACTTCCTAACAACATCCAGCCTAGACCCCCCCTGGCACAGCTTGAGAGTGTGTCCCCTTGTTCTGGTGCTGCTTGCCTGGCAGCAGAGACCAACCCCACCTGGCTACAGACAGGAGTTCAGACTTCACTTGGTAGTTCACTTGGGGGTTGGTCTCTTCTGCCAGGCAAGCAGCAACAAGTGGACACAGTCTCAAGTCAGGGGAGGTCTAGGCTGGATGTTAGGAGGAAGTTGTTGGCAGAGATTGGCACTGGAATCATTGAATCACAGAATCATAGAATGGTTTAGGCTGGAAGGGACCTCAAGGATCATCCAGCTCCAATGCCCTGCCACAGGCAGGGACACCTCCCACTAGAGCAGGTTGCTCAAGGCCTCATCCAACCTGGCCTTGAACACCTCCAGGGAGGAAGCAGCCACAACCTCCCTGGGCAACCTGTGCCAGTGTCTCACCACCCTCACTGCAAAGAACTTCTTCCTAACACCTAATCTAAATCTCCCCTCTGCCAGTTTAAACCCATTGGCCCTCGTCCTGTTGTTACAAGACCTGCCCAGGGAGATGTTCAAGACAAGCCTGGATCACAGTGTCACAGTATCACCAAGGTTGGAAGAGACCTCATGGATCCTCAAGTCCAACCCTTTACCACAGAGCCCAAGGCTAGACCATGGCACCAAGTGCCACGTCCAGTCCTGCCTTGAACAAGGATGAGGCACTTAGTGCCATGGTCTGGTTCCTTGGCCAGGGCTGGGTGCTAGGTTGGACTGGATGAGCTTGGAGGTCTCTTCCAACCTGCTTGATTCTATCACTCTATGAGTGACACCAGCCTCTAAATCCACTGGAATCCATGCCATTGGAATGGGCTGCCCAGGGAGGTGGTGGAGTCTCTGTGGCTGGAGGTGTTGAAGCCAAGCCTGGCTGGGGCACTTAGTGCCATGGTCTGGTTGACTGGCCAGGGCTGGGTGCTAGGTTGGGCTGGCTGAGCTTGGAGCTCTCTTCCAGCCTGGTTGACTCTATGATTCTGTGGTTCAGACTTCACTGTCAATAAGACCCTACCAATGAATCAGTTTGCTCCTCTGCATCTCATTAAGGTTAAAGAAGCACCAGGCCATATCTAAATATGTTAAAAGCAGCATTTTGGCCTTCCAAGTATATCCATCAGTGAAGCCTTACAGCTACCTCCTGGCATTTGACATCCTTTTCATTACTCTAATTTATTAAGTGCATTGCCAGGTGCTCCTGGCAGGCTTCCAGGCTGCCTTCAGCCAGGCAATGGAGAAACTCAGAAAAGAAAACAGGCTGTTGCTACCCCCAAAACCTTGAAATCTGAGCATGGAGGGGAGGGGGAAGAGGAAAGAAAAAAAAAAGACAACAACAAACACACCACCAAAAACCCCTCCCAGCCACCAGGCAGACACAGGTGTCAGGAAGATGTAGCAGAAGGAACAACATCCTACAACATCCTGTAAAGTCAACATCCACTCCTCCCTGGAGGCATTTGAAAGATGTGGTGCTGAGGGATGTGGTTTAGGGGTGCCCTGGCAGGGCTGGGTTGATGGTTAGCCTCAAGGATCCTAAAGAGCTCTTCCAACCAAAACAATGTCAGGAGTCTCTAGTTCTAATTGCAAGTCAACCAGAATCTTTCTGACAAGAGGGATGTGGAGGTGCTGGAGCTGAAAGACTGGGTGAGGCATTTAGTGCCATGGTCTAGATGACTGCATAGGGCTGGCTGCTAGGTTGGATGGATGAGCTTGGAGGGCTCTTCCAACCTGGTTGATTCTATGATTCTAAGGGCCAGCAGCAGAAGTGTGGCCAGCAGGGCCAGGGAGGGGATTCTCCCCCTCTGCTGTGCTCTGCTGAGACCCCACCTGGAGTCCTGCATCCAGCTCTGGAGCCCCTGGGACAAGAGGGCTGTGGAGATGCTGGAGAGTGTCCAGAGCAGGGCCAGGAGGATGCTGAGAGGCTGCAGCAGCTCTGCTGTGAGCACAGCCTGAAAGAGTTGGGGCTGTGCAGGCTGGAGCAGAGGAGGCTCCCAGGTGACCTTCTTGTGGCCTTCCAGGAGCTGAAAGGGGCTCCAAAAAAGCTGGGGAGGGACTTTTGAGGCTGTGAGGGAGTGCCAGGAGTGGGGGGAATGGAGCAAATCTGGAGGTGGGGAGAGTGAGGCTGGAGGTGAGGAGGAAGTTCCTGAGCATGAGAGTGGTGAGAGGCTGGAATGGGTTGCCCAGGGAGGTGGTTGAGGCCCCATGGCTGGAGGTGTTTGAGGCCAGGCTGGCTGAGGCTGTGTGCAGCCTGCTCTAGGGTAGGGTGTCCCTGGGCATGGCAGGGGGGTTGGAACTGGCTGCTCCTTGTGGTCCCTTCCAACCCTGACTGACTCTATGATTCCATAATATTCCTGATATAAATACCCAGCCTGACACCCACAGATGGGCTGATCCAGGCTGTTCTATGCCTCAGTTTCCCTCCCTCTAAAGCAGGGATGCTGCCACGTGGTCCTCCTCTGCATCTTGTCCAAGCAGAGTGGCAGGGACTGACACCATCCCTTGCTCTTTCTATACAGTTAAAATAGATTAGAATCAACCAGGTTGGAAGAGAATTGAAGCTCCTCATGCTGCCTTCCTCCATACCTGAAGCTCCTCATGCTGCCTTCCTCCCAGTTATGGGTGCTGACTTGGTATAGATGGTTATAGATGGTTACTTCTACACCTGTCCAGTGTGGGTAATTAGCAAGTCATTAGCTGTGTGAGCTGAAAGGCTCTCTATTGTCAGGAGCAGCCTCCATGCTAGTCCAGTTGTCATTATTAAGGGCTCTTTAGCAGATGGATGGCTGAAAATGTGTCTCACAGCACTAAGGTAATGCCTGGGCAATGTGATTCTGGTAGCCCCCTGATTGCTGCTGGCTTTCATTGGAATCGTTAGGAGATGAAGGTACCTCCTACCTCATCAGCTAATGCCTTTCCTTAACAAAGGATCTAAGTTATCTGGGAAGAGTTTGAGAGCATCTCACCTTTTGGGCAGGGCAAAGGAACAGTTATGGCTCACTGAGATTTAGTAGTGCTAAATTAGAGATGCTTTTGTATGAAAACACTGGAAGGTATGGGGGGAAAAAAACTGGCAAGATACTTTTTGGTACCAAAAAAGCAGACTTATACCTGCTGCTGCCATTAAGAGACAGAAGATAGATGGGAAAAGCCTTTGAGCTGAAAGAAAATCAACCTGGATTCATTGCTAAGTGTTAGTGATCATACATAGAGAGCACACAGAAATGTGGCACTGGAGGAAACCATTTGCTAATGGTTTTGCTGCCTGCAGCTCCCTGCAGGGAGGCTGTAGCCAGGTGGGGTTGGGCTCTGCTGCCAGGCAAGCAGCAACAGAACAAGGGGACACAGTCTGAAGCTGTGCCAGAGCAGGTCTAGGCTGGATGTTGTTAGGAAGTTGTTGTCAGAGAGAGTGACTGGCATTGGAATGGGCTGCCCAGGGAGGTGGTGGAGTCTCTGTGCCAGGAGGTGTTGAAGCCAAGCCTGGCTGGGGCACTTAGTGCCATGGTCTGGTTGGTTGGCCAGGGCTGGGTGCTAGGTTGGGCTGGCTGAGCTTGGAGCTCTCTTCCAGCCTGGTTGGTTCTATGATTTGAATAAAAATCACCATCTGCCTCTGGAACAAAGAGCTCCTTGGTTCAGATGTTTCAGTCCAATCAAAGCATCCAAGGAAACAAAAGCAACTCTATAAATCCACATCTGGATAGGAAGAAAGCACAGAGCTGGTGGCAAAATCTCACTGAATCAATAGGTGAAGGGCAGGGTCTTGTGACTGCAGTTCTCCAGGGGGTGAAAGCAATGCAAGGTGGCCTTGTGGCTGCATTTACAGCCCCCTGCCAAGCTGATTGTAAGACAAACATCCCAGGGCTGCTCTTAGCAAAAGAGATGTGTACCATCTTCTTCCCCACAGGCTGTTAAACCCTCTGCTGTCCAGCCACATGATGAGGCTGGTAGGAACAGGCTGCCATCTTCACGAGGAAGAGCAGGCTGTGCCAGCCCTGGGTGCAAGCAGGGAGCTGTGTTTGGTTAGCCTGACTTTTGGGAACAGAGCCATAGGAAGCCTCCTCGCACACAAACTGGTCCAACTTGCAACTCATTAGCCAGGCCCTGCACAGCTAAGCCCTCTGCCTGTCCCATCTGCAGCAGCCAGACCCTGGGTGACCTGCAAGCACACCACCTGGGACCCCCCAGCCTTGCCAGCAGCACTGATAGGTCTTTACATTTGAGCCAGGCAGCTGATCAATAAACCCAGGGGGCAACTGCAGCATATGGGGAGCACAGCAAGGAAAACAAAGGCAGCAGCCACAGGCCATTGCCATGATTAGAAAGAGGTCCTAATTATGCCAAGGTCATTGCCTGAGCATGGTGCCACATTTAAATGCTTTGATGTGGCTCTGCCAGGGTCTCTTCAGAAACATGGGTGAGGAAATGCTTCTCTGTGCTCCTGGGAGATAAGGGAACACAGAAGGAGTGAGAATGTCTCTGTTTCATGCCACCTGAGAACACTAAGGCAGACTCAAGCAACTTATAGAACCTTAGAATCAGTCAGGGTTGGGAAGGACCACAAGGAGCAGTCAGTGCCAACCCCCCTGCCATGGCCATGCCCAGGGACACCCTACCCTAGAGCAGGCTGCACACAGCCTCAGCCAGCCTGGCCTCAAACACCTCCCTGGGCAACCCAGTCCAGCCTCTCACCACTCTCATGCTCAGCAGCTTCCTCCTCAGAGCTGGCCTGAACCTCCCCACCTCCAGCTTTGCTCCATTCCCCCCACTCCTGGCACTCCCTCACAGCCTCAAAAGTCCCTCCCCAGTTTTTTTGGAGCCCCCTTCAGATGCTGGAAGGCCACAAGAAGGTCGCCTGGGAGCCTCCTCTGCTCCAGCCTGCACAGCCCCAACTCTTTCAGTCTGTGCTCACAGCAGAGCTGCTGCAGCCTCTGAGCATCCTCCTGGCCCTGCTCTGGACACTCTCCAGCATCTCCACAGCCCTCCTGGAATAGGGACTCCAGAGCTGGATGCAGGACTCCAGGTGGGGTCTCAGCAGAGCAGAGCAGAGGAGGAGAATCCCCTCCCTGGCCCTGCTGGCCACACTGCTGCTGCTGCAGCCCAGGCTCTGCTTGGCTTTCTGGGCTGCAAGTGCACACTGCTGGCTCCTGCTGAGCTTCTCCTCCAGCAGCACCCCCAAGTCCCTCTCCTCAGGGCTGCTCTCCAGCCACTCACTGCCCAGCCTGGCGTTGTGCTTGGCATTGCCTCCACCCAGCTGCAGGACCTTGCCCTTGGTCTTGTTGACCCTCCTGAGCTTGGCTTGTGCCCACCTCTCTTGGGGGCTTTGAGTTTCTTTTTCTCTCTTTCCTTTCCCCTGTAGTCACTCATTCATGCTTTGACTCCTGGTGACTCCATGCAGTTTCCAGCAGGAAGCTGAGATAAACATTTCTACCTCCCCAAATCCACATCAGCTCTGTACAGTGCTGACAGATGCACTGAAGGCAGCAACTTGGTGCTGCAAGGTGTCACCCTCAGCCAGGCCACCCCTCTGCACCCACAGGACATGGCTGGCACCGTCAGGGTGGAGGAGACAAAGCTTGACTTCTGTTTGCTCCTACTCCTTGCAAATGTGTGGCAGTGAGGAGGGACATTGTCCCCAGCTCTGTGGGAAGCACAAAGCTATGGCTGTGCTGACCTCCCAGTCAAAATTCAAGGCTGCCCTCATTTCCCCTGGAGGTTTGGGTGGTTTGCACACATGTATCTTTGTTCTCCCACTCCCCAGCCCCAGTGCTGCCCAGTCCAAAAGCCTCCAACACCAACCCAGCCCTGCTGCCTACACAAAACACCAGCACATTCTGACAAACTCAGACAACACTTCCATAACTGGGGACAAATGTTCAGAATTCCTTCCTGGAGCAAAACCTGCTTTTGTTTGCAGCAGAGCTGCTAGTCCAGAGCAGGGAGGCTCAGTTGCTAGCACTGACAGCTCAGCCTTCCACAAAATCAAGCCCTTGAAGCCTTTCTGAGGGGTTCCTCATAGACTTGTAGAATCAACCAGCTTGGAAGAGAGCTCCAAGCTCAGCCAGTCCAACCTAGCACCCAGCCCTGGCCAAGCAACCAGACCATGGCACTAAGTGCCCCAGCCAGTCAGTATAATTAGAACCATAGAATCAGTCAGGGATGGAAGGGACCACAAGGATCAGACAGTTCCAACTCCACTGCTATAGCCAGGGACACTCTACCCTAGAGCAGGCTGCACACAGCCTCAGCCAGCCTGGCCTCAAACACCTCCAGCCATGGGGCCTCAACCACCTCCCTGGACAACCCAGTCCAGCCTCTCACCACTCTCCTGCTCAACAACTTCCTCCTCACCTCCAGGCTCAATCTCTGATCCAATGTAAAATTATGTGTCACCACAGGAATTATAGAATCAGCCAGGTTGGAAGAGAGCTCCAAGCTCAGCCAGCCCAACCTAGCACCCAGCCCTGGCCAACCAACCAGACCATGGCACTAAGTGCCCCAGCCAGGCTTGGCTTCAACACCTCCAGCCACAGAGACTCCACCACCTCCCTGGGCAGCCCATTCCAGTGCCAATCACTATCTGTGCCAACAACTTCCTAACAACATCCAGCCTAGACCTCCCCTGACACAACTTGAGACTGTCCCCTTGTTCTGTTGCTGCTTGCCTGGCAGCAGAGCCCAACCCCCCTTGGCTCCAGCCTCCCTGCAGGCAGCTGTATCAAAAAGAGAATCAGTCTCTCTGCAGCGTGGCTGCTCTGGTGCTGGCTCCATGCTTGGTGTGTCTGCAGTAGTGAGGTGGGCACCAGCCCTCCACCCTGCAAGAAGCAGTAGGATCTAGATGCTAAAAGCAATAAAGGCAGAGGGAGGGGTGAGTGAAGAGCCCAACCCCACCTGGCTACAGCCTCCCTTCATGGAGTTGTAGACAGCAATGAGCTCTGCCCTGAGCCTGGGGGTGGGGAGGATGAATGCCCAATAGTGCAGAGGGGAATCTGTGCTCATGGGGAAGCCTGTCTCATACAAAAGGTCCTCACCTCTCCCCATCACCTGGCAGCACTTTTGGATCAGTGCAGGCTCGTTCTGCTCTGCTCCTCTCTCCAAAGCTCAGAGTTAAGCAGTAGCTGAGAGCAGCGAGTTACGCCGCCGGTGAGCTCGGGGGACATGCTGGGTTCCTTCCCTTAGCCACAAGCAGGAGCCAAGCCAAAGAGCTCCCTCCTGCCAAAAACCAGGCAGAATAATCCTGTCATAAGCTATTAATATGGAGCTGTATTGGCACTTGGCAGCAAACCACCAAAGCCACAAAGTTGTGTTTAATTTGCTGTTAGAGGACAGGCTGAGCCTTCTTCGCTCCATTGTACCGAGGCGATGCTTCAGCACCCAGCCCTGGCAGGATGCCACCTCCCAGCTCTCACTGTCCCCACAGCTTCAGCCGAGGCTTGCTGACATTGCCTGTCCACTGCTGCTCAAAAGGATAACTCCAGCAGCTTCTGTTTGCCATGATGGCCCTTGTGCAGGGCCAGGAGTGGGGGGAATCATAGAATCATAGACTCAAGCAGGTTGGAAGAGAGCTCCAAGCTCAGCCAGCCCAACCTAGCACCCAGCCCCATCCAGTCAACCAGACCATGGCACTAAGTGCCCCAGCCAGGCTTGGCCTCAACACTTCCAGCCACACAGACTCCACCACCTCCCTGGGCAGCCCATTCCAATGCCAATCACTCTCTCTGACAACAACTTCCTAACAACATCCAGCCTAGACCTGCCCTGGCACAGCTTCAGGCTGTGTCCCCTTCTTCTCTTGCTGCTTGCCTGGCAGCAGAGCCCAACCCCACCTGACTGCAGCCTCCCTGCAGGCAGCTGCAGACAGCAATGAGCTCTGCCCTGAGCCTCCTCTGCTGCAGGCTGCACACCCCCAGCTCCCTCAGCCTCTCCTTATAGGGTTTGTGTTCCAGGTTTGTGTTTTCCAGGGGAAATGGAGCAGAGCAGGAAGTGGGGAGATAGATAGAGCCTGGAGGGGAGGAGGAAGTTGTTGAGCAGGAGAGTGGTGAGAGGCTGGAATGGGTTGCCCAGGGAGGTGGTTGAGGCCCCATGGCTGGAGGTGTTTGAGGCCAGGCTGGCTGAGGCTGTGTGCAGCCTGCTCTAGGGTAGAGTGTCCCTGGGCATGGCCATGGCAGGGGGGTTGGCACTGGCTGCTCCTTGTGGTCCCTTCCAGCCCTGACTGATCCTATCAATAAAATCAACAGGTTTGCCACACACAGCAGCATTGCTGTGGGAAGCAGAAGGGGCATCACTCCCTACTTTCACCCCAGCAGCCCTGACAGCCCTGGCACCTATCTCATATCAGCCTCATGTGCATGCCAGAGTAGCAAAGCCAAGCAAAAATAACCCCATGTATGCCCCAGGAAAAGAACCAAGTTGGATTTTTGGCTTTCCACAGCATTTCTTCACCCTCTTCCCATTGTAGTCTGCAGGTCCCCATGCAAGCCAGGCTGACCACCAGCACTGGGCTTTGCCTGGTGCCTTCCTGCCTTTCTCAGCTCCCCACTGGACACAAAGCCTTCCCCCAACATCCAGGATGTTGGTTGCTATTTTTACTCCAATCCCTTTAACATCTTGACATTTTTAAGGCAGCAGCCTGGAGGAAATAGATTATCCCATCGGTGGCACCATGCAGCTCCAGTCCTTGGTTAAGAAGATAAAGCTTCTTCTTTCCAGGGTTCATCACATTCCTGATCTCACTGCAACTCCTAACTCAGAAAATCATAACTATAATGCCTGTAAGCTTTTGTCCCATAAAATATCATGGAGAGACATCAGATCCTTCATGCAGGTGGGGGACAATCACTTCAATAGATACAGCCTGGGAGACAGCTCTAGCCTTTTATCTCAGCTCACTGAATATCTCTTGGCTTGCTCAAGTCCCTTTAGAATCATAGAATCAAGCAGGTTGGTTGGAAGAGAGCTCCAAGCTCATCCAGTCCAACCTAGCACCCAGCCCTGGCCAAGCAACCAGACCATGGCACTAAGTGCCCCAGCCAGGCTTGGCTGCAACACCTCCAGCCACACAGACTCCACCACCTCCCTGGGCAGCCCATTCCAATGCCAATCTGTGATGGTTTGGGGGTTACCCCGCCCCTCCCACACTTTGTATTTGCCCCAGCTAACTCAGACGGCCTCTGGGAATATAGATGAAGCAATTTATTTACAGCTAGCAGAATTTACAAGCAGCTATTTACAATATATACAGTTATATACAATTATATACAGAAATATACAAAGGATAAACAATACAAAAGCACAACTCCCCTCCCAGAAACCTGAGTCCCCAGGAGGGGCTCTCAAACCACCCCAACACCTCCCCCCGGCCCTCTCAACCTTACCCCAGTTCTCAGGAAGAAAAGAGGTGCAGCCAAGAGGTTAGGGAGCAAGGTTAGTAGGAGCAGGGTTAATGAGATGTGACCAGGTCTAAGGCCAAAGCAAGAGTGAGAGACAAAATGGAGAAAAAGTCTTTCTTCTTCCCAGAGTTCTCAGCGTAACTGTGAGAGAAGTAGACACAATTGTTTTTCATTTCACTGCCCGTTATCTAGTTCTGTTACCAAAACATTCCAGCTTGCTTCAAACTAGCACACAATCACTCTTTATACCAACAACTTCCTCCTAACATCCAGTCTAGACCTCCCCTGGCACAGCTTGAGACTGTGTCCCCTTCTTCTCTTGCTGCTTACCTGGCAGCAGAGCCCAACCCCACCTGGCTGCAGCCTCCCTGCAGGCAGCTGCAGACAGCAATGAGCTCTGCCCTGAGCCTCCTCTGCTGCAGGCTGCACCCCCCCCCCCCCCAGCTCCCTCAGCCTCTCCTCACAGGGCTCTGCTCCAGGCCCCTCCCCAGCCTTGCTGCCCTTCTCCAAACACCTTCCAGCACCTCAACATCTCTCTTGAACTCAGGAGCCCAGAACTGGACACAGCACTCAAGGTGTGGCCTGAGCAGAGCTGAGTAGAGGGGCAGAAGAACCTCCCTTGTGCTTCTGGCCACACTCCTTAGGTTCCACTAACTGCAGACTGTGTTATGCATGTCACTGCAGACACAGTTCACATTTAAGCTCTCTAGAGTTCAAATTAGGGGTTTAGAGGTAGGAAGCTGGTTAGCTGCCCCAGCAGACAGCTGCATTTTGTGGTGACATGAAAAACAGGATGCAAGGATGCACTGAGGTCTTTCATAGACTGCAGTGACTAAAGCAGGGGACTGCTGCTGGTATTACTTTTGTCCTACACTCTCTGTGCAATAGGAGCTGGATACTTCCTTCATTTTGTTCTGCAGCTGCAGAGTCATTTCCCCCCCTCCCCCCACACACACACACTATTGCAAACAAAGTTGCTGTTAGCTCCCACTTTTGCTCTGTTTCCAGCACAAGGAGATATGTGCAGAACAACCACTGCCTTAGGAACATTGCAAGGCAACAAGAGGAGAAACTCCAGATCAGCTCTAGGGAGAAGGCTCCCACGTTCCTAAGATTCTTCCTCCAATGCCCCACAGTCAGACTCAGACTTTTATTTGTTGCAAAAGCTGGGAAGGCTTCCAAATCCCAGCCTGTAAAACCTTATGTACACACAACCCTGGGGGGAAAAAAATAGGGGGAGGACATACCCCAAAAGCCCACAGGAAAATCACATTTTGCCTCACTGGGGAGCAGGAGACCCTTGCAAGTAGCAGAGCCCCTGCAGATGTGCCCTGCTGAAACACAGCATGCTGCAAGCCTTCACCACTGAAGTGCCACTTGCCAACAAGCATCAGGGCACAAGATTTCAGTTTGCAAGCACAGCTCTGGGTTGTGCCTCCTTGGATATCCTGCTCTTCACCTGCAGGAATATTCAAGGTGTGCATAAACAGTGGTAGGGCAGTGGCCCTCGTCTGAGCTCCTGCACTGGACACAGTCTAGAGTTGTGCCAGGGGAGGTATAGGCTGGGTGTTACTCATACTGGGTTGCAAGAGACCTCAAGGATCATCTGGTCCAACCTTCACTGTTCAGCTTTATTTGACAAGTGTCCAATGTCAGGAGGAAGTTGTTGGCAGAGAGAGTGATTGGCATTGGAATGGGCTGCCCAGGGAGGTGGTGGAGTCTGTGTGGCTGGAGGTGTTGAAGCCAAGCCTGGCTGGGGCACTTAGTGCCATGGTCTGGTTGCTTGGCCAGGGCTGGGTGCTAGGTTGGGCTGGCTGAGCTTGGAGCTCTCTTCCAAACTGGTTGATTCTATATGCCAAAGTACTGTGGCCTCATCTGCAAGCTGAGCTACAGCAGCTGGAACGCAAAGCTTGGCACTATTTCAGTACAATCCAGGTCAACACAAGGCCCTGCCAGATGTTCCAAAAGATATTTATGTTTGTGAATCATAGAATCAAGCAGGCTGGAAGAGAGCTCCAAGCTCAGCCAGCCCAACCTAGCACCCAGCCCTGGCCAACCAACCAGACCATGGCACTAAGGGCCCCAGCCAGGCTTGGCTTCAACACCTCCAGCCACACAGACTCCACCACCTCCCTGGGCAGCCCATTCCAATGCCAATCACTCTCTCTGACAACAACTTCCTAACAACATCCAGCCTAGACCTGCCCTGGCACAACTTGATTCTGACCAAAAGTAACTGCAGTTCAAACGAGGCAATTGAAGCACATCAGCTGATTCTTAAAGCCCTTCCTCCTCCTCAGCCCTTGCCCGCAGCAGGACAGTGTTGCACCAGGGCTCGGCGTAGTTCTCCTGCCTGCTGTCTGGACTTCACGCACAGGCTGAGTTCTGCAGCCATCCTCTTTAAGCAAAATGCACTCTTCACAGTATCACAGTATCACCAAGGTTGGAAGAGACCTCACAGATCATCAAGTCCAACCCTTTACCACACAGCTCAAGGCCAGACCATGGCACCAAGTGCCACGTCCAGTCCTGCCTTGAACAGCTCCAGGGACGGCGACTCCACCACCTCCCCGGGCAGCCCATTCCAGTGTCCAATGACTCTCTCAGGGAAGAACTTTCTCCTCACCTCCAGCCTAAACCTCCCCTGGCACAGCCTGAGGCTGTGTCCTCTTGTTCTGGTGCTGGCCACCTGAGAGAAGAGAGCAACCTCCTCCTGGCCACAACCTCCCCTCAGGTAGTTGTAGACAGCAATAAGGTCTGCCCTGAGCCTCCTCTTCTCCACTTTGATTAATCTCAGCAACACAGCAGCTCCAGGAGTGAGAGGGGCAGCCCTGTGCATTGTAACCAAGTTAAAGCCCAAAGCTTTTCATTTCACCCTAATGGACAGCAAAGGTCATTCTCGGTTTGATAAATGATGGCAGCGCTGCTGCATTTGTCTTCTGCCTGCCACTGCTGGATGCCTCTCAACTTTGTGTTAATGAGGTTCCTCCTCCCATGGAAAGGAAATCCTGCAGTGAGGCACTGGCACTGGATTTACTGTGAAGATCCCTGTTCTGTGTGCACACAACAGGATAAGAGCAGCTTCCTATCAGACTGGTGAGATGCTCACAGCAGCTAAGTCGATGACATTGTCTATGACTGTGCTGCTTTGAGGCTAATTGGAATCATTGACTGAGAGAAAATAAATTTGGGATGAGACTGAACAAGGTCAAGTGCAGGGTTCTGCACTTTGGCCACAACAACCCCAAGCAGCACTTGGGGCTGGGGCCAGAGTGGCTGAGAGCAGGCAGGAGGAAAAGGGAGCTGGGGGTGCTGAGAGAGAGGAGCTGCAGAGGAGGCAGCAGTGCCCAGGTGGGCAGCAGAGCCAATGGCATCCTGGGCTGGCTCAGGAGCAGTGTGGGCAGCAGGACAAGGGAGGTTCTTGTGCCCCTGTGCTCAGCACTGCTCAGGCCACACCTTGAGTGCTGTGTCCAGTTCTGGGCTTCTGAATTGAAGAGAGATGTTGAGGTGCTGGAAGGTGTTGAGAGAGGGCAGCAAGGCTGGGGAGGGGCCTGGAGCAGAGCCCTGTGAGGAGAGGCTGAGGGAGCTGGGGGTGTGCAGCCTGCAGCAGAGGAGGCTCAGGGCAGAGCTCATTGCTGCCTGCAGCTGCCTGCAGGGAGGCTGTAGCCAGGTGGGGTTGGGCTCTGCTGCCAGGCAAGCAGCAACAGAAGAAGGGGACACAGTCTGAAGCTGTGGCAGGGCAGGTCTAGGCTGGATGTTGTTAGGAAGTTGTTGTCAGAGAGAGTGATTGGCATTGGAATGGGCTGCCCAGGGAGGTGGTGGAGTCTGTGTGGCTGGAAGTGTTGAAGCCAAGCCTGGCTGGGGCACTTAGTGCCATGGTCTGGTTGGTTGGGCAGGGCTGGGTGCTAGGTTGGACTGGATGAGCTTGGAGCTCTCTTCCAACCTGGCTAATGTTTTGATTCTATGAAACACTTAGCTGTGAGCAGACAGAAGAAGCCCACAGCAGCCTGCAGTAGCACTGATTCCTCTGCTGGGAAATGCAAGCAGCCCACATACAGATAAGGCACTCACTGCTCACACACTGCTCAGCTCTCAGTTCTGCTCCTTCTCTCTGGCACTCTGGTCCCTGTGCTTGCCTCTGCCTTAACTCTTTAATCCAACCTAACCTTTTTTCCCCCCTCTAACCTCCTTGTTGTCTTTTTGGCATCTCACCTCAGGTCTCCCCAGATTTAACAGGTGAGATATAAGTGGCTTGGCCTGGTTATGTCTGAAGAGAGTGAAAGAGGGAGGGGAGAAGGAGGAGGTTTGGGTCAGGAGCCCTCCTGGCAATCCATCTGATTGTTCTGGGAGAGGCACTGTGTTTCTGCACTGCTTTTAACTGGCATATAACTGTAAATACTGTGTCTAGATCTGCTTGTAAACTGTGCTAAGCTGTAAACATAGCTTCATTCCTTAACTTCCAGCTGACTGAGTCTAGTCTGAGTGATTTCACAAGCCTGTGGGGGGCTGGGTAACCTCCAAACCATCACAATGACATCAATTCCAAGAGGTGAGAACTGAGTCTGTATTTATTCTCTCCCTGACTCAGCTGAGCAACGTTTTTCAGAAGGAGCAGGTATCAGCAAAGGATGAAAAGGTTGAGATTCTCTATTCCCCCCTTGGGAAAAATGCCTCACATAAAGCTATCAGCCCAGATCCTGGAAGGGTGATATTTATTTTGCTTGCAAAAGCACTCAGCAGCACCCAGAAGCTGTGGAGTTCTCAAGCAGGCCCATAAATTAGAGAGGAGATATGTTCATGTGCTTAGTGTTGCTCTTGTGTCTTGCACAGTGAGGGGCAGATGAGTTAAAGTGGTAGGAGATGTCAGACCTCCCTTCCAAGAGTGAGGTAGGAGCCATGGAGGAAGAATGTGACCAGACAGCAGGAAAGTGCTGAAGAGGAGAAGGATGTGGTAGAAAGCCTGGAGAGCAGGCAAGGGTGCTATAAAATCTGCTGAAGAGCAAGCAGTGTGTAACAGCCATTCTCCTTCTCCTCTCTCCTCATTCTATCTCCTGCTTCTCCTGCTGCCTGAGTAGCCCAGCAGACTGTCAGGAAGGCAGTGTAAAGAAAAGCCCAGGAGACAACATCTCCAGAGCAGGAGGTTCAACAAGAGCAAGGGCAGGGTCCTGCAGCTGGGTGGAGGCAATGCCAAGCACCAATGCAGGCTGGGCAGTGAGTGGCTGGAGAGCAGCCCTGAGGAGAGGCACTTGGGGGTGCTGCTGGAAGAGAAGCTCAGCAGGAGCCAGCAGTGTGCACTTGCAGCCCAGAAAGCCAAGCAGAGCCTGGGCTGCAGCAGCAGAAGTGTGGCCAGCAGGGCCAGGGAGGGGATTCTCCCCCTCTGCTGTGCTCTGCTGAGACCCCACCTGGAGTCCTGCATCCAGCTCTGGAGCCCCTGGGACAAGAGGGCTGTGGAGATGCTGGAGAGTGTCCAGAGCAGGGCCAGGAGGATGCTGAGAGGCTGCAGCAGCTCTGCTGTGAGCACAGCCTGAAAGAGTTGGGGCTGTGCAGGCTGGAGCAGAGGAGGCTCCCAGGTGACCTTCTTGTGGCCTTCCAGCATCTGAAGGGGGCTCCAAAAAAGCTGGGGAGGGACTTTTGAGGCTGTCAGGGAATGGCAGGAGTGGGGGGAATGGAGCAAAGCTGGAGGTGGGGAGAGTGAGGCTGGAGGTGAGGAGGAAGTTCCTGAGCATGAGAGTGGTGAGAGGCTGGACTGGGTTGCCCAGGGAGGTGGTTGAGGCCCCATGGCTGGAGGTGTTTGAGGCCAGGCTGGCTGAGGCTGTGTGCAGCCTGCTCTAGGGTAGGGTGTCCCTGGGCATGGCAGGGGGGCTGGAAGTGGCTGATCCTTGTGGTCCCTTCCAACCCTGACTGATTCTATGACTCTATGACTTCAAAGCATGCCTCATCCTGTGGCCAGCACAGGGCTGAACACTACCCTTGTGGATCAGCCACATCCCTCAGTTACAAAACCCAAGGGCAGGATCTGTGCTCAAAGCCAGCACATGATGAGCCCTGCTGACCACCAAACCCCTCCCGTGCTGAGCAGCAGACTTGCACACACAACAGCTCCTTTCACCCTGACCTCCAAAAGCCATCTCATTTTGGGCAGCCACACACAACTCTCCATTCTCATGACTTTGCCTCCTGCCTTTGCCTCTGGACAGGCAGCAAAATCACTGCATCAAGGTTTAAAGAGCTGCCAGCAGTTCAGTGCTCCCACTTATTAGCCATAACCATAATCCCATAATGACAATAGAGTAGGTTGTAATTTGCAAGGGGAGGAGGGGGGAAATCTTCATGACATAAATTGCTCACCTCTCTGATTCACCAAGCCAGCTGCAGTTATGGCACCTGGGTTCTGTGGTATGGATACTTCATGTGCAAGTCAAAAATGAAGAGGCCTGGGTAGGAGTTTTCATACTACAGCTGAGGTACAGGATCTCTTGGGGAAGCCTCAGCATCCACCACATGCAGCTCATTCTGCTTAGCATCATTATTTGCACAGCAAAAATACAGAATGTCTCATTCATGGGATAAAAATTCCTTCTCCAAGTCATGGAGCAAAGAGAAGGAGCCAGAAACATGATGCTTAGGGGCATAGCTTAGTGATGGACTGGGCAGTGTTGGGTAATGGCTGGACTCTGGTCATAGAATCAAACAGGTTGGAAGAGAGCTCCAAGCTCAGCCAGGCCAACCTAGCACCCAGCCCTGCCCAACCAACCAGACCATGGCACTAAGTGCCCCAGCCAGGCTTGGCTTCAACACCTCCAGCCACAGAGACTCCACCACCTCCCTGGGCAGCCCATTCCAATGCCAATCACTCTCTCTGACAACAACTTCCTAACAACATCCACCCTAGACCTGCCCTGCCACAACTCCAGACTCTCTCCCCTTCTTCTGTGGCTGCTTGCCTGGCAGCAGAGCCCAACCCCACCTGGCTACAGCCTCCCTGCAGGCAGCTGCAGACAGCAATGAGCTCTGCCCTGAGCCTCCTCTGCTGCAGGCTGCACCCCCCCAGCTCCCTCAGCCTCTCCTCACAGGGCTCTGCTCCAGGCCCCTCCCCAGCCTTGCTGCCCTTCTCCAAACACCTTCCACCACCTCAACAGCTCTCTGCAATTCAGGAGCCCAGAGCTGGACACAGCACTCAAGGGGTGGCCTGAGCAGTGCTGAGCACAGGGGCAGAAGAACCTCCCTTGTCCTGCTGCCCACACTGCTCCTGAGCCAGCCCAGGATGCCATTGGCTCTGCTGCCCACCTGGGCACTGCTGCCTCAGCTTCAGCTCCTCTCTCCCACCACCTCCAGCTCCCTCTCTGCCTGGCTGCTCTCAGCCACTCTGGCCCCAGCCCCAAGTGCTGCTTGGGGCAGTTGTGGCCAAAGTTCAGATCCCTGACCTTGGCCTTCTTCAGGCTCATCCCATTGGCCTCTGCCCACCCATCCAGCCTGGCCAGGTCCCTCTGCAGGGCTCTGCTACCCTCCAACAGCTCCACAGCTGCTCCTAGCTTGGTGTCATCTGCAAACTTACTGATGCTGGACTCAAGCCCCTGCTCCAGATCATCACTGAAGATATTGAACAGGACTGTGCCCAGCACTGCTTCCTGCAGCACACCACTGGAGGTAGCTGCCAACTGGATGTGTGCAGCCTGCTCTAGGGTAGGGTGTCCCTGGGCATGGCAGAGGGGTTGGAACTGGCTGATCCTTGTGCTCCCTTCCAACCCTGGCTGATTCTATGAAACCCTGTACAAGTTGCTTTCACCTCACTTGCTCTGCAGCAGAAATTACCCTTCTGCTGTCCCCATGCTAAGCCACCTTGGCTCAGACCCCTCCCTCTCCCCAAGCCATTACACGGGGATTAAGTTGGCCCCATGCAGTGCCTGCCTCGGAGGGAACCACCGCCAAAGCCCAAAGCTCATTTGCACATATTTACTGTCAGGGAAAAAACACAAAACCATAGCTGCTTGCCAATGCAGAACATTCATCTCTAAATATTTACAGAGCATTATTTATCTGAAGGAAAGAGACATTTTTCCACTCAACCAACCAGGCATATGGCAGCAGCCTGCTGGAGGAGGCGAACCGCGCCCGGGTGATGCTAAACACAGCTCATGCCAGCAGGGATTAGTTTTAACCAGAGAGAAAGTTCCCTGGGTGATAAGCCAGCATCTAGCAGCTGAAAGTGACTGTGTCAGCCCACGGTGCTGTGTGTTACTTGTTCAGATGGAGAGAGGGGCCTGGAGCAGAGCCCTGTGAGGAGAGGCTGAGGGAGCTGGGGGTGTGCAGCCTGCAGCAGAGGAGGCTCAGGGCAGAGCTCATTGCTGTCTGCAGCTGCCTGCAGGAAGGCTGTAGCCAGGTGGGGTTGGGCTCTGCTGCCAGGCAAGCAGCAACAGAAGAAGGGGACAGAGTCTGGAGTTGTGCCAGGGCAGGTCTAGGCTGGATATTGCTAGGAAGTTCCTGGCAGAGAGAGTGATTGGCATTGGAATGGGCTGCCCAGGGAGGTGGTGGAGTCTGTGTGGCTGGAGGTGTTGAAGCCAAGCCTGGCTGGGGCACTTAGTGCCATGGTCTGGTTGGTTGGGCAGGGCTGGGTGCTAGGTTGGGCTGGCTGAGCTTGGAGCTCTCTTCCAACCTGCTTGATTCTGTGATTCTATAAAGTTGGACTTGATGTTCTTAAAGGTCCCTTCCAAACAAAATCTATTCCATAACTCATTGAAATGTAACTGTTCTGCCTTTTGACACTTGAGTGCAACTTTAATCCCTTTCTCCACCTCCCTTGGTGATGGAAAAGAAATTGAGGGGAGAAAAAAACCCAATTAAAATCAAAACCTGCAGTTCTGGGGGCAACTCTGGAGCCCCCAACCCAAGAAGGACATGGAACTGTTAGAGCGAGTCCAGAGGAGGCCACCAAGATGCTGAGAGGGCTGCAGCAGCTCTGCTCTGAGGACAGACTGAGAGAGTTGGGGCTGTGCAGGCTGGAGAAGAGAAGGCTTTGAAGAGACCTTGGAGTGGCCTTGCAGGATCTGAAGGGAGCTACAAGAAGGCTGAGGAGGGACTATTGACAAGGTCTGGGAATGACAGAATGAGGAGGAATGGGTTTGAAGTGGAAGAGAGGAGATGGAAACTGGATGTGAGGAAGAAGTTGTTTGCAGTGAGGGAGGTGAGACACTGGCACAGGTTAAGGGTGGTGAGACACTGGCACAGGTTGCCCAGGGAGGTTGTGGAGCACAGAAGCACCCAATGTGATCAAAGATCACATTGGGTGCTTCTGTGCTCCACAACCTCCCTAGAGGTGTTCTAGGCCAGGTTGGATGAGTCCTTCAGCAACCTCTTCTAGTGGGAAGTGTCCCTACCTATGGCAGGAGGCTGGAACTGGACAATCCTTGAGGTCCCTTCCTACCTAAACCATTCTATGATCCTCTGATACCCACCCAACCCAAACCCCAAGCCCTCTGCCATTTATTCCAAGCCTGTCTTTTAAATTAGAGTGCTGCATTGAAAAGAGTGCACAAAATATTCTGGGCTGGATGCCTATTGAACAGACTCCCCAGTTGCTGCTTGAAGCTGCTCAACAGAACGCTGTGAATCACTGTAAGGAAGCTCCCACTCCAGTGCACAGCGAGGAGAGAAGGAGAACAAAATGTACTGACAGAGAACATGGAAGAAAGACTCACCCAGGGTGGGGAGGGGGGGAGGAAATGGTGCCAGGCTCTAAAGTTTTTATCAGAGGAATTTGAGAGATGCTGCAGAGGAACCAAGCAGGTTCCTAGCCCCAAATTGTGCTTGGGTGGAGGGCAGGTCCAGGCTGGATGTTATGAGGAAGTTGTTGTCAGAGAGAGTGATTGGCACTGGAATGGGCTGCCCAGGGAGGTGGTGGAGTCTCTGTGGCTGGAGGTGCTCAAGAAATGAGGTTATCAACGTGAGCTAGCAGTGTGCCCAGGTGGGCAGCAGAGCCAATGGCATCCTGGGCTGGCTCAGGAGCAGTGTGGGCAGCAGCACAAGGGAGGTTCTTCTGCCCCTCTGCTCAGCACTGCTCAGGACACAGCTTGAGTGCTGTGTCCAGTTCTGGGCTCCTGAATTGCAGAGAGATGCTGAGGTGCTGGAAGGTGTTTGGAGAAGGGCAGCAAGGCTGGGGAGGGGCCTGGAGCAGAGCCCTGTGAGGAGAGGCTGAGGGAGCTGGGGGTGTGCAGCCTGCAGCAGAGGAGGCTCAGGGCAGAGCTCATTGCTGCCTGCAGCTGCCTGCAGGGAGGCTGTAGCCAGGTGGGGTTGGGCTCTGCTGCCAGGCAAGCAGCAACAGAACAAGGGGACACAGCCTCAAGCTGTGCCAGGGCAGGTCTAGGCTGGATGTTGTTAGGAAGTTGTTGTCAGAGAGAGTGATTGGCATTGGAATGGGCTGCCCAGGGAGGTGGTGGAGTCTGTGTGGCTGGAGGTGTTGAAGCCAAGCCTGGCTGGGGCACTTAGTGCCATGGTCTGGTTGATTGGCCAGGGCTGGGTGCTAGGTTGGGCTGGCTGAGCTTGGAGCTCTCTCCCAGCCTGGCTGATTCTCTGAGTCTATTCTCTGTAAAGGAGAAGGTGCCTGGCATGCACTGGCAGATGTGGGATGGAGCACTAAATGAGCATGTAAATTAGATGGCTCTCATTATAAAAGGGCAATTTTGATCCTCAGAGCTCTCCCCTTAACGATGCCTTTGACTTCTGCTGTTTGTCTTATTACAGCAGGACAAGGAGGCTGAGGGGGAGGTGGGTGAGAGGGATAAGGAACTTGCTGATAATGCTGTGCCTTGTAAGAGCACAGCATTGATGCTGGCAATAAACAGAGATCATTTTTCCTCCAGCCCCAGCATATCTGTACCTCACCACAAAGCTTCGTGTGGCTTCTCAGGAACATGGCAAAAGCCATCAGCAGGCTCTGGAGGGCTGTGGTGTGTTTGAAAGCTGAGCTCAGTGTTGGTGGAGGTTTTTCTCAGGTCTCTTGTCCAGTATCCTGCTGGGGCTGGCATGGGTTTCTGAGCCTCTCCCGGCTCTGTTGGGGGTCAGACCCAAGGCTGTATGGGAAGTTCCTCCCAGAATCTCCCAAAATTGTCCCCAGGAGCACCCCAGCATTATCATCAGCAATGATGGAGAACAAATCAAGACTCAGAGCCCTGTGCTTGTCTAAGTCCTTGGGGTGAAGCATTACTGTGTTTTGATTCCTGCCTAAAATAACCTTGGCTATTAAACCTCAAGGCCCAGACCTCCTCAGCTTAGAACCACAGAAGCAGTCAGGGTTGGAAGGGACCACAAGGAGCAGCCAGTGCCAACCCCCCTGCCATGCCCAGGGACACCCTACCCTAGAGCAGGCTGCACACAGCCTCAGCCAGCCTGGCCTCAAACACCTCCAGCCATGGGGCCTCAACCACCTCCCTGGGCAACCCACTCCAGCCTCTCACCACTCTCCTGCTCAACAACTTCCTCCTCACCTCCAGTCTCACTCTCCCCACCTCCAGCTTTGCTCCATTCCCCCCAGTCCTGTCACTCCCTCACAGCCTCAAAAGTCCTTCCCCAGCTTTTTTGTAGCCCACTTCAGATGCTGGAACCAGGAATAGACCCTTAAACAGCAGCCTCCCTGGTGCTGATTACAGCCTTTAGCAGCCCTCTCATTGTCACTCTAATTGAAAGGGACTTGCAAATCCTGTGCCCTGCCAGAAACATCATCTCCCATGAGATGTTGCTTTTGGGGCATGAGAATGAGCATTTTCACTTCTCCTGGTGACAGGGAAGCTCCCCCAAGCTCAGCCAGCCCAACCTAGCCCTGGCCAAGCAACCAGACCATGGCACTAAGTGCCCCAGCCAGGCTTGGCTGCAACACCTCCAGCCACACAGACTCCACCACCTCCCTGGGCAGCCCATTCCAATGCCAATCACTCTCTCTGACAACAACTTCCTAACAACATCCAGCTTAGACCTCCCCTGCCACAGCTTGAGGCTGTGTCCCCTTCTTCTGGTGCTGCTTGCCTGGCAGCAGAGCCCAACCCCACCTGGCTACAGCCTCCCTGCAGGCAGCTGCAGACAGCAATGAGCTCTGCCCTGAGCCTCCTCTGCTGCAGGCTGCACACCCCCAGCTCCCTCAGCCTCTCCTCACAGGGCTCTGCTCCAGGCCCCTCCCCAGCCTTGCTGCCTTTCTCCAAACACCTTCCAGCACCTCAACATCTTTGTGCAATGGAGGAGCTCAGAACAGGACACAGCACTCCAGGGGTGGCCTGAGCAGTGCTGAGCACAGGGCCAGAAGAAGCTTTTAGCTGAAACTCAGCCCATTTCCAAGCTCAGCATTTCCCTCCCGTGGTAATTAGGTCACTGTGAGCCTACACAGGCTTTAGCTAGCACCTTTGTCTCCCAGCAGCCCTGCCTCTCCATTGCTTTATCCAAACACCCTCATCACGAGGTCAAGCATATTCCAGTCCAGCAAATGAATAGATCTGCAAGCTTCATCTGATCAACAGAGCTGCCTGGGGGAGCAAAGCAGGGAAATCATTCCTAGGGCTGCTTCTGCTGTGGAAAAAACCACCCTTGCCCCCAGGGAAGCCTCTCACATGACCCTTTCCAAACTCCCAAGTGTGGCTGGCAGCCCATGAGCCTCCCTCAGTGGTCTTACCCAAATAAAGCACCCATAGGACTTTGCAAATCATCTGTCTGGAAGCTCTCAGCTTGCAGGGAATGTCCCAACTAACTAGGGGGGAGGAGATTCAGTGCTGTTAGTTTCTGGTCTGCTCTTCTATGAAGCACTGAGGCAGCATTGTGGTTCCCATAACAGCAGCTGTAGGCAGCAGCTCAGAGTGGTTTTGCTGTGCACACACTCCCCCTCTCATCTGTCTCTCAGGCAGAGCTGAGCATCTTCCTCCATGAGCATCCTTCAGCCCCATCCCTTCAGGATCCCACCTCCTGCCCTGTCCCTAGGGCACAGCATCACCCCTACAGCACTGCTTGCCACACTTCTGCTATGCCCAAACGTCATCAAATCCCCACTCTGTGTCAGCCTCACCAGCTGAGGCTGTGTTGGCTTTATCACCTTCTGCATGCACATCTCAGGGAGCTTCCAGCATCACCAAGGCATGGCTCAGCTCCTCAGCCCAGCTGAAAAGTGCCAGCTCAGACAGAGAATCATAGAATCAAGCAGGTTGGAAGAGAGCTCCAAGCTCAGCCAGGCCAACCTAGCACCCAGCCCTGCCCAACCAACCAGACCATGGCACTAAGTGCCCCAGCCAGGCTTGGCTTCAACACCTCCAGGCACAGAGTCTCCACTAGCTCCCTGGGCAGCCCATTCCAATGCCAATCATTCTCTCTGACAACAACTTCCTAACAACATCCAGCCTGGACCTCACCTGGCACAACTTGAGACTCTGTCCCCTTCTTCTGGTGCTGCTTGTCTGGGTGGGCTCATTACCTGTGCTGAACACCTGGGGACTAAGACCTGCATTTCTGCTATCCCTCTGCTCAGCAGCACCCACACAAGCACAAGGTCTGCGTTGCTGCCCCACCTCTGTACCTGCAGCAGGGACTTTGCTTGGGGATCCATCCTGACACCTGTCCAGCCTGCTGTGCTAAGGTACTTCCAGACATTCTGATTTCTTTTTCTTTTGAGTAGCATGGGAAAGAAAACCAAAAATCAGGTAGTGCTATTAATAGCCACCAGGAGCACTACCATGAGCTCAGGGTCACTCAGATACTGTGGATGCAACTCAGGCAGCTCACAGCAATACCTACCCAAAGGGATTTCCCCAGCTCAGCTCCCAGTTTGCTGTGGGCAGAAGTGGCCCTCTCACACCTTTCATCAATTTAACAAGCTCTGCCCCAAAACTAGTTCTGAGGTCCCTCACCCTCAATGATCCTGTTGGCCCCAACCATCCCAGAATCCTCACACCACATGCTGATCTCCTCTTGGGTTTCATAGAATCAGTTAGGGTTGGAAGGGACCACAAGGAGCAGCCACTTCCAGCCCCCCTGCCATGCCCAGGGACACCCTACCCTAGAGCAGGCTGCACACAGCCTCAGCCAGCCTGGCCTCAAACACCTCCAGCCATGGGGCCTCAACCACCTCCCTGGGCAACCCACTCCAGCCTCTCACCACTCTCCTGCTCAACAACTTCCTCCTCACCTCCAGCCTCACTCTCCCCACCTCCAGCTTTGCTCCATTCCCCCCACTCCTGCCACTCCCTCACAGCCTCAAAAGTCCCTCCCCAGCTTTTTTGGAGGTCCCCTTCAGATCCTGGCAGGCCACAAGGTGGTCCCTTGGGAGCCTCCTCTGCTCCAGCCTGCACAGCCCCAACTCTTTCAGGCTGTGCTCACAGCAGAGCTGCTGCAGCCTCTCTGCATCCTCCTGGCCCTGCTCTGGACACTCTCCAGCATCTCCACAGCCCTCTTGTCGCAGGGGCTCCAGGGCTGGATGCAGTTCTGGAGATTTGCTCTCCAGGTTTGTTCTTGCCCAGTTCAGAGTGATTTGGTTTTCTGCTGTCACCTCCCTTGGAGTTCAATCAGTTTGCTTCCCTCCCTGATGTTTACATTCCTGCTATATTTATAGCCAAGCATCACAGCTTCTCCCAGCCTCCTTGGCCAAACACAGAGGAGATTTTTCATCTCCTTGCCTAAAATAGGCCACTTCCTCCCTGCCCTTCCCAGCAACTCTTTGCTGCACCTGCTGGGATTTAAACTCAGCCTTTTTTTGGGGGGTGAAATCCATAACTCAGGGGCACAATCCCAAATATTTTTCCCCCTGGTGTTTTGCGAGACGCTTAAATATTTCCTCATCTCTGTTTTGCTTATTACACTTCAGGGTCACATATTCAGCATCACATAAAAATTGCACACAGAGAACGTCCCAAGTTCTCCCTCCACCTTTTAATTCATAGCACCACAGAACCAAGCAGGTTGGAAGAGAGCTCCAAGCTCAGCCAGCCCAACCTAGCACCCAGCCCTGCCCAACCAACCAGACCATGGCACTAAGTGCCCCAGCCAGGCTTGGCTTCAACACCTCCAGCCACACAGACTCCACCACCTCCCTGGGCAGCCCATTCCAATGCCAATCACTCTCTCTGACAACAACTTCCTAACAACATCCAGCCTAGACCTCCCCTGCCACAGCTTGAGACTCTGTCCCCTTCTTCTGTTGCTGCTTGCCTGGCAGCAGAGCCCAACCCCACCTGGCTACAGCCTCCCTGCAGGCAGCTGCAGGCAGCAATGAGCTCTGCCCTGAGCCTCCTCTGCTGCAGGCTGCACACCCCCAGCTCCCTCAGCCTCTCCTCACAGGGCTCTGCTCCAGGCCCCTCCCCAGCCTTGCTGCCCTGCTCCAAACACCTTCCAGCACCTCAACAGCTCTCTGCAATTCAGGAGCCCAGAACTGGACACAGCACTCAAGGGGTGGCCTGAGCAGTGCTGAGCACAGGGGCACAAGAACCTCCCTTGTCCTGCTGCCCACACTGCTCCTGAGCCAGCCCAGGATGCCATTGGCTCTGCTGCCCACCTGGGCACTGCTGCCTCAGCTTCAGCTCCTCTCTCCCAGCACCCCCAGCTCCCTCTCTGCCTGCCTGCTCTCAGACACTCTGGCCCCAGCCCCAAGTGCTGCTTGGGGTTGCTGTGACCAAAGTGCAGAACCCTGCACTTGGCCTTGTTCAGTCTCACCCCATTGCCCTCTGCCCACCCATCCAGCCTGGCAATTCACACTCATGAGCCATTGGTTTATCAGGAAATCCATTTCATCTCCCAAATCCATTTCAACTCCCAAATTCACTTCATCTCCCAAGTTCACTTGCTCACCCTTTGCATGCTGGCATTTTGCCCTGTTTTCTATCCCCTCCAACCCCTCTCCTTGCTGCTGCAGCCCTTCCTCAGCCTACAACGACAGCAGTGACCCTTAGGCTCCTGCTGTAATCTCCTCTCAGCACATGGCCAAGGCTCTATGGAAGCAGCTGCTGTGTTTTCCTTGCCTAGAAAGCCTGCTGCCTTTCCAGGAAAGAGATGCAGTGACAGCAGGTCAGCCTGGCACCCCCTATGGCAAAACCCCATGCCACCCTGAATCCTGTTTCCTAGCTTTCCTGAGAGCCAGCAAGGAAAAACCACAAGGGAAAACATCTTCACAGAGGGGTTTGGGGCTGAGGATCTAATTTTCATACAGCTCATTAACTCACCCAGCAGCCAGCTTGCTGCCCACACTTCATAACTCCAATTACTCTCTCCATCTCCTTTCATCCTGTGGCCTCCCAGCCTTGCAAGCTCAGGAAAATAAAATCATCTCAACGTCTGGCTCTTTTTTTCCTCCTTCTTAACCCCCTCTTCATTTCAAGCATTCTCCATTCCCCAGGCAGATGATACCACCTCTGACTTCTCTTGCCCACAAAAGGCTACCCTGAGTATTTGATGCCAACGCTGCGGGGCGGGGGGGGGGGGGGGGGGAGCACTCACTGCATTTGGGGTGATTATCCCAGCAGAATGCCATGTATTATCCATGTATTATCCAGCAATCTCCAGCTGAGCAGGGGGCCCCCACTGTATCATCCCATTATCTTGTTTGGAGCACAGAGATTGCGCACTGTGCTCTTCTGCCCACAAGGGATAAGAGTGAAAACAAAAGCACCACCAACAGGTAGAAAGCATCTGCTTAGATTGCTGGTAATGTCCTGATGGAAACAAAGAACAACTAACCATGAAGCAATTGTTAATGGCCCAGGGTTTGCCACCAGCACAGAGGATCTCCCAAAGCTTCTCTTGGAAACAGGAATGCTTAGTGCCTCTGATGCACATGGAGGTGAGGGAGGGATGCTGAGGTTGGTGGCAAAGGGAACAGGCTAAGAGTCAGAGTGGTTTGACTGCAGCAGCAGATGGAATCTCTTGTTGTGTTTTCTCCTGCAGCTCTTGACTTTGCAGTGTTTACAATGCACTTAAATACCCTGTGAAATACATCCATTAATGTGCTTGAGGTGCCACTGGGCATCTCCCCCTTTGCATGGAAAGGATCCTCCAGAAAGGCAAACTCCATTTTAACTTCTCTCCATTTCATGGACTCAACCAGGTTGGAAGAGACTTCCAAGATCATCCAGTCCAACCTAGCACCCAGCACTATCCAGTCATAGAATCAGTCAGGTTGGAAGAGAGCTCCAAGCTCAGCCAGCCCAACCTAGCACCCAGCCCTGACCAAGCAACCAGACCATGGCACTAAGTGCCCCAGCCAGGCTTGGCTCCAACACCTCCAGACACAGAGACTCCACCACCTCCCTGGGCAGCCCATTCCAATGCCAATCACTCTCTCTGCCAGGAACTTCCTAACAACATCCAGCCTAGACCTGCCCTGGCACAACTCCAGACTGTGTCCCCTTGTTCTGTTGCTGCTTGCCTGGCAGCAGAGCCCAACCCCACCTGGCTACAGCCTCCCTGCAGTCTCTCTGCAGCATGGCTGTGCTGGTGCTGGCTCCACTCTAGGTGTGCCTGCAGCCCTGAGGTGGACACCAGCCCTGCACCCTGCAAAGACCAACAGGATCTAGATGCTAAGAGCCATAAATGCAGAGGGAGGGGTGAGTGAAAACAACAAAGTCCTAAGGCCCTAAGGCTCTGAAGGTGTTGAAGTGATGCATGGAGGCAGAGGCATGTGTTGGAGCCCCAGTGCCTGTCCCCAGATGACCATTCCTGAGCTGTGCTCATCATTTGCCTTTGCTGGAGGGAACAGCTTGGAAAAATCCATGTTCCATGTCCTCTGGGCCTTTGGCTAGGGACAAAGCAGGGGCTGCAGCTCTGCCTCCAGTGCTGAGAAAAGGCAGAAAATTATTAAAACCTGCTAAGTATCAGCTGCCAGGGCCCAGTCCTGGTCAATACTTTTATTCATAATCTGGAGCAGAGGATTGAGTCCAGCATCAGTAAGTTTGCAGATGACAGCAAGCTAGGAGCAGCTGTGGAGCTGTTGGAGGGTAGCAGAACCCTGCAGAGGGACCTGGCCAGGCTGGATGGGTGGGCGGAGGTCAATGGGATGAGACTGAACAGGGCCAAGTGCAGGGTTCTGCACTTTGGCCACAACAACCCCAAGCAGCACTTGGGGCTGGGGCCAGAGTGGCTGAGAGCAGGCAGGCAGAGAGGGAGCTGGGGGTGGTGGGAGAGAGGAGCTGAAGCTGAGGCAGCAGTGCCCAGGTGGGCAGCAGAGCCAATGGCATCCTGGGCTGGCTCAGGAGCAGTGTGGGCAGCAGGACAAGGGAGGTTCTTGTGCCCCTGTGCTCAGCACTGCTCAGGCCACACCTTGAGTGCTGTGTCCAGTGCTGGGCTCCTGAATTGCAGAGAGCTGTTGAGGTGCTGGAAGGTGTTTGGAGCAGGGCAGCAAGGCTGGGGAGGGTCCTGGAGCAGAGCCCTGTGAGGAGAGGCTGAGGGAGCTGGGGGTGTGCAGCCTGCAGCAGAGGAGGCTCAGGGCAGAGCTCATTGCTGCCTGCAGCTGCCTGCAGGGAGGCTGTAGCCAGGTGGGGTTGGGCTCTGCTGCCAGGCAAGCAGCAACAGAAGAAGGGGACAGAGTCTGGAGTTGTGGCAGGGGAGGTCTAGGCTGGATGTTGTTAGGAAGTTCCTGTCAGAGAGAGTGATTGGCATTGGAATGGGCTGCCCAGGGAGGTGGTGGAGTCTCTGTGGCTGGAGGTGTTGAAGCCAAGCCTGGCTGGGGCACTTAGTGCCATGGTCTGGTTGGTTGGGCAGGGCTGGGTGCTAGGTTGGGCTGGCTGAGCTTGGAGCTCTCTCCCCACCTGGTTGTTTCCATGATTCTAGGGAGAAGAAATGCTGCAAAGTGCTTCCAGCTGGGGGCCTCGTTCCCCTCACTGTCTGGACCTTCCAAGGCTGTGGCTGTGCTACTAGACACTGAGGTGTCACCAGGAGCAAGCAGCACAACTCAGGGCACAACCAAAGGCTTGGAAACAGCCATTCCCAGCACATCCTCAGTGCCTTTTGGCAGGGTGTCATGGGTCACACTGAAACCTCAGCTGCCAGCCACCGATGCAGAGATTTCTGCTAGTTGATGCTGAACATCAACTCAAAAAGAGATGAAATCAAGAAACCCTCCAGCAGACAGAGTAGAGTCCTGCAGCACAGAGCAAAACAGCCACCACAGCTCCCTTTGCATGGCAAAAGGGCAGAGGACAGAAAACAAAGGAAGGGAAGAGTCTGACTGCTCCCAAGGCTTTCTTACCCCTTCTCCAGAATCATCTGGTGGTGGGCAGTAGTGGTGCAAGACGTTGAAAGAGATGAAGCAGGGCTTAACCTGGCCTGGTGGCACTCCTGCTGCCGGGCAGGGCTGCTCTGAGCCCTGCGGATGCCAGCGCTCTGACTTGGTTAATCAGAGATGAGTCCTCGCTGCTTTCTCTCTCTTCCCGCCCCCAAATCAGCCTTCTGGGAAGACAAAACCCGAGGTGCAGCAGAGCAGCCAAGCAGGGTGTTCCTGCAGGAGCAGAGCATCTGTCCTCCTTCCTTTAATCTCCTGCATGAGCTGCAGGGAGGTCAGGGATTAGCAGGGGTCTCGCTCGGCAGGCGCCGCGCAGCTCGCAGGCTGCCATCCCTGCGCACAGCCTGGCTCCGTGTGCTCCTAATGCCCTCTGACAGCTCACAGCTCCACTGCCCTTGCACCAAGCATATTTCACTGCATCTGCCCTGCAGCTTCCACTCCTCTGTGCCAACCTGCAGAGGCAGCAGCGCTCCCAAATTATCCTCCCCTTAGGAGGGGTTGGGTTTCCTACGTTGCCATAAAGTCAGAGAACCATGGACTGGTTTGGAAGGGAACTTCAAAGCCATCTTGTCAAACCTCTTTGTCATAGAATCAACCAGGCTGGCAGAGACCTCCAAGATCATCCAGTCCAACCCATCCCCCAGCCCTATCCAGTCAACCAGACCATGGCACAGCATCTGCAACCAGAGCAGGTTGCTCAAAGCCTCATCCAGCCTGACCTGGAATGGATCCAGGGATAGAATCATAGAATCAACCAGGTTGGAAGAGAGCTCCAAGATCATCCAGTCCAACCTAGCACCCAGCTCAGGCCAATCAACCAGACCATAGCACTCAGTGCCTCATCCAGGCTTGGTTTCAACACCTCCAGCCACAGAGACTCCACCACCTCCCTGGGCAGCCCATTCCAATGCCAATCACTCTCTCTGACAACAACTTCCTAACAACATCCAGCCTAGACCTCCTCTGGCAAAACTCTGGACTCTGTGCCCTTCTTCTGTTGCTGCTTGCCTGGCAGCAGAGCCCAACCCTACCTGGCTACAGCCTCCCTGCAGGGAGCTGCAGACAGCAATGAGCTCAGCCCTGCTGGGGCTGCTGCCACCTTTCTGAGCAACATGGGTCAGCATTTCATGACCCTCAGCATCAAAAATGCCTCTGTTCTGTCTGAACCTCCCCTCCCTCAGATTAAAACCATCTCCCCTTGTCCCATCACAACAGGCTCTGCTAAAAGGTCTGCCCTCATTGCTGTCTGCAGCTGCCTGCAGGGAGGCTGTAGCCAGCTGGGGTTGGGCTCTGCTGCCAGGCAAGCAGCAACAGAAGAAGGGGACAGAGTCTCAAGCTGTGCCAGGGCAGGTCTAGGCTGGATGTTGTTAGGAAGTTGTTGTCAGAGAGAGTGATTGGCATTGGAATGGGCTGCCCAGGGAGGTGGTGGAGTCTCTGTGCCTGGAGGTGTTGAAGCCAAGCCTGGCTGGGGCACTTAGTGCCATGGTCTGGTTGATTGGGCAGGGCTGGGTGCTAGGTTGGGCTGGCTGAGCTTGGAGCTCTCTTCCAACCTGCTTGATTCTATGATCTTTCTTATGGGCCCCTTCAAATACTAAAAGCCCACAAGAAGGTCCCCCTGGAGCTGCCTTTTTCAGCCTGAACAACCCCAAGTCTCTCAGTCCATCCCCACAGCAGAGGGCTTCCATCTCTTGCATCATTTTTGTGGCCTGCTCCAGAAAGTCTAAGTCTCTCTTATGCTGAGGACTCCAGAGATGGATCTAGCACTTCAGGTGGGGGCTCACAACAATACAGGTGCAGAATCACTTCCCTCACCACTGACTTTAGCATTTGCAGCTTTCAGTCCCAGCTCAGGGAAGAAAAACAGAGGTCCCAGGTGTTACTGGGCTGACTGGGCAGGTTGGGATGGAAAACAATCCATGTTGCTCTGAGGTGTGGAAACCAACAACCCCTGGGTGCTCTCTCCCTCCTGAGAGAACTCATCCTGGCATCTAATACTAAGAGGTTAATTAAACTTAACCTCAAAAGCAGTAAGATTAATATCCCCCCCAGCACTCTCATTGTCAATGGCCACTGCAATTCCAGCTTCCACAACAGGCTCACACAGCTTCAAATTGGACTGGATGATCTTGGAGGTCTCTTCCAACCTGGTTGATCCTATCCTATGAAAAAGGCTAAACCTTGACCTTGGAAAATTCCTGACATCATCTTGCTCCTGCAGCAGGTCACCTTTTATCAGACCTCACACCTCCTTGGCCCCTAAAATCCTACTCAGCAAGCAAGTGATGCCCTGCCCATGCCTCTCTAAATAATCAGCTGCAGCCCCATGGCTCTGTGGCTGGGTTTGTGGGTCCCCTTCACCCCCCCAATACTGCTAGCTTCAAAATCTAGCCTGGGATTAAATAATTCTGTGTGCAAGAGAGAAATAATTGGTGCCACTCCAGCTGCAGGTTATTGCTTTTGGTGATGAAAGCCTCTGTTCCAACCCAATTACCATGAGATTCCAAACAGGCAGAGAAAAGAAATGGAGCTAACACAGCTTGGAGGGGGTGGGGGGAAGGGAAAGCTGAGAGTGTCATTGGATCAGAGCAAATGAAGGCATAAAAGGTCATGCAGATGATATCACTTTGTGCCAGCTGTGTAATTCTGCATTAGGCAGACAGCATTTGAAAGGAGGTGGACACTGTCCTGCACCACATCCTGCTCTCCAGGCTGGTGCCACAGGGGGTTGAGGGGTGCAGCACTGGATGGATACAGAACTGGCTTGATGGCTGCA
Source organism: Pogoniulus pusillus (assembly GCF_015220805.1). Taxonomy (NCBI): domain Eukaryota; kingdom Metazoa; phylum Chordata; class Aves; order Piciformes; family Lybiidae; genus Pogoniulus; species Pogoniulus pusillus. The sequence goes on along the minus strand of NC_087264.1, from coordinate 2,058,178 downwards.
CCCAGAGAGTGGCTGCCAATGGCTCCATGGCCAAGTGCAGGCAGTGACAAGCAGAGTCCCTCAGGGATCAGCCCTGGGACCAGTCTTGTTCAACATCTTTATGGGTGCCATGGACAGAGGCTCTGCTGTGAGCACAGACTGAAAGAGTTGGGGCTGTGCAGGCTGGAGCAGAGGAGGCTCCCAGGGGACCTTCTTGTGGCCTTCCAGCATCTGAAGGGGGCTCCAAAAAAGCTGGGGAGGGACTTTTGAGGCTGTGAGGGAGTGGCAGGAGTGGGGGGAATGGAGCAAAGCTGGAGGTGGGGAGAGTGAGGCTGGAGGTGAGGAGGAAGTTGTTGAGCAGGAGAGTGGTGAGAGGCTGGAGTGGGTTGCCCAGGGAGGTGGTTGAGGCCCCATGGCTGGAGGTGTTTGAGGCCAGGCTGGCTGAGGCTGTGTGCAGCCTGCTCTAGGGTAGGGTGTCCCTGGGCATGGCAGGGGGTTGGAACTGGCTGCTCCTTGTGCCCCCTTCCAACCCTGACTGATTCTATTATTAAAGCTGGAAATGATAGATTCAGACTGGTTGGGAGGTGACTGCTGGAGAGCAGCCCTGTGGAGAGGGACCTGATGGTCCTGGTGGCTAACATCCATGGCACAGCAATGTGCCCTGGTGGCCAAGAAGGCCAATGGGATCCTGGGGTGTATTAGGAAAAGTGTGTCCAGCAGATCAAGGGAGGTTCTCCTCTGCCTCTATTCAGTGATAGGACAAGAAGGAGGGCACAGGCTCTGCTCACTGCTCCCTGGGATAGGACAAGCAGCAATGGGTGCAAGCTGCAGCACAGGAGGTTCCAGCTCAACACAAGGGGGAACTTCTTTCCTGTAAGGGTCCCAGAGCCCTGGCACAGGCTGCCCAGAGAGGTTGTGGAGTCTCCTTCTCTGGAGCCTTTCCAGGCCTGTCTGGATGTGTTCCTGTGTGATCTGTGTTAGATTGTGTGGTCCTGCTCTGGCAGGGGGGTTGGACTCAATGATGTCTGAGTCCCTTCCAACCCCTGACATCCTGTGAGCCTGTGAAACTCACATCAATTGGATGTTTGGAAGAAGTTCTTCAGCAGGAGGGTGGTGAGAGGCTGGGACAGGCTGCTCAGGGATGTGGTAGCAGCCTCATCCCTGGAGGTGTTTCAGGCCAGGCTGGATGAGGCTCTGGCCAGCCTGATCTAGTGCAAGGTGTCCCTGCCCATGGCAATGGGGATGGAACTGGCTGCTGCTAGTGTTCCCTTCCAACCCTGCCTGATTCTGTGATTCCATTGCAATCTGGAGGACCTGATCACTGAGAGACCACCTGTGAGCAGCATCCCATGGGCAACCACCACTGAAGGGCTGCTAAAGACAGCTTCAGCTGCAGCTTTGCCAGGCTTGGTGCTTACACAGCATTTCCCAGGCTGTAATCCAGGCTGCCTCGCAGGCTGGGGGGCATTAGATGTAAGCCACAGGCTAATACCTGCTGAGCAGGAGCTAGCAGGGAGATTAGACTGCTTCCCTCAGGAAAACAGCTCACCCTGCTGCAGACTGGGGGGTGCTGTGGCCCCTGCAGGCACGTTTGCCATTGGAATGGGCTGCCCAGGGAGGTGGTGGAGTCTCTGTGCCTGGAGGTGTTGCAGCCAAGCCTGGCTGGGGCACTTAGTGCCATGGTCTGGTTGGTTGGTCAGGGCTGGGTGCTAGGTTGGGCTGGATGAGCTTGGAGCTCTCTGCCAGCCTGACTGATTCTATGACTGGGTAGGGCTGGGTGCTAGGTTGGACTGGATGAGCTTGGAGCTCTCTTCCAACCTGGTTGAGTCCATGAAATGGAGAGAAGTTAAAATGGAGTTTGCCTTTCTGGAAGATCCTTTCCATGCAAAGGGGGAGATGCCCAGTGGCACCTCAAGCACATAAATGGATGTATTAGTCCATTAATGCCATGGTCTGGTTGCTTGGCCAGGGCTGGGTGCTAGGTTGGGCTGGATGAGCTTGGAGCTCTCTTCCAACCTGCTGGATTCTCTGATTCTGTTTCCTTAAACAAAGTGAGCCTGGGTGACTCTAGGCAAAAGCTACTAGTGCATATAACAATTATGGGCTGTAAATGCATTTGGAATACTAATATAGAGGTATATAGAATGGCTTGAGTTGGAAGGAACCTTAAAGATCATCTAGTTCCAACCACCCTGCCATGGGCTGAGACAGCTTTCACTAGACCTAGACCAGGTAGCTGAAAGCCTCATCCAGCCTGAGCTTAAAACCCTTTTGCAGGGGTGAGATGTCCACAACTTCTCTGGGCAACCCATTCCAGTGTCATGCCACCCCCACAGGAAACATCTTCCTACTCTCTAATATAAGTCATACAATCAAGCAGGTTGGAAGAGACCTCCAAGAGCATCCACAGTCTGGTTGACTGGCCAGGGCTGGGTGCTAGGTTGGGCTGGATGAGCTTGGAGCTCTCTTCCAACCTGCTTGATCCTATGATTAGATATGCAGCCAGACACAGAAGAAAGAGATGGCAAGAGGGAAGAAAGGGAAGACACAGCATGGCTTTGCAGCCCCACTCACCTCTTCTCCAGGGTGCAAACAGCAGCAACACCATCCAAAGGCAAGTCAAAAGAGCACACAGCACTGCTTTCCACCAGGTCACAGACTAATGCAAAGCAGGAGGTTTTAACCTGCTGGGAAAGATTTGTCACACCTGCAACAGCTTTGTGTCTGTGCCTGGGGGGAGGGGGGAAAAAAAGAGCCCATCCCACCTCTTCTCAAGCACATTGCCAGCATTCAGCCTGGTTTTCCCTGGGCTGAGTGTACTTGAGTGCTTCATCTTAAATGTACTAGCAGCCAAAGAGGAAAAAGAAAGGGAACACCAAACAAATGAAGCTGGGGAGGGGCCTGGAGCACAGCCCTGTGAGGAGAGGCTGAGGGAGCTGGGGGTGTGCAGCCTGCAGCAGAGGAGGCTCAGGGCAGAGCTCATTGCTGTCTGCAGCTACCTGCAGGGAGGCTGTAGCCAGGTGGGGTTGGGCTCTGCTGCCAGGCAAGCAGCAACAGAACAAGGGGACAGAGTCTGGAGTTGTGCCAGGGCAGGTCTAGGCTGGATGTTGTTAGGAAGTTGTTGTCAGAGAGAGTGATTGGCATTGGAATGGGCTGCCCAGGGAGGTGGTGGAGTCTCTGTGCCTGGCTGGGGCACTTAGTGCCATGGTCTGGTTGCTTGGCCAGGGCTGGGTGCTAAAAAAAAACCCAATACTTCTTAAAGAGTTCATTTGAAAATTACATTCTCCATGATTTTTGTTGAGTGAATGCATTTCACTCAGTATTTTTCTATAGTGAATGGTGCAGCAGCCAGGCTGGAGGGCAGGGATCCATCCAGAGGCACCTGGGCAGGCTGCAGAGGTGGGCACAAGCCAAGCTCAGGAGGTTCAACAAGAGCAAGGGCAAGGTCCTGCAGCTGGATGGAGGCAATGCCAAGCAGAAATGCAGGCTGTGCAGTGAGTGGCTGGAGAGCAGCCCTGAGGAGAGGGACTTGGGGGTGCTGCTGGAGGAGAAGCTCAGGAGGAGCCAGCAGTGTGCACTTGCAGCCCAGAAAGCCAAGCAGAGCCTGGGCTGCAGCAGCAGAAGTGTGGCCAGCAGGGCCAGGGAGGGGATTCTCCCCCTCTACTGTGCTCTGCTGAGACCCCACCTGGAGTCCTGCATCCAGCTCTGGAGTCCCTGGGACAAGAGGGCTGTGGAGATGCTGGAGAGTGTCCAGAGCAGGGCCAGGAGGATGCTCAGAGGCTGCAGCAGCTCTGCTGTGAGCACAGACTGAAAGAGTTGGGGCTGTGCAGGCTGGAGCAGAGGAGGCTCCCAGGTGACCTTCTTGTGGCCTGCCAGGAGCTGAAGGGGACCTCCAAAAAAGCTGTGGAGGGACTTTTGAGGGTGTGAGGGAGTGCCAGGAGTGGGGGGAATGGAGCAAAGCTGGAGGTGGGGAGAGTGAGGCTGGAGGTGAGGAGGAAGTTCCTGAGCATGAGAGTGGTGAGAGGCTGGACTGGGTTGCCCAGGGAGGTGGTTGAGGCCCCATGGCTGGAGGTGTTTGAGGCCAGGCTGGCTGAGGCTGTGTGCAGCCTGCTCTAGGGTAGGGTGTCCCTGGGCATGGCAGGGGGGCTGGAACTGGCTGCTCCTTGTGGTCCCTTCCAACCCTGACTGATTCTATGATTCCAGGTGACATTTCACATGCCATTGAAAGTGAAGGATTTTTGACCAGCCTGCTGATGGTTTCTGATGGGTGTTTTGCTTATATATGTGTACACTCCCATATGCCAGCCATTACCATCTGGGAACAGCCTTTTACTACCCTAAAGTTATCATGCAGACAAATAAGCACAGTTGTCAACCTCTCTAATACAGATGAGAGCTGCAGTACAGATCTAAGAGCAAAACACTGCCTCACGTTCCTGACTGAGCTGGATACTGTCAGGTTTCTCCTGTCTTTGAATTTTGGTTTCCTTTTCCCTGCCATAAGGAACCAGAAACTGAAGAAAAAGGAACAATGTTGCTCAATCTGGAAAGAAAACTATTTTGTTGGGGTATTTTTTCCCCAAGGACACTCACTTGGTGAGTCACTCAGAAATGGTCACAGGCAGGAATTACTGGTACCAGTGCAGCCCACACAGCATTGCACATCATCTCCACAGGTGGGGAAGGATCTGGGGTCCAGAATCACAGAATCAACCAGGTTGGAAGAGACTTGAGTGAGTCTATGATTCTGATTCTAGGAGGAGGTCGTTGGCAGAGAGAGTGATTGGCATTGGAATGGGCTGCCCAGGGAGGTGGTGGAGTCTGTGTGGCTGGAGGTGTTGAAGCCAAGCCTGGCTGGGGCACTTAGTGCCATGGTCTGGTTGGTTGGCCAGGGCTGAGTGCTAGGTTGGGCTGGCTGAGCTTGGAGCTCTCTTCCAACCTGCTTGATTCTATGGTTGTATGGAAGGCCTGTATTAAACATGGGGAAAGGATTGTTTCACATCCTGTAAAAGAGAGGGGAATGTGGCTGGGTGCTAGGTTGGACTGGGTGATCTTGAAGATCTCTTCCAACCTGTCTGATTCTAAGATTCTATGATTTGCCTTTGGAATGGGCTGCCCAGGGAGGTGGTGGAGTTGCTGTGGCTGGAGGTGTTGAAGCCAAGCCTGGCTGGGGCAATTGGTGCCATGGTTTGGTTGCTTGGCCAGGGCTGGGTGCTAGGTTGGACTGGATGCTCTTGAAGGTCTCTTCCCACCTGGTTGATGCTATGACTCTATGCCCAGGCCAGGTTTTCACAGCTGGTGGCACCTCCAAAGCAAGAATCAGGATGTCAGAATCAAAGCTGGCACAAGGTGAACCAAGAAATAAGCTGCTGCTTGCAGTGTTTACTGCAGCAGTGGTGGCAGGATGGAGAGCAACCCTCACTAGTTAACTTTAACAAAGCCCACATTTCTCTGGCTGTGTCATGGACTTGCATATTTTAACTCCCATCTTCTGCTCAGCAGCTAAAAAGAGACTTTCATTTCCCTTTTGGCTGCCATGCCACGTTTCTCACACAGCAGCTGTTATAGAACCACAGAATCAGGCAGGGTTGGAAGGGAGCACAAGGAGCAGCCAGTTCCAGCCCCTCTGCCATGCCCAGGGACACCCTACCCTAGAGCAGGCTGCACACAGCCTCAGCCAGCCTGGCCTCAAACACCTCCAGCCATGGGGCCTCAACCACCTCCTTGGGCAACCCAGTCCAGGCACTATCCTTGCAGCCACCTCCTGCTGCTCACAGGGTGAAGATTGGGGCCCAGGAGCTGCTCCCTGAAGCAGGTGGGGAGGCTTCCTCTGCAAACACAGGTTTTGACAAGCCCATAAGTGTTATGTCTGCAGCAAGGCAGGAATGTGGATCAGTAGCAAGGCTAAATTAGCTTTCTGGCCACAGCTCTTCCAAGAAGTCTTGCAGAGATGCATTTGCATTCAGTACAAGAGATTAGAACAAACCCTATCAACACAATGCATCCCAGAATCACATGGGCTGCAAAAGACCTTTAAGATGAGGAGAGACTGAAGGAGTTGGGGTTGTTGAGTCTGGAGAGGAGGAGGCTCCCAGGTGATCTTATTGCAGCCTTAACAGGGTCTGCAAGAAAGCTGGGGAGGGACTTTTTAGGCTGTCAGGTAGTGATAGAACTGGCTTGATGGCTGCACCCAGTGGCTGCCAATGGCTCCATGACCAAGTGCAGGCAGTGACAAGCAGAGTCCCTCAGGGATCAGTCCTGGCACCAGTCTTGTTCAGCATCTTTGTGGGTGCCATGGACAGAGGCACTGAGTGCAGCCTCAGCAAGTTTGCTGCCCACACCAAGCTGTGTGGTGCAGCAGCCAGGCTGGAGGGCAGGGATCCATCCAGGGGGATCTGCACAGGCTGCAGAGGTGGGCACAAGCCAAGCTCAGGAGGGTCAACAAGACCAAGTGCAAGGTCCTGAAGCAGGGTTAGGGCAATGCCAAGCACCAATGCAGGCTGTGCAGTGCGTGGCTGGAGAGCAGCCCTGAGGAGAGGGACTTGGGGGTGCTGCTGGAGGAGAAGCTCAAGAGGAGCCAGCAGTGTGCACTTGCAGCCCAGAAAGCCAAGCAGAGCCTGGGCTGCAGCAGCAGAAGTGTGGCCAGCAGGGCCAGGGAGGGGATTCTCCCCTTCTGCTGTGCTCTGCTGAGACCCCACCTGGAGTACTGCATCCAGCTCTGGAGCCCCTGGGACAAGAGGGCTGTGGAGATGCTGGAGAGTGTCCAGAGCAGGGCCAGGAGGATGCTGAGAGGCTGCAGCAGCTCTGCTGTGAGCACAGACTGAAAGAGTTGGGGCTGTGCAGGCTGGAGCAGAGGAGGCTCCAAGGGGACCTTCTTGTGGCCTTCCAGGATCTAAAGGGAACCTCCAAAAAAGCTGGGGAGGGACTTTTGAGGCTGTGAGGGAGTGCCAGGAGTGGGGGGAATGGAGCAAAGCTGGAGGTGGGGAGAGTGAGAGTGGAGGTGAGGAGGAAGTTGTTGAGCAGGAGAGTGGTGAGAGGCTGGCAGGGGTTGCCCAGGGAGGTGGTTGAGGCCCCATGGCTGGAGGTGTTTGAGGCCAGGCTGGCTGAGGCTGTGTGCAGCCTGCTCTAGGGTAGGGTGTCCCTGGGCATGGCAGGGAGTTGGAACTGGCTGCTCCTTGTGGTCCCTTCCAACCCTGACTGAAGGTCACCTGGGAGCCTCCTCCTCTTCTGCAGCCTGCACAGCCCCAACTCTTTCAGGCTGTGCTCACAGCAGAGCTGCTGCAGCCTCTCAGCATCCTCCTGGCCCTGCTCTGGATACACTCCAGCATCTCCACATCCCTCTTGTCCCAGGGGCTCCATAACTGGAGTCAAGACTCCAGGTGGGGTCTCAGCAGAGCACAGCAGATGGGGAGAATCACCTTTCAGGCCTTTAAGATCTCTGCTCTTCTTGTAGGTTGCTCTAACACCTTTAGGTTTGTTCTGGTCCTACAGGGGAATCTCCTTGCCATGAAGACAGCACTCTCTGGGTATCTGAGAGAAGCTCACTCTTCTTTGAAGACACAAGGTCAGGGGTTCATTGTGTTTAGGGCTTGGCAACATGTACAAAGGACAGAGAAACCATAAGGGGCTGGCATATGCTCCAAAGTGCTCCATAACAATGTCAGCTGAGGAAGATATCCATAGGAGATGGAGCATATGGCATGCTTTATCACTGCAATCATCTGCCAGGACCTGTGCTGTCACCTAATTGCAACTACAAACCCACATTTTGTCTGCTTTGCTTTACATCTTGCCTGATCTTCCTGCAGAGGCATCAAACGTGGTTTTCAGACAGGGCATTGAGTGGTGCTGCATCAGAGCATTGGACATCCCAGACAAGGACAGCAGAGGAGGTTTCTCTGCAGAGATCTCCTGGTTTGGGTCTCCATTCATGCTGGCCTGGTGTCTCAGAGCTTGTTGAGGATCTAATGTAGAATCACAGAATCAGCCAGGTTGGAAGAGAGCTCCAAGCTCAGCCAGCCCAACCTAGCACCCAGCCCTGGCCAAGCAACCAGACCATGGCACTAAGTGCCCCAGCCAGGCTTGGCTTCAACACCTCCAGGCACAGAGACTCCACCACCTCCCTGGGCAGCCCATTCCAATGCCAATCACTCTCTCTGACAACAACTTCCTCCTCACATCCAGCCTTAACCTGCCCTGGCACAGCTTGAGACTGTGTCCCCTTCTTCTGTTGCTGCTTGCCTGGCAGCAGAGCCCAACCCAGCCTGGCTACAGCCTCCCTGCAGGGAGTTGTGGCCATCAATGAGCTCTGCCCTGAGCCTCCTCTTCTGCAGGCTGCTGCAGGGATGCTCAAGTGAAGGAGATGAGAGAGACACAGAAGCGAAGGAGTGGAGAGGGACACTGAAGTGAAGGAGTGGAGAGGGACACTGAAGTGAAGGAGTGGAGAGGGACACTGAAGTGAAGGAGAAGAGAGGGATGCAGAAGTGAAGGAGAGGAGAGGGACACTGAAGTGAAGGAGATGAGAGGGACACTGAAGTGAAGGAGATGAGAGGGACACTGAAGTGAAGGAGATGAGAGGGACACTGAAGTGAAGGAGATGAGAGGGATGCTGAAGTGAAGGAGATGAGAGGGATGCTGAAGTGAAGGAGATGAGAGGGATGCTGAAGTGAAGGAGATGAGAGGGACACTGAAGTGAAGGAGATGAGAGGGACGCTGAAGTGAAGGAGAGGAGAGGGACGCTGAAGTGAAGGAGATGAGAGGGACACTGAAGTGAAGGAGATGAGAGGGACACTGAAGTGAAGGAGATGAGAGGGATGCTGAAGTGAAGGAGAGGAGAGGGACACTGAAGTGAAGGAGATGAGAGGGATGCTGAAGTGAAGGAGATGAGAGGGACACTGAAGTGAAGGAGATGAGAGGGATGCTGAAGTGAAGGAGATGAGAGGGATGCTGAAGTGAAGGAGATGAGAGGGACACTGAAGTGAAGGAGATGAGAGGGACACTGAAGTGAAGGAGAGGAGAGGGATGCTGAAGTGAAGGAGAGGAGAGGGATGCTGAAGTGAAGGAGATGAGAGGGACACTGAAGTGAAGGAGATGAGAGGGACACTGAAGTGAAGGAGAGGAGAGGGATGCTGAAGTGAAGGAGAGGAGAGGGATGCTGAAGTGAAGGAGAGGAGAGGGACGCTGAAGTGAAGGAGAGGAGAGGGATGCTGAAGTGAAGGAGAGGAGAGGGATGCTGAAGTGAAGGAGATGAGAGGGACGCTGAAGTGAAGGAGATGAGAGGGACGCTGAAGTGAAGGAGATGAGAGGGACGCTGAAGTGAAGGAGAGGAGAGGGACGCTGAAGTGAAGGAGAGGAGAGGGATGCTGAAGTGAAGGAGATGAGAGGGACGCTGAAGTGAAGGAGATGAGAGGGATGCTGAAGTGAAGGAGATGAGAGGGACGCTGAAGTGAAGGAGATGAGAGGGACACTGAAGTGAAGGAGATGAGAGGGACGCTGAAGTGAAGGAGATGAGAGAGATGCTGAAGCAAAGGAGATGAGAGGGACACTGAAGTGAAGAGATGAGAGGGGCACTGAGGTGAAGGGATGCTGGAGCACAGGAGAGAGCTTTTCCCAAGCAGAAAAGGGAGCTCAGTAAGCCAAGCTTTAAAAAGGCCTCTCAGGACACAAAGGCTTCGCACTTTGCAGTTTGACTCCCGTGGTATTTTCAGCCCCACTTTGCTTCCAGAGTGTTTTGTTTTGCAGGGACGAGAACAGTTTGTGCTGATCGAATCGTTTGGGCTTAATTGCTTGCTAAAAGAATGTTGATGTTTATATTCTGTGAGTATTAGTTTTAATCTCCAACATTAATCAGCAGCAATGTAAACAATGCATTGAGCATTATCTTGGCTGGGTTGTGTTTGGAGAGCATTTAATATTTACTCCAGGTGTTTAATATTTTATACCATGTGGTAATGTTTCTCTGTTATTGCTCATCAGGGGGAGGAAAAGAAATTAAGGCTCTAAACAGCAGCAAGAGAGCTGAGATACCAAGCATAAATGCAGGCTGGGCAGTGAGTGGCTGGAGAGCAGCCCTGAGGAGAGGGACTTGGGGGTGCTGCTGGAGGAGAAGCTCAAGAGGAGCCAGCAGTGTGCACTTGCAGCCCAGAGAGCCAAGCAGAGCCTGGGCTGCAGCAGCAGAAGTGTGGCCAGCAGGGCCAGGGAGGGGATTCTGCCCCTCTGCTCTGCTCTGCTGAGACCCCACCTGGAGTGCTGCATCCAGCTCTGGAGTCCCTATTCCAGGAGGGCTGTGGAGATGCTGGAGAGTGTCCAGAGCAGGGCCAGGAGGATGCTGAGAGGCTGCAGCAGCTCTGCTGTGAGCACAGACTAAAAGAGTTGTGCACTTCTGCTGCTGCAGCCCAGGCTCTGCTTGGCTTTCTGGGCTGCAAGTGCACACTGCTGGCTCCTCTTGAGCTTCTCCTCCAGCAGCACCCCCAAGTCCCTCTCCTCAGGGCTGCTCTCCAGCCTGGCACTGCCCAGCCTGCATTGGTGCTTGGCATTGCCTCCACCCAGCTGCAGGACCTTGCCCTTGCCCTTGTTGAACCTCCTGAGCTTGGCTTGTGCCCACCTCTGCAGCCTGCCCAGGTGCCTCTGGATGGATCCTGCCCTCCAGCCTGGCTGCTGCACCACACAGCTTGGTGTGGGCAGCAAACCTGCTGAGGCTGCACTCAGAGCCCCTGTCCATGGCAGCCACAAAGATATCTTTTGGAGAGGTCTATGTTGCCCCCGGAAAAAATAGTTGAAGAGGTTGTGATGGGACCCAGGTTGGGATGCTGCTCAGGAGGGAGAGCACAGGAGCAAGGGTCCCCCTGGAGCCCATCTGTGGGAGGTGGCAGCTCTCCTGGTGCACGATGTTTTGACTCACTGCGGTGCTGCACAGCTTAAGGATAACACAGACGAGCTGGAGCCAGTCCAGGAAAGAGCAACCAGCCGTGGTCTGGAAACAAGGGCCGACGTGGGAAGGATTAAAGAATTGGGGGCTGCAGACTTTTTCACCATCTGCTGCTCTAAAAACAACCAAGCTCAGGTTTTGTCTGCTTTACCCAGAGACAGAGTGATAATTGGATGCGTTCAGCTGCAGATTTCACCAGCAGCAGCTTCCCATCGGTGGCTGGATCCCCTCAAAGCAGGTCCCTGACAGGCAAAAGGCTTCCCGGGCTGCAGAGGCTTCCACTCATAACAGATCACCACAGCATACAAGTCTTGGTTGTGATTTTCCTGGGTCCTGCTGGTCACTCTCAGCTGCTTCTCCCCTTCTGAAGCTGATGGAAAAGCAGCAATGAGATTCTTTTCATTTCATAATAGTTGAGTTGCAGCTAGAGACAAAGGTGATAATAGAATCATAGAATCAAGCAGGTGGGAAGAGCCCTCCAAGCTCATCCAGTCCAACCTAGCACCCAGCCCTGGCCAGTCAACCAGACCATAGAATCAACCAGGTGGGAAGAGACCTCCAAGCTCATCCAGTCCAACCTAGCACCCAGACCTGTGAGGGAATGGAAGATCTCTCTTATGAGGAGAGCCTGAGGGAGTTGGGGCTCTTCAGCTTGGAGAAGAGGAGACTGGGAGGTGACCTCAGCATTGGTTATCAATATGGAAAGGAGTCTGGAGCCAGCTCTGCTGGATGATGCCCAGTGACAGGACAAGGGGCACTGGGTGGAAGCTGAGGCAGAGGAAGTTTGGTGGAAACATGAGGAGGAATTTTTCCCCTGTGAGGGTGACAGAGCCCTGGAACAGGCTGCCCAGGGGGGCTGTGGAGTCTCCCTCTCTGGAGACCTGGACACATTCCTGAGTGGCCTGGTATAGGAGATGCTGCTCTGGCAGGGGGGTTGGACTGGATGAGCTTCTGAGGTCTCTTCCAGCCCCTGACATGCTGTGATTCTGTGATACCTCTATCACTGCTGTACCTGTCCTGGAACTGCTGAAACCATTGATCTTTATTCAGTTCACAGAACCAGACTGGCAGGAGTTGGGAGGGACACCTGAAGACATAGAATCAAGCAGATTAGAAAAGAGCTCCAAGCTCAGCCAGCCCAGCCTAGCACCCAGCCCTGGCCAACCAACCAGACCATGGCACTAAGTGCCCCAGCCAGGCTTGGCTTCAACACCTCCAGCCACACAGATTCCACCACCTCCCTGGGCAGCCCATTCCAATGCCAATCACTCTCTCTGACAACAACTTCCTAACAACATCCAGCCTAGACCTCCCCTGGCACAGCTTCAGGCTGTCTCCTTGTTCTGTCCCTGGCTGCCTGGCAGCAGAGCCCAACCCCACCTGGCTACAGCCTCCCTGCAGGCAGCTGCAGGCAGCAATGAGCTCTGCCCTGAGCCTCCTCTGCTGCAGGCTGCACACCCCCAGCTCCCTCAGCCTCTCCTCATAGGGCTCTGCTCCAGGGCCCTCCCCAGCCTTGCTGCCCTTCTCCAAACACCTTCCACCACCTCCACATCTCTCTTGAATTGAGGAGCCCAGAACTGGACACAGCACTCAAGGGGTGGCCTGAGCAGTGCTGAGCACAGGGGCACAAGAACCTCCCTTGTCCTGCTGCCCACACTGCTCCTGAGCCAGCCCAGGATGCCATTGGCTCTGCTGCCCACCTGGGCACTGCTGCCTCCTCTGCAGCTCCTCTCTCCCAGCACCCCCAGCTCCCTCTCTGCCTGGCTGCTCTCAGCCACTCTGGCCCCAGCCCCAAGTGCTGCTTGGGGTTGTTGTGGCCAAAGTGCAGAACCCTGCACTTGGCCTTGTTCAGTCTCATCCCATTGGCCTCTGCCCACCCATCCAGCCTGGCCAGGTCCCTCTGCAGGGCTCTGCTACCCTCCAACAGCTCCACAGCTGCTCCTAGCTTGGTGTCATCTGCAAACTTACTGATGCTGGACTCAGATCATCAATAAAGATGCTGAACAAGTCTGTAGCCAGCACTGGTCTTTGGGGCACACCACTGGTGCCAGCTGCCAGCTCGATGTGGCACCATTCACCACCACTCTCTTGGCTCAGCCCTCCAGCCACTTCTTGACCCCTATCAGAGTGAATCTGTCCCATCCACAGGCTGCCAGCTGTGCCCAGAGCTTGCTGTGGCAGACTCTCTCAGAGGCTTTGCTGCAGTCCAGGTAGACTTGCTGCTTCTCACCATTTTTGCAGAGCTGCTTTTCCAGATGATTCCTTTGGAGCAGCTTTTCTCCCTCTGGTGGGTTCCTGGAAGCTGCTTCCTTCCCAGGGGAGGTCTGAGCATCAGCGTTGAAGAAGCAGGATGAAAGTCCCCATCACAGAGGGTGGGCAGAGCAGGCCTGGTACCTATTGTTCTACCACATCCTCTGTGGCTGCAAGAGGAGGAAATCAGCTCTATCTGAAGCACAGAAAGACATCAATTAGGAAAATTATTAGGAGAAACTTCCTGGCAGCAGCAGAGGCATCCATGGGAACTGCCAGGGCAGGCAGCTGCGGAAACAGCCGGATCCTTACAAGGGGCACCACGGGAGATGCTGTCCCACACAGCAGTTCCTGCTGCCTTGTCCTCTCATCCTCTGTGCTCCACACCCCTCCCTCACTGCTTTACAGACTTGCATTCTCCTCCTCCCACATCACATCCCCTCTCCCAGCATCCCTCCTCCTCTGGCAGTACCCATTTGCTTGCCCTGAGTATTGTCCCCAGGCAGTACCCATTTGCTTGCCCTGAATATTGTCCCTAGGCAGTACCCATTTGCTTGCCCTGAGTATTGTCCCCAGGCAGTACCCATTTGCTTGCCCTGAATATTGTCCCTAGGCAGTACCCATTTGCTTGCCCTGAGTATTGTCCCCAGGCAGTACCCATTTGCTTGCCCTGAATATTGTCCCTAGGCAGTACCCATTTGCTTGTCCTGAGTATTGTCCCCAGGCAGTACCCATTTGCTTGCCCTGAGTATTGTCCCCAGGCAGTGCCCATTTGCTTGCCTTGAGTATTGTCCCCAGGCAGTACCCATTTGCTTGCCCTGAGTATTGTCCCCAGGCAGTACCCATTTCCTTGCCCTGAGTATTGTCCCCAGGCAGTACCCATTTGCTTGCCCTGAGTATTGTCCCCAGGCAGTACCCATTTGCTTGCCCTGAGTATTGTCCCCAGGCAGTACCCATTTGCTTGCCCTGAGTATTGTCCCCAGGCAGTACCCATTTCCTTGCCCTGAGTATTGTCCCCAGGCAGTACCCATTTGCTTGCCCTGAGTATTGTCCCCAGGCAGTACCCATTTGCTTGCCCTGAGTATTGTCCCCAGGCAGTACCCATTTGCTTGCCCTGAGTATTGTCCCTAGGCAGTACCCATTTGTTTGCCCTGAGTATTGTCCCCAGGCAGTAGCAAGGAGCTTAGAGCTGTTGAGTTTGTTTGGTTGCTTTGCTAAGGCCAGCAGAAGTAGAATGGCAGCCACAGTTTCTTCCCCCTTTGTAAGGGGGACAACTGGTGTCTTTCCTGTTAGCACAGACTGCCTGCACAAGGATAATCATGGAATGGTTTAGGCTGGAAAGGAACTCAAAGCTCAGCCAGTTCCAACCCCCCTGCCATAGGCAGGGACATCTCCCACTAGAAGAGGTCATTCAAGGACTCATCCAACCTGGCCTTGAACACCTCCAGGAAGGTTGTGGAGCACAGAATCACCCAATGTGATCTTTGATCACATTGGGTGATTCTGTGCTCCACAACCTCCCTGGGCAACCTGTGCCAGTGTCTCAGCACCCTCAACCTGTGCCAGTGTCTCAGCACCTTCACTGCAAAGAGCCCTTCCCTAACATCCAGTTCTGAGCTGTAGAGTACATCTAAGCATGCAAATATGCATTGGAATGGGTAGCTCAGAAGGTTCTGCCACTCATCATCCTGCCTGCAATCATAGAATCAAGCAGGTTGGAAGAGACCTCCAAGAGCATCCAGGCCAACCTAGCACCCAGCCCTGGCCAATCAACCAGACCATGGCACTAAGTGCCTCAGCCAGGCTTTTAGAATCATAGAATCAACCAGATTGGAAGAGAGCTCCAAGATCATCCAGTCCAACCCATCCCCCAGCCCTGGCCAATCTACCAGACCATGAGCATCTCCTAAAAAGCAAGGGGGAGGAAAAAACCTCAGAAACAACCAAACAACAACAACCAAACCTCCAGGATACCAAAAGCACACACAAAAATAGCCTCTCTCCTCCACCTGTGTCCTTGCTAATCATCCCAGCAGTTATCTCAGCCCATCAGGCATGATGGAGGGAACCACTCCACGTCCCAGCAGGTAACACAGCCCCATGGTGTTCAGCAAAGCCTGAAAGCCATTCAAATGCCCATAGCATGGCATAAAACCACACAGATCTGAGCCAGAGACCAGCCTCATAGACCTGGAGGCAGGAGGGTGCCACCAGAACACTGCCAACAAGCTGCTCCTGGCATCCACACTGCTCTCCAGCATCCCTGTGCTCCCAGTAACCTTTCTGCTCCAATACATCCATCTAGTTGGTGACAAACTGATAGCCACACCTGATGTTGTTGCTAGCATACATGCAATGTCGTGGATCAGATCTCTTCCCTGATTCAATGCCTGCTGCTTTCCAATATTCACAGCCTCAGAGGATGTGAGGGGTTGGAAGGGAGCCAAAGAGATCATTGAGTCACAGAGACATAGAATCAAGCAGGTTGGAAGAGAGCTCCAAGCTCAGCCAGTCCAACCTAGCACCCAGCCCTGGCCAATCAACCAGACCATGGCACTAAGTGCCCCAGCCAGGCTTTGCTTGGACACCTCCAGGGAGGGTAACTCCACCACCTCCCTGGGCAGCTCATGAGTCCAACCACCTGCCAGAGCAGGACAATCCTATCTAACACAGGTCACACAGGAACACATCCAGACAGGACCCAAAAGGCTCCACAGAAGGAGACTCCACAGCCTCTCTGGGCAGCCTGTGCCAGGGCTCTGGGACCCTTACAGGAAAGAAGTTCCCCCTTGTGCTGAGCTGGAACCTCCTGTGCTGCAGCTTACACCCATTGCTGCTTGTCCTATCCCAGGCAGCAGTGAGCAGAGCCTGTCCCCCCCTCCTGACCCCCAGCCCTCAGATATTTATAAGCATTGATTAAATCCCCTCTAAGTCTTCTCCAGACTAAGCAGCCCCAGGGCCCTCAGCCTCTCCACATCAGCCATGCCCTCCTGTCCCCTCATCATCCCTGTAGCCCTCCACTGGACCCTCTCCAGCAGATCCCTGTCCCTCTGCAACTGGGGAGCCCAAAACCAAAGGCAGTAGTCAGGAGGGGTCTCATCAGGGCAGAGTGGAGGCAGAGGAGAGCCTGCCTCGATCTGCTGGGCACAGATACTCCCTGCATTGCCTCCACCTCTCTCCATTCCCAGCTAACAAAATGAGCCTGCTCAGAGCATTTCCAGTCGGCCAAAAAAAAGCCATCTGAGGCCCCAGGCTGAGGCTCCCTGGGGTCTTTCAGGGTTGGAGTGGTTCATGTCAGGGAAAAGCCACAGCCCACAAGGGAAGGAAGCTCCAGCAAAGAGATGTGTTTGTGTTGCCGTGGCTGTGTTTGAAGTTTCTATAGCTACCAGAAGTGAGCTGTCGGGAAACAACTGCTGTGCCCTTCCCCACACTCTGCTTGGGAGTGGGAAAGCAGGAAATGGGGCCCAGCAGAAAGGGGGTTTTAGCCTCCCATACTCCAACAGCTCTCCTCTCCATCCCCTCTTTCTAGGTGGGATGAGCGCATTTGGCTGCCTGCTCACGATGCCCACCAGGCTGGAGGCTCAGATTGCAAGGCCAGATGCAGCACAGTTGTCCTGCAGAGCTGTCAGAGAGCCTGCCCAGGCATCTCAACCAGCTGGGAAGCAATGCACCAACCTGAGCAAGGGCTGCTGCCTGAGGGTTTGTATCATAGTATCACCAGGGTTGGAAGAGACCTCACAGATCATCAAGTCCAACCCTTTACCACAGTGCCCAAGGCCAGACCATGGCACCAAGTGCCACGTCCAGTCCTGCCTTGAACAGCTCCAGGGACGGCGACTCCACCACCTCCCCAGGCAGCCCATTCCAGTGTCCAATGACTCTCTCAGGGAAGAACTTTCTCCTCACCTCCAGCCTAAATCTCCCCTGGCACAGCCTGAGGCTGTGTCCTCTTGTTCTGGTGCTGGCCACCTGAGAGAAGAGAGCAACCTCCTCCTGGCCACAACCTCCCCTCAGGTAGTTGTAGACAACAATAAGGTCACCCCTGAGCCTCCTCTTCTCCAGGCTAACCAATCCCAGCTCCCTCAGCCTCTCCTCGTAGGGCTGTGCTCAAGGCCTCTCCCCAGCCTCGTTGCCCTTCTCTGGACACGCTCAAGCATCTCAATGTCCCTCCTAAACTGGGGGGCCCAGAACTGAACACAGCACTCAAGGTGTGGTCTGACCAGTGCAGAGTACAGGGGCAGAATGACCTCCCTGCTCCTGCTGGCCACACCATTCCTGATGCAGGCCAGGATGCCACTGGCTCTCTTGGCCACCTGGGCACACTGCTGGCTCATGTTCAGGTGGGTATCAATCAGCACCCCCAGATCCCTCTCTGTCTGGTCTGCAAGCCCTGGGAATCCATGGTGCATGTCACAGGGCAGCTCCCTCTCTGCCCTGCAAGGATCCTCCAGAAATGCAAACTCCAGATTTCTTTCTTCTCCCCATTTCATAGAATCATAGAATCAAGCAGGTTGGAAGAGAGCTCCAAGCTCAGCCAGCCCAACCTAGCACCCAGCCCTGGCCAACCAACCAGACCATGGCACTAAGTGCCCCAGCCAGGCTTGGCTTCAACACCTCCAGCCACACAGATTCCACCACCTCCCTGGGCAGCCCATTCCAATGCCAATCACTCTCTCTGACAACAACTTCCTAACAACATCCAGCCTAGACCTCCCCTGCCACAGCTTGAGATTGTGTCCCCTTCTTCTCTTGCTGCTTGCCTGGCAGCAGAGCCCAACCCCACCTGGCTACAGCCTCCCTGCAGGCAGCTGCAGACAGCAATGAGCTCTGCCCTGAGCCTCCTCTGCTGCAGGCTGCACACCCCCAGCTCCCTCAGCCTCTCCTCACAGGGCTCTGCTCCAGGCCCCTCACCAGCCTTGATGCCCTTCTCCAAACACCTTCCAGCACCTCAGCATCTCTCTTGAACTGAATTTCCATCAATCCTTCAGCCATTACCTGCACGTTTCAAAATGCACTCAACACAACATCTAAACAACCTGGAATTCTGCTTTCTGAGGGACTCAAGGACCTGGAGCAGGAGGAAAAAAGGGCCAGGGGCAGGTTATAACCCCTGAAAAGCAAAAAGCACCCCTCCAAGCCCACACTGAGCCCCGAGGACAGCTTTAGATTGCAATTCTTTTGTCCACAGCTCACAGCTAGGGCCATAAAATTTGCCCTCCCCCTGCAAACAATGAGCCAGTATTCCATGTGCTGTCAGGAATTATGCATGGTGCCTAAATTGCTCCAGGGGGACAGAAAGGGTAACTCAGGCACAAAATAAATAGGGTGTAAGGACCATTTCCTCAAGGGGATTGAGGTATTTGAGTCCTACCAGTAACAGACTTTGCTTTGTTCAGGGATGCACACATTTCTGTGTGCCACATTTCAGGGCCAGGAGGATGCTGAGAGGCTGCAGCAGCTCTGCTGTGAGCACAGCCTGAAAGAGTTGGGGCTGTGCAGGCTGGAGCAGAGGAGGCTCCCAGGGGACCTTCTTGTGGCCTTCCAGGATCTGAAGGGGGCTACAAAAAAGCTGGGGAGGGACTTTTGAGGCTGTGAGGGAGTGCCAGGACTGGGGGGAATGGAGCAAAGCTGGAGGTGGGGAGAGTGAGGCTGGAGGTGAGGAGGAAGTTGTTGAGCAGGAGAGTGGTGAGAGGCTGGAGTGGGTTGCCCAGGGAGGTGGTTGAGGCCCCATGGCTGGAGGTGTTTGAGGCCAGGCTGGCTGAGGCTGTGTGCAGCCTGCTCTAGGGTAGGGTGTCCCTGGGCATGGCAGGGGGGTTGGAACTGGCTGCTCCTTGTGGTCCCTTCCAGCCCTGACTGCTTCTGTGATTCTATGAAACACCACACATGAACTCTTGCAAAGCCTGCAGCATCCCCAGCAGAAAACACTTTCCCTGCACCATTTGGCCCTTGGCTTCAGTTGCCAAGCAGGGCTGGAAGGACAGCAGGGGCATAGTCAAAGACCAAGCATTGTTTTGGACAGTTTGCAAATGGTTTCCAATGATGTGGACGTGGCCTCCAGGCATTCCTCCTCCTGTCTGTGCTGCAAGTCTGGACACCAAAAGGCTCAGAAACTGGTCAAAGTGCTTTCCTTATCAGACAATAGCTGCTTAGTCAGGGCTCTGGTTTGGCAGCTGAGATAAGGATGAGCATCACCCAAGTGCTGGAGGAAGGCTTGGAGATGAGAGACTGTCTATATTTAGCCCATACCTAGAGCTAAAATCTAGCAATTGCTCCATCACCTCTCCCTAGCAGAGCAGAAGGAGCAGAGGAAAAGGTGAGGAGATGCAAGAGCTGAAATGAACACAGGTTGAATGAAGCAACAAAACTGCTACCAATATGAAGTACATAAAGTTATACTCATCCCAGTGAGGGTACAGCAGTCACACCAGACAGCAAAGCAGACCTCAAGAGCAGGAGGAGGAGAAGCCCAAGTAGGAATCCAAGCAGGAATGTCTCTTCTCAGCCAACTTCCCCATGCCCAAGCAGCAATCCAAGCAGGAAGGTCTCTTCTCAGCAAACATCCCCATGCCCAAGCAGGAATCCAAGCAGGAATCCAAGCAGGAATCCAAGCAGGAAGGTCTCTTCTCAGCAAACTTCCCCATGCCCAAGTAGAAATCCAAGCAGCAATCCAAGCAGGAAGGTCTCAGCAAACATCCCCATACTCCAGTAGAAATCCAAGCAGCAATCCAAGCAGGAAGGTCTCTTCTCAGCAAACTTCCCCATGCCCAAGTAGGAATCCAAGCAGCAATCCAAGCAGGAAGGTCTCTTCTCAGCAAACTTCCCCATGCCCAAGTAGGAATCCAAGCAGCAATCCAAGCAGGAAGGTCTCTTCTCAGCAAACTTCCCCATGCCCAAGTAGGAATCCAAGCAGCAATCCAAGCAGGAAGGTCTCTTCTCAGCAAACATCCCCATGCCCAAGTAGAAATCCAAGCAGCAATCCAAGCAGGAAGGTCTCTTTTCAGCAAACTTCCCCATGCCCAAGCAGGAATCCAAGCAGCAATCCAAGCAGGAAGGTCTCTTTTCAGCAAACTTCCCCATGCCCAAGCAGGAATCCAAGCAGCAATCCAAGCAGGAAGGTCTCTTCTCAGCAAACTTCCCCATGCCCAAGTAGGAATCCAAGCAGCAATCCAAGCAGGAAGGTCTCTTCTCAGCAAACATCCCCATGCCCAAGTAGAAATCCAAGCAGCAATCCAAGCAGGAAGGTCTCTTTTCAGCAAACTTCCCCATGCCCAAGCAGGAATCCAAGCAGCAATCCAAGCAGGAAGGTCTCTTTTCAGCAAACTTCCCCATGCCCAAGCAGGAATCCAAGCAGCAATCCAAGCAGGAAGGTCTCTTCTCAGCAAACTTCCCCATGCCCAAGTAGAAATCCAAGCAGCAATCCAAGCAGGAAGGTCTCTTTTCAGCAAACTTCCCCATGCCCAAGCAGGAATCCAAGCAGCAATCCAAGCAGGAAGGTCTCTTCTCAGGAAACCTCCTCATTCCCAAGCACAAATTCCAGCCACTCACTGCCCAGCCTGAATTTGTGCTTTGCATTGCCTCGACCCCAATGCAAGAAGGGAAGAGAATCAACCAGGTTGGAAGAGAGCTCCAAGCTCATCCAGCCCAACCTAGCACTCAGCCCTGCCCAATCAACCAGACCATGGCACTAAGTGCCCCAGCCAGGCTTGGCTTCAACACCTCTGGGGATGGCAACTCCACCACTTCCCTGGGCAGCCCATTCCAATGCCAATCACTCTCTCTGCCAGCCTATACCTTCCCCAGCACAACTTGAGACTTGCACTTGGTCTTGTTGAACCTCCTGAGCTTGGCTTGTGCCCATCTCTGCAGCCTGCCCAGGTGCCTCTGGATGGATCCTGCCCTCCAGCCTGGCTGCTGCACCACACAGCTTGGTGTGGGCAGCAAACTTGCTGAGGCTGCACTCAGTGCCTCTGCCCATGGCACCCACAAAGATAGTCCCTGACCAGCCTTCCTGTAGCCCCCTTCAGAGACTGGATGGTCACTATAAGGTCTCCTCAAAGCTTTTGCTTCTGCAGGCTGAAGAGCCCCAACTCTCCTATCCTGTCCCGATAGCAGAGCTGCTGCAGAGGTGCTCCCCTTGCCCTTGCTGAACTTCACCGGGTTCCTGCCTGTCCAGGTCCATTTCCCTCAGTGCAAAACCTGCCTCCTTGCCACAGCAGGGAGATGACTCAGCTGCTGAAGCCTGCAGGCAGCATTTTAGCAGACCTTGGCACACTAACACACTCCCCGGGAGCATCCATGCACACCTGGCTCCTGCTGGGCACTTTGCTGCCTGCTCACTGATGTTAGGAGATGCTTGACAACGTTTTACATCCCCATTCCTTAACAGAACTTACAGAGGGGGGGGAGGGGGGAGGAAAATATCATCCCCTCGGGTCAGTGCTTTAGTTCTAAGTTGCTTCACAACAAGCAACATTTCTGCCGTTGTTCCTAACAAGCAATTTGCTGCTTCTCTTGCCGGGGTCTGAAACACCCAGAAGATGAACAGCCTCTCTCCTGGGTCTGCCAAAGCTCCTTTTGCTGCTCAAACTAACCATGCTGCTAACCACTAATGCTGTCCAAGGAGAGCTAACGAGCTGCTAGACGGTGGGGGTTTTATCTCCCCTGCCCCAAAAGCTGCCACCATCCCCCAGGCAGCACCCACAGGTAACTTCTGCAGCAGCACCCACAGCCTGCCTGACAAAAGAGACAGCCGTGGGGGAGGCCAAGTGGCTGCTCCAACACCTCACCCCCTGCCCATCACCTGCGAGGCTCAGAAGAACAGCCACGGAGATGCAAATGAGAGGATGCCCCATTGCTTTTGCACCCCCACCCCCCCAGGATGCTGTCAGCCTTAATGAGGGGATATTGTTAAATGCTTGGGTGCTCATCAGCTGGGCAATGGCGTAGCAAAGCTGCTTTTTGAAGCTGGCCCTCCCAAGACTGTGCTGGGACATTCCCATTTCCTCCAGCTGTCTGCTGCTTTTCCACCTTACCCCAAGGGGATGTGTCCTGCACCTTGCACTCTGGTTACTGCTGCTGCTTTGTGCTACTTTCATAGAATCAGTCACAGGGTTGGAAGGGACCACAAGGAGCAGCCAGTGCCAAGCCCCCTGCCATGCCCAGGGACACCCTACCCTAGAGCAGGCTGCACACAGCCTCAGCCAGCCTGGCCTCAAACACCTCCAGCCATGGGGCCTCAACCACCTCCCTGGGCAACCCACTCCAGCTTCTCACCACTCTCCTGCTCAGGAACTTCCTCCTCACATCCACTCTGACTCTCCCCACCTCCAGCTTTGCTCCGTTCCCCCCACTCCTGGCACTCCCTCACAGCCTCAAAAGTCCCTCCCCAGCTTTTTTATGGCTGGGGTTACACTGAGGTGTGTGGTCACACTGCAGCAGGCAGTGCTAGGACTGGGGTTAGCACTGGGGTGTGTGGAGGCACGTTCAGAAAGAGAGATCAAGCCAGGAGACCCTTTGGCTCAAGCAGCCAAAGAGCAGGATGGGGAGCAGATGTGCTGGAAGGGAAGTGGCTCTGCACTTTGGCCACAGCAACTCCAAGCAGTGCTACAGGCTGGGGCCAGAGTGGCTGAGAGCAGGCAGGCAGAGAGGGCCCTCGGGGAGCTGGGAGAGAGGAGCTGAAGCTGAGGCAGCAGTGCCCAGGTGGGCAGCAGAGCCAATGGCATCCTGGGCTGGCTCAGGAGCAGTGTGGGCAGCAGGACAAGGGAGGTTCTTCTGCCCCTGTGCTCAGCACTGCTCAGGCCACCCCTTGAGTGCTGTGTCCAGTTCTGGGCTCCTGAATTGCAGAGAGCTGTTGAGGTGCTGGAAGGTGTTTGGAGAAGGGCAGCAAGGCTGGGGAGGGGCCTGGAGCAGAGCCCTGTGAGGAGAGGCTGAGGGAGCTGGGGGTGTGCAGCCTGCAGCAGAGGAGGCTCAGGGCAGAGCTCATTGCTGCCTGCAGCTGCCTGCAGGGAGGCTGTAGCCAGCTGGGGTTGGTCTCTTCTGCCAGGCAAGCAGCAACAGAACAAGGGGACAGTGTCTGAAGCTGTGCCAGGGGAGGTCTAGGCTGGATGTTGTTAGGAAGTTGTTGTCAGAGAGAGTGATTGGCATTGGAATGGGCTGCCCAGGGAGGTGGTGGAGTCTGTGTGGCTGGAGGTGTTGAAGCCAAGCCTGGCTGGGGCACTTAGTGCCATGGTCTGGTTGCTTGGCCAGGGCTGGGTGCTAGGCTGGGCTGGCTGAGCTTGGAGCTCTCTGCCAGCCTGGTTGATTCTGTGATTCTATGAGTGTTCCCAGTCACCCCACAGCTTTGCTTACCCAGAACTGGAGAAGCAGTGTCAGATGTCCTGGCTGCCAGCAGAGGACCTGCCTCTTTGGAGCTTTCTCTCCTTTCAGGCCACAGGCAGTTGTTGACTCATTGACTTGTCCCCTCCTCAGGTCGTCAGTGGTTTGAGTTCTGTAGGTGCTGGTGGCACAGGTCCTGGCTGAGGCAGGCACAGTGGGCTTGCTGTCTCCTGGGGAGTTATATTTGCTCTTCCTTTAGTTGCTGTTTTCCTAAAGCTAAAATAAGATGTCCCAGGCTGAAAATAAAAGGCAGGCATGTTTGCTCTGGATAAACACAGCACTTCCAAAGCCTTCAGTGGAGCTCATGGGGAGCTCACTGAGATGCCTTCAGAGACCAACTGGGAATGCAGAGGTGATGAGGCTCCACTTGCTTCCTGTGCCTGCCCTGCCAGACCCACAAGACAGATGGACTTGGCCATATCATATCCCTTATCATAGAATCAACCAGGTTGGGAGAGACCTCCAAGCTCATCCAGCCCCACCTGGCACCCAGCCCTGGCCAAGTGTGTTCAAGCCAGTGGAAAATGCCTCTGGTCTCCAAAAGATGCCCACTCATGCTCACACAAGGAGTGTATCATAGAATGGTTTGGGTTGGAAGGGACCTTAAAGATCAGCTACTTCCAAACTCCCTGCAGTAGATACAGACATCTTTAACTGGAGCAGGTTGCTCAAGGACACATCCAACCTGGCCTTGAGCATCTCCGTGAAGAGGATGTCCACAGCTGCCCCAGGCAGTGTGCTCTAGTGTCTCATCACCCTCACTGAGAAGAGTTTCTGCCTAATATCTAGAATCACAGAATCAAGCAGGTTGGAAGAGACCTCCAAGCTCAGCCAGCCCAACCTAGCACCCAGCCCTGCCCAACCAACCAGACCATGGCACTAAGTGTCCCAGCCAGCCTTGGCTTCAACACCTCCAGCCACAGAGACTCCACCACCTCCCTGGGCAGCCCATTCCAATGCCAATCACTCTCTCTGACAACAACTTCCTAACAACATCCAGCCTGGACCTCCCCTGGCACAACTCCAGGCTGTGTCCCCTTTGTCTCTTGCTGCTTGCCTGGCAGCAGAGCCCAACCCCACCTGGCTACAGCCTCCCTGCAGGCAGCTGCAGACAGCAATGAGCTCTGCCCTGAGCCTCCTCTGCTGCAGGCTGCACACCCCCAGCTCCCTCAGCCTCTCCTCACAGGGCTCTGCTCCAGGACCCTCCCCAGCCTTGCTGCCCTTCTCCAAACACCTTCCAGCACCTCAACATCTCTCTGCAATTCAGGAGCCCAGAACTGGACACAGCACTCCAGGGGTGTCCTGAGCAGTGCTGAGCACAGGGGCACAAGAACCTCCCTTGTCCTGCTGCCCACACTGCTCCTGAGCCAGCCCAGGATGCCATTGGCTCTGCTGCCCACCTGGGCACGTTGGAAAGGAACTCAAAGATTTCTAGTCTCAGCCCCCTTCATGCACACACAGACACACATGCCACTGGATCAGGTTGGTCAAAGCTGCATCCAACTGGCCTTGAACACATCCAGAGCTGGGGCAACCACAACATCCCCTAGCAACCTGCTCAGTGCCTCCTCACCACCCTGACAGTGAAGAGCTTCTTTCTTACATCTGATCTACATCTACCTTCAGAAATCATGTTGCCACCAGCAGCACAAATATCAAAGGTTGCTGCTGCTGCTGATAGGCAGTGACACAGCAAGAGAAGGAAGCTGCTCAGCAAGGCAGGGAAATCCAGCACAACCAACGTGAGTCAGCCACGAAAGTGGGAAGCTGCAGAGATGACAATGGGCATGGGGAGAGCTGAGGGCCACCAAAACACAGACAGCTGATCCTGGCCAAGCACCACCAGACCACAGAGTGGCTGCAGGGATGCTGCATCTGCTCACAGAGCTGCTGCTCTGCAGCAGTGAGGTCACCACAAGCCCTGCTCCCTCCAGTGAAAGAGGAGAGGGTTTTCTCTCCAGCTCACTGATGGAGAAGGCTGGTGTGGACTGAATGGGCTACTGGTTAAGCATCCTACCACTCTGCTTCTGATTTACCAGCTTTTTACCACAGGGATTTAAATAACCTGCTCAGGGCTGAACATGAACCATGCCTGAATCAGACTGACTCAGCTCAGTGGGTGAAAGCCTGGGAAGAACATGCATCATTTCCTTCAGCTCCAGGGCAGAAGTATTTAAGGACAAGGACTTATCCAAGGAGAGCCCCACAGGGAGCTCTGAACTGTCCTTGCAGCCAGCTGACTGGAAAAGAAGTCATCCCAAGCATTACTGAGGACTGGGAGCATTTGATCCCTGATCCACTCGACTTCTCAAGGCAGTAGCCCCAGGACTGTCATCAACCATTTCCTTCCCTCCCTCCCACACATATCTGTGATGCTGTGATCTCCCCTGGTGCAGCTGTGTAAAACCCACAGCCCTCACTGCATCTCTGGCAAAAGCATCTGCAGCACAACATCTGCATCCCCTGCACTACCTGCTGAACCAGGAACCTCTTCAGCATGAGAGTAGTGAGAGGCTGGAGTGGGTTGCCCAGGGAGGTGGTTGAGGCCCCATGGCTGGAGGTGTTTGAGGCCAGGCTGGCTGAGGCTGTG
Source organism: Pogoniulus pusillus (assembly GCF_015220805.1). Classification (NCBI taxonomy): domain Eukaryota; kingdom Metazoa; phylum Chordata; class Aves; order Piciformes; family Lybiidae; genus Pogoniulus; species Pogoniulus pusillus. Next base: position 2,032,058 of record NC_087264.1, on the reverse strand, counting down.
TGCAGCCTGCTCTAGGGTAGGGTGTCCCTGGGCATGGCAGGGGGTTGGAACTGGCTGCTCCTTGTGCTGCCTTCCAACCCTGCCTGATTCAGTGATTCTATATAGGAGCTGTTCATTGCAAGCTTGTTTGCACCACAGAAAGTTCTAGAGGTCTAAAAGTGGTGTTCAGCCCTACTGAGCAAGACTGAAACCTGCACTGAAGACCTTGCTGCAGGCAAGAGGAAAAGAAGAAATTTTTCCTCAACTACTTCGAGGAAAGAAGTCAACTGTTGAGTTGGCCTCACTTCTAGGCCATGCTGGAGAGGGAGAGACACCAGGCTCACACCAATGTGGGGCATAAAAGTCAATCTAGTTATTGGAGCTAAGAGTGATATCTATATAGAGGAGTTTGGAACAGGGACATGTACTTCTGGTAGGCTTACATAGGCAGAGATGGGCTGTCCACATAGAATCACAGAATCAACCAGGTTGGAAGAGAGCTCCAAGCTCACCCAGTCCAACCTAGCACCCAGCCCTGGCCAACCAACCAGACCATGGCACTAAGTGCCCCAGCCAGCCTTGGCTTCAACACCTCCAGCCACACAGACTCCACCACCTCCCTGGGCAGCCCATTCCAATGCCAATCACTCTCTCTGACAACAGCTTCCTAACAACATCCAACCTAGACCTGTCCTGGCACAGCTTGAGACTGTGTCCCCTTCTTCTGTTGCTGCTTGCCTGGCAGCAGAGCCCAACCCCACCTGGCTACAGCCTCCCTGCAGGCAGCTGCAGACAGCAATGAGCTCTGCCCTGAGCCTCCTCTGCTGCAGGCTGCACCCCCCCAGCTCCCTCAGCCTCTCCTCACAGGGCTCTGCTCCAGGCCCCTCCCCAGCCTTGCTGCCCGTCTCCAAACACCTTCCAGCACCTCAACAGCTCTCTGCAATGGAGGAGCCCAGAACTGGACACAAGGAGGCTGTAGCCAGGTGGGGTTGGGCTCTGCTGCCAGGCAAGCTGCAACAGAAGGAGGGGACACAGCCTGGAGTTGTGCCAGGGCAGGTCTAGGCTGGATGTTGTTAGGAAGTTGTTGTCAGAGAGAGTGATTGGCATTGGAATGGGCTGCCCAGGGAAGTGGTGGAGTCTCTGTGGCTGGAGGTGTTGAAGCCAAGCCTGGCTGGGGCACTTAGTGCCATGGTCTGGTTGGTTGGCCAGGGCTGGGTGCTAGGTTGGGCTGGCTGAGCTTGGAGCTCTCTTCCAACCTCGTTGAGTCTATGATTCTATGACCATGCTGCCTTAAAATAAAAGAGGCTTTTGCTGGCTGTTTGATTTGTGCAGCAGCAGGCTGAAGCACTTGCTGTTGCCTCATTGAAAAGCCAGGCTCTAAGAGCAGAGCCAGACATCCCTGCTCATTAATGCATCTCCAAAAGGTGTTCTCACTTCTTTGCTTTGCTTTTCACAGTCCAGATGAAAAAGGAAAGAAAAAAAAAGGCTCATGTGAGCAAATCTAAAATGAATCACCTGAGTGTCTTACACATTTCCAGCTAACAAGGACAGGACAACAGCAAATCGTTGTCTACAGAATCAATCACAGAATCAGCCAGGTTGGAAGTGATCTCAAAGGTCACCCAGACCAACCTATCACCCAACCCTATCCAGGTCTAGACTGGATGTTGTTAGGAAGTTGTTGTCAGAGAGAGTGATTGGCATTGGAATGGGCTGCCCAGGGAGGTGGTGGAGTCTCTGTGCCTGGAGGTGTTGCAGCCAAGCCTGGCTGGGGCACTTAGTGCCATGGTCTGGTTGGTTGGGCAGGGCTGGGTGCTAGGTTGGGCTGGATGAGCTTGGAGCTCTCTTCCGACCTGCTTGATTCTATGATATGATTCCATGAGTTGGCTGAGCATTTTGTATGGATGCATGAGAATTCCTTCAGTGCAATGCTTGGGGGAGAATGCACTGGAACCTGTAAGGCCACTTTGACATGGATGTGCAGAGGAAGATTTCTCTCCCTGCTTGATAAGAGGCAGCCAAGAGGCAACCAGTTCTGCTACACCATAGCTTGGAAAACAAGCTCTTGGGAGGCAAGTTTGGAGCATATCTTCAGGGGCTGAACTCTCTGGGGCCTCATTGCTTCAGGGCTGATCATAATGTACCTCTTCTTGGTCCTGCAGAGCTTGTCTTTGCAGAGCCAGCGATGTGAAGCAGCCCTGTTAGGAGCTGCTAGCTGTTGCCTCCAGCATGTTTCCTCCTGGAAGTTACAGCTCCAGTCCTGCTGCCATTATTTTCCAGCGTTCTTTAAAGCAGAGCTGTTCACACCTCTGGATTCAATCCTCTGAGCCCCTCAGCATTCCCACTGCTTATCTAAACAGATCTTATTTCAAGGTTTGCTTTGTGGTCGTAAAAACCTGCCCGTGGCATTCAAAATAAAAGTCGTTGCTGGCTCCCAGCCTAGTAACAAATGTGTTGGGTTAGAGTGGAGGAAGGAAAAAAGGGCTTCAGGGGGTTATGAGAAATGGGGCCTCCAAACTGGGCTGCTTACAGCTGATTTCCCACACTTACCAGTTCAGAGAGAACAAACCGAGCCTGCCTGAAGCACTTTCCTGGTGCCTGCCTCCTATGGAGCTGGAGCGCTGCAGGCTGGGGCCAGAGTGGCTGAGAGCAGGCAGGCAGAGAGGGAGCTGGGGGTGGTGGGAGAGAGGAGCTGAAGCTGAGGCAGCAGTGCCCAGGTGGGCAGCAGAGCCAATGGCATCCTGGGCTGGCTCAGGAGCAGTGTGGGCAGCAGGACAAGGGAGGTTCTTCTGCCCCTGTGCTCAGCACTGCTCAGGCCACCCCTTGAGTGCTGTGTTCAGTTCTGGGCTCCTGAATTGCAGAGAGATGTTGAGGTGCTGGAAGGTGTTTGGAGAAGGGCAGCAAGGCTGGGGAGGGGCCTGGAGCAGAGCCCTGTGAGGAGAGGCTGAGGGAGCTGGGGGTGTGCAGCCTGCAGCAGAGGAGGCTCAGGGCAGAGCTCATTGCTGTTTGCAGCTGCCTGCAGGGAGGCTGTAGCCAGGTGGGGTTGGGCTCTGCTGCCAGGCAAGCAGCAACAGAACAAGGGGACACAGTCTGGAGTTGTGCCAGGGCAGGTCTAGGCTGGATGTTGTTAGGAAGTTGTTGTCAGAGAGAGTGATTGGCATTGGAATGGGCTGCCCAGGGAGGTGGTGGAGTCTGTGTGGCTGGAGGTGTTGAAGCCAAGCCTGGCTGGGGCACTTAGTGCCATGGTGTGGTTGATTGAGCAGGGCTGGGTGCTAGGTTGGGCTGAATGAGCTTGGAGCTCTCTTCCATCCTGGTTGATTCTATGTTTCCAGGAAGCCCTCAGCCTCTGCACAGAAAGGAATTTGATGGCAGGAAAATGGGAGAAGTATGGAATGGGCTTGGTGGAAGAGCAGGCTCCCAGAGATGGATGCAGATCATGAGTAGTGTAAACTACCTTAGCAGGCACTTGTGTAGAGAGGTTGGAGAGGAGGAGATATCCAGGGAACAACATCCACAGCAGAAGCAGGTGAGGTCTCCCCAGAGCAGGGGGGGGCAGAACCACCTCCCTTGGCTTAGGTTGCTGTGAGAAGTTGAAGCAGCAATGATTTGCCTGTTTGCTGGCAACAGAACCAGAAAGGCAAGGCAAAGTCTACAGGGTGGGTTGAGCACTGGGGAGTGCCTCTGGGATGGGTGGGAGAAGATCCAGGTGTGGCTGAGCTCCTGCAAACGTTTCTCTGAAGGGGCTGGAAGAGCTGAGCACCCAGTTACATGTGGGAAAGTGGGCACAGAAGACCTGGGGAGGTCTGCTGGTGCTCTGCATGGATTTACATCCCTGGGAAAGCCAGAAAGGTGGAAAACACAGCACCAAGATGAAGGGACTGGAGAAAATGGAAGCGGGGAAGCCTCTGGAAAAGGTGTCTCTGAGCAATGTAAGGCATTGGATGTGGCAAAGGGATCTCATAGAATCAGTCAGGGCTGGAAGGGACCACAAGGAGCAGCCAGTTCCAACTCCCCTGCCATGCCCAGGGACACCCTACCCTAGAGCAGGCTGCACACAGCCTCAGCCAGCCTGGCCTCAAACACCTCCAGCCATGGGGCCTCAACCACCTCCCTGGGCAACCCACTCCAGCCTCTCACCACTCTCATGCTCAACAACTTCCTCCTCACCTCCAGCCTCACTCTCCCCACCTCCAGCTTTGCTCCATTGCCCCCACTCCTGGCACTCCCTCACAGCCTCAGAAGTCCCTCCCCAGCTTTTTTGGATGCTGGAAGGCCACAAGAAGGTCTCCTGGGAGCCTCCTCTGCTCCAGCCTGCACAGCCCCAACTCTTTCAGTCTGTGCTCACAGCAGAGCTGCTGCAGCCTCTCAGCATCCTCCTGGCCCTGCTCTGGACACCCTCCAGCATCTCCACATCCCTCTTGTCCCAGGGGCTCCAGAGCTGGGTGCAGCACTCAGCAAGCAGCCCTCAGCCAAGCTGGAGAGCTATTGTGGCTCTCACTGCTAATGCAAAACTGCACAAATGCTAAAGATCCCAGACAAACATTCAGGAAAGCTGCAGATCTGCCCAGGGGAGTGGCAAACGTTCCCTTACCACCCAGCTCTAGATGGAGCAGCTCCTGGGGAGAAGGCTTGCAGCCATTTGCACAGCCAGAGGATGTCACAGGCTTCCTCATTTACCGTGCACGCTGAACTCAGCCAGCGCAGCAGCACCCGGTGATGGTTCCCATCATAGCAACCACCCTGCCCAGGCAGGCAGATAATGACCTGCCCTCGGGCAAACCTCTTGTCAGCTTGGGGCTGATTTGCAGCTGCAGCGCAGCCCCAAGCCTGAGCCATCATCAATTCGGAAGCCCCAGGGAGCTGGAGATGCTGTGGCTCATGTCCTCCCTCCCGCCCTGCCCTGCCCTCCCCTCCGAGTGCTCTCTTCCCGTGGGCATTCAGGGTAACCAGCTCGACCTTTGAAGCACCCCGTGGCCAGGCTCCCGAGCAGCTGAACAAACCAGCACCAAGCTCCATCGGCTGTTGCAAGGAGAGCAGAGCTCAGCTGTGCGTTAGCAGCGCATCCCCAGGGGTGCTGCTGGCCATGGGGGTGAGCTCCTGCAGGAGCCAGCGCCGAGCTCCCCGTGGCGTGCAAAGGGCACTTCGCTCACCTCGGCACAGCCACACAGCACAGCCTGGGATGAGCAGGGACAAACAGCACAGCCTGGGATGAACAGAGACAAAACAGCACAGCCTGGGATGAGCAGGGACAAACAGCACAGCCTGGGATGAGCAGGCACAAACAGCACAGCCTGGGATGAGCAGAGACAAACAGCACAGCCTGGGATGAGCAGGCACAAGCAGCACAGCCTGGGATGAGCAGAGACAAACAGCACAGCCTGGGATGAGCAGAGACAAACAGCACAGCCTGGGATGAGCAGGCACAAACAGCACAGCCTGGGATGAGCAGAGACAAACAGCACAGCCTGGGATGAGCAGGGACAAACAGCACAGCCTGGGATGAGCAGAGACAAAACAGCACAGCCTGGGATGAGCAGGCACAAACAGCACAGCCTGGGATGAGCAGAGACACACAGCACAGCCTGGGATGAGCAGGCACAAACAGCACAGCCTGGGATGAGCAGGGACAAACAGCACAGCCTGGGATGAGCAGGCACAAACAGCACAGCCTGGGATGAGCAGGGACAAACAGCACAGCCTGGGATGAGCAGGCACAAACAGCACAGCCTGGGATGAGCAGGGACAAACAGCACAGCCTGGGATGAGCAGGCACAAACAGCACAGCCTGGGATGAGCAGGCACAAACAGCACAGCCTGGGATGAGCAGAGACAAAACAGCACAGCCCGGGATGAGCAGAGACAAAACAGCACAGCCTGGGATGAGCAGAGACAAAACAGCACAGCCTGGGATGAGCAGGCACAAACAGCACAGCCTGGGATGAGCAGAGACAAAACAGCACAGCCTGGGATGAGCAGGCACAAACAGCACAGCCTGGGATGAGCAGGGACACACAGCACAGCCTGGGATGAGCAGGCACAAGCAGCACAGCCTGGGATGAGCAGGCACAAAACAGCACAGCCTGGGATGAGCAGGCACAAACAGCACAGCCTGGGATGAGCAGGGACAAAACAGCACAGCCTGGGATGAGCAGAGACAAACAGCACAGCCTGGGATGAGCAGGCACAAACAGCACAGCCTGGGATGAGCAGAGACAAACAGCACAGCCTGGGATGAGCAGGCACAAACAGCACAGCCTGGGACGAGCAGGGACACACAGCACAGCCTGGGATGAGCAGGGACAAAACAGCACAGCCTGGGATGAGCAGAGACAAAACAGCACAGCCTGGGATGAGCAGGGACACACAGCACAGCCTGGGATGAGCAGGGACAAAACAGCACAGCCTGGGATGAGCAGAGACAAACAGCACAGCCTGGGATGAGCAGGGACACACAGCACAGCCTGGGATGAGCAGGGACAAAACAGCACAGCCTGGGATGAGCAGAGACAAACAGCACAGCCTGGGATGAGCAGAGACACACAGCACAGCCTGGGATGAGCAGGGACAAAACAGCACAGCCTGGGATGAGCAGAGACAAACAGCACAGCCTGGGATGAGCAGGGACAAACAGCACAGCCTGGGATGAGCAGGAACAAACAGCACAGCCTGGGATGAGCAGGCACAAACAGCACAGCCTGGGATGAGCAGAGACAAACAGCACAGCCTGGGATGAGCAGGCACAAACAGCACAGCCTGGGATGAGCAGGCACAAACAGCACAGCCTGGGATGAGCAGGGACAAACAGCACAGCCTGGGATGAGCAGGGACAAAACAGCACAGCCTGGGATGAGCAGGGACAAACAGCATAGCCTGGGATGAGCAGGCACAAACAGCACAGCCTGGGATGAGCAGGGACAAACAGCACAGCCTGGGATGAGCAGGGACAAACAGCACAGCCTGGGATGAGCAGGGACAAAACAGCACAGCCTGGGATGAGCAAAGACAAACAGCACAGCCTGGGATGAGCAGGCACAAACAGCACAGCCTGGGATGAGCAGGGACACACAGCACAGCCTGGGATGAGCAGGCACAAACAGCACAGCCTGGGATGAGCAGAGACAAACAGCACAGCCTGGGATGAGCAGGGACAAACAGCACAGCCTGGGATGAGCAGATACAAACAGCACAGCCTGGGATGAGCAGGGACAAACAGCACAGCCTGGGATGAGCAGAGACGAGCACCACCAGCGCTGCTCAGCTGGCTCCCGGAGGAGAGCACAACAGGAGCAGGAAGATGCTCTGCACCTGGCTGCAGGCGTGGCACAGACACGCCCTGATGCGGGGCAGAGCCTCTGAAGCAAGCGCTGGGCTCTGGCAGGCTGCTGCTTTCTCTCAACACTGACACTACCAAAGGTGGTGGGGAAATGTATGGGTGGGGAATGTCTGAGAGCAGCCCTGAGGAACAGTTCCTGGGAGTCTGGGGTGATGCAAAGCTCAACAGGAGCCTGCAGTGTGAGTGCAGCCCAGACACAACCCTGTGCTGGCTGCAGCAAGAGCAGTGTGGGCACAGGGCAAGGGAGGGGATTCTGCCCCTTGGCTCTGCTCTCCTCACACCCCACCTGCAATCCTGGGGGCAGTTCTGGAGCCCCCAGCACAAGCAGCACATGGAAGTGTTGGAGGCAGGGCAGAGGTGGCCACCAAGATGCTGAGAGGGCTGCAGCAGCCTGCTCTAGGGTAGGGTGTGCCTGGGCATGGCAGGGGGGTTGGAACTGGCTGCTTCTTTTGGTCCCTTCCAACCCTGACTGGTTCCATCATTCTCCATCCTATGTTTCCAGTTTAACAATCCACATTCTGAAGTCAGGCTCAAGAGGAAGCTGGAAGCCTCCCTAACAAGCTGCATTCAATCACCCAGGCCCCACAGGCAGCTTCACAGCGTATCAAGTATCCTACTCTGACAATGAGACCCTGCCTGGGTATCCTGAGCCTTATGTCAGCTTTCACTGCCAGTTCCTCAAAGGAATGAACCCAAGCCCAGGACTCCTCTCTATTTTTGTCATGTTCCATCCCTGCCAGCAGGATCCAGACAAACAAGCCCAAGAAATGCCTCAGAAGGTCTGGAGGACAAAAATAAATGCCCAGGCTGTGGTTAGAGGGACTGAGCTTGGCTGAGGCTGTGGTTAGAGGGACTGAGCTTGGCTGAGGCAGCTTGGGCTGGAAAACAAGATAGTTGTTCTCTCTTAAAATAACAGAGAGGCAGAATCACCATCCCATGGGATTGGAGCAGTGTGGATCCATGAGGTGGGAAAGCAGAACAGCTCTGCACAACCCTGACTTCAACATCTATAGGCTTGGTGTTAGGAGGAAGTTCTTGACAGAGAGAGTGAATTGGCACTGGAATGCACTGCCCATCTTGGAGGTCTCTTCCACCCTGGTTCGTAGAATCATAGAACCAAGCAGGTTGGAAGAGAGCTCCAAGCTCAACCAGCCCAACCTAGCACCCAGCCCTGGCCAAGCAACCAGACCATGGCACTAAGTGCCCCAGCCAGGCTTGGCTTCAACACCTCCAGCCACACAGACTCCACCACCTCCCTGGGCAGCCCATTCCAATGCCAATCACTCTCTCTGACAACAACTTCCTAACAACATCCAGCCTAGACCTCCCCTGGCACAACTCCAGACTGTGTCCCCTTCTTCTGTTGCTGCTTGCCTGGCAGCAGAGCCCAACCCCACCTGGCTACAGCCTCCCTGCAGGCAGCTGCAGACAGCAATGAGCTCTGCCCTGAGCCTCCTCTGCTGCAGGCTGCACACCCCCAGCTCCCTCAGCCTCTCCTCACAGGGCTCTGCTCCAGGCCCCTCCCCAGCCTTGCTGCCCTTCTCCAAACACCTTCCAGCACCTCAAGAGTGGCCCAGAACAGGACACAGTACTGCTTGATTCTATGACTCTGTGACCTGTGCAGTGCATAAGAAGTTGTCCAGCAGTGGCTTGATCCTGCCAGAGTGAGAGCCCCAGGGGTGTGGGTGAGATATGGCCCAGGAGGAGGTTCTCTAGAAGAAAGGAGAAGAAGGCATCAACCTCTCTTTGGCAAGAAAAAAGGATCTCTAAATTAGTATCTGCTAAGCCCTCTGCTGAACACAGGACTGCTCAGTTCTCCTGATGAACATGCAAAGTGCCCTGAAGAGGGATGGAGATGGTTCTGCCAAGTCTCTACCTACTCCTGTATGCTATCTTAGCTAGGACTTTGGATCGTAGCAAAGGCTCCAGGACAATGGCAAAGCAGAACCTTCCTGCTCTTCACAGAATCACAGAATGGTAGCAGCTACAGGAGATCTCTGGAGATCATCTAGTCCAATCCCCCATGCTAAATCAAGTTCACCTGGATAAGCTTGCCCAGGGTCACAATGTCCAGGTGGGTTTTGAAAGTCTACATAGAAGGAGACTCCACAACTCAAAAAAAGGATCTTACACTTTGGCCACAACAACCCCAAGCAGCACTTGGGGCTGGGGCCAGAGTGGCTGAGAGCAGCCAGGCAGAGAGGGAGCTGGGGGTGCTGGGAGAGAGGAGCTGCAGAGGAGGCAGCAGTGCCCAGGTGGGCAGCAGAGCCAATGGCAGCCTGGGCTGGCTCAGGAGCAGTGTGGGCAGCAGGACAAGGGAGGTTCTTGTGCCCCTGTGCTCAGCACTGCTCAGGCCACACCTGCAGTGCTGTGTCCAGTTCTGGGCTCCTCCATTCAGGAGAGATGTTGAGGTGCTGGAAGGTGTTGAGAGAAGGGCAGCAATGCTGGGGAGGGGCCTGGAGCAGAGCCCTGTGAGGAGAGGCTGAGGGAGCTGGGGGTGTGCAGGCTGCAGCAGAGGAGGCTCAGGGCAGAGCTCATTGCTGTCTGCAGCTGCCTGCGTGGAGGCTGTAGCCAGGTGGGGTTGGGCTCTGCTGCCAGGCAAGCAGCAACAGAAGAAGGGGACACAGCCTGGAGTTGTGCCAGGGCAGGTCTAGGCTGGATGTTGTTAGGAAGTTCCTGGCAGAGAGAGTGATTGGCACTGGAATGGGCTGCCCAGGGAGGTGGTGGAGTCTGTGTGCCTGGAGGTGTTGAAGCCAAGCCTGGCTGGGGCACTTAGTGCCATGGTCTGGTTGCTTGGCCAGGGCTGGGTGCTAGGTTGGGCTGGCTGAGCTTGGAGCTCTCTTCCAACCTGGCTGATTCTATGATTCTATGATTCCAACACCCTCAAAATAAAGCTGTTTTTTTCCTCATGTTTTCTTATGTCTCCATCTACAACAAATACAGGGCAGAGCCTGGCTCAAGTCCTCTGTGTTCTTGGTGGCTCTTGAGAGATTTGTGCAATCCTAAGTAGTCAAAATAATGAGATTGTCTGCTGAGGAGAGGTTTCCTTTGCAGGACAAACCACACCTGAGGGCTGCTGATGCAATTCTCTCATCCTAAGCTGATTAAATGCTGAGGAGTTAGAGCCTTTTATAATTTCATTCCATTAGATTCCAGAGATGAAATGAACAGAAATGAGCTGACACTGAAGGAGGCAGAAATCTGTGACCACAGATTGGAGAGGCTATAAATTACATTGGGCCAATCTAGCCTGGTGTCTGTTAGGACAAATCTAATCACAGAGCATCCTTCTGTTCCACAGCCTGGATAAACCTGGGCCAGGGGTGTTGGACAATATTGAAAGGAGAGTTACAAGCAGGAGCAGAGAGAACAAGTAAAGGTCGTTGGGATGCCAAGGATTCATGGCAGCCCTTTGAGGGAGATCAGCAGCCATTAGTACTGCTTAGCAGCTGACTGCAGGGTATTATTAGCACCCTTAATTATTTGTAGTGAGAAATGAAGATTTGCTGGGCTGGGCAGAGGATGTGACATGGCAAATCCATCATTCCTGCCCAAAAGGTCTGAGCTGGACCCAGCTGGAACTCAACCTATTAAAGCCCTGGATTTGGCTGAGTCTGAAGAGAAGGACTGACTCAAGATTCCACCCAAAGGTGCCTGAATAATTCAAAGGTGAGGCAGCAGCAGCAAAATGCTTCAGGGTGCAAGTCTAGATGTGACATTGGCTTTGCAGGAGCTGACTTGCTTCAGCTGGCCTGGCACAAACTCCTTCTTATCAACTAGACTTTGGCTTAGGCAAGTCAGCTGGGGACAGTGATTACAAGTGAGGCATCTGCTTGGTCAGTTCCTTGCTGTTTTCCTTCCAGAAGAAGGTCCTTCTGGCCAAGAAGGCTAATGGCATCCTGAGATGCATAAAGAGTGTGAACAGCAGGTCGAGGGAGATTATCCTCCCCCTCTACTCTGCCCTGGTGAGGCTTCATCTAGCATATCATGTCCAGTTCTGAGCTCCCCAGTTCTAGAAGGACAAGAAACTACTGAAGAGTGTACAGCCACTAAGATGCTGATGTTGAGGTGCTGGAAGGTGTTTGGAGAAGGGCAGCAAGGCTGGGGAGGGGCCTGGAGCACAGCCCTGTGAGGAGAGGCTGAGGGAGCTGGGGGGGTGCAGCCTGCAGCAGAGGAGGCTCAGGGCAGAGCTGATTGCTGCCTGCAGGGAGGCTGTAGCCAGGTGGGGTTGGGCTCTGCTGCCAGGCACCCAGCAACAGAAGAAAGGGACAGAGTCTGAAGCTGTGGCAGGGCAGGTCTAGGCTGGATGTTGTTAGGAAGTTCCTGTCAGAGAGAGTGATTGGCATTGGAATGGGCTGCCCAGGGAGGTGGTGGAGTCTGTGTGGCTGGAGGTGTTGAAGCCAAGCCTGGCTGGGGCACTTAGTGCCATGGTCTGGTTGGTTGGGCAGGGCTGGGTGAGCTTGGAGCTCTCTTCCAACCTGTTTGATTCTATGATTCTATGCTCTCCCTTAGGAGGGAAAGCTGAGAGACCTGGGCTTTTTAGCCTGGGGGAGACTGAAGGGCTTCTCATTCCTGCTTATCAATATCTAAAGGATGAGTGTGCAGAGGATGGAGCCAAGTTCATTTAATTGGTGTTGAGTGATAGCAGGAGGGACAGTGGACACAAGCTGGAGCACAGCAGGTTCCACATAAACACAAGGAAAACATCTTTCCTTTGGGGGTGTCAAAGCACTGGGAAAAGCTGCCCAGAGACCACAGTCACAGAATTAACTAGGTTGGAAAAGACCTCTGAGATCAGTCCACCCTAGCACCCAGCCCTTCTCATTAACTAAACCATGGCACTCAGTGCCTCATCCAGTGTCCTTGTAAACACCTCCAGGCACAGCCACTCCACCACCTCCCTGGGCAGCCCATTCCAATGCCAATCACTCTCTCTGACAACAACTTCCTAACAACATCCAGCCTAGACCTGCCTTGCCACAACTTGAGGCTGTGTCCCCTTCTTCTGTTGCTGGCTGCCTGGCAGCAGAGCCCAACCCCACCTGGCTACAGCCTCCCTGCAGGCAGCTGCAGACAGCAATGAGCTCTGCCCTGAGCCTCCTCTGCTGCAGGCTGCACACCCCCAGCTCCCTCAGCCTCTCCTCACAGGGCTCTGCTCCAGGACCCTCCCCAGCCTTGCTGCCCTTCTCCAAACACCTTCCAGCACCTCAACAGCTCTCTGCAATTCAGAAGCTCAGAACTGGACACAGCACTGCAGGGGTGTCCTGAGCAGTGCTGAGCACAGGGGCAGAAGAACCTCCCTTGTCCTGCTGCCCACACTGCTCCTGAGCCAGCCCAGGATGCCATTGGCTCTGCTGCCCACCTGGGCACTGCTGCCTCAGCTTCAGCTCCTCTCTCCCAGCACCCCCAGCTCCCTCTCTGCCTGCCTGCTCTCAGCCACTCTGCTCCCAGCCTGCAGCACTGCTTCAGCACTCCCAATCTTCCAACTTTTGCTCAGTCCATATTATTTTGGACAGTGTTTCAGGGGAATACTTATGGGCTCAGCCTGTTCCTAGCTGTGACTGGCTTACTTACAAATTACCCTTTAATCAACAGATTTGATATTGATTAATAATTCATAGACTGCTACTGGAATTAAAAATTGCATAATAATGCCTTTGATGCAGCCCAAAGTGTCCATTGTAGATGGCATAAAATGTTAATTAGCAGGAAAATGCAGTTAGGAGAAAACTCTTTTAATTATGTAATAGGCCTCATTACAATGGGTAATCAACAGTGCTCCCAAATTAGCCCACTGACAGCACTTAGCTAGAGAGAGCAAATAAACTTTTGTTTGCAGCAAGCACACTCCAATACTCAGCTCCTTAATGGTGTTCAGGCTGCCTTCAAGTCACTGCCATCCCTACTGATGATCTGTAAAGGGCTCAGCTGGATGGGCCATATGGGAAGCTCAGAGGATAAGCACAGCATCATAGAATCAGACAGGGTTGGATGGGACCACAAGGAGCATCTATGGATGGAGGTTGTGGCTGCTTCATCCCTGGAGGTGTTCAAGGGCAGGTTGGATGAGGCATTGAGTGACCTGTTCTAGTGGGAGGTGTCCCTGCCCGTGGCAGGGGGTTGGAACTGGCTGAGCTTTGAGGTCACTCCCAACCCTGACTGATATTATGATTCTATGATCTAGTTCCAACCCCCCTGCCATGGGCAGGGACACCTCACACTGGATCAGGCTGGCCAGATCCTCATCCAGCCTGGCCTGAAACACTTCTAGGGATGAGGCTTCCAGCACCTCCCAGGGCAACCCATTCCAGGCTCTCACCATCCTCATGGTGAATAACTTCATAGAATCACATAGAATCAAGCAGGTTGGAAGAGACCTCCAAGCCCATCCAGTCCAACCTAGCACCCAGCCCTGGGCCAATCATAGAATCAACCAGGTTGGAAGAGACTTCCAAGCTCATCCAGTCCATCCTAGCACCCAGCCCTATCCAATCAACCAGACCATGGCACTAAGTGCTTCATCCAGGCTTTTAGGATCATAGAATCAACCAGGCTGGAAGAGAGCTCCAAGCTCATCCAGCCCAACCTAGCACCCAGCCCTGGCCAAGCAACCAGCCCATGGCACTAAGTGCCCCAGCCAGGCTTGGCTTCAACACCTCCAGGAACTTCTTCTTCCTGACATCCAGTCTGAGTCTCCCCACCTCCAGCTTTGCTCCATTCCCCCCAGTCCTATCACTACCTGACAGCCTAAAAAGTCCCTCCCCAGACATCTTGTAGGTCCCTTAAGATACTGATAGGTCACAATAAGGTCACTTCAGAGCCTTATCTTCTCCCGACTGAACAGCCCCAACTCTTTCAGCTCTCCTAACAGCAGAGCAGCTCCATCTCTCTACTCATTCTTGTGGACCTTCTCTGGACCCATTCATAGTTTGGAGGGGACCTCAAAGCTCAGCCAGTTCCAACCTCTCACCATAGGAGGGGACATCTCCCACTAGAAGAGGTCACTCAAGGACTCATCCAGCCTGGCCTTGAATGTCTCCAGGGAGGTTGTGGAGCACAGAAGCACCCAATGTGATCAAAGATCACATTGGGTGCTTCTGTGCTCCACAACCTCCCTGGGCAACCTGTGCCAGTGTCTCACCACCCTCAACCTGTGCCAGTGTCTCACCACCCTCACTGCAAACAACTTCTTCCTAACATCCACTTTCAATCTCCCCTCTGCCAGTTTAAACCCATCAATTTGACCTCTTGCTGGGACCCTCATCTGTATATGGGAAGGTTTTGCTGACAGCAGTGCCTGAAGACAAATGTAAGCCATTGGTGCATGAACACCCTTTGAATCTCACATTGTACATTAGGTCATCCAGCTCACACTGTCTGCTTTGTGAGTGAGTTCCATAAATTGCCCAGCTGGACAACTGCAGGCACCAGGTCGTGTGGCCAATATGACCCAAGGGCATGCACAAAAGCCTGGCTGGAGGCTTGCATAGAAATTCAGCTCAGAGAATGGTGTAAGGGATCTCTGAAGATCAGAAAATCACAGACATCACCAAGCAGTGCTACAGGCTGGGGACAGAGTGGCTGAGAGCAGCCAGGCAGAGAGGGAGCTGGGGGTGCTAGGAGAGAGGAGCTGAAGCTGAGGCAGCAGTGCCCAGGTGGGCAGCAGAGCCAATGGCATCCTGGGCTGGCTCAGGAGCAGTGTGGGCAGCAGGACAAGGGAGGTTCTTCTGCCCCTGTGCTCAGGACTGCTCAGGACACCCCTTGAGTGCTGTGTCCACTTCTGGGCTCCTCAGTTCAAGAGAGATGTTGAGGTGCTGGAAGGTGTTTGGAGAAGGGCAGCAAGGCTGGGGAGGGGCCTGGAGCAGAGCCCTGTGAGGAGAGGCTGAGTGAGCTGGGGGTGTGCAGCCTGCAGCAGAGGAGGCTCAGGGCAGAGCTCATTGCTGCCTGCAGCTGCCTGCAGGGAGGCTGTAGCCAGGTGGGGTTGGGCTCTGCTGCCAGGCAAGCAGCAACAGAAGAAGGGGACACAGCCTCAAGCTGTGCCAGGGGAGGTCTAGGCTGGATGTTGTTAGGAAGTTGTTGTCAGAGAGAGTGATTGGCATTGGAATGGGCTGCCCAGGGAGGTGGTGGAGTCTGTGTGGCTGGAGGTGTTGAAGCCAAGCCTGGCTGGGGCACTTAAGTGCCATGGTCTGGTTGGTTGGGCAGGGCTGGGTGCTAGGTTGGGCTGGCTGAGCTTGGAGCTCTCTTCCAACCTGCTTGATTCTATGATTCTATGGCTGTGCCACACAGCTTGGTGCCATCTGCAAACGTGCTGAGGCTGCACTGGATACCTCTGTCCAATGGCACTGAGAAAGCTGTTAAACAGCTCTGGTGCCAGCACTGACCCAAGTACAGAACTGAGTTTGCAACTTCTTCAACATTCAGTGTGGGACAGACCAAGGCTGCAGCAGGAGCATGGTGAGGATTGCCTCCCTGCTGCTCACTTGCTCAGGCATGTTTGTCTAAATATAGCTCTGATCAATCAAGCCAAGCTGTGGGATGGTTGCTGAAGAGAGTCCTGCCTCACTGAGGTCAGGGGCAGGCTCCCTTCAGTGTAAGCCAATTTGTCACCTGAGCTGCCCACCGTGGATGACAATCACTGCACATCAGGTCTGGGAGCACAGCATCCAGCCCAGATTATAGAACCATGGAAGCAGTCAGGGTGGGCAGGGAGCACAAGGAGCAGCCAGTTCCAACCCCCCTGCCATGCCCAGGGACACCCTACCCTAGAGCAGGCTGCACACAGCCTCAGCCAGCCTGGCCTCAAACACCTCCAGCCATGGGGCCTCAAACACCTCCCTGGGCAACCCACTCCAACCTCTCACCACTCTCCTGCTCAACAACTTCCTCCTCACCTCCAGCCTCACTCTCCTCACCTCCAGCTTTGCTCCATTCCCCCCACTCCTGACACTCCCTCACAGCCTCAAAAGTCCCTCCCCAGTTTTTTTGGAGGTTCCCTTCAGATGCTGGCAGGCCACAAGAAGGTCCCCTGGGAGCCTCCTCTGCTCCAGCCTGCACAGCCCCAACTCTTTCAGTCTGTGCTCACAGCAGAGCTGCTGCAGCCTCTGAGCATCCTCCTGGCCCTGCTCTGGACACACTCCAGCATCTCCACAGCCCTCTTGTCCCAGGGGCTCCAGAGCTGGATGCAGGGTGCAGATGCACCCTTGCACTGCAGCACTGAGGAATCAGTGGCTCTGGAGGGCAGCTGGGCTTGCTGGGAGCATCAGTCACCATGGAAAGTCATACCCTGGGGCTTCATCTGAGTCCAAGCATCCCAGGGGAGCAGGTCAGGAGGCTGGGGAGCACTCAGCCCGCGCCGCTCAGCCGCCGTGGAGTCAGGGCTCATTAATCACACACACCAGCACACAGCATCATCCCCAGCTGCAGAGATGAAGGCACAGCCTGCTGTGCCCTCCCCCAGCCCCAGCCTCTGCTCACTGCTGCTGCAGCCCATTTTTTGCTTTGTGGTCAGGCTTAAACGGGCAGCAGCTCGTTCTGAGGCCAGGAATGGTGGCAGAATAAGACCAACAGCATCATGCAATGTTCTGGGTAAGAATGAGCAGGAGAGTGGTGAGAGGCTGGGCTGGGTTGCCCAGGGAGGTGGTTGAGGCCCCATGGCTGGAGGTGTTTGAGGCCAGGCTGGCTGAGGCTGTGTGCAGCCTGCTCTAGGGCAGGGTGTCCCTGGGCATGGCAGGGGGGTTGGGACTGGCTGCTCCTTGTGGTCCCTTCCAACCCTGACTGGTTCTGTGATTCTATGATTCTATCACAGTATCACCAAGGTTGGAAGAGACTTCATAGATCATTGAGTCCAACCCTTTACCACAGAGCTCAATGGTAGACCATGATTCTGTTGTGGGTGATTTCAGAGGAGTGGGAGGGCAGGCAACTCCCAAAGCATCACAAAGATGTTGAGGTGCTGGAACATGTCCAGAGAAGGGCAACAAAGCTGGTGAGGGGCCTGGAGCACAAATCCTATGAGGAGAGGCTGAGGGAGCTGGGCCTGTTTAGCCTTGAGAAGAGGAGGCTCAGGGGTGATCTTATTACTGTCTACAACTACCTGAAGGGACATTGTAGCCAGGTGGGGGTGGCCTCTTCTCCCAGGCAAGCAGCAATAGAACAAGGGGACACAGTCTCAAGTTGTGCCAGGGTAGGTCTAGGCTGGATGTTAGGAAGAAGTTCTTCCCAGAGAGAGTGATTGGCATTGGAATGGGCTGCCCAGGGAGGTGGTGGAGGCACTGTCCCTGGGGGTGTTCAAGAAAAGCCTGGCTGGGGCACTTAGTGCCATGGTCTGGTTGATTGGTTAGGGCTGGGTGCTAGGTTGGACTGGATGAGCTTGGAGGTCTCTTCCAACCTGGCTGATTCTATGATTCTATGATTCCACCCCCAGAAGAGAAGGTCTTCTCCCCTCTCACCTCAACAACCTCACTTATGGACTCACCCAATGCAAGCCTGTGCCCATGCACAGCTCAGCCAGAGGCACGTTGTGAACTCCTGTGGTACTCAGGAGTAGTAACAAAGCCCAGAACCAATCAGTCATTGTCCTCCTCCCAGCCACAATACACAGAGAAGATAATAGCTGGAATTCATAAGCCCCTTGGAAGCAGCAATGATTAATGAAACAGCTGACTAGAGAGACTTGTAGGAGGCTGCAGCTATGTCTACATCAGGCATTTTCATTATGGCTTTGTCCTACTGACTGCTCCCATTATTTGGGAAGATGGAAGGAAGAGCTCCTTCAGTCATGCCAAAATGAAGTTCCTGAGCTTCATGGCTGGCAGAGAGGATCTGGAAGGCTTCCTTTACAGGGCTGGCTAATTGTGAAGAGGAAATGGCCCCAAGTTGCAGCAGGGAGGTTTCAGGTTGGATACTAGGAAGAATTTCTGTGCTGAAGGAGTGGCCATGCACTAGAGCAGGCTGCCCAGGGAGGAGGTGCAGTCACCCAGCCTGGGTGTGTTTAAAGGTGGTTTGGATGTGGTGCTTAGGGATGTGGTTCAAGGTGACTTATAGAGCAGGGTCCTAGGTTGGGCTTGGTGATCATAGAACCAGTCAGGGTTGGGAGGGACCACAAGGAGCAGCCAGTCCCAACCCCCCTGCCATGCCCAGGGACACCCTACCCTAGAGCAGGCTGCACACAGCCTCAGCCAGCCTGGCCTCAAACACCTCCAGCCATGGGGCCTCAACCACCTCCCCGGGCAACCCACTCCAGCCTCTCACCACTCTCATGCTCAACAACTTCCTCCTCACCTCCAGCCTCACTCTCCCCACCTCCAGCTTTGCTCCATTCCCCCCACTCCTGACACTCCCTCACAGCCTCAAAAGTCCCTCCCCAGCTTTTTTGGAGCCCCCTTCAGCTCCTGGCAGGCCACAAGAAGGTCCTCTGGGAGCCTCCTCTGCTCCAGCCTGCACAGCCCCAACTCTTTCAGGCTGTGCTCACAGCAGAGCTGCTGCAGCCTCTCAGCATCCTCCTGGCCCTGCTCTGGACACTCTCCAGCATCTCCACATCCCTCCTATCCCAGGGGCTCCAGAGCTGGATGCAGGGTGCAGATGCACCTTTGCACTGCAGCACTGAGGAATCAGGGGCTCTGGAGGGCAGCTGGGCTTGCCATGCCCCTGGCTGGGAGCCTCAGTCACCATGGAAAGTCAAACATTGGGGCTTCATCCGAGTCCAAGCATCCCAGAGGAGCAGATCAGGAGGCTGGGGAATGTTCCAGGTGGGGTCTGAGCAGAGCAGAAGGGGATCCTGAGGACCTTTTCCAACCTGCATGTCTCTCTGATTCTGTGATTTTGTTTCCAAACCTTCTGAGCTACTCTGGTGACTTATTTTGGGAGGAACCTCATTGCTGTCTACAACTACCTGCAGGGAGGCTGTAGCCAGGTGGGGTTGGCCTCTTCTCCCAGGCAAGCAGCAACAGAACAAGGGGACACAGCCTCAAGCTGTGCCAGGGGAGGTCAAGGCTGGATGTTGTTAGGAAGTTGTTGTCAGAGAGAGTGATTGGAACTGGAATGGGCTGCCCAGGGAGGTGGTGGAGTCTGTGTGGCTGGAGGTGTTGAAGCCAATCCTGGCTGGGGCACTTAGTGCCATGGTCTGGTTGCTTGGCCAGGGCTGGGTGCTAGGTTGGACTGGATGAGCTTGGAGGTCTCTTCCAACCTGCTTGATTCTATGATTCTATGAAGCCACCACACAGCCCCTTGCTTGCCATTTCCTCTCAGCATTAAAAAGCAGTGTCTCACCTGGCTCCTTCTGCTCTTTAGCTATAAGAAGGTGGAGTGGATGATCACTTCCTCACCCCAGCATAACTCCAGCCTCTGCAGCTCACCTCCTCACTTAGTATCCTCACAATGAAACCAACCTGTTCACTTTCAAAGCCATTGGATAGGGCTGGATGTTGTTAGGAAGTTGTTGTCAGAGAGAGTGATTGGCATTGGAATGGGCTGCCCAGGGAGGTGGTGGAGTCACCATCCCTGGAGGTGTTGAAGCCAAGCCTGGCTGGGGCACTTAGTGCCATGGTCTCGTTGCTTGGTCAGGGCTGGGTGCTGGGTTGGGCTGGGTGAGCTTGGAGCTCTCTTCCAACCTGGCTGATTCTATGATTGTATGACAACACCTCTCCCAACCTGCTAACCTCACCAGGTGGTTAAAGCCATATCACTTTCCACTAGTCCAGGCTGTGGACTTCTTCATGCTGGCCAAGAAATTCACACTCCATAGAATGGCCTGGCTCTTTTTTTCTCACCCCACCTCCCACCTCCCCCCCCCCCCCCCCCCCCCCCCCCCCCCCTTTAAATAAGTACTTCACATCTGACAGCCTATAAATATCCAAGCAATTTACTGTAGCTCCACCACTCTCCATTTTTTCCTCCTCTCACCACTGGTGCTCCAAGTGCAGCATCCCAGCCCTAGTTCCTACACAGCCATGGCTTTGCACGTCAGTTAGAGGCAGAAGGTTATTTTCTGGCCTGACCTCTGAGATCAAGAGCTAATGCACTACAGAAAAAGGCAATGATCTATCATCTGAACTCCAGCCAGCACCACTTCTTAATATGAGAAGGGCTTGCAATAACTTACTGGATGCCATCAGTCATTTCTTGGCTGCTCTCTTGGGGACATCCATGGTGTTATGTCCAATTACTGCAGGGCCAGGACTGTTCAGCCTCACACACTGATTAAATACAACAGCTTATTATTCATGTTATCATAGAATCACAGAACGCAGAATCAAGCAGGTTGGAAAAGAGCTCCAAGCTCAGCCAGCCCAACCTAGCACCCAGCCCTGGCCAACCAACCAGACCATGGCACTCAGTGCCCCAGCCAGGCTTGGCTTCAACACCTCCAGCCACACAGACTCCACCACCTCCCTGGGCAGCCCATTCCAATGCCAATCACTCTCTCTGACAACAACTTCCTAACAACATCCAGCCTAGACCTGCCCTGGCACAGCTTGAGGCTGTGTCCCCTTCTTCTGTTGCTGCTTGCCTGGCAGCAGAGCTCAACTCCACCTGGCTACAGCCTCCCTGCAGGCAGCTGCAGACAGCAATGAGCTCTGCCCTGAGCCTCCTCTGCTGCAGGCTGCACACCCCCAGCTCCCTCAGCCTCTCCTCACAGGGCTCTGCTCCAGGCCCCTCCCCAGCCTTGCTGCCCTTCTCCAAACACCTTCCAGCACCTCAACATCTCCCTGCAGTGGAGAAGCCCAGAACTGGACACAGCACTCAAGGGGTGGCCTGAGCAGTGCTGAGCACAGGGGCAGAAGAACCTCCCTTGTCCTGCTGCCCACACTGCTCCTGAGCCAGCCCAGGATGCCATTGGCTCTGCTGCCCACCTGGGCACTGCTGCCTCAACTTCAGCTCCTCTCTCCCAGCACCCCCAGCTCCCTCTCTGCCTGCCTGCTCTCAGCCACTCTGGCCCCAGCCTGTAGTGCTGCTTGGGGTTGTTGTGGCCAAAGTGCAGAACCCTGCACTTGGCCTTGCTCAGTCTCATCCCATTGGCCTCTGCCCACCCATCCAGCCTGGCCAGGTTCCTCTGCAGGGCTCTGCTACCCTCCAACAGCTCCACAGCTGCTCCTAGCTTGGTGTCATCTGCAAACTTACTGATGCTGGACTGATGATCCTCTGATCCCAACCTCCATGCCATGAGCCCCTGGGTCAGGCTGTAGACCTGCAGCCTCCCCAGGCTGCAATAGCACAATAGATTGGGGCTTTCATCTCTGTCTTCACAGGCCAGGATCTGGCTTACTGGTGAGCTGTGGCTGGGCTCACTAGAGACAAGGACGAGCACTGCTGGGCTGCTGTCCCACGCTGCTGGGCTGCTGTCCCACACTGCTGGGCTGCTGTCCCACACTGCTGGGCTGCTGTCCCACAGCTGCAAGGAGAGGCTTCTGAAGGACCTGCTGGAGCTTGGTGCAGCTTAGGACCTTCTTTTAAAGGGAACATTTGAGAGCAAATACAATGCAAAAAAAACCAAACACAAGCCCTTCCTTTTTCCTTATAAAGATGTTTGCTTCCCTATTCTTTTCCTCCTTCCTCCTCTCTCAGAGAGAGCAGGTGAAGACCTGGAAAATCTTTCCCCCAGTGCAGTGCCCAGCACTGAGAACTGCTGGTGGCCTGTCCCTGTGGATATCAGGAGCTGGGAAGGCTGCCAAGCCCTGGGAAAGGCCTCCAAATACCTGCCATGCAGTCTGGTTTGTGCATCCCTCGAGCCAAACAAATCTGCTCATCAGAAATGCCTGTGAGAAAGCAGCAGTGGGAGGTGGTTTAAGGGGGGGAGGATGGACCCCACTGGCCTGAATGGTCCCTGGTGTTGCCACAGCTGAGGAAAGGCAGCACATGCCCCTTGGCTTGCAGGAGCAAAGCACCATTCCAGCTGCCCTTCAGGGTGGCTCTGAGCCTTGTTTGCCTTTTCTGCCCCCCCCACACACAACTGCATATTCATCTGCTTACTTGGTAAAGCCCTGGAGCCTCATTTGTCCAATTAGTGCCTGCTGAGTCTCCTGCTACAGGCAAATAGCAGCCTCTGCCCTGTGCTATGGCATGGCCCAAGCTGGGATCACCTGGAAGCTGGGAAGTGAGGAGCCTTAGTGCCACACAGAACTGAAGGGAGAAGCTACATCTCCTGCCCCTGGCACAAGCCCTGCATGCAGGGGGGGGAACTCAGCCTCAGCCCTTGCAGGGACTGAGGTCATTTCAGTGACATTTTGTTGCACTGAGAACTGGGATTTGAGATGAACTTCCTCAGTCATAGAACAGAATCAGCACCATAAAATCAGAGTCACAGAACCAAGCAGGTTGGAAGAGAGCTCCAAGCTCAGCCAGCCCAACCTAGCACCCAGCCCTGGCCAAGCAACAAGACCCTGGCACTAAGTGCCCCAGCCAGGCTTGGCTTCAGCACCTCCAGGCACACAGACTCCACCACCTCCCTGGGCAGCCCATTCCAATGCCAATCACTCTCTCTGACAACAACTTCCTAACAACATCCAGCCTAGACCTGCCCTGGCACAGCTCCAGACTGTGTCCCCTTGTTCTGGTGCTGCTTGCCTGGCAGCAGAACCCAACCCCACCTGGCTACAGCCTCCCTGCAGGCAGCTGCAGGCAGCAATGAGCTCTGCCCTGAGCCTCCTCTGCTGCAGGCTGCACACCCCCAGCTCCCTCAGCCTCTCCTCACAGGGCTCTGCTCCAGGCCCCTCCCCAGCCTTGCTGCCCTTCTCCAAACACCTTCCAGCACCTCAACAGCTCTCTGCAATTCAGGAGCCCACAACTGGACACAGTCCATCCATACACACAAATCATAGAATGGTTTAGGTCTGAAGGGACCTCAAAGCTCATCCAGTTCCAAGCCCCACCATAGGCAGGGTCACCTCCCACTAGAACAGGTCTCTTAAGACCTCATCCCACCTTGAACATCTCCAGGGATTGGATGCCATTGGCTCTGCTGCCCACCTGGGCACTGCTGCCTCAGCTTCAGCTCCTCTCTCCCAGCACCCCCAGCTCCCTCTCTGCCTGCCTGCTCTCAGCCACTCTGGCCCCAGCCTGTAGTGCTGCTTGGGGTTGTTGTGGCCAAAGTGCAGAACCCTGCACTTGGCCTTGTTCAGTCTCCTCCCATTGGCCTCTGCCCACCCATCCAGCCTGGCCAGGTCCCCCTGCAGGGCTCTGCTACCCTCCAACAGCTCCACAGCTGCTCCTAGCTTGGTGTCATCTGCAAACTCACTGATGCTGGACTCAATCCCCTGCTCCAGATCATCACTAAAGATATTGACCAGGACTGTGCCCAGCACTGCTCCCTGGGGCACACCACTGGTGCCAGCTGCCATGGAGCTCTGTGATTCTATAGAAGCAGTGAAATCACCTACCTTGGGATGCAGCAGGGCCACAGGGCTCAGCTTTTCTTTTCTCCAGCCTGACATTCAGGCCAGACACATGGATATAAATATATACATCCCTTGACAGAGGTTTGTGAGCAATTTGACCTGTGCTAATTCTTCACACCCCCACCCCAGCTGGGGGAAAGGCACACACCAGGCATCAATCTGCCATGCCTCCACTTCTTGCCCAGCTGTGTGCAGTTCCTTAGGAAGAGGCAAGCCTGCCCTGCTCTGATTTATCATCCAACTTTAATAAGTGCATTTTATCGTTGAGGTCATATCCTTTCACAAGTCTCATTATTTCAGACTGGGTTTATAGCCCCAGAAATGTGCCATCAAAGTGCCTTTCTCCAGTGGAGCCAACTACCCCTCCGGTGTAAGCCTCCCTCAGGACTTGGAGAGAAGGAATTTTGTTTGTCAGCGTTGACTAAGACATCAAGGTGACAACACAAGTGCCTCAAAAGGTGGGGAAAGTAATTGTGCCTGCAGCTGGAGTCTATTCAGTGTGGCTCTAGCACTGCTCACTCCCCCCCTCCCCGGCAGGCTTGGGATGCTCTATTAACAGCCTGCCAAATCCTGCCCCTGGGGGGAAAGGCTCTGTGTCTGCAGGTCTGCTCTTGGCTCGATTTAAGCCTTGCAGAGGGGTAAAGGAGAGCAGAATTGGACTTGGAGCTGCTGGATTCTTCCACTTACCAGCCTGGTATCAAGTGAATTCAAAGCTCCATCAGTGGGCACTGGGATCAGAACCTTTCTTCTTAGAGAATCACAGAATCATTTCAGCCAGAAAAGACCTTTAAGGTCTGTCAGCCTGCCTGCTGCACCACACAGCCTGCCCAGGACCCTCTGGATGGATCCCTGCCCTCCAGCCTGGTTGCTGCACCACACAGCCTGCCCAGGTCCTTCTGGATGGATCCCTTCTCTCAAGTCTGGCTGCTGCACCACACAGCTTGTCCAGGACCCTCTGGATGGATCCCTTCCCTCCAGCCTGCCTGCTGCACCACACAGCCTGCCCAGGTCCCTCTGGATGGATCCCTTCCCTCCAGCCTGGCTGCTGCACCACACAGCTTGGTGTGGGCAGCAAACTTGCTGAGGCTGCACTCAGTGCCTCTGTCCATGGCACCCACAAAGATGTTGAACAAGACTGGTGCCAGGACTGACCCCTGAGGGACTCTGCTTGTCACTGCCTGCTCTTGGCCATGGAGCCATTGGCAGCCACTCTCTGGGTGCAGCCATCAAGCCAGTTCTGGATCCATCCAATGCTGCACCCCTCAAACACCTGTGTCACCAGCTTGGGGACCAGGCTGTGGTGCAGGACAGTGCCAAAGGCCCTGTTCAGCTCCAGGTCAATGCCATCAGTTGCTCACCCCTCATCTATGAGTGCTGTGACCTGTTCATAGAAGGCCACCAGGTTTGTCAGGCAGGACTTGCCCTAAGTGAGGCCATGCTGACTGTACCCAGTCCCCTCTTCATTATTCTGCTGTCCCCATACTGCCTCCAGGAGGATCTGCTCCAGGACCTTACTGGACACACATATTTGACCCTCATAACAGCTTCTAAACCAGGTGGGGTGGGACACTAATCAAGGGAAAGAGGTTAGAAACACTTATCAGCTGAAGGGGAGCTGCACTGGGAAGCTGCAAAGCACTGGAGAAACAAGAGAGGTAAAGCAATGGCTCCAGGAGGGCAAACCTGCAGGAGCTGCATGGGTGCAGCACCCAGGCTCCCTCCCCAGCATCAAGCCCCATCCTTCTCCATCAAGGACACCACCACAGCTCACCAGCACATGACAGGCAGTTCAGGGAACCTTTATGCCACAATGGAGGACTGCACCTTGGGGTGACCAAGGAGGGAAGCAGGACCTGTCAAGCAGGAATCCATGCACAAGTTTGGGACACTTCTGTCCTCTGGCCTTTGCAACCATGATCCCAGCTGGGCAGACAGAAGAAAGCACTCTGAGATTAAAAAGGCATCCCAAATTAGCAAGTCTAAACCAAGGCAGACTTCCTCCTGACATCCAGCCTAGACCTGCCCTGCCACAGCTTCAGACACTGTCCCCTTCTTTTGTCCCTGGCTGCCTGGCAGCAGAGCCCAACCCCACCTGGCTACAGCCTCCCTTCAAGGAGCTGCAGACAGCAATGAGCTCTGCCCTGAGCCTCCTCTGCTGCAGGCTGCACACCCCCAGCTCCCTCAGCCTCTCCTCACAGGGCTGTGCTCCAGGCCCCTCCCCAGCCTTGCTGCCCTTCTCCAAACACCTTCCAGCATCTCAACATCTCTCCTGAATTGAGGGGCCCAGAACTGGACACAGCACTCAAGGGGTGGCCTGAGCAGTGCTGAGCACAGGGGCACAAGAACCTCCCTTGTCCTGCTGCCCACACTGCTGCTGAGCCAGCCCAGGATGCCATTGGCTCTGCTGCCCACCTGGGCACTGCTACCTCAGCTTCAGCTCCTCTCTCCCACCACCCCCAGCTCCCTCTCTGCCTGCCTGCTCTCAGCCACTCTGGCCCCAGCCCCAAGTGCTGCTTGGGGTTGCTGTGGCCAAAGTGCAGAACTCTGCCCTTGGCCTTGTTCAGTCTCATCCCATTGGCCTCTGCCCACCCATCCAGCCTGGCCAGGTCTCTCTGCAGGGCTCTGCTACCCTCCAACAGCTCCACAGCTGCTCCTAGCTTGGTGTCATCTGCAAACTCACTGATGCTGGACTCTATCTCCTGCTCCAGATCATCACTAAAGATGTTGAACAGGACTGTGCCCAGCACTGATCCCTGGGGCACACCACTGGCCCAGCCTCCAGCCAACCCTTCTATGCTTCTCTGATTGCTGAAATCCTGCCATTAATTCTGGAATGTTCCTGCTCTTTTGGCTATCACAGGTGGTCACTCTCCTGTAGTTTAAATGTGCTGCCTCTGACCACTGGTGTTTCAGGGTCCTTGCTCCACAAGGACATTGACAACTTCTCCCAGGCTCTGGGAGAATCATAGAAGCAATTTGGTTGGAAGAGAGCTCCAAGCTCAGCCAGCCCAACCTAGCACCCACCCCTGGCCAAGCAACCAGACCATGGCACAGAGACTCCACCACCTCCCTGGGCAGCCCATTCCAATGCCAATCACTCTCTCTGTGCAGAACTCCCTCCTAACATCCCACTATGGCTTTGGCAGACAGAAAGAAGAGACTCTGCTTGATTTCCACAGCCACATGGCAGGGAACTGAGACCACAAGCACTTTCTGTAAGGCCTATGAGGATGTGCAGAGATCCACTCACAAATATTTTCCCTTCAGCTAAAGCCAAGGCATCTGCTTCTGCAACCACACACACACAGCAATTGCTCCTTAGGAGCCTATTGCCACCATCCCTGGGGAGGTGTAAAAGCCATGGAGATGTGGTGCTGAGGGACACTTTCCACTGGTGATTTGGCAGTGTGGAGTTAATGATTGGCCTCAACGATCTGAGAGGTCTTTTCCAACTTAAACAGTTCCTGTGCTGCTGTAAAGAGGAGCTGAGTGAGTTACAGCTCCATTGTGGAGCTGCTTTTGCTCTGTTCCACAAATATTTGCTCTTGAGCAATGCTGTTCCTTCTGGAACACCTGCAGACAGACTCCTTTGTGTTGTTGCATGCAAGGAGATGGTTGCTAAACTCAGAGGTACAAAAGACCTCTGAAAGGGAGTGCAGAGCTACGGAGAGTGGCCTGTGCCAGCTGCTCTGTGCTTGCCAATCACTCACTGCACTCTGGCACGAAGCATCAAGCAGCTAAGCCCCAGAGAGCAGCTCCTCTCCCTCCAGAGCTCCTCCAATTGAAGCTTTTCATTAAGGGGCTTACACATTGTTTTCCTCACAGCCATCACAGGCTCACAGGATGCTAGGGGTTGGAAGGGGCCCAAGGAGACCATCCAGTCCGACCCCCTGCCAGAGCAGGACAATCCTATCTAACACAGATCACACAGGAACACATCCACACAGGTCTGGAAAGGCTCCAGAGAAGGAGCCACCATTGCCATCAGCCTCTGCCTTTGCAGTGGGAAAGGAGCAGTGTCTGGGTCTGGGTCCATCTGAATTGGATCTGATTTCACATGAATGTCATCACCCCATAACATATTCAAGATCCTAGGATATGAGAGACTGCCTTAGAATCATAGAATCCAGCAGGTTGGAAGAGAGCTCCAAGCTCAGCCAGCCCAACCTAGCACCCAGCCCTGCCCAACCAACCAGACCATGGCACTAAGTGCCCCAGCCAGGCTTGGCTTCAACACCTCCAGCCACACAGACTCCACCACCTCCCTGGGCAGCCCATTCCAATGCCAATCACTCTCTCTGACAACAACTTCCTAACAACATCCACCCTAGACCTGCCCTGCCACAGCTTCAGACTCTGTCCCCTTCTTCTGTTGCTGCTTGCCTGGCAGCAGAGCCCAACCCCACCTGGCTACAGCCTCCCTGCAGGCAGCTGCAGACAGCAATGAGCTCTGCCCTGAGCCTCCTCTGCTGCAGGCTGCACCCCCCAGCTCCCTCAGCCTCTCCTCACAGGGCTCTGCTCCAGGCCCCTCCCCAGCCTTGCTGCCCTTCTCCAAACACCTTCCAGCACCTCAACAGCTCTCTGCAATGGAGGAGCCCAGAACTGGACACAGCACTCCAGGTGTGGCCTGAGCAGTGCTGAGCACAGGGGCACAAGAACCTCCCTTGTCCTGCTGCCCACACTGCTCCTGAGCCAGCCCAGGATGCCATTGGCTCTGCTGCCCACCTGGACACTGCTGCCTCAGCTTCAGCTCCTCTCTCCCACCACCCCCAGCTCCCTCTCTGCCTGGCTGCTCTCAGACACTCTGGCCCCAGCCCCAAGTGCTGCTTGGGGTTGTTGTGGCCAAAGTGCAGAACCCTGCACTTGGCCTTGTTCAGTCTCCTCCCATTGGCCTCTGCTCACCCATCCAGCCTGGCCAGGTCCCTCTGCAGGGCTCTGCTACCCTCCAACAGCTCCACAGCTGCTCCTAGCTTGGTGTCATCTGCAAACTTACTGATGCTGGACTTGATCTCCTGCTCCAGATCACCAATAAAGACATTGACCAGGACTGTGCCCAGCACTGATCCCTGGGGCACACCACTGGTGCCAGTTGCCAACTGGATGTGGCACCATTCACCACCACTCTCTGGCCCAGCCTCCAGCCAGCCCTCCTATGCTTCTCTGATTGCTGAAATCCTGCCATTAACTCTGGAATGTTCCTGCTCTTTTGGTTTAGAAAAATAAAAGTCCTTGGCTGAGCCCAGGCTTGACTGAGCTGCTCCAAGAGATGTTGTTTGGAGTGCATCACACACCTGGCTACATGAGATGGCAAACACCACTTCCTTCTGCCCTCCAGCCTCCCAGCTCCTCTCTCCATCCCCTCCTGCCTCAGTAAACGCTGCCTGGACTGTTTATCATCTGCTAATCTCCTTCCCCTCCGGGGGATTTGGGTTCCCTGGGCAGGCCTACAGCTGCTGCCATCCTGGGAGTGTGATCATCTCCTAATAAGCACATTCACCTGATTGCCTTACAGCTTAATTACACTGCTCCCAGGCCCCTGGGAAGCATGGTGCAGTGAAGACACTGCAGCACTCGGCGGGAGATCTGGCTGGGGACCTGACCTGCCCCCTTTGGCTTATTGCCTGCAGCTCTACAGAGACCAAGAGTGGCACCACCAGTCTGGATCACCCCTGAGAGCTGGTGTTGGGCCAGGTGAGAGAGTGCTCAGAGGGATGCTCTGTTTGGGGTCCTCAGCCCCCTTCAGATGCTGGGAGGCCACAAGAAGGTCCCCTGGGAGCCTCCTCTGCTCCAGCCTGCACAGCCCCAACTCTTTCAGGCTGTGCTCACAGCAGAGCTGCTGCAGCCTCTCAGCATCCTCCTGGCCCTGCTCTGGACACTCTCCAGCATCTCCACAGCCCTCTTGTCCCAGAGGCTCCAGAGCTGGATGCAGGACTCCAGGTGGGGTCTCAGCAGAGCACAGCAGAGGGGGAGAATCCCCTCCCTGGCCCTGCTGGCCACACTTCTGCTGCTGCAGCCCAGGCTCTGCTTGGCTTTCTGGGCTGCAAGTGCACACTGCTGGCTCCTCTTGAGCTTCTCCCTCCACCAGCACCCCCAAGTCCCTCTCCTCAGGGCTGCTCTCCAGCCACTCACTGCCCAGCCTGCATTTCTGCTTGGCATTGCCTCCACCCAGCTGCAGGACCTTGCCCTTGCTCTTTTTGACCCTCCTGAGCTTGGCTTGTGCCCACCTCTGCAGCCTGCCCAGGTGCCTCTGGATGGATCCCTGCCCTGCAGCCTGGCTGCTGCACCACACAGCTTGGTGTGGGCAGCAAACTTGCTGAGGCTGCACTCAGTGCCTCTGTCCATGGCACCCACAAAGGTGTTGAACAAGACTGGAGAAATCTTTGGTGTTCCCTTTGACCTCCCTGGCCTGATCCCATTCAAACTCCCCCTGAGCTGGGGCCCATGCAGGAGCAGACCTGCACACAGCACACATCCAGGCTGACAGCCCCAGTGAAGTGGTGTGGCACACTCAGAGGTTTGACTGAATCAGCAAAACCAACCTGGAATAACAAAGAGAAATGGGAAAAGAAAAAAACCAACCCCAAACAACACCTCACACTTTGCTGACACCACAGGAAGAGAGCAGCCTGGGGCTCTGTCCACCTCTTGCTATCTGTGAGTGGCAACCACTCTGCTGCAGGACTCTGCCTCTTCCCTGCTGGCTGGGGGATGTCAGTGCTGCCCGCAGGGAGCATCCTGTTTACCCCAGCCGCAGCTTCCCGCAGGCAGGCTGCACGTCCCAGCGCACAGGGAGCTGCTCAAGAGCTTCTGGACAAAGAATGGAGGCATACAAAGCTTTTTGGCTAGGTGCTGGCACCATAGACACCACTGCAGCCCCCCGGAGCAGGAGGATAGGCTCTTGGGAAGTGAGGTGGTGGCAGCGCATCGCAGGCTCACAGGATGGTTGGGAGGGACCCAAGGAGATCCAGTCCAAGCCCCTGCCAGAACAGGACCACACAATCTAGCTCAGGGCACACAGGAACACATCCAGACAGGCCTGGAAAGGCTCCAGAGAAGGAGACTCCACAACCTCTCTGGGCAGCCTGTGCCAGGGCTCTGGGACCCTTACAGGAAAGAAGTTCCCCCTTGTGCTGAGCTGGAACCTGCTGTGCTGCAGCTTGCACCCATTGCTGCTTGTCCTATCCCAGGGAGCAAGTGACTTCTCCTTCTGCCAGGCAAGCAGCAACAGAAGAAGGGGACACAGTCTCAAGTTGTGCCAGGGCAGGTCTAGGCTGGATGTTGTTAGGAAGTTCCTGTCAGAGAGAGTGATTGGCATTGGAATGGGCTGCCCAGGGAGGTGGTGGAGTCTCTGTGGCTGGAGGTGTTGAAGCCAAGCCTGGCTGGGGCACTTAGTGCCATGGTCTGGTTGCTTGGCCAGGGCTGGGTGCTAGGTTGGGCTGGCTGAGCTTGGAGCTCTCTTCCAACCTGGCTGATTCTATGATTTCAACGGCTCCAGCAGCAGTGTGGTAGCAGGAACTGGGATGGCCCATGCCTGTGGGAGCACCAGATTTGAGGTGGGTTTGGGCTCTCAGGGTGTCAGGAGCTGGAAGGGACCCAAAGAGCTCATTGAGTCCAAGCCCCCTGCCAGAGCAGGACCAGGCAGTCGAGCTCAGGTCACCCAGGAACGCACCTCTGTTTCAGAGGCTTGCCCCAGCAAGGATGGGGGGAGCTGGAAAGAGGCAGAGAGTGACAGGAGGCAGCCCAGCTCCCATCTGGCTGCCTTATCTAGCCCTGCAGAGCCTCGAGTGTCACATTGGGATGTAAATGGCATGGCTTGAATCGACTCTGGCAGCACTTTGGGGAGCAGCCCAGGCCCGAGTCAGAGGCTCATTTGCATACTGATAAGACACAGCTGAAAAACGATGCCTCCTAATGAATAAAATGTGTGTAACTGGTCCAGCCTGATATTAGCATTAAAGTGTTAATCACTTTGGCATACAAGTTTATAGCGCTGAGTAAATTTGTCTTCAAAGGGTCCTGAGAGCACCCAAAGCTATGGGTCTGGACTGCCATAGCAACGTGGGGACGACTTCATTGTGTGTCTTGGTCAGAAAGCAGGTGCCAGCTCCTAATTAAAGCCTGATTTGCAAGTTGTGTCCCAGTCTCTGTTTTCATGGGAGCTCTGGTGGCTGATGCAGCAGTAAGCAATAACCAGCAGCAAGGCTTGGAAGCGGTAATGGAAATGCATCCTCCCCTGGGGCTGCTGGGCTGGGCAAGCACAGGAGAGGGAAGCAGCCAGGGACGTGTTGTGATGCCTGTGCCTCCTCCAGGAGGTTCCTTGCAGTGAGGGAAGATGGAAATTGTTGTGTGAGAGCTAATGCCAGCCTCACAGAGCTTCGTAGTAGTCCTGCTCCAGACTTGCTGCGCCAGCTCTGGCTCTTCCTCTTTGCAGGCAGATGGAAAAAGCTTCTTCCAAACTCACAGTTACAGGATCCAGATTAGCACTGCCTCTGCAGGTCTCTTGTTGAACATGTTGTCCACTGCTGGAAGCTGCAGCACCTCATGCTTTCCAGTCTCCCAGCTGCCACTCATCTATCTCCTTCCCTGCTTCTAATTAGAGGCTTACAAGCTCTTGACAGCACTAAGAACAAGGGTAATGGGCAGCAGCAGGTCCTGTGCTCAGCACTGCTCAGGACACACCTGGAGTGCTGTGTCCAGTTCTGGGCTCATCACTTCAAGAGAGATGTTGAGGTGCTGGAAGGTGTTTGGAGAAGGACAGCAAGGCTGGGGAGGGGCCTGGAGCACAGCCCTGTGAGGAGAGGCTGAGGGAGCTGGGGGTGTGCAGCCTGCAGCAGAGGAGGCTCAGGGCAGAGCTCATTGCTGCCTGCAGCTGCCTGCAGGGAGGCTGTAGCCAGGTGGGGTTGGGCTCTGCTGCCAGGCAAGCAGCAACAGAAGAAGGGGACACATAGAGTCATAGAATAGAATCAAGCAGGTTGGAAGAGAGCTCCAAGCTCAGCCAGTCCAACCTAGCACCCAGCCCTGGCCAAGCAACCAGACCATGGCACTAAGTGCCCCAGCCAGGCTTGGCTTCAACACCTCCAGCCACAGAGACTCCACCACCTCCCTGGGCAGCCCATTCCAATGCCAATCACTCTCTCTGACAACAACTTCCTAACAACATCCAGCCCAGACCTGCCCTGGCACAGCTTGAGGCTGTGTCCCCTTGTTCTGTTGCTGCTTGCCTGGCAGCAGAGCCCAACCCCACCTGGCTGCAGCCTCCCTGCAGGCAGCTGCAGGCAGCAATGAGCTCTGCCCTGAGCCTCCTCTGCTGCAGGCTGCACCCCCCCAGCTCCCTCAGCCTCTCCTCACAGGGCTCTGCTCCAGGCCCCTCCCCAGCCTTGCTGCCCTTCTCCAAACACCTTCCAGCACCTCAGCATCTCTCTTGAACTGAGGAGCCCAGAACTGGGCACAGCACTCAAGCTTGTCACTCAAGCAAAGCCACCCTCATGCTGGGATCAATGAGGACAAACTCATTCCAGTCAACTTTCAGTCTAGAGAAAAGCAGGCTGAGAGGAAGCCTTATCACTTTCCTTACAACTACCTGAAAGGAGCAAGGAAGGGGCCAGCCTCTTCTCTCTGATGATGTTCTGGGTTAGAGCAGATCCCTCCTCCAGTAAAGTAAATTCACTACAAGTCAACCTTTTGGAAAGTCAGAGAAAAATGAAATTGTGTCTTTGCACAGTTGAGACTAAATATAACAGTATGAGAATCATAGAATCAGTCAGGGTTGGAAAGGACCACAAGGAGCATCTAGTTCCAGCCCCCTGCCATGGGCAGGGACACCTCACGCTAGATCAGGCTGTCTAGAGCCTCATCCAGCCTGGCCTTAAGCACCTGCAGGGAGGCTGTAGCCAGGTGGGGTTGGGCTCTGCTGCCAGGCAAGCAGCAACAGAACAAGGGGACAGAGTCTCAAGCTGTGCCAGGGCAGGTCTAGGCTGGATGTTGTTAGGAAGTTGTTGTCAGAGAGAGTGATTGGCATTGGAA
This sequence comes from Pogoniulus pusillus, assembly GCF_015220805.1. NCBI lineage: Eukaryota > Metazoa > Chordata > Aves > Piciformes > Lybiidae > Pogoniulus > Pogoniulus pusillus. The sequence continues at coordinate 1,998,332 of NC_087264.1, read as the reverse complement.
TGGGCTGCCCAGGGAGGTGGTGGAGTCTGTGTGGCTGGAGGTGTTGCAGCCAAGCCTGGCTGGGGCACTTAGTGCCATGGTCTGGTTGGTTGGCCAGGGCTGGGTGCTAGGTTGGGCTGGCTGAGCTTGGAGCTCTCTTCCCACCTGGTTGATTCTATGATTCTATGATTTACAGGGTTCAAAGAAGAGGCAGTAAGCAAGCTCTAATGACCACCCAGGCCTTAACACAGCCTCCTTCGGCTGGAGCAGAGCTGCCTACTTATTCATGCAAACTCATTCTGACCTCTCTAGGCACAGGGATCTGTGGGAGATCCAAGTTGCCTGGAGGAGATTAGGCAAGAAAACTCAGGGTCTTGTATCAGCACAAGCAGCTCAGGTTGTTCCAAACATCCTGATTAATCCCCAGCTTGGCCCTGCATTGGGACAATACAGTGGCCCCTTACAGTTTGAGGGCATATGACTGGTAATGATGGGCAAAGTTCTCAGGCACTCAGGACAGCCTCCAGCTGAGCAGCCCCAGGCCAGGGAAAACCAGCACTGCATCCATCAGTCCCTTCCCAAGCCTAATCAATACTGGGCTTTGACCACATGGAAACCTTCCTTTGTCTGCCCTGTGCAGATACTAACGAGGTTGTCAAGTTGAAAGAGATGCCAGAGGGTGCTAAAAGCCCCTGTGGCTGCTGGCAGCAGCAGGAGCACTCACCTCCCATTCCCACACAGCTGCAAATGTTAGACCATGCAATTATAGCACCACCTGGGCTCATAGAATCAATCAGCTTGGAAGAGAGCTCCAGGCTCATCCAGCCCAACCTAGCACCCAGCCCTGCCCAACCAACCAGACCATGGCACTAAGTGCCCCAGCCAGGCTTGGCTTCAGCTCCTCCAGGCAGAGAGGCAACACCACCTCCCTGGGCAGCCCATTCCAAAGCCAATCACTCTCTCTGACAACAGCTTATCATAGAATCAACCAGGTTGGAAAAGACTTCCAAGATCATCCAGTCCAGCCTAGCACCCAGCCCAGCTTCCTGCTAACAGCCAGCACTGACCATTTGGCTCCCAGTTAGATTCTTCTCACCACCAGTTGCTTAGAGAAGAGCATTCCCAGGCCATCTGGTGAGCCTGTTCACCAGGGGGATGCCATGTTCCAATAAAACAGATGAGCAATGCACAACCCTTGCATGGCAGGAGAAGCCCAAGTGGTCACCCTGTAGCTTCAGGAGAGAGAGGCACCTCTGCAAAGGTGGTGTTTTTCCACTGCTATTCTCCTTCTCAATGAGGCTGCTGCAGGGACACAAATACCAACTTCCTTATCCTTATCAGCTTCGAGGGCAAAAGAAAACACAGCAGGCTGGTGACCCCAGTTAACCCCTTCCCAGGGTGTCAGCAGTGAGGTGCTTCACACACCTCAGCTGCCTGCCCTTCAGGTCACTAGGCTGTAGCTCTTCCCAGGGGTATCCATTTCTATCCTCTCCCCTCCAAAGATCCCTCACACTGACACAGATCAACAGTTGAAGGGGAAAAGGGAGGCTTGCTTATAATTGAGTTATCAGAGAACCATAGAACCAAGCAGGTTGGAAGAGAGCTCCAAGCTCAGCCAGTCCAACCTAGCACCCAGCCCTGCCCAACCAACCAGACCATGGCACTAAGTGCCCCAGCCAGGCTTGGCTTCAACACCTCCAGCCACACAGACTCCACCACCTCCCTGGGCAGCCCATTCCAATGCCAATCACTCTCTCTGACAACAACTTCCTAACAACATCCAGCCTAGACCTCCCCTGCCACAGCTTCAGACTCTGTCCCCTTCTGTTGCTGCTTGCCTGGCAGCAGAGCCCAACCCCACCTGGCTACAGCCTCCCTGCAGGCAGCTGCAGACAGCAATGAGCTCTGCCCTCAGCCTCCTCTGCTGCAGGCTGCACACCCCCAGCTCCCTCAGCCTCTCCTCACAGGGCTCTGCTCCAGGCCCCTCCCCACCCTTGCTGCCCTTCTCCAAACACCTTCCAGCACCTCAACAGCTCTGCTGAATTGAGGGGCCCAGAACTGGACACAGCACTCCAGGGGTGGCCTGAGCAGTGCTGAGCACAGGGGCAGAAGAACCTCCCTTGTCCTGCTGCCCACACTGCTCCTGAGCCAGCCCAGGATGCCATTGGCTCTGCTGCCCACCTGGGCACTGCTGCCTCAGCTTCAGCTCCTCTCTCCCAGCACCCCCAGCTCCCTCTCTGCCTGCCTGCTCTCAGCCACTCTGGCCCCAGCCTGTAGTGCTGCTTGGGGTTGTTGTGGCCAAAGTGCAGATCCCTGCCCTTGGCCTTGTTCAGTCTCATCCCATTGGCCTCTGCCCACCCATCCAGCCTGGCCAGGTCCCTCTGCAGGGCTCTCCTACCCTCCAAGAGCTCCACAGCTGCTCCTGGCTTGGTGTCATCTGCAAACTCACTGATGCTGGACTCAATCCCCTGCTCCAGATCATCACTAAAGATGCTGACCAGGACTGTGCCCAGCACTGGTCCCTGGGGCACACCACCAGTGTCTGGTTTTGCACAGTCAAGGTGCACTGAGTGCTCACCCTTACTCTCAAAGGAAACACAGTCCCTGCCCCTTTGCTCTCTTGTTTTCAAGTGCCAGCTTGCAGATTAAGCCATGTTAACCCTTAGCCATGTCTGGTTTTACCAAGACTTCCCAAGCTCACTCCCACAGCCTCTTCCCAGCCTTCTCCTGGTGCCTGGACTTGTTCACCTCAGCCCTTGCAGAGACTTGTGGCAGTGATAATCCCCCTGTTCTGAGGTTCTTTGAAATCCCTCACAGCTGCTAGGCTGATGCTTACTCAAGGAGAGGAGATGGGAGAAGTTCTCAGAGGTGTGGCCAGCAAACACAGCCCTGGAGTGGCTTAATGAGGGTTATTAGCAAGATGCTGGGGCTCATCAGATGGGGACAGGGAAAGGGAGATGCTTCAGAGATGGATTTGAGAGAGAAAGGAAGATGCTGCTGACATCACCCAAAACTCTGAGGCTCTCAGAGCCAGCAGTCACCAGCTTCAGGCCGAGGCACACCTGACCCTGTGCCAAAAGCTTTCCCCTTGACTGCTAAGTCCATCTGCAGTGCTGTCCCCAAGACCTGCTCCTGCAACATGGACAATGGAGCAAAATCTGCTCTGCAGAGCCCACTCAGAGGAAGAGGAGGAGCTGACTTGCCTGGGTGCTCTCCATCCTGTGGAGATGGATGCCAGAGATAGAGATATGGGGGTGCATCTCCAGCAGACTAGGAGCATGTGCTACATCCAGGGCCCCTCTTCAAGTACCAGTATGTACATCCCAGGACCACCCCTTCTCAGGGAGCTGATGTGCAAAGTCCCAACCTGCCTGGCCAAAAGGAACCAGCAGCTCTCCATCCCCCATGGTTTTTGTGCCTGCAGCCCTGATGACACTGGATGAAGTTCCATGTGTGCTTGCCTCTGAGCTCTGGGATGGCTTCCAAATGGCACAAGGGGGTCAGCTCCAATGTGCAGCTGCCTCTGGCTGATACAGGGCAAAGCTAACAGCCTCCAGCCCCTGAAACAAATTCAATCACATCCAGTGCCCAGGTCTTTCTGCTCTGGTGTCTGCAAATAACCAGAAATCACATCAAGAAAAGACTGGATGAGGCACTTGGTGCCATGGTCTGGTTACTTGGCCAGGGCTGGGGGATAGGTTGGACTGGATGAGCTTGGAGGTCTCTTCCAACCTGGTTGATTCTATGATCTATGGGTGACACCAAACTGGAGAGGAACATGGACTGCTTATGGGTTGCCCCTGCCTCCCAAGCAACTCATCAATGAGCAGCACTTTGCCTTTCCCAGCTTTCAGGGGCTGTGTTGGAGGCAAGATCCAGAGGTAAACCCTACAGAAAACTGGGTTAGGGACTGGGACATCCCCATGGCTCATCCCTAGGGTGTCCCCCAGGGATCAGTGCTGGGGCCAGTCCTGTTCAACAGCTTCATCAATGCCATCGATGAGGGCACAGACAGAGTCTGCTCAGCAGGTTTGCTGCTGACACCAAGCTGGGAGGCTTGGCTGAGACAGCTGCAGGCTGTGCTGCCATCCACAGAGCCCTGGGCAGACAGAGCTGGGCACAGAGGGACCAGATGGGGATCAACAAGGACAAGTGCAGAGTCCTGCACCTGGGGAGGGATAATAAACTGCATCAGTACAGGCTGGGAGGTGACTGCTGGAGAGCAGCCCTGTGGAGAGGGACCTGGGGGTGCTGGTGGAGAACATCCATGGCACAGCAATGTGCCCTTGTGGCCAAGAGGCCAATGGGATCCTGGGGTGTATTAGCAGGAGTGTGTCCAGCAGAGCAAGGGAGGTTCTGCTCCCCCTCTACTCTGCCCTGCTGAGACCTCATCTTGAATACTGCCTTCAGTTTTGGTCTCCCCAGCTTAAGAGGGTCAGGGACCTGCTGGAGAGGGTCCAGTGGAGGGCTAAAAGGATGATGAGGGGACTGGAGGGCATGGCTGATGAGGAGAGGCTGAGGGACCTGGGGCTGCTTAGTCTGGAGAAGAGAAAACCGAGAGGGGATTTGATCAATGTTTATAAGTATCTGAAGGCTGCCAGGAGGGGGGAACAGGCTCTGCTCACTGCTGCCTGGGATAGGACAAGCAGCAATGGATGGAAGCTGCAGCACAGGAGGTTCAAGCTCAGCACAAGGGGGAACTTCTTTCCTGTAAGGGTCCCAGAGCCCTGGCACAGGCTGCCCAGAGAGGCTGTGGAGTCTGCTTCTCTGGAGCCTTTCCAGGCCTGTCTGGATGTGTTCCTCTGTGCTCTGTGTTAGATAGGATTGTCCTGCTCTGGCAGGGGGGTTGGACTGGATGATCTCCTTGGGTCCCTTCCACCCCCTAGCATCCTGTGAGCTGTGCTTCAGTGTATGTATATATACTTGCTCCTCTACTCTGCTCTCAAGAGACCTCACCTCTAGCACTGTGCCAGCACCAGGACATGGATGTGTTGGAGAGGGTGCAGAGCAGGACCACAAAAGGAATCAGAGGATAGTTCTTAATCCAAGGGGATGCCCCAAAAAGGACCACTGGCATGGGATAAGGCTGTCCTTGCCTGCCCATAAAGGTGTGGAGGAGCAAGGTGGTTATTTGCAAAGGCAGAAGAAATGGATCCTCAAAACACTTGTATCACTGTGAGATAATCTGCATCACCCTGCCAAGGGTGGAGATAGGATCCTGTCAGTTGGTGGACAGCACTATCACTGACCCAGGCTTCTCCCCAACATCACTTGCCATGCTTGAGCAGCAAAGGAAATGCCTCAGCCACCCAAAGCACACTTTGCAGCCCCCACAAAGCTCTTCCAAGCCTTTTTGTTTTCACATTCCTGCCAGCAAGGCCCCATCCACTTTAACACCCTTCTGAAAGGGCATGTGGCAGGCACAGAAACTGCAAACGAGGAGGTGGCCACCTGCTCCTGCACAAAGCAAACCACATTAGTGCAGGGCAAAAGGCCACCACCACCCCAGCTGCCTGCTGCTGCCCACACTGCCAAGAGGACAGATTCACTCTGTGCTGGGTCAAGAACTGGCTGGATGGCAGAGCCCAGACAGTGGTGGTGAATGGTGCCACATCCAGCTGGCAGCTGTCACTAGTGGTGTGCCCCAGGGGTCAGTGCTGGGCACAGTCCTGTTCAATATCTTTAGTGATGATCTGGAGCAAGGGATTGAGTCCAGCAGCAGTAAGTCTGCAGATGACACCAAGATAGGAGCAGCTGTGGAGCTGTTGGAGGGTAGCAGAGCACTGCAGAGGGACCTGGCCAGGCTGGATGGGTGGGCAGAGGCCAATGGGATGAGACTGAAGAAGGCCAAGTGCAGGGTTCTGCACTTTGGCCACAACAACCCCAAGCAGCACTACAGGCTGGGGCCAGAGTGGCTGAGAGCAGGCAGGCAGAGAGGGAGCTGGGGGTGCTGAGAGAGAGGAGCTGGAGATGAGGCAGCAGTGCCCAGGTGGGCAGCAGAGCCAATGGCATCCTGGGCTGGCTCAGGAGCAGTGTGGGCAGCAGGACAAGGGAGGTTCTTGTGCCCCTGTGCTCAGCACTGCTCAGGCCACCCCTGGAGTGCTGTGTCCAGTTCTGGGCTCATCACTTCAAGAGAGATGTTGAGGTGCTGGAAGGTGTTTGGAGAAGGGCAGCAAGGCTGGGGAGGGGCCTGGAGCAGAGCCCTGTGAGGAGAGGCTGAGGGAGCTGGGGGTGTGCAGCCTGCAGCAGAGGAGGCTCAGGGCAGAGCTCATTGCTGTCTGCAGCTGCCTGCAGGGAGGCTGTAGCCAGGTGAGGTTGGGCACTTAGTGCCATGGTCTGGTTGCTTGGCCAGGGCTGGGTGCTAGGTTGGGCTGGATGAGATTGGAGCTCTCTTCCAACCTGGTTGATTCCATGATTCTAAGTGCCCCAGCCAGGCTTGGCTTCACACAGACTCCACCACCTCCCTGGGCAGCCCATTCCAATGCCAGTCACTCTCTCTGGCAGGAACTTCCTAACAACATCCAGCCTAGACCTCCCCTGGCACAGCTTCAGACTCTGTCCCCTTCTTCTGGTGCTGCTTGCCTGGCAGCAGAGCCCAACCCCACCTGGCTACAGCCTCTCTGCAGGCAGCTGCAGGCAGCAATGAGCTCTGCCCTGAGCCTCCTCTGCTGCAGGCTGCACACCCCCAGCTCCCTCAGCCTCTCCTCACAGGGCTCTGCTCCAGGCCCCTCCCCAGCCTTGCTGCCCTTCTCCAAACACCTTCCAGCACCTCCACATCACCTTCCTCCTACAAACCATCCATCCCTTAGCACATACAGCCAGGGCCTGGATTTTTCAGCCTGTCCATCCCAAGTCCCTCACCCACTTCTCTCCTCCACCTCCCCAAAGAGCAGAAGGAGCTGTGAGCTGGTGCCTGGGGCTGTGCCGGTCAGGCATGGGGCAGAGCAGTGCAAAGCTCAGTTAATTACCGGTGGCAGAGCTCCTGCTCATGCTGAAGTTTGGGAGAAGAGAACAATCAGGCCTATTGACCAGACTACAAGGGGTGCAAAGTGTTTCCTCTGAACCATGTGAGGGCAAATTGTTGGGAGTAGACGGCTCTGAATTCAAATGCTCGTTGCCATGGGGATGGGATAACAGCCCCCCCCCCCAGCCCCCATTCAAAGGTGCCACACAAGAAGCCTTCTATTTGCCACAATCAGGCTTTTAGCTCAAGCCACACTTTATAAAGGGAGGGGAGAGGGGGAAAAATAATCTAGGGATTCATATCACTGCTGACCTTTCCCAGCACAACAGAGCAGAAAGGACCCAGGTACCGTGGCTGGAGAAAGAACTTGAGGTGCATGGATGGGCAGACAGATGTGCTCTGCAGGTCACTGTGGCCAGGCAAGCTGCAACAGAAGAAGGGGACACAGTCTGGAGTTGTACCAGGGGAGGTCTAGGCTGGATGTTGTTAGGAAGTTGTTGTCAGAGAGAGTGATTGGCATTGGAATGGGCTGCCCAGGGAGGTGGTGGAGTCTGTGTGGCTGGAGGTGTTGAAGCCAAGCCTGGCTGGGGCACTTAGTGCCATGGTCTGGTTGCTTGGCCAGGGCTGGGTGCTAGGTTGTGCTGGCTGAGCTTGGAGCTCTCTACCAACCTGGTTGATTCTATGGGTGACAACTGCCACAGGTCACAGCCAGGCACCAAGCACCAGACTCCAGCATGGGGCCAAGCAAAAGCACTGCTGGTTGTTATTTGAAGGAAAGGAAAAGCTTCTCCTCGTTGTTGCTATGCATGGAAAGTCAGAGGCCCACCTCATGTCACTTGCCTGAGTCCAAACTGGACTATTGTACCCCCTGAAACCACCACCAGCTGCCCTCCTCCAACCTCTAGGACTTTTCTGCCCTTGGCAAGTGGTTGCCCTAAAGACATGAAGGACCAGGTTCAACTTCTCCCAGAGCCAAGCACCATCAAACTAGGTGTGGGATCCTCCATCTCATTGCACCTCTTCCCCTACACAAACCTTTGGAGGTCTCTCCAATAGCTACAAACAGCTGCCAGAGCAGCATCACCTGGAGCAGATCACACAGGAATGCATCCAGGTGGTTCTTGAATACCTCCAGAGAGGAAGAGTCCACAGCCTCCCTGGGCAGCCTGTGCCAGGGCTCTGTCACCCTCGCAGGGAGAAAATCCTCCCTCAGGGTCACAGGGAACTTCCTATGCCTCAAATATGCTAAACCTGATTTCTTGGATCCTGCTAATGGCAACCTGCTTCAAACCCCTGGAACACAGAATAGAATCTTAGAACCAGGCAGGGCTGGAAGGGACCACAGGGAGCAGCCAGTTCCAACTCCCTGCCATGCCCAGGGACACCCTACCCTAGAGCAGGCTGCACACAGCCTCAGCCAGCCTGGCCTCAAACACCTCCAGCCATGGGGCCTCAGCCACCTCCTTGGGCAACCCAGTCCAGCCTCTCACCACTCTCCTGCTCAACAACTTCCTCCTCACCTCCAGCCTCACTCTCCCCACCTCCAGCTTTGCTCCATTCCCCCACTCCTGGCACTCCCTCACAGCCTCAGAAGTCCCTCCCCAGCTTTTTTGTATCATAGAATCAAGCAGGTTGGAAGAGAGCTCCAAGCTCCTGCAGTCCAACCTAGCACCCAGCCCTGGCCAATCAACCAGACCATGGCACTAAGTAGGTCCCCTTCAGATCCTGGCAGGCCACAAGAAGGTCACCTGGGAGCCTCCTCTGCTCCAGCCTGCACAGCCCCAACTCTTTCAGTCTGTGCTCACAGGAGAAGTGCTCCCAGCTCATACCAAGGGAAAAGAGCAGCACCCCCTCACCCAAAACCAAACCCTGCTGTCAGAGGACTGGGAAGGTGAAGCCTTTGGGCAAGGTCTGCTCATTTACTTAGAGCTGTCAGATCTGGGTCTAAAATTAGCTGTGGCATCAGCAGCTGCTGCATGAGCCATTGGCTGGGCTTCTGCTGACAGGGGCTGGGGAAGGGTTTGTAGAAGAGATGAAGTCAGTTCCCAGGAGCTGCTGAAACATGTCAGGAATTTCTGGCACAAATCCTGCAGGCTCTGTTTACATGTGGGGCTGCAAACACAGCACCAGTGCTTGTGCAGGGTGTAATGGTGGTTCTCTGCAAGGGCTTCTGTTCAGCCAGGGGAGCTGCTTGCCTCAGGACACCAGCGTTAGGTGGGCTCCAGGGAGCAGGCAGTAAGCTCATGGTGCTAGCAAAGGACCTGGGACCCACGTGTGGCTGAGGCCATAGAATCATAGAACCAAGCAGGTTGGAAGAGAGCTCCAAGCTCATGCAGCCCAACCTAGCACCCAGCCCTGGCCAAGCAACCAGACCATGGCACTAAGTGCCCCAGCCAGGCTTGGCTTCAACACCTCCAGCCACACAGACTCCACCACCTCCCTGGGCAGCCCATTCCAATGCCAATCACTCTCTCTGCCAACACTTCATCGAGTCAGTCATCAGCAAGTTTGCAGATGACACCAAGCTGGGGGCAGATGTGGCTGGGTTGGAGGGCAGAAGGGCTCTGCAGCAGGACCTTGACCACCTGGACAGATGGGCAGAGTCCAAGGAGATGGCTTCAATAGCTCCAAGTGCAGGGTGCTGCACTTTGGCCACAACAACCCCATGCAGAGATACAGGCTGGGGTCAGAGTGGCTGGAGAGCAGCCAGACAGAGAGGGATCTGGGGGTACTGATTGATACCCACCTGAACATGAGCCAGCAGTGTGCCCAGGTGGCCAAGAGAGCCAGTGGCATCCTGGCCTGCATCAGGAATGGTGTGGCCAGCAGGAGCAGGGAGGTCATTCTGCCCCTGTACTCTGCACTGGTTAGACCACACCTTGAGTGCTGTGTTCAGTTCTGGGCCCCCCAGTTTAGCAGGGACATTGAGATGCTTGAGCGTGTCCAGAGAAGGGCAACGAGGCTGGGGAGAGGCCTTGAGCACAGCCCTACGAGGAGAGGCTGAGGGAGCTGGGATTGGTTAGCCTGGAGAAGAGGAGGCTCAGGGGAGACCTTATTGCTGTCTGCAACTACCTGAGGGGTGGTTGTGGCCAGGAGGAGGTTGCTCTCTTCTCTCAGGTGGCCAGCACCAGAACAAGAGGACACAGCCTCAGGCTGTGCCAGGGGAGATTTAGGCTGGAGGTGAGGAGAAAGTTCTTCCCTGAGAGAGTCATTGGACACTGGAATGGGCTGCCCGGGGAGGTGGTGGAGTCGCCGTCCCTGGAGCTGTTCAAGGCAGGACTGGACGTGGCACTTGGTGCTGCCTCAGCTTCCACCTACTATCTACCAGTACCCCCAGTTCCCTTTCCTCCTGGCTGCTTTCCAGCCACTCTGGCCCCAGCCTGTAGCAGTGCTTGGGGTTGTTGTGGCCAAAGTGCCATCCTGTGATGAGTGGGGGGAATGGAGCAAAGCTGGAGGTGGGGAGAGTGAGGCTGGAGGTGAGGAGGAAGTTGTTGAGCAGGAGAGTGGTGAGAGGCTGGAATGGGTTGCCCAGGGAGGTGGTTGAGGCCCCATGGCTGGAGGTGTTTGAGGCCAGGCTGGCTGAGGCTGTGTGCAGCCTGCTCTAGGGTAGGGTGTCCCTGGGTATGGCAGGGGGGGTTGGAACTGGCTGCTCCTTGTGGTCCCTTCCAGCCCTGACTGATTCTGTGATACTGATTGGAAGAGACCTTTCCCACCACTGAGTCCCACCACTGACCAAGCACTCCCTGGCCAGCACAGTCCCTGAGCACCACGTCCTGTCTCTGAACTCTCTCCAGCAGTGGGGACACCAGCACAGCCCTGGGCAGGCTGTTTCAGGGCTTGACAACCCTTTCCATGAACTACTTTTTTTCCCCAATACCCAACTTAAACCTCCCTTGGCACAACTTGAAACCATTTCCTCTCCTCTTGTCACTTGTCCTGAAAGAGAACAATCTCCAACCTGCTCCAAACTCTTCTCAGGGAGTTGTAGAGAGTAAGAACGTCTCTCCCTCAGCCTTGTTTCCTCCAGTCTAAACAATCTCTGTTCTCTCAGCTGCTCCTCAGAAGATTTATCCTATAGACAGACCTAGAGTAGCCCTAACTGCACAGACAGAAGCCTCCTGCAGAGCCAAGGCTGCCTGCACCGACTGCTCCCACGTCTGGTAACCAAGCAACTTGAAGCCAGGTAGGAAGAGATGTGAATCATCCAAACCCTCCCGAGCTAGCAGGACACACACCCCCAGCCCTATCAGTGCTCTGTGCTAGGTGCAAATATGTCAGAGGATTAATGAAGATGTCCTTCATGAAGTGTTGTGCTGCATCCAGGGAAAGACACTGGACAGTTGTGGTGCTGTGTGTTTATTGACTGTCACATGGGACCCATCAAGAGCCACCTTGGCAAGGAGAAACATAGGGTATGGAGTTGGGAATGTTGTCTTCTGTCAAGGAGCAACCTGTTTTAAATGTCTGCCTACCATGCAGGAGACCTCATTCTCTGCAGTCAGCAACAAGGCTGCTGTTTGGCCACAACAACTCCGAGCAGCTCTACAGGCTGGGGACAGAGTTGCTGAGAGCAGCCAGGCAGAAAGGGAGCTGGGGGTGGTGGGAGAGAGGAGCTGAAGCTGAGGCAGCAGTGCCCAGGTGGGCAGCAGAGCCAATGGCATCCTGGGCTGGCTCAGGAGACCTCCAAGCTCAGCCAGTCCAACCTAGCACCCAGCCCTGCCCAACCAACCAGACCATGGCACTAAGTGCCCCAGCCAGGCTTGGATTCAACACCTCCAGCCACACAGACTCCACCACCTCCCTGGGCAGCCCATTCCAATGCCAATCACTCTCTCTGACAACAACTTCCTAACAATATCCAGCCTAGACCTCCCCTGGCACAGCTTCAGACTCTGTCCCCTTCTTCTGTTGCTGCTTGCCTGGCAGCAGAGCCCAACCCCACCTGGCTACAGCCTCCCTGCAGGCAGCTGCAGGCAGCAATGAGCTCTGCCCTGAGCCTCCTCTGCTGCAGGCTGCACCCCCCCAGCTCCCTCAGCCTCTCCTCACAGGGCTCTGCTCCAGGCCCCTCCCCACCCTTGCTGCCCTTCTCCAAACACCTTCCAGCACCTCAACATCTCTCTTGAATTGAGGGGCCCAGAACTGGACACAGCACTCCAGGGGTGTCTTGAGCAGTGCTGAGCACAGGGACAGGGTAACCTCCCTCATCCTCCCAGCCACACTGCTCCTGAGCCAGCCCAGTGGCAGCAGTGGCAGCACAGGAGCAGCCTCCCCTTCCCAGAGAGACTAACAAAAGGGTTTGCTATTATCAGGTTATTGCTCCCCATTTCCCTTAACTGAGGAGGTGCACCTCCATCCCCTAAACTTCAAGGGTGACAACAATCAGCACAGCAAGGCTCCACTGCTCTGCTCACCTCTCCCCTTCAGGAAGCAGAAGATCTAAGGCAGCAGTGATGACTCCAAAAGGCAGCTTAGCAGGGTGGAGGCTGCCAGACCCCTCTCCAGCCGCCCTGTGCTCTTGTAATGAGCAGCTTAGCAGAGAACACATATGTGGGGCCCTTTAAAGGGGAATAGTTATTAAAAATACATCAATATCTCACTGCTGGGGTGCACATGTGGCTTGTTAATGAGAGACACACACACCCCCACCCCTCCACCAGCACCACCTTCCCCAGCTGGCTTTTGTCCCCGGCAAACACGGCAGAGAAGATGAAACAGCAGCTGGCAGAGCTGGGGGTAGCCTGCACACTGAGATGAAAACAAAAAGAAGGGGGGAAAAAAGGCAGAGGGGGAATGCTACAGCAGCCCATTGCTGGCCATGGGACCAGGAGAGCTGAGACAATGGCAAAATGTGGGTTTAGGGAGGAAAAGATCAGCCTGTAGGATGCTAAGTGAGGTTGGCAAGGGTCCTGCGCTCAGGTCACAAAACCCCCGTGGGTGCTGCAGGCTTGAGGGGCTGGAAAGTTGCCAGGCAGAAAGGGATCTGAGGGTGTTGGTTGACAGTAGGCTGAACACGAGCCAGTGTGCACCCAGGTGTTCCAGAAGGCAAGCAGCATCCTGGCCTGGATCAGCAATAACGTGGCCAGAAGGAGCAGGGCAGTGATTGATCCCCGCGCTCAGCACTGGTGAGGCTGCAGCCAACAGGATGCTCCTTAATCCAGCACTAGCACCCAACCACTGCAGCCCAACACAATCAGAGTCAAACATCCACCTTGGCAAAGCTCCTCAGGATCACCAAGCCCAACCTAGAACCCTACTCTACAAGAGTCACCTTAAAACATAGCCCTTGGCACCACATAGGATCAGAGAATCAGGCAGGTTGGAAGAGAGCTCCAAGCTCAGCCAGCCCAACCTAGCACCCAGCCCTGCCAAGCAACCAGACCATGGCACTAAGTGCCCCAGCCAGGCTTGGCTTCAACACCTCCAGGCACAGAGACTCCACCACCTCCCTGGGCAGCCCATTCCAATGCCAATCACTCTCTCTGACGACAACTTCCTAACAACATCCAGCCTAGACCTCCCCTGGCACAGCTTGAAACTGTGTCCCCTTCTTCTGTTGCTGGCTGCCTGGCAGCAGAGCTCAACCCCACCTGGCTACAGCCTCCCTGCAGGCAGCTGCAGACAGCAATGAGCTCTGCCCTGAGCCTCCTCTTCTGCAGGCTGCACACCCCCAGCTCCTGTTCCAGTTTGTAGCCATTGATCCTTGTCCTATTCCTGTGGACCACTGAAAAGAGATTGGCCCTATCCACAAGGGAGGCTGGATGTTGTTAGGAAGTTGTTGTCAGAGAGAGTGATTGGCATTGGAATGGGCTGCCCAGGGAGGTGGTGGAGTCTCTGTGCCTGGAGGTAAAGAAAAGCCTGGCTGGGGCACTTAGTGCTGTTCTCCAGGCCCTTCCCCAGCCTTGCTGCCCTTCTCCAAACACCTTCCAGCACCTCAACATCTCTCTTGAATGCAGGAGCCCAGAACTGGACACAGCACTCAAGGGGTGGCCTGAGCAGTGCTGAGCAGAGGGGCACAAGAACCTCCCTTGTCCTGCTGGCCACCACATCCTAAGGACTCTTAAACACAGCCAGGCTGGGTGACTCCAGCACCTCCCTGGGCAGCTCATTCCAGTCCCTGACCACTCTCTCTGTGACAAACTTTTTCCTCATGTCCAATCTAAACCTCCCCAGCCTCAGCCTGAGGCCATTCCCCCTTGTTCTGTCTCCAATGAGCTGTGAGCAGAGCCCAGCAGCAGCCTCTCCACTGGGTCCCTTCAGGTAGCTGTAGGCAGCACTGAGCTCTGCCCTCAGCCTCCTCTGCTTCTAACTAACCCTCCCCAGCTCCCTCAGTCGCAGTTGGAGCTTTAGGACAAACATCCTGCAGAAGACCACTGACTGCTCAGGAGTCCAAGCCCTGCTCTCCCTGGCTTTATCACACCAGGGACCAAGGGCACAGACCCAGGCATTCCCAAAGGAGCTCTGCTTTTCCTCTGGGAGGGGAGGCAATGCCTAACAACTGGCTGAAGGCTGCTGCTGTCCCCATTCAGCCTTGAGGATGCAGCGAAGCATCTCCACCACGCAGGGAAGCAGCAGCACTTCTGACTGTGGCTGTTGTGCTTCCTCAGCCAATTGACAGCTGCAACCAGGGAATTAACAATGGCCAGCAGGGCCTGGCACTGCTGATACCCACACCCTCCCTCTGCTCCTGAAACATTTAGTGGCTGTAAAGAACTCTATCCCAGGGCCTGGTGCAGCTCAGGTTGTTCTTGATGGGGTTGGATTAGGTTTAAGCTAATTTGCTTAAGCAGGGAATCAGATCTTTGAGGATGGCCCCAGGCACCACTGATGTCCCACTGAAAGGTGGCTGGCTCTGAATGCAGGCTCTGGAGGGAGGAGGGGGCTGAGGGTGAACTCATTGCTGGTTATAAATATGTAAAGGCTGAATGCCAAAGCTCAGAGCACAGAGGAACACATCCAGACAGGCCTGGAAAGGCTCCAGAGAAGGAGACTCCACAGCCTCTCTGGGCAGCCTGTGCCAGGGCTCTGGGACCCTTACAGGAAAGAAGTTCCCCCTTGTGTTGAGCTGGAACCTCCTGTGCTGCAGCTTCCATCCATTGCTGCTTGTCCTATCCCAGGCAGCAGTGAGCAGAGCCTGTCCCCCCCTCCTGACCCCCAGCCCTCAGATCCTTATAAACATTGTTTAAATCCCCTCTGAGTCTTCTCTTCTCCAGACTAAGCAGCCTCAGATCCCTCAGCCTCTCCTCACCAGGCAGCCCTCCTGTCCCCTCATCATCCTTATAGCCTCTGCTGGACTCTCTCCAGCAGATCCTTGTCCCTCTTAGAATCATAGAATCAAGCAGGTTGGAAGAGAGCTCCAAGCTCAGCCAGTCCAACCTAGCACCCAGCCCTGGCCAAGCAACCAGACCATGGCATTAAATGCCTCATCCAGGCTTTTCTTGAACACCTCCTTCAACTGGGGAGCCCAAAACTGAAGGCAGTGTTCAAGATGAGGTCTCACCAGGACAGAGGCAGAGGAGAACCTCCCTTCACCTGCTGATGAGTCTCAACCTGCTATGGGTTGACTGTTGGTGAGGAAAAGCTCTGTCCTTGTGATCTGGAAAAGGCAGAAGGAAACATCACAGATCAGCCAGGAGGTCAGCTGCTTGCTCCCACCATAGGAAGGGGGCAAGGGGCAGCTCACACCTCCCCCAGACTCACTTCCAGTCTGATACAGGTCAGCCAGGCTGATGCTTGTCTCATCTTGCAGCCCCAAGCCACCAAGAACAGACTCACAGAATCATACTGATTGGAGGGAGATCTTCACAGCCATGCTCAGTGGTGCCCAGGGACAGGACAAGGGGCACTGGGTGGGAGTGACAGGACTGGGGGCAAGGGGTGGAAGTGACAGGACTGGGGGCAATGGGAGGAAGTGACAGGACTGGAGGGAAGCTCCCAGGCAAAGGAAGCTCCACATAAACATGAGGAGGAATTTTTTCCCCTGCCAGGGTGAGTGAACCCTGGAACAGGCTGCCCAGGGCAGGAAATCCACCTGGATGCATTCCAGAGTGATCTGGTTTAGGTGATCCTGCTCTGGCAGGGGGGGGTTGGACTGGATGAGCTTTGGAGGTCCTCTCCAGCCCCTAAGGTTCTGTGATTCTGTGAAGTGGTCTTGGGCTATTCATTCTATCCTATTCTATTCTATCCCATTCTATTCTTTTCTATCCTATCCCATTCTATCCTATCTTATCCCATTCTATTCCATCCCATCCTATCCCATTCTATTCTTTTCTATCCTATCCCATTATATCCCATTCTATCCTTTCCTATCCCATTCTATCCTTTCCTATCCCATTCTATCCTTTCCTATCCCATTCTATCCTTTCCTATCCCATTCTATCCTTTCCTATCCAGCCTTGGTGAGATGATGATGGGAGTTGAATACAAACTGTGAGCACAGCACCAGGGTAAGGCTCCTGACCCTCCCTGAGCCTCCATCCATCTCAAGGCTTTTGGTCCCAGAGTGACACAGGACACAAGGCTGTATTTTCTAGACTCCAGGGATGGTTTGGGTTGGAAGGGAACTTCCAGCATCACCCAGAGCAATCCCCTGCAGTCAGCATGAACATGTTCAACAACTAGCTCAGGTTGTTCAGAACCCCATCTAACTGATCTGGAATGTTCCACAGGTGGGGCATCCACCACCTTTCTGAGCAACCTCTTCCTATTCTGAGAGGGAATTTGGCAACCCCAAAGCATTGCTAGGGGCCAGTCTGAGGAGCAAAAGCCCACAGGACCCCTCAGCACATCCAAGCTGGATACTAACCCTAAATTTCTAGATGTTAACAGGATGAAATTTATTATAACCTAAAGCTGTTTGCCCAGCATCTAAAGGAGAGGCTGAAGTTCAGGGGTCAACAGGGTGCAGAGAGCTGCCCAAGTGCTGGGGTATGAACCTTACCTCTCCTGCAGAGCAAAGGTAAATGCCTGGCCCTGGGCCACATGGTGCAAGAATGCAGAGCACTGCAAAGAGAAAAAGGGGGAGGGAAATTTACAGCACAAAAACATCTTCAGCAACAGTTCTGGAGCCCCTGGGACAAGAGGGATGTGGAGATGCTGGAGAGTGTCCAGAGCAGGGCCAGGAGGATGCTGAGAGGCTGCAGCAGCTCTGCTGTGAGCACAGACTGAAAGAGTTGGGGCTGTGCAGGCTGGAGCAGAGGAGACTCCCAGGGGACCTTCTTGTGGCCTTCCAGCATCTGAAGTGGGCTACAAAAAAGCTGGGGAGGGACTTTTGAGGCTGTGAGGGAGTGCCAGGAGTGGGGGGAATGGAGCAAAGGTGGAGGTGGGGAGAGTGAGGCTGGAGGTGAGGAGGAAGTTCCTGAGCAGGAGAGTGGTGAGAGGCTGGACTGGGTTGCCCAGGGAGGTGGTTGAGGCCCCATGGCTGGAGGTGTTTGAGGCCAGGCTGGCTGAGGCTGTGTGCAGCCTGCTCTAGGGTAGGGTGTCCCTGGGCATGGCAGGGGAGGTGGCACTGGCTGCTCCTTGTGGTCCCTTCCATCCCTGACTGATTCTGTGATTGCAGATGGGGTCCCAACAGAGCAGAGTGGCAGAATCCCCTCCCTCCACACTGCTTTGGGTGCACCCCTGGGCACAGCTGTGGGCTCTGAGCACATCAACGATCTCCATCAGAACCCTCTGGCATAACCAGCAAAGGGCAGAGCCCTGCCAGACTCAGCCTAGCAAGACCCTCAGTGACCATCCAACGACTCAAGAGAATCCAGAGCTGGCTGCCAGCAGCACTGTGAGAGCTGCAGGAGAAGCCCCAAGGGCTCAGGGCGAGCAAGGGGCACTGCGGTGCCGGCGCTGGCACAGCAGCCCCGCATCAGCAGCAGCCCCGGGGAGCAGCCACAGCTGCCTCACCGCACGGGGGGGTTAAGCCAAACCCCCCGAGTCCCCCAGGGCTGAATTAAAGCTGCATGAGGTCTCTGTCCTGAGTGCCACCAACGCAGAGCGGGGCGAGGCAGCGCCCGAGCGAACCCAGCAGCCGCTCGCTGCCAGGCCAGCGACCTCCGCTGGGCGCAGCTGGCAAAGGGGGCAGCTTTGTGCCTGGGGACCAAGAAGAGGCGGCAGGACCCCAGCGAGGACAGGCAGGCGGCTCAGAGCCCTGCCGGCGGCTCCTGTGAGCGCTGCGCAGGGGCTGCTGCAGGGCAGGCGGGCAGAGAAGCGGCTGGGCAGGCAGCGCCGCGGAGCGCTCCGCAGCATCCCACGCGTAGCTCCCCGCAGCATCCCACGCGTAGCTCCCCGCAGCATCCCACGCGTAGCTCCCCGCAGCGTCCCACGCGTAGCTCCCCGCAGCGTCCCACGCGTAGCTCCCCGCAGCATCCCACGCGTAGCTCCCCGCAGCATCCCACTCGTAGCGCTCCGCAGCATCCCACGCGTAGCTCCCCGCAGCATCCCACGCGTAGCTCCCCGCAGCGTCCCACGCGTAGCTCCCCGCAGCGTCCCACGCGTAGCTCCCCGCAGCATCCCACGCGTAGCTCCCCGCAGCATCCCACGCGTAGCGCTCCGCAGCATCCCACGCGTAGCTCCCCGCAGCACACATCACCCCCGGCCGCACGGCCGAGAGAGAGCAGAAGCCATGGGGGCAGCCGAGCGGCCCTGCCTGGGCTCCTCCCGCACACAGCATCTCGTATCCTTCGGCTACTGCCTCCCTCTAGCGCGCCTGAGCCCCAGCCTGCCCCGGCTCCGGCTGGGACCAAGGGCTGGAGCCCTGTGCAGGAGCAGGGGCTCGACCTTGGCGCTGATGGATCAGCTCCCCACCCACGCCGCTGCTTTTGTGGCCTCCACCACCGACCTCAGCAGATGCTCAGAGCAGGAGGGAGTTCTGAGTGACCAAAGCAGGGAGCTAAAGCCTCCCAAATCTGAGAGACAGCTGCCAGCAGCTGCAGTGGAAGGGCTGGAGAGGACAGAGAGATGGAACAGCTTCCATCCCCCTTCCCCCTGCTCCTAGAGCACCTCCCTAACACCTCCCTTCACTGAGAGCATTAGAGTTTGCTCAACTGAGTTTCTGAGGGGGTCTTCCCACAGCTACCTTTTAGCTTCTCTGTGCCAGGGCTGGGGGGAATGGAGCAAAGCTGGAGGTGGGGAGAGTGAGGCTGGAGGTAAGGAGGAAGTTGTTGAGCAGAAGAGTGGTGAGAGGCTGGACTGGGCTGCCCAGGGAGGTGGTTGAGGCCCCATGGCTGGAGGTGTTTGAGGCCAGGCTGGCTGAGGCTGTGTGCAGCCTGCTCTAGGGTAGGGTGTCCCTGGGCATGGCAGGGGGGTTGGAACTGGCTGCTCCTTGTGGTCCCTTCCAGCCCTGACTGATTGTAGGATTTCCTAAAGCAAAATAAACCCCTGCACTTCCAAAACAAAAGGTCTCACCCTCTCCTGGAAGGATTCCTGCCAAGAGAGAAAGGGAATGGCACTGCAGGTATCTCTCCTTTAAAACCAAACACTGCAGCACTTCACCCCTGCTCAGCAACTTAGAATCATAGAAACAACAAGGTTGGAAGAGATCTCCAAGCTCAGCCAGCCCAACCTAGCACCCAGCCCTGCCCAACCAACCAGACCATGGCACTAAGTGCCCCAGCCAGGCTTGGCTTCAACACCTCCAGCCACACAGACTCCACCACCTCCCTGGGCAGCCCATTCCAATGCCAATCACTCTCTCTGACAACAACTTCCTAACAACATCCAGCCTAGACCTGCCCTGGCACAGCTCCAGACTGTGTCCCCTTCTTCTGTTGCTGCTTGCCTGGCAGCAGAGCCCAACCCCACCTGGCTACAGCCTCCCTGCAGGGGGTTAACAGAAAATGCAGAGCCTAGAGACATGGCCAGCTTTCCACTCCATGTTCATCCTGCCTTTGCTCCTCCAAAGGCTCTTCAGGCACTGCTGTCCCTTCCAGCTGCATTTGTTTCTTGAACAGCATTTGCAAAGCCATCTTTGTGAGCAAAGAGGGGCATCATTTCACCTGGAGAGCCCAGTTCCCAGTGGGGCATCACCTGTGCCAAGCTCCAGCTGAGCTGTTGGAGAGGACAGCAAGCTGCTCTCAACCTGCTCTGCCTCCAGGGCACCACAGAGGGAACAGACACAGGTCAGTCAACACTGCTCCCCCTGGTAGCTGTGACCCCTCTCTCACCTACCACCAGTCTTCCCAGCAGCTTTCAAAGCAACTGCCCCACCCGAGCGCAGGGAAAGAGGCTCACGATGGAGGGAACTGACAGCTGCCCCTCTCTGCCTGCTCTCCCACCAGCAGCGAGCATGGCACGACACACAGGAAGGCTCTGAGCAGCCCTAGCCTGGGTACAGACACATGCTGGGAGAATCCCATGGGAAGGGCACAGCTCAGCTCAGCATGGATGGAGCAATGTGTGCCGTGTAGATGGTAGGGAAGATAAATGGAAGTGTGAATGGGAGGAGTGGGGGTGTAGGTCTGGTGTAATTAACCAGTGTAATTAGCATGCCTGGTAGGAAAGGCTGTGAGCTGGGGACTGTCTGCAGATTGCTGTGTGAATGGAACTGGAAGTGTATGTAAGAAAATCAGCTGTGCAAATAAATGTCTTCACGGGGGGGAGGGTGAAGTAGCCAGGAGCAGGAAAGCCTTCTGAAGCCCATGCCTGACACTGCCCCAGCCAACTGCTGCAGAATTGTTACCTTGTGAGTCCAAGGAGAACAGTGAACAGCCCCTGTGGAGACTCCTGCTGTCCACTGTCCATTGGAGAGGAGGGAAAAACCACACAGCAAAGCCCTCCAGGCATGGAGGGACCAAAGGAGATTACCTTAGGGGAAGGTTGAGCTTCCACTCAGCTGCACACCAGGAAGCAAATTGGATAGTGTAAGTCCAGGTCTCCTTTCCCACAGCCAGCAGCTGCCTCCAGGACCATGTATTTTACTAAGAGATCAGCAAAGAAGAGTTGCTTTCCAGCTGGGGTAATCATGAGGACTCTCCAGATGGGCAGGACTGCAATCAGAACACAACAACCACAGCCCAAACTACCAGAATTGAAGTTGACAATCAGAGAACCAAGCAGGCTGGAAGAGACCTCCAAGATCATCCAGCCCAACCTAGCACCCAGCCCTGGCCAAGCAACCAGACCATGGCACTAAGTGCCCCAGCCAGGCTTGGCTTCAACACCTCCAGCCACAGAGACTCCACCACCTCCCTGGGCAGCCCCTGCCAGCCTCTCACCACTCTCCTGCTCAACAACTTCCTCCCCACCTCCAGCTTTGCTCCATTCCCCCCACTCCTGGCACTCCCTCACACCCTCAAAAGTCCCTCCCCAGCTTTTTTAGAGGCCCTTTCAGATCCTGGAAGGTCACAAGAAGGTCCCCTGGGAGCCTCCTCTGCTCCAGCCTGCACAGCCCCAACTCTTTCAGTCTGTGCTCACAGCAGAGCTGCTGCAGCCTCTCGGCATCCTCCTGGCCCTGCTCTGGACACTCTCCAGTATCTCCACAGCCCTCTTGTCCCAGGGGCTCCAGAACTGGATGCAGGACTCCAGGTGGGGTCTCAGCAGAGCACAGCAGAGGAGGAGAATCCCCTCCCTGGCCCTGCTGGCCACACTGCTGCTGCTGCAGCCCAGGCTCTGCTTGGCTTTCTGGGCTGCAAGTGCACACTGCTGGCTCCTGCTGAGCTTCTCCTCCAGCACCACCCCCAAGTCCCTCTCCTCAGGGCTGCTCTCCAGCCACTCACTGCCCAGCCTGCATTGGTGCTTGGCATTGCCTCCACCCAGCTGCAGGACCTTGCACTTGCTCTTGTTGAACCTCCTGAGCTCGGCTTGTGCCCACCTCTGCAGCCTGTCCAGGTGACTCTGGATGGATCCTGCCCTCCAGCCTGGCTGCTGCACCACACAGCTTGGTGTGGGCAGCAAACTTGCTGAGGCTGCACTCAGTGCCTCTGTCCATGGCACCCACAAAGATGTTGAGTACAGAATCACAGAATCAGTCAGGGTTTTTTCATAGAATCAAGCAGGTTGGAAGAGACCTCCAAGATCATCCAGTCCAACCTAGCACCCAACCCTATCCAGTCAACCAGACCATGAAAGTTAGAAAGGCCCACAGGGATCATCCAGTTCCTCAACTCCCACCCACTGCCCCTTAAGTCCAAGCACACAAAGCTCAGCCTGATGCTGCTTTGAGGAGGCAGATGTGGGAATCTCACCTGAGTCATCCACGCTCAGTTAAAAGAAGAGAGCAGAAAGCCCTTGAATAACAGCATCCCTTTATTTGCTGACACCATTACAAAAACTGATTACATTAGCAACCAAAAACAAAAGAAAAGAAAACAAAAGGAGTGTTTACTTGAGGTTGAAGTCAGAGGCAGCTAATGCCAAAGATGTCATGAAGTAGAACAGTGTACAACATCAGTATTAAAATGTTATAGCCCATTGGTGAAGAACCTGAACCACGTTGGAGGTTTCTGAACAAGTTTTACTGAGCAAAACCAAAGATTAGGAGTTTACTGTCTCTGCAGGAATGTAAAGGTCTAATTATCCAAATAGGTTTGGGTTTATTACAAAACTAAACTCTGGAGGTGTCTACAGAGTTGGGTTTGGTTGGGGTTGGTTTTTTTTTCCTTCTTTAAATCAGTAGTCTAACAAGGATTAGAAAAGACAAAACTCTGTTCAGTGTTTCTGACGAAGTAGAAAGGGTGGAGACATAAATAAGGCTTTAATTTGGCAAAATATAATACAATGCCTTCTGCCATCCTCAAATGAACCATCCCCCTGTGACTTCACTCTGCAAGGGAAACACAAAAACCACCGTCAGCCAAGCAGTGTTCAGGCAGCTCAGCCCAGCCACTTCATCAGAGAATCAACCAGGCTGGAAGAGACCTCCAAGCCCACCCAGCCCAACCTAGCACCCAGCCCTGCCCAATCAACCAGACCATGGCACTAAGTGCCCCATAGAATCAACCAGGTTGGAAGGGAGCTCCAAGTTCAACCAGCCCAACCTAGCACCCAGCCCTGGCCAAGCAACCAGACCATGGCACTAAGTGTCCCATCCAGGCTTGGCTTCAACTCCTCCAGGCACAGAGACTCCACCACCTCCCTGGGCAGCCCATTCCAATGCCAATCACTCTCTCTGCCAACAACTTCCTCCTAACATCCAGTCTAGACCTGGATAGGGTTGGGTGATAGGTTGGTCTGGGTGACCAAGCTTTTCCTTTCCTTCAAATAACAACCAGCAGTGCTTTTGCTTGACCCCATGCTGGAGTCTGGTGCTTGGTGCCTGGCTGTGACCTGTGGCAGTTGTCACCCATAGAATCAACCAGGTTGGAAGAGAGCTCCAAGCTCAGCCAGCACAACCTAGCACCCAGCCCTGGCCAAGCAACCAGACCATGGCACTAAGTGCCCCAGCCAGGCTTGGCTTCAACACCTCCAGCCACACAGACTCCACCACCTCCCTGGGCAGCCCATTCCAATGCCAATCACTCTCTCTGACAACAACTTCCTAACAACACCCAGCCTAGACCTGCCCTGGCACAACTCCAGGTTGTGTCCCCTTCTTCTGGTGCTGGCTGCCTGGCAGCAGAGCCAAACCCCACCTGGCTACAGCCTCCCTGCAGGTGTCCCACAGTGCAGCCTAGGGGAACACATCACATTGGTGGAGGCTGAGCTGGAAAGAGTCTCCCAGAGCAGAGGCCAAGGTGCCAGCAGAAGCTCTCTCCCATGTGCACCAAGACAGTGCTACAAGCCCTGCTCACTCCACTCTAAGCACCCTGTTACCAGCCCTGAAGACCAGCTCTGCTGCCCCTGCTGGAGGCAGGGGCAAAACCCAAGTACCTCAACTGACAAAAAAAAGCAGGGCCCCATCCTCAGCAGAGAGATGCAAGGGCCTTCTGACACTTCTTGCAGCAGCCTGCTCAGTGCCAAGGCTTTGCTGCCTCCCAAAGCACCCTCCCTTCAGACCAGGCTGACCAGCTCACATCCAGCAGAGACTCCCAAGCTGCCCCAGCTTCCTGGGAAAGTTCAGTGTCTCCAGTTTTAATCAACCTTTACCTAACTTTGGCTTATTTAAGGAGCCTACCAGCACGATGCAGCCAACCACAAAGGCTCAGGGTTTCCCAGCTGGCTATTAAAAGAAAAGCCTTGTTCTTGTGTGTATAATTGGATGAAGAGTTCCCACCAGAGCAGTGCTTTAGAGGCAGCCATGGCTGTTCAGCTGGTGAAAGCCCAGAGGGTAACTGCACATCCTCCAGCCCAAAGCCATCAGAGTATGAGAGCAGAGATTTTTGCTCATGTGGCTGGGACAAAGGAAACGAGGCACAGGGAGAGCAGAACTCTGGGGAAACTGCTGTGTGAAGCAGCAGGCAGTGGCAGGGAGGGATAAAGAGCCACATGCCTTGAGAGAAACCTGGGTGTGTGAGACCAGTTCCAGCTAACTCAAGCATGGATCCAGTGAGGAACAAATCCTGTGCCTACTCCAAGGGTTTGCTCAATTCCACACAGCAGGGCTCTGATTTTGACAAGCAGCTTGTTCAATCTGAAAAGGGTCACAGAACCACTTGGGTTGGAACAGACCTTTAGAGGTCATCTAGACTAACCCACCTGCAGTCAGCAGGGACATCTGCAATTACAGCAGGTGGCTGAGAACCCAACCTGACCTGGAATGGCTCTGGCATCTATCACCCCTCCAGGCAACCTCAGCCACTGCTTTACCATCCTCAGTGTAAAAAACCCTTCTGCCTTCCACCTAGTCTGAGTCTTCTCTCTTCCACTTTAAAACCATCACTCCTTGCCCTGTCACAGCAGATCCTGCTAGAAGATTGTGCTCCTCTTTCTGACAGGCCCCTTTTAACTGCTCCAAGACTGCAAAAGGGTCCCACCCTCAGAGGCCAGAATCCTTCCTGACAGCCACCCACCAGCTCAACCAGATGGCTACCAAGCAGACCTACCTACTAGCTGGTAGTGTTCTCTTCCCTTTGACAGCATTTGGCTTACAGACACGAGCAGCTTCTTGAGGTGACCTACATCCTGGTTAAGAGTCACTGCCACATTTAGTCTTTTATCAGTCAATTCCTGGAAGAAGAGAGGGGGGAGGGAGGAAAAATCATTAAAAACTCATTTAGAATCTAATTACCAAGCAAGCCTAGAAAGAGCCTCTGTACAAAATTACAGCTCCTGCTGCAGATGGGAACAATTCCTGTAAGGCAGAGGGTTATGGCCACACTGGAAAGAGAACATGGTTCAAAGTCAAGAAGATGTTTCCTGTTCCAGGAAATTACCTGAGTGCACCAAATGCTGGTGAGAGCATCACTGACCTCCAGCTCCCACCCTCCCTGCCCTGCACTCCACTCACTTGCTGGTTCCAGGAATTGTGCCTGGACCCACAACTGATCCAGCCTCAGAAGTAACTATCCCACAGCTTGGTAGGGCCACTGGGCCACCTACTGACAGAGCTGAGGCTGTGCAGGCTGGAGGTGACCTTGTGGCCTTTCAGGATCTGAAGGGGGCTCCAAAAAAGCTGGGGAGGGACTTTTGAGGCTGTGAGGGAGTGCCAGGAGTGGGGGAATGGAGCAAAGCTGGAGGTGGGGAGAGTGAGGCTGGAGGTGAGGAGGAAGTTGTTGAGCAGGAGAGTGGTGAGAGGCTGGAATGGGTTGCCCAGGGAGGTGGTTGAGGCCCCATGGCTGGAGGTGTTTGAGGCCAGGCTGGCTGAGGCTGTGTGCAGCCTGCTCTAGGGTAGGGTGTCCCTGGGCATGGCAGGGGGGTTGGAACTGGCTGCTCTTTGTGGTGCCTTCCAACCCTGACTGCTTCTGTGATTGTATGAACCCCCCAGGAGGTTCCTAGAGAGGCTGCTAAGCACACAGTGAGCCCAGCAGGAGGATGACTTCTGACCCCTGCAGCTGTACCAACACAGCTGCTGGAGCACCGAGGATTCGGTCCCGGTAAGGGGCTGTGGGGAAGGTGTCCTCAGGAAGGCTTTCCTCTGTTGTTGTGTTTAAGGATTCTAATGGTCTATTAATAGGGAAGTGTCACAACTCAGAATGGACTCTTCCTTCCCTGCCCTCCTCCCCAGAGCTGGGCTCACTGAGCTAACAGCTAAACAATCCTTGTTTCATGTTCCTTATTGATCAGCTGCTCCAGAGACAAAGAGCTCCACCTCTGACACATACATTACTGCTCCTTACTCAGCTGATTATACAGATGGGGAGATCAGCTGCAGAAGAGCTTTCCCTTCCAAATTAGCAGCTGAAAACAAGCAACTCTCCCTGGGTGTCAGCAGTGCAGAAGAATCTTCTTCCCCAGCCGGGGAGTCCACCAGCACTCAGCATCACCACCGCCGCCCCGAGCGAGAGCAGTTTTACTGCGAGGCAGTGAGTGATGCATGATGCTGCTGCCAGTCTCCCCCTGGAGCTCTGGGGAAGTGAGAGGGAGTGCAGAGAGGGCACTCTGCTGGCTCCCACTCGGCTGGCAACGGCGCCAGGCTCGCAGCAGCACAGAGCCAGCAGCAAATCAAACTCAACCACCTGAGCCCTGTGGGAACTGTGCCAGGCTCAGGCGAGGGAACAGAGCCACAGGCGGCAAAGCTCTGACCTGCAGTGCAGCTGGCCAAGGTTGGGCCACTGAGAGTCACAGAAGCAGTCAGGGCTGGAAGGGACCACGAGGAGCAGCCAGTTCCAACCCCCCTGCCATGCCCAGGGACACCCTACCCTAGAGCAGGCTGCACACAGCCTCAGCCAGCCTGGCCTCAAACACCTCCAGCCATGGGGCCTCAACCACCTCCCTGGGCAACCCATTCCAGCCTCTCACCACTCTCCTGCTCAACAACTTCCTCCTCACCTCCAGCCTCACTCTTCCCACCTCCAGCTTTGCTCCATTCCCCCCAGGCCTGGCACTTCCTCACAGCCTAAAAGTCCCTCCTCAGCTTTTTTGTAGCTTGGAGGTCTCTTCCAACCTGCTTGATTCTATGATTCTATGATTCTCACACAAGCCTGAAAATAAGTTTACTGCTTAAAGCAAGCTGCTGAATATAAATGACTTCCTTAAAGTATATAAAAGGCACCCTTCAGCCATCATCTAGTCCAGAAGTGCCGAGGGAGCTGATCATAAAAAACCAAACAGCCTATTTATAAATAGAAAGAGAGGCTCAAGAAAACACACAGAGTGTGGCTGAGGGTTTGTGCAAGCATCATTTGGCAGCTTTGTGGGCTGCTTCCAGTACCCAGAAGGAACAAATAAGCTCGTTTTTGAGCATGTGTTTTCAGGTCCTTGGGTAAAAAAAAATAAGGAGAGGGGAAAAAAAAAGCACTGTTGCTAGGTGGAAGTGGCTGCAAGAGTTTCTTTTTTAAGCTGAGAGCTATTTTAGGGTTTTAGGCTTCTGGGGAGACAGCTTCTCTTTTTTTTTTCCTCCCCCTAAGAGTGAGGGAAAAGGCAGGCAGCAAATGGGACTTGGGGAAGAAGATAAAGAGCATTCTAATTTCAGCCTCTGCCCATGGCTACCTGTCAAAAGCACTCTTTGGACAATTAGTGTATTTTTTTACTAATGAAGGCTTAATTACAGGTTTATTAGGGACTGTTTTTCCACACTCCTCCTCAGAATAGAGCTGTGAATACTCTGGAGGAAACCTGGTTAGGGTTCTGTAACATGACCACACAGCTGCAGAGGAGCAAGGCATGAGGCAGAGGTGCTAAGGCTAAAGCAATTAAATCAAATCACCATGCCTGGGCCACCACAGGTTACAGTTAATGACACCCAGCTCAGGAGGGCTCACCACTATCAGCAGCTCCAAAGTGGCACAGCTGAGGCCATTGCTGGTCTTAGACATCAGGAGGAAGTTCTCTGCAATCAGAGTGCTAAAACAATGGAACAGGTTGCCCAAGGATGTGGTTTGGTCCCCATGCCTGGAGACATTCAAGATCAGACTTGATGTGGCCCTGGGCAGCCTGATCAGGTTAGAAGTGTCCCTGCTGACTGCAGGGGGACTGAACAAGTAGGACAAGGGAGGTTATTCTTCCCCTGTACTCAGCACTGGTCAGGCCACACCTTGAGTACTGTGTCCAGTTCTGGGCTCCTCAATTCAAGAAAGATGTTGAGGTGCTGGAACATGTCCAGAGAAGGGCAACAAAGCTGCTGAGGGGCCTGGAGCACAAATCCTATGAGGAGAGGTTGAGGGAGCTGGGCCTGTTTAGCCTGGAGGAGGCTCAGGGGTGATCTTATTACTGTCTACAACTACCTGAAGGGACATTGTAGCCAGGTGGGGGGTGGCCTCTTCTCCCAGGCAACCAGCAATAGAACAAGGGGACACAGTCTCAAGTTGTGCCAGGGTAGGTATAGGCTGGATATTAGGAGGAATTGGAATGGGCTGCCCAGGGAGGTGGTGGAGGCACCGTCCCTGGGGGTCTTCAAGAAAAGACTGGATGAGGCACTTAGTGCCATGGTCTGGTTGATTGGTTAGGGCTGGGTGCTAGGTTGGACTGGATGATCTTGGAGGTCTCTTCCAACCTGCTTGATTCTATGATTCTAAGGTGACCTTTGAGGGTCCCTTTCAATCCAGTGCAATCTGTGATGCACTGCTTGGATAAACCACACAGGCACAGCTTGGCACTGGATTGAGGAGGACTTTCCTTCTCCAGCTTTCTGCAGGCAGGGATAGAGAGCACCCAGTGGTCACCCCGACAGGCTGGTCCCTCTGCCAGCAACACAGGGCAGGGCTCAGCAGACCTAGCAGCCATCCCAGGAAACCAGCTCCAAGGGCTGGCCCAGCTGCATGGCTGGCTTGGACCTGGTGAGCCCAGCAGGTCAGGGCCCATCTGCACTCACGACTGATGACTCTGGAGAGGCCACTTCATTGCTGCTAACAACTACAAAGGCAAAGGCTTCTCTACACTGCTCCTCAGAGGACTCCTGGCTTCCTCTGGCAGCTGATGAAGCAGCTAAAAGGAGCAGGCACAAACTGTTTGTCCTATCAGCAAATGCTCCTCTCCCTCTCCAGTGGCAGCATTCCTTCCTACTCCACCCAGCAGAAGAAACTGGGTAAGGAGTTTCACTGACACCATTTAGCTGTGTAAAATGTGCTGGGAAGGCATCTACTTTAGCCTTCCCCTACCCAACTGCCTGCTGGAAAGCTGCTCCCAAGCTGTTTGGAGGCTGGTGTGAAAGCTGTGAGAGACAGAGAAGCCCAAAGCCACAGCTTGCACAGGTGGTGTCTTTTCAGGGCCAACCCTTCAACACCCACCCCACCAGCAGCTCAGCAGGCATGAGAACAGGTCACCTTACTGTGAGATTGAACATGGCCAAGGGCAGGGTTCTGCACTTTGGCCACAACAACCCCAAGCAGCACTATAGGCTGGGGACTGAGTGGCTGAGAGCAGCCAGGAGGAAAGGGACCTGGGGGTACTGACAGACAGTAAGCTGAAGATGAGGCAGCAGTGTGCCCAGGTGGCCAAGAGAGCCAATGGCATCCTGGCCTGCATCAGGAACAGTGTGGCCAGTAGGACAAGGGAGGTTATTCTGCCCCTGTACTCAGCACTGCTCAGGCCACACCTTGAGTGCTGTGTCCAGTTCTGGGCCCCTCAATTCAAGAAAGATGTTGAGGTGCTGGAACATGTCCAGAGAAGGGCAACACAGCTGGTGAGGGGCCTGGAGCACAAATCCTATGAGGAGAGGCTGAGGGAGCTGGGCCTGTTTAGCCTGGAGAAGAGGAGGCTCAGGGCTGATCTTATTACTGTCTACAACTACCTGAAGGGGCATTGTAGCCAGGTGGGGGTGGCCTCTTCTCCCAGGCAACCAGCAATAGAACAAGGGGACACAGTCTCAAGTTGTGCCAGGGTAGGTCTAGGCTGGATGTTAGGAAGAAGTTCTTCACAGAGAGAGTGATTGGCATTGGAATGGGCTGCCCAGGGAGGTGGTGGAGGCACCGTCCCTGGGGGTCTTCAAGCAAAGCCTGGCTGAGGCACTTAGTGCCATGGTCTGGTTGATTGGATGGGGCTGGGTGCTAGGTTGGACTGGATGAGCTTGGAGGTCTCTTCCAACCTGGTTGGTTCTATGATTTCTACTGAGCCCACCCAGCTCCAGATCCTGTGACTGCAGTGCCAGCACCCACCCACAGCACGAGGCAGTGCTCCAGCCTGCTGCTTACTGAAGCTCAGCCTGGCCAGACTTCACTGCTGGACACATCACAGAATCAGTCAGGGCTGGAAGGGAGCACAAGGAGCAGCCAGCCCCAACCCCCCTGCCATGCCCAGGGACACCCTACCCTAGAGCAGGCTGCACACAGCCTCAGCCAGCCTGGCCTCAAACACCTCCAGCCATGGGGCCTCAACCACCTGATGGCCACAGAGGCTGCAGGAAGCAGCTCCCGTCCTGGCCCTCTGCTGGAGCTCCTTCCGAGGCTGCAGCCCGCCCCAGGCACGCCCTGCCCCGGGCCGGCTGGGGGCAGGCACTCACCGGCTCCGTGCAAACATCGCTGTTCTCAATGACGTTGGCATCTCCAACGACTTTGCCAATTTCTCTCTCCAGAGATGCCAAAGACTCCTGGGCCTGTAAGGAGAGGACAAAGGGAAGGCAGGAGCGTTAGCAGCGGCTGAGAAGTGAGTCCCCCACCCCTCGAAGCGCAGCAGAGACACAGCAGAGGAGCGCTGGGGAGGAACTGTGTTTTGTGCCAGCTTTGCTCAGGGGCCAGCACAGGTGCCCAGATGGACATGTCTCCTTCCAGCCAGCATGCTACACCTCAGCCTGCTGCACTGCACTGGAGAGCCATTCTGCAGGGAAGCTGAGGCAGTCTCCTGTCAAGCCAGGGGGTAAAAGGTGTGCAGCACCACTTTGTATTGTGCCAGAGCAGCGACGCAGGCAGGGCTCCAAAAGCCTGATCACAGCTCTGCACTTAGAGAGAACAGCTCATGGACACCAGCACAGCACACCTCACATGGCAACACCCAACATACCCACCATGAGCAAAAGGTTTGGGACTCCTTATTACAGCAGGTCTCCTTCAGCTCCTCACCTCCTGCCAGTGGTCTTGTGGTTATCTGTCCCCGGCCCAGAAGCAAGACTTGTCCTACCAACAGCTCTCCCACTCCAGTCATAGAATCACTGAGTCAGTCAGGGTTGGGAGGGACCACAAGGAGCAGCCACTTCCAACCCCCCTGCCATGCCCAGGGACACCCTACCCTAGAGCAGGCTGCACACAGCCTCAGCCAGCCTGGCCTCAAACACCTCCAGCCATGGGGCCTCAACCACCTCTCTGGGCAACCCAGTCCAGCCTCTCACCACTCTCCTGCTCAGCAACTTCCTCCTCACCTCCAGCCTCACTCTCCCCACCTCCAGCTTTGCTCCATTCCCCCCAGTCCTGGCACTCCCTCACAGCCTCAAAAGTCCCTCCCCAGCTTTTTTGTAGCCCCCTTCAGATCCTGGAAGGCCACAAGAAGGTCACCTGGGAGCCTCCTCTGCTCCAGCCTGCACAGCCCCAATTCTTTCAGTCTGTGCTCACAGCAGAGCTGCTGCAGCCTCTCAGCATCCTCCTGGCCCTGCTCTGGACACACTTCAAGCATCTCCACAGCCCTCTTGTCCCAGGGGCTCCAGAACTGGATGCAGGACTCAAGGTGGGGTCTCAGCAGAGCACAGCAGAGGGGGAGAATCCCCTCCCTGGCCCTGCTGGCCACACTTCTGCTGCTGCAGCCCAGGCTCTGCTTGGCTTTCTGGGCTGCAAGTGCACACTGCTGGCTCCTGCTGAGCTTCTCCTCCAGCAGCACCCCCAAGTCCCTCTCCTCAGGGCTGCTCTCCAGCCACTCACTGCCCAGCCTGCATTTGTGCTTGGTATTGACTCCACCCAGCTGCAGGACCTTGCCCTTGCTCTTGTTGACCCTCCTGAGCTTGGCTTGTGCCCACCTCTGCAGCCTGTGCAGTGCCTCTGGATGGATCCCTGCCCTCCAGCCTGGCTGCTGCACCACACAGCTTGGTGTGGGCAGCAAACTTGCTGAGGCTGCACTCAGTGCCTCTGTCCATGGCAGCCACAAAGATGTTGAACAAGACTGGTGCCAGGACTGACCCCTGAGGGACTCTGCTTGTCACTGCCTGCACTTGGCCATGGAGCCATTGGCAGCCACTCTCTGGGTGCAGCCATCAAGCCAGTTCTGTATCCATCCAGTGCTGCACCCCTCAAACCCCTGTGCCACCAGCTTGGAGAGCAGGATGTGGTGCTGGACAGTGCCAAAGGCTCTGCAGTCCTGCAAGAGTGCAGCTCCCTGTCCTCACTATGCATTTACTGGAGAAGGAAAAGGCTCTGCACAGTCTGGAGCCAGAGCTCAGCCACTCTGCAAGCTATTCTTGTCTCCATTTATCAATTCTCCTGTGAGAGGGCCGTTTCTGGGGGGACAGACAGCACTGAGACCTCTCACACTTAAACATTTCCCACTCCAATCCATCTTGCAGCAGCAGTCACTGAGGAAGAGCAGAGGGAACCCAACTGCTTGTCTCATCATGCTCGCAGAGAGCTTTGCAGTCTGTTGGGTTATAGGAGATCTGCAACCACTTGTAACTGCCATTTGAGCTTGGGCTTGAAAGGGCAGGGTGGGGGTGCAGGGCTGTGGGATGGGCTTTTGTTATGCTTCCCTTCTGTACATAAAGAGTCATTTGTTGGCCCCAAATCACCACTTGTTTGCTAGGGGCATAGAATTACCACAAACAAGAGACTCCTTCAAGAAGGGTAACTCATTCAACAGAGCTGTTAGCTGCATTTTCATTCTGGCTACAGGCTGCAGGTAACTTGCATGACCTCTTACACCCAGGGAGGGGAGAAGGAGGGAGGGGAGAAGGAGGGAGGGGAGAAGGAGGGAGGGGAGAAGGAGGGAGGGGAGAAGGAGGGAGGGGAGAAGGAGGGAGGGGAGAAGGAGGGAGGGGAGAAGGAGGGAGGGGAGAAGGAGGGAGGGGAGAAGGAGGGAGGGGAGAAGGAGGGAGGGGAGAAGGAGGGAGGGGAGAAGGAGGGAGGGGAGAAGGAGGGAGGGGAGAAGGAGGGAGGGGAGAAGGAGGGAGGGGAGAAGGAGGGAGGGGAGAAGGAGGGAGGGGAGAAGGAGGGAGGGGAGAAGGAGGGAGGGGAGAAGGAGGGAGGGGAGAAGGAGGGAGGGGAGAAGGAGGGAGGGGAGAAGGAGGGAGGGGAGAAGGAGGGAGGGGAGAAGGAGGGAGGGGAGAAGGAGGGAGGGGAGAAGGAGGGAGGGGAGAAGGAGGGAGGGGAGAAGGAGGGAGGGGAGAAGGAGGGAGGGGAGAAGGAGGGAGGGGAGAAGGAGGGAGGGGAGAAGGAGGGAGGGGAGAAGGAGGGATCACAAGGATCACCTAGTTCCAACCCCCCTGGCATAGGCAGGGACAACCTGTCCATATTGACAGGGATAGGTTGGACTGGATGACCTTGGAGATCTCTTCCAACCTGGCTGATTCCATCCTAGAGCAGGCTGGCCAGTTCCAGGCGTGTGGGGAGCCAGTACTAAAAGTAAAGCTCCCCAGGCAGGCAGGCAGTTCCCTCATGCTGCTCCAATCACATTCCCCAGCACTGCCCAACAGACCTTCAGGGTTTGATGCCATTTAAACCTGCAGCTGGTAAGGCTCTCTGCTTACCTTAGGCAAGTCACCAGCCACCTTCTGTCTCTCGTTCTGATCAACTTTGAGTTTGGATAGTGTTTCATTTAGCTGTGTTTTCAGCTGCAAAACAGTACCAAAGGCAATCAGTTTCCCCTCACACACCCAGAGGCACTTCAGCTGTCTGTCCCACGGATGAACCCAGGGCACACTGACTGCAGAGGCAGTGAGATCACTGGCAGCTACTGCACACACTGGATTAGTCAACACACATGATGAGGTTTACAAAGACAGCCAAGGAAGACAGACTCCATCTGTAAACATGAATGGAAAGAATGGAAACTACAGAAGAAAAGACACAGCTGGCATCAGCTTCATTACAAGTGGGGTCAACTTTGGAACTGTACTGCCAGTAGGAACAGTGAGTGATTGAATGGGTTGGTTTGGAAGGGACCTTTAAAGGTCACACAGTCCAACTTCCCTGCACTCACAGCAGGGAAACCTTCACCTAGAGCAGGCTTAGAGCCCCATCCAATCTGAGCTGGAATGAACCCAGGCATGGGGCATCTTCCACCTCTCTAGGCAACTGAGGTCAGGGTTTCATCATCCTCAGTGTAAAAAATGTCTTTCTTGCAACTAGTTTAAATCTCCCTCTTTTAGTTTAAAGCCATTGATTCTTGTCCTGTCACCACAGGCTTGGCTAAGGAGTCTGAATCCATCTTTCTTTCTTTCTGGAGACATTCAAGGTGAGGCTTGACAGGGCCCTGGGTGACCCTGTCTAGTGGGGATGTCCCTGCTGACAGCAGCGAGGGGCTGGACTAGATGATCTCTAGAGGTCCCTTCTGGCCTGGAACATTCTATGATCCTAACTCTTCAACTTCATTTCAGCTTACTTCAACTTAATTCACAACAGATACACAAAAAAGCAGACTGTCATCCTCCTAATTCAGTCACCCTACTGCTGAATAAACTACTCCTACTTGTCACCTTAAGAGAGCATCACTTACTACAAGCATGTGGACTTAACCAGTCTGTTAATGGCACACCAGGGCATGAATCACTGACAGGGGTGGGTTAAATGGTCAACTGCCTTTAAATGCAATCAAAAAGAAAACTATTTCAGTCAAGAGGGATCAGAGAATCAGGCAGGTTGGAAGAGAGCTCCAACATCATCCAGTCCAACCTAGCACCCAGCCCTGCCCAACCAACCAGACCATGGCACTAAGTGCCCCAGCCAGGCTTGGCTGCAACACCTCCAGCCACACAGACTCCACCACCTCCCTGGGCAGCCCATTCCAATGCCAATCACTCTCTCTGCCAGGAACTTCCTAACAACATCCAGCCTAGACCTCCCCTGCCACAACTCCAGACTCTGTCCCCTTCTTCTGGTGCTGCTTGCCTGGCAGCAGAGCCCAACCCCACCTGGCTACAGCCTCCCTGCAGGCAGCAATGAGCTCTGCCCTGAGCCAGCCCAGGATGCCATTGGGGGCACACCCTCAGCTCCCTCAGCCTCTCCTCACAGGGCTCTGCTCCAGGCCCCTCCCCAGCCTTGCTGCCCTTCTCCAAACACCTTCCAGCACCTCAACAGCTCTCTTGAATTCAGGAACTCAGAATTGCACTCAAGTGCAGCACTCAAGGTGTGGCCTGAGCAGTGCTGAGCACAGGGGCAGAAGAACCTCCCTTGTCCTGCTGCCCACACTGCTCCTGAGCCAGCCCAGGATGCCATTGGCTCTGCTGCCCACCTGGGCACTGCTGCCTCCGCTTCAGCTCCTCTCTCCCACCACACCCAGCTCCCTCTCTGCCTGGCTGCTCTCAGCCACTCTGGCCCCAGCCTGCAGCACTGCCTGGGGTTGTTGTGGCCAAAGTGCAGAACCCTGCCCTTGAACGAATACTTTGTACAGGCTGCCCTTACAGTGCAGCTTTCCCCAGGATATAAACACTGTTTTCAGGAAGATTTGGACTGCTCTCCAACACCAGATGCAGAAGCAGGCAGGGCACTCCAGGCTAGAGCCTCACACAGGAGTGCTAACAAGAAGCTCGAGTGCCAGTTCTGCTGGATTTGTGCCTCTCAAGTGCACTGTGTTAACATTCACTACTCCTCCTGTCAATCTTCCTGGGAGCCAGCAGGGGATTAAAGAGATAAACAATAGGCTACTCAGAGCCCTCAATCCTCACTTGATTCCAAACCTACCCATTATATTTGTCTCACCCTGGGAAGGTTTTCCCCCTTTGGAGCACCTGGACTGCTGATAGTTTTCTACATTGAGGAAGCACTGCTGAGCTCCTCTGAAGTTTCAGCTTCTCTCCTTGCTAATCTTATACATGAATGGGGAACATTTTCAAAACCCATCAGCTGTGTTCCTCAGCCTCCTGCAAAACCACCCTGGCAGACACTGGACATGGTTCCTGAGCCATCTGCATGAAGGTAGTTGTTTACCATCTCCTCACATTCCTACCATGGTACACAGCATCACCAGACCACAGGCGAGCTGCTCTTGCAGGGAAGCTCAGCTTCAGAAGCTTCTGTTGTTACAGAAACAACAGGTTGTTGCCTCATCTTCAAGAGGTTTCTGCTTCCTGATTTACTCTAGAATATGGATTCCATTTCCATTTCCCTCGTATTCAAACCAAGAGGCTCTGGTTGCTGAGGCAGGATGACAATCAATGCTGCACTGGAGTTGCCAGGCATAGAATCAAGTTACTTAGAATCATAGAATCAAGCAGGTTGGAAGAGAGCTCCAAGCTCAGCCAGCCCAACCTAGCACCCAGCCCTGGCCAAGCAACCAGACCATGGCACTAAGTGCCCCAGCCAGGCTTGGCTTCAACACCTCCAGCCACACAGACTCCACCACCTCCCTGGGCAGCCCATTCCAATGCCAATCACTCTCTCTGCCAACAACTTTCTAACAACATCCAGCCTAGACCTGCCCTGGCACAGCTTGAGACTCTGTCCCCTAACTCTTAGATTAAGCAGATTGTTACTGTGGTTGGTTTTGAAAATCCACTGTTTTAAGCCAGTTCCATGAGTGGCAGCACCCTGGTGAGGACCCTGCTCAGTCTGCAGTGACAGATGTGAGGACAAATACAACCTGCCCTGATTTGGGCTCAAAAGCACTGTTGAAATAGAGAGGAAGGATCTGACTGCTCCTGCAGCCTCAAACACGTCACTGCAACAAGCAAGGGGTGAAAGGGCTCCAAGTGGGAAAATCATGCATCTTTGGGTCTGTAGCTCTGGCCTTGGTTCATCCAACTCCTTCTTGAGAAAACCTTGCATGGGAGCATTAGTGGCTGCAGAGCATTTCTAGCCAAATGCTCTGTGACAGTGCATGCAGCAAGCCAGCACAGCTACTCAGCTGCCGCACGGCTGGATACTCTGAACTCATCTCACATTGGCTTTGGCCAATTCCAGTACATGCAGAGGAGGATGGAAAAGGCTCTGCACAGTCAGAGCACAGGTCTCACAACTGCATCCTCAAAAGCTCTGTTAAAAGCAACAAGGAGAGACTAATCTCCAAGTGAAAGCATGGAGAGCCTGACTTTTGTAGCTCTCAGGACAGCTATTTGCTGCTGTGCATGTTTATGCTGTACAACACTGATTCTCAAGAAGCTCCAGGAAGGAAAGCCTTACAGACTTTGAGAAAGTCTTCAGAACCAGGCATGCTATTGTTAGGAGCAGAGAAAGAGACAAATTGTAAAAGTCAGACTACATAAATGATTGCAATGGACAAAAATATCAAGCCGAAGAGGTTAGCAGAACAGAGAGGATTTGAAGTCAGTCTCCGCTCGATAAGGGCGCTGGGAGCCTGGTTTGTGCCCAGCAGAGAACAAGCTTCTTACCAAATTTAACTCTTCATTCTGTCTGACTGCTTCAGAATATGAATCATCAAGTTTTTTCTGCAATTCAGTCAAGAGATCTTTGAGCTGAAATGAAGTTTAGAGTTTTAGGATTTGTCTCCTTAGGATGCCCGCTTTTCTTCTGCTCAGTTAGTAGTGTGGTGCTCTACCCTAAAGTTAACAAGCACACCAACTCCTCAGCCACAGGGGCTAAAGCATTCAGATTAGTTTGCCAGCCAACTAGCCACCAAAAGAGCACTTCAGTCAAGGATGTTTACCTCTCTGACTTCTGACACGTAGGTAGATCGTTCTATTTCTGCTTTCTCTAGTTCACTTTCCAAGTGTTCCCTCTCCCTTTTCAGCTAGAAACAAAGAAGCAGAGTTAAAACAGATCCTTTCTTGCAGTACCATTCATTGATTTGTAATTAGCTATCAATTTCTAATCAGCTCTCCCACAGTTAAAACCCAGTGATTGCACAGCACAGACTTAAACTGTTACACATCAAACAGGTTAAAACAATTTAGCTCCAGCCTGTAAAGGAGCAACAAATTGCTCAGTCTCACAAGAGACTCCCCCATTAGGAAGGGCAGAGAAGCAACACACAGGACAACTTCCAGTATCCAGCTTCTCTGCTGCTTAAAAACACTGGCCCAAAGATCCAGTTGGAAGTGCAGCACATGGAGGGAAGAAGTCCTTGGAAGTTCAGACAGAGCATAAGCTTAAATGATGTTTAAACAACAGAAAGCTTCAAAGACAAAACCAGAAGAAGAACAAATATCTGCACATACAGTTTCAACTTCTTTGATTTCTTCCTTTACTCTCTCTAGCTCATGCTCCAAAGAAACAACTGAAGAACGCATCTGGAGTTAGCAAGACAAAAGGCATCATTTAGATGGACTGGTCCCAGCCACACTTTCCACCTACACATCAACCTGCTGCTGTGATTCTGAAGTGTGAAGGAGTGAAGACAGACTCTAGCTCAAGTAACTCAGCATACTGAGCCTCCATTAGAACATCTTTCTTAGCTTCTCAGCATAAGAAGGTCTCTGACATGTTTAGAACCTATGCTCCTGAAGGACTTGGAATAGAAACTGGTGAAGGGTCCAGACAGTAAAACTTCTGAGGAGCAGCTATGAGACACAGGGTTGCTTAGCCTGGAGAAGAGAAGGCTAAGAGGAGAGCTCACTGCTTGCTACAACTACATGACAATCTCCTTTCAGGAGGTGGCCAGGGATTGGGACAGGCTGCCCAGGGGGGGAGTGGAGTCACAGCTCTCTGGAGATGTTTAAGAATCATAGAATCAGTCAGGGTTGGAAGGGAGCACAAGGAGCAGCCAGCTCCAACTCCCCTGCCATGCCCAGGGACACCCTACCCTAGAGCAGGTTGCACACAGCCTCAGCCAGCCTGGCCTCAAACACCTCCAGCCATGGGGCCTCAACCACCTCCCTGGGCAACCCAGTCCAGCCTCTCACCACTCTCCTGCTCAGGAACTTCCTCCTCACCTCCACTCTCACTCTCCCCACCTCCAGCTTTGCTCCATTCCCCCCAGTCCTGGCACTCCCTCACAGCCTCAAAAGTCCCTCCACAGCTTTTTTGTAGCCCCCCTTCAGATCCTGGAAGGCCACAAGAAGGTCACCTGGGAGCCTCCTCTGCTCCAGCCTGCACAGCCCCAACTCTTTCAGGCTGTGCTCACAGCAGAGCTGCTGCAGCCTCTCAGCATCCTCCTGGCCCTGCTCTGGACACTCTCCAGCACCTCCACAGCCCTCTTGAGCTCCAGAGCTGGATGCAGGACTCCAGGTGGGGTCTCAGCAGAGCACAGCAGAGGAGGAGAATCCCCTCCCTGGCCCTGCTGGCCACACTTCTGCTGCTGCAGCCCAGGCTCTGCTTGGCTTTCTGGGCTGCAAGTGCACACTGCTGGCTCCTCTTGAGCTTCTCCTCCAGCAGCACCCCCAAGTCCCTCTCCTCAGGGCTGCTCTCCAGACACTCACTGCCCAGCCTGGAGTTGTGCTTGGCATTGCCCCCACCCAGATGCAGGACACTGCACTTGGTCACAAGAAACATGTGAACATGGCACTTTGAGACATGGTTTAATGGCCATGTTGATGTTAGGTCAATGGTTGGACTCCATCTTGGAGGTCTCTTCAACCAAAACAATTCCACAGTTGTATGACTAGGCCAGTTGTCTGCTAGCATGACAAAGGGAGAAGCAACGTAGAAAAGGAAGAACTACCTCCATCCATGCATGATAGGTAGGCCAAACCCAGAATGTTTAGCCTTAGGAGAGACTGCATAACCACAGCAGATAAAGGCCAGGCCCAGAGAGTGGTGGTGAATGGTGCCACATCCAGCTGGCAGCTGGCACCAGTGGTGTGGCCCAGGGAGCAGTGCTGGGCACAGTCCTGGTCAATATGTCTATTCATGATCTGGAGCAGGGGATTGAGTCCTGCATCAGTAAGTTTGCAGATGACACCAAGCTAGGAGCAGCTGTGGAGCTGTTGGAGGGTAGCAGAGTCCTGCAGAGGGACCTGGCCAGGCTGCATGGGTGGGCAGAGGCCAATGGGATGAGACTGAACAAGGCCACATGCAGGGTTCTGCACTTTGGCCACAACAACCCCAAGCAGCACTTGGGGCTGGGGCCAGAGTGGCTGAGAACAGGCAGGCAGAGAAGGAGCTGAGGGTACTGGGAGAGAGGAGCTGAAGAGGAGGCAGCAGTGCCCAGGTGGGCAGCAGAGCCAATGGCATCCTGGGCTGGCTCAGGAGCAGTGTGGGCAGCAGGACAAGGGAGGTTCTTCTGCCCCTGTGCTCAGCACTGCTCAGGCCACCCCTGGAGTGCTGTGTCCAGTTCTGGGCTACTCAAGTCAAGAAGGATGTTGAGGTGCTGGAAGGTGTTTGGAGAAGGGCAGCAAGGCTGGGGAGGGGCCTGGAGCACAGCCCTGTGAGGAGAGGCTGAGGGAGCTGGGGGTGTGCAGCCTGCAGCAGAGGAGGCTCAGGGCAGAGCTCATTGCTGTCTGCAGCTACCTGCAGGGAGGCTGTAGCCAGGTGGGGTTGGGCTCTGCTGCCAGGCAAGCAGCAACAGAACAAGGGGACACAGTCTCAAGCTGTGCCAGTGCAGGTCTAGGCTGGATGTTGTTAGGAAGTTGTTGTCAGAGAGAGTGATTGGCATTGGAATGGGCTGCCCAGGGAGGTGGTGGAGTTGCTGTCCCTGGAGGTGTTGCAGCCAAGCCTGGCTGGGGCACTTAGTGCCATGGTCTGGTTGCTTGGGCAGGGCTGGGTGCTAGGTTGGGCTGGCTGAGCTTGGAGCTCTCTTCCAACCTGCTTGATTCTCTGATTCTATGGAGGCACATCTACAGCTCAAGGTCTGACAGCCTTTTATAGACCTCTCAAGATATTTATAGAATCACATCTCTGTTTCCTCCAAACTCATTCTCTGGCACTCAAACTTTGCTAAGCAGAATTACTTGAGAAATAATTTCTTTCAAGGAAAAAAAAAGGCAATTTGACCTACTTTAATTCTAGATTAAGAAAGGAACAGAAAAAGCTTTTTTTTCTTACCACTTTTGGTATCAACTGAGCCTTCCCAAAGTGGAAAGCTTTGCAGGCCATTTTAAGTGTAATTATTCAACCAGAATGGATTAAGCACTATTTTAACAGCTTCCAAAAACTGTGATATGATATTTAAATCCTACCACAAAGGGTCTATAGCTGTGCATAAAGGGACTGTGAAAAACAAAACCAACCCAGATGCTTAATAGAAATACAGTCTGAGTTGCCAGGATCAGAAAAAGATATAGTCCTGGGCAGCTAAAAAGGACAGCACTACAGGCTGGGGCCAGAGTGGCTGAGAGCAGGCAGGCAGAGAGGGAGCTGGGGGTGCTGGGAGAGAGGAGCTGAAGCTGAGGCAGCAGTGCCCAGGTGGGCAGCAGAGCCAATGGCATCCTGGGCTGGCTCAGGAGCAGTGTGGGCAGCAGGACAAGGGAGGTTCTTCTGCCCCTGTGCTCAGCACTGCTCAGGACACCCCTTGAGTGCTGTGTCCACTTCTGGGCTCCTCCATTGCAGAGAGATGCTGAGGTGCTGGAAGGTGTTGAGAGAAGGGCAGCAAGGCTGGGGAGGGGCCTGGAGCACAGCCCTGTGAGGAGAGGCTGAGGGAGCTGGGGGTGTGCAGCCTGCAGCAGAGGAGGCTCAGGGCAGAGCTCATTGCTGTCTGCAGCTGCCTGCAGGGAGGCTGTAGCCAGGTGGGGTTGGTCTCTGCTGCCAGGCAAGCAGCAACAGAACAAGGGGACAGAGTCTGGAGTTGTGGCAGGGGAGGTCCAGGCTGGATGTTGTTAGGAAGTTGTTGTCAGAGAGAGTGATTGGCATTGGAATGGGCTGCCCAGGGAGGTGGTGGAGTCTCTGTGGCTGGAGGTGTTGAAGCCAAGCCTGGCTGGGGCACTTAGTGCCATGGTCTGGTTGACTGGATAGGGCTGGGTGCTAGGTTGGGCTGGCTGAGCTTGGAGCTCTCTTCCAACCTGTTTGATTCTATCACACACATTCCTGTATCTTTGACTTCACAAAACACACTTCCTATCCCACCAGCATTCCTGAGGCTCTGTACCTACTATTTGGCTACCTCCTGCATCACCTGTACAAGACTGACACAGACTTCTCAATCACAGAATGGTTTGGGTTGGAAGAGACATCAAGGATCATTCAGTTCCAACCCCCTGCCATAGGCAGGGACACCTCCCACTAGTACAGGTCACTCAAGGACTCATCCAACCTGGCCTTGAACACCTCCAGGGAGGTTGTGGGGCAACCTGTGCCAGTGTCTCACCATCCTCAACCTGTGCCCTCACTGCAAAGAGCTTCTTCCTAACATGTAGTCTAAATCTCCCCTCTGCCACTTCAAACCCATTACCCCTTGTTGTGTCATTACATGACCTTATCCATAGTCCCTCCCCAGCCTTCCTGTAGGTCCCCTTCAGATACTAGAAGACCACAATAAGGTCTCCTTGAAGCCTTCTCTTCTCCAGGCTGATGATCCCCAACTCTCTTAGCCTGTCCTCATAGCAGAGCTGCTGCAGCCCTCTGAGCATCTTTGTGGCCCTTCCTCTGAGGGAGGCCAAGAATGGTTAAATATTATTCCCGTGCTCTTCACTTGCTCTTGATCCTTTTAAAGATGAGAAGAAGAATAGCAACAAAGATCTAAGGACACCAACAACTCCTCCCTTTCTTTTGGGTTTTCTAAAGGGAAATATGTTCCTCAGTAAAATAAAGGTCACTCAGCATAAAGCTGAGTAGCAGAGCACCAAGAACACTGTTGTTAGAAAGAGGTATACCAGTTGCAGGCTTCACCTTTTCCACCCCCTGGTCATGCACACAGCAAACCAGGCAGTCAAGGCTGCTCTGCAACTACCTTCACTGCAGCTTCAAGCAAGAAGTGGCTCCTCAGAAATACCTGTTTGAGTTCCTTCTGTGATTCTTCAACTTT
Organism: Pogoniulus pusillus; assembly: GCF_015220805.1. NCBI lineage: Eukaryota > Metazoa > Chordata > Aves > Piciformes > Lybiidae > Pogoniulus > Pogoniulus pusillus. Next base: position 1,955,569 of record NC_087264.1, on the reverse strand, counting down.
GATCTTCCATTTGCTTTCTTCCTCCTCCACACTCCTCTGTAGCCTTTGTAAGATCCCTTCCTAAGAAGACAGCAGGGTTTGAAAGCTTGCAGCAGAAAAAAAAGGGCAGCTTGCAACATCACAGGGCACAGGGAGGAGGCCTCCTGCTTACCGTCTCCGCCAGAACTGCTTTGTACTTCTCACACTCCAGCTGCAGCAGGATGTGCATTTCCTCTGCCTCCTTCACCTTCTGCTCCATAGCCTGGAAAGGAGAGCAGAGAGCAGAGGAGTCACATCTCAGCTGATGGATTTGAGGTCATGGAATCATAGAGTCAGCCAGGTTGGAAGAGAGCTCCAAGCTCAGCCAGCCCAACCTAGCACCCAGCCCTGCCCAAGCAACCAGACCATGGCACTAAGTGCCCCAGCCAGGCTTGGCTGCAACACCTCCAGCCACACAGACTCCACCACCTCCCTGGGCAGCCCATTCCAATGCCAATCACTCTCTCTGACAACAACTTCCTAACAACATCCAGTCTAGACCTCCCCTGGCACAGCTTGAGGCTGTGTCCCATTCTTCTGTTGCTGCTTGCCTGGCAGCAGAGCCCAACCCCACCTGGCTACAGCCTCTCTGCAGGGAGCTGCAGACAGCAATGAGCTCTGCCCTGAGCCTCCTCTGCTGCAGGCTGCACACCCCCAGCTCCCTCAGCCTCTCCTCACAGGGCTGTGCTCCAGGCCCCTCCCCAGCCTTGCTGCCCTGCTCCAAACACCTTCCAGCACCTCAACATCTCTCTTGAATTGAGGAGCCCAGAACTGGACACAGCACTCCAGGTGTGGCCTGAGCAGTGCTGAGCACAGGGGCACAAGAACCTCCCTTGTCCTGCTGCCCACACTGCTCCTGAGCCAGCCCAGGATGCCATTGGCTCTGCTGCCCACCTGGGCACACTGCTGCCTCCTCTTCAGCTACTATCTATCAGTACCTCCAGGTCCCTCTCTGCCTGGCTGCTCTCAGCTACTCTGGCCCCAGCCTGTAGTGCTGCTTGGGGTTGTCGTGGCCAAAGTGCAGAACCCTGCACTTGGCCTTCTTCAATCTCATCCTGGTCTGTTACTTCAACAAGCTGGTATCAGGCACATTGGCAGCTCTGTCTCCCAGTTTCATGTGACAACAGCAAGTGCAAGGCACAGCTGCAGTTCTCAGCACCCAGTCACAAACCTGCTCCTGCACTCAGACACCTGAAGAAAACAAACAGCTACTGGAAAGATTATTTCTGGAGTGGTTTCATCCTGGGGAAAAGGATGATGAAGGCAGGCAGGGGCTCTCTGCAGAGCAATGAGGGCAGGCAGGGGCTGGTCTCTTTTTCATAGAATCATAGAATCAACCAGGTTGTATTGAACAACAGAACCAAAGGAAATGGCCTCAAGTCGGGTCAGGAGAGGTTTAGGTTGGACATTAGGAACAATCTCTCCCTTGAAAGGGTTGAGGAAGTCTGGAAGAGGCTGTCCAGGGCAGTGACAGAGTCCCCATCCCTGGAAGGGGTTAAAAGCTATGTAGATGCAGTGCACATGGTTTAGTAGTGCCCTGACAATGACAGGTTAGTGGCTGGGTTTGATCTTAAAAGGTCTTTTCTGACCACAAAAAGAACAGTCTGGGTTGGAAGAGACCTCTGAAGGTCACCTAGTCCAATCCTCTCTGCAGCAAGCAGGGACATCCTGATCTAGACCAGGTTGCCCAGGGCCCTGCCAAGCCTCTCCTTGACTATCACCAGGAATGGGGCCTCAACCACCTGCCTGGGCAGCCTGTTTTGGTGTTCCAGCACCCTCCTGGGGAAGACTTTGTGCCTAGCATCCAACCTACATCTGCCCCTTTCTATGATTCCATGGCAAAGGGAATTGGGATGTTGAATTTCAGGAATGATTTCCCTACTCCACAAGATGCTGCTGGAAGGTGCAGTCAGAGTCCTGATTTAAGAGATGCAAATAGCTGCCAACCGATTTTCCTGTCAGCTCTTTGCCCATCAGAACTTGACAATCCAGAAGGCCAGCTGCAAGATGGCTAACACAAAACACCCCATGCCACACACAAGCTGTCCCCTGCCATGCCTACCTTGACATCTTCAGATCCTGAAGCCTCCTTCAGGTACTCTGCAGCCATCTTTTCAAACCCACATATCCATTCACTGTGGCTCTGTCAGGAAATGGATTCAGTTAAAGCTGAGAATGAAATCACCTCAGGAAGTCTCTCTTCAGGACATTTCTCCTCCCAGCTGCAGTTTCACAGAGCAGTGCTTCAGGTCTCCTAACACAGCCTGACAGCAGTTTTCAGCTAGCATCACACAGAGCCCAGCTGAGCTGACAGGCAGCAATCCAGGAGCACAAGTTTATGACACACAGTACACAGGGGCTGGGAAGGGCAGAAGCACAGCTGGGTGATAGAGGTCACCCTGAAAGGGTTGGAGTTCTGCAAGATGTATTTGCAGACTGAAGGAAACCACTCCCCAGACCCCTGAGCCTCTAAAGCAGAGATTTGCTATGTTTATCTATAGGGAGCTCACCCAGAAAAGTGTTTTGCAACTTGACAGAAATAGCCTTTCTAGAGACCCTTTCTAGTTCAGCAGGAGATGAACTGCAGCACATTTTCAGACTGAGGCACTTAGTGCCAGGGTCTGGTTGACTGGATAGGGCTGGGTGCTAGGTTGGACTGGCTGAGCTTGGAGGTCCCTTCCAACCTAAACCCTTCTGTGATTCTAAATGAGAAATCAAAATGGATATTCCTGAAAGCTGGGAGAAAATGGGTAAGAGCAGAGTTCTGTGGTGCTGAGGTGTCAGGATAAGAATCACAGAATCAAGCAGGTTGGAAGAGAGCTCCAAGCTCAGCCAGCCCAACCTAGCACCCAGCCCTGCCCAACCAACCAGACCATGGCACTAAGTGCCCCAGCCAGGCTTGGCTTCAACACCTCCAGCCACAGAGACTCCACCACCTCCCTGGGCAGCCCATTCCAATGCCAATCACTCTCTGACAACAACTTCCTAACAACATCCAGCCTAGACCTGCCCTGGCACAGCTTGAGATTGTGTCCCCTTGTTCTGTTGCTGCTTGCCTGGCAGCAGAGCCTAACCCCACCTGGCTACAGCCTCCCTGCAGGCAGCTGCAGACAGCAATGAGCTCTGCCCTGAGCCTCCTCTGCTGCAGCCTGCACACCCCCAGCTCCCTCAGCCTCTCCTCACAGGGCTCTGCTCCAGGACCCTCCCCAGCCTTGCTGCCCTTCTCCAAACACCTTCCAGCACCTCAACAGCTCTCTTGAATGGAGGAGCCCAGAACTGGACACAGCACTCCAGGGGTGGCCTGAGCAGTGCTGAGCACAGGGGCACAAGAAGCTCCCTTGTCCTGCTGCCCACACTGCTCCTGAGCCAGCCCAGGATGCCATTGGCTGTGCTGCCCACCTGGGCACTGCTGCCTCAGCTTCAGCTCCTCTCTCCCAGCACCCCCAGCTCCTTCTCTGCCTGCCTGCTCTCAGCCACTCTGTACACTCCAATGCAAACCCCTTAGGGCTGAAGGCCTGTGGAGAAACTCTCCAGATTGCCCAGCACAGCAGGACCAGAGCTCCCAGCCCCTACCCACAGAGCAAGAAGAGATCCTTCTCTTACCATGTTGGAAGGAAGAGAAACTTTAGGGAACAGCTTCTGGAGAAGTTCCCGAGTCTCCACCTCAGCAGCTTCCAAATGCTGCTGCTTCTCCTAAAGAAAACAGAAGAGCTCAGATGAAACTGGCCAACATGGACTTGGCAGCAGCCCCTTCTATGCCTACAGTGACTCAGCCCAGAAAATAGAGGGGACTACAGTCTCCCAAACTGCCAGTAAACCACTTAAGAAAGCAACACTGAGTGGCTTCAGAATGCAGCCTTCACATTTCTGCTCCAGCTTATAAGTGCTCTTCCAGTCCAGCCTGTCTGGGCAGAAGTTACACCACTCACTTGTTCACAGCCCAAACTCCAGCATCCTGAGTAACTGCACCCACAGACCACCAGAAGTCTGCCCCTCAGGCTGAGCAATCTCAACAGCAAGATGTTGGATCAGGGAATTGTTTTAATCCCTACTTCAAAATAACAAAACCAGCAGGGGAAATGAATGTCACCACTTCCAAAATGGCACAGGAGCATTTGTGTCCATGCACATTTGAACCAGGCCAAGAAAGCAAGGTTGGACCTTCTCAATTCCCAAGTATTCAAAAGGGAGATCCTTACACCCTCCTGGCCCCAAGCTCAGATGCAATGGGAAACAATGAGTGGAGCTGTGTGACAGTCCCCAGGTTTTCTCTGGCATTGCCCTGTAAATACAAGCACCCAGAGCCAAGGGCATCACAGATCTATCCTTCCACTTCCTTAACATGAAAAGCAGAGCAGCCACAGGACATTTGCTTGCAGTGCTTGTGGCAGATTGGTTTAATTAAGCCATCTGATGGCCAAGCTTCCATAGAGGTTTAAATGCAGAAAGCCTGAAACTCTGCACAGAAGGCAGCAAAAGTCCTTCAGTGATTTTGGTGGTGGTTTTTCCCTCCTCCTCTCCTTTGACATGAGTGTTACTGAGCCCTGCTGCAAGAAATCAGTGGCATTAATAGGTTGAGATTCAGGGACAGAAATGGACAGGAGACACTAGGGGGTGAAGCTGTGCTATGTGTGTTAGTTTGCAGCAATTTAGGAGCCACGAAGAAGGGGCAAAAGGGCTGTTTGGTGAAGTCTTCAGACTGCAAGAGAAAGCAGGCAAGTGTTAGGCACACAGCAAAAGCAGGTACACAACAGCTCTGAACGTGGGGCTGAGCAAAGAGCAGAGACACCTCTAGAACACAGACACAAACCCACCAGGACCACCTCTGCTCTTCCAGGCAAAGCAGAGACACCTCTAAAACACAGCCACACAATCCCACCAGGAGCACCTCTGCTTCCAGCTACCTCATTTCTTGTTTTTAAAGACTTCTGATGCTTTTTGGTCAGGGTTTGGGGGTTTTTTGGTGGTTTCATTCACGGTTTTGCAGGGTGTGGGGGTTTGCTTGGGTTGGTTTTTTTGGGTTGGTTGGTTTTGCTTGGAGTTTGGTTTTGTTTGTTGGATTTTGTTGGGTTTTTTGTCATCATTTTTTTGGTCATTTTTTTCTTTTCCAACTGCATAGTGACAATTAACACCAAATGAGGCTCAGAGGACATCCAAGCTCTTCTCAGAACTACTCACAGCCTGCATTACTTTGAACAGTAGTTCTGAGAGGACCTGTCAAGCTTTGTGTGCTTTCAAGAAGGAACTTCACAGCTGTGGTTGACACAGTTTTCCTGAGAGGTTCCCAGGTTTTTCAATAGTCATAGAATCAACCAGGTTGAAAGAGACCTCCAAGATCAATGATCTAATTCCAGGTCTTCATGAGTCCAATAGAATCAACCAGGTTGGAAGATACCTCTAAGATCAATGATCTAATTCTAGGTCTTCATGAGTCCAATAGAATCAACTAGGTTGCAAGAGACCTCCAAGATCAATGATCTAATTCCAGGTCTTTGTGAGTCCAATGGAATCAGGCAGGTTGGAAGAGACCTCCATGATCAATGATTTAATTCTAGGTCTTCCTGAGTCCAATGGAATCATAGAATTAACTAGGTTGGAAAAGACCTCCAAGATCAATGATCTAATTCCAGGTCTTTGTGAGTCCAATAGAATGAGCCAGGTTGGAAGAGACCTCCAAGATCAATGATCTAATTCCAGGTCTTCATGAGTCAAACAGAATTAACCAGGTTGGAAGAGACCTCCATGATCAATGATCTAATTCTAGGTCTTCATGAGTCAAACAGAATTAACCAGGTTGGAAGAGACCTCGAAGATCAATGATCTAATTCTAGGTCTTCATGAATCAAACAGAATTAACCAGGTTGGAAGAGACCTCCATGATCAATGATTTAATTCTAGGTCTTCATGAGTCAAACAGCATTAACCAGGTTGGAAGAGACCTCCACGATCAATGATCTAATTCTAGGTCTTCATGAGTCCAATGGAATCAGGCAGGTTGGAAGAGACCTCCAAGATCAATGATCTAATTCTAGGTCTTTGTGAGTCCAATGGAATCAGGCAGGTTGGAAGAGATCTCCATGATCAATGATCTAATTCTAGGTCTTCATGAGTCCAATAGAATCAGCCAGGTTGGAATAGACCTCCATGATCAATGATTTAATTCTAGGTCTTCCTGAGTCCAATGGAATCATAGAATTAACTAGGTTGGAAAAGACCTCCAAGATCAATGATCTAATTCCAGGTCTTTGTGAGTCCAATAGAATGAGCCAGGTTGGAAGAGACCTCCAAGATCAATGATCTAATTCCAGGTCTTCATGAGTCAAACAGAATTAACCAGGTTGGAAGAGACCTCCATGACAAATGATCTAATTCTAGGTCTTCCTGAGTCCAATAGAATCAACCAGGTTGGCAAAGACCTCCAAGCTCAGCCAGTCCAACCTGTCACCCAGGTCTATCCAACCAACCAGACCATGGCACTAAGTGCCTCATCCAGGCTTTTTTTGACCACCTCCATTATTGAACTGAACTTTCAAAGCACATCAAAGCCCAGTAGATAAAAGCAGGTTGCCCACCAGCAGTTTCCACTCCACAGCTCCCCACAAGGAACAAAAGGTCCACAACAACAATTATGCAAACAGAAACAAACAAAAAAAGCCAGCATGCCCACAAAGCAAGGATAAAAATCATCATAACAAAAGAAACCTAAAGCCCAGAGGAAGGAGTAGAGGTGAGAGAATATGAATGGCCACATTTAAACTGCAGTTAAAGTTCAGCTCCTCCGTTTCATTTCAGAAACCAGCTGCAGATCTCTTTCTAGCTCAACGCATCGTTTCTAGCAGTTAACATTACAACCTTGGCAGTCTTGTTCACTCTGTCCTGCAGCAATTTTTCAGTTGATGCCAATGCTTCCATTGCTTCCCAGTTTTTCTCCCGAAGGTCCTAATCATTTTTAGAAAGAATGATTTCAGTTCAGCCAATACTCAAAACTTGTTCTGCTTCTACTTCAGAGACATATCTGCATTCAGCCTCACCATTTGCATTTAAATGCTGGTTAGTGCAAGATGATTTTGCTGGGTTGAGATGAGATACACTGGGCAAAAAACAAGTCTGATGTTCAAAGAGTTTGAATTCAAAAGGGGGGTAGGGGGAGGGGAAGTGCCAATTTCTGTTCAACCTGCCCCCATCTCCTAGCCTGACCCAAGCGTTACTGCAGAGCAGATCGCTACAGCAACCCCACACTTTGACTGCACTTGTAAGAAGAAAAGAGGGAAGTTTCCAAAAGTAGTGAGGAACACAGACACCAAACCACAGATCACAGAACAGAGTGTTAGGCATGTGGCATTGCAGACCCCAGCATGGACCCGAGTGCAGATGGAGGTGTGAGCCTTTATGCCGCTGATGTCGCAACCAGATCGAGCTGCGCAAATCCTTGGGGCTCAGCCCAAACCTATTAAGCCATGGCTGGGTTTAGAAACACAAAGTTCAGGGCCTTGGTTTGCAGCGTTTAGCCAAGCAGCTCTCTCCACTGCACTGAGAGAACACTGATCTGCTGCTCACCAGCCCTGCTGGGAGGCTTTGGGAATCGCATGGAAACACCACTGCGCTGCTGCGCCTTTCTTGGCGAGGTCAAACACACACTCCACAAGATGTCAACGTGCAGGCTCACTTAGGAGGCTGAGAGCTCTTCTGAAAAGAGCCTCACAGCTCTTGTCTAGGAGGATGGTGGGAGCAGATTATGGTTCTTAGGATTTGGATGTATTCGCTGTTTTCAAGCCCCAGAGCAATCAGGTAAGAGCTGTTTCTGACAGGCTGCTTTGTGAATGCACCACACAAAGTGACAGCAGGATCCTAGCACAGACCCACACTGGCTTCTACTGTACCACTGCTACTTGCCTGCTACCCTAAGGGCTGCTTCACAGGACATAACACCACAATAAAACTGTATCAAAATTGCAGTGTGGAAAGCTGGGACCTACAGGCATGGTCTGCCTTTAGCAGCAGCCAGATTGCTGCCTGCACTAGGAAGGGTACTTAGACCTTACAACTCCCCAGGAAGCAGGCATGCACGTTCTACCTTCCCAGCTCATTTGTCTTCCAAGATTACCCAACCACTTCCTTCTTTTACTTCATTTCAGTGCTTAAGCAACATTATTTGCCCAACAGCTCACACACTCAGTATTTTACTTGTGCATCATCTTTATGTTAAAGTGATAAAGCTTATTGCATGGTATTCATTGGATTTTACAGGCTACCAAGAGGAGACAAGTGAGCTAAACCCCCTGTATTTTAACACTTCTCTTCATCATCACTTAGATGATGCCATTCCCTTGCCCTTCACAAGTTAAATATTGCAAGGAGGTAACTTCACAGACCTGTGATGCAAAGATACAATCCTTACTTTCATAGAATCAACCAGGTTGGAAGAGACCTCCAAGATCATCCAGTCCAACCTATCTGCACCATCAGCATCTCCTGTAAAGGAAGGCTTCACTCCACCTCCTTCAGATCAGGATTAGTCACTTTTAGGAACAGGAAGAGTCAGATCTGGAGGTAACATTTCATGTGCTCTTCCAAGGGCCATAATTCAGAGCAGCTCCCTTCATTCTCCCACATGCCCTCTTCTTCTCTTGGCAAAGGACATGTATCTGAGCAGGGCTGTCAGGGCTTGAATTCAAGTCAGAACTTGCTGCAGCCAGCAAGTCTCCTCCCTCTCATCAAATGAGCAATTTGTCACCGAGGTGACAAGACTTGGAGCAGTGAAGCTACCTTGAGTCACCCCCAAGAGCAGGGAAGAGGCCAACATGGCAGGCAACTGTCAGAAACATGTTCCCAGCAGAATGCTCTAGGCACTGAGGAGTCTGTGCACACAGGGCTGGCTGTTCTTTGGGCTTTGTTTGTTGGTTGTGTGAGGGTATTTTTTGGGGGGGGGTTGTTTGTTAGGGGTTTTGCTTGTTGTGTTTGTGGGGTTCTTTTTTAAGGAGGTGGGGGGAGGATTTCCTTACGTTGTTCTTTTTCCTCTGTTGCTCAAAAGCACTTCTCTGAGAGGCGAGCTCGCTTTGGAGATTGGCAATTTCCTTCTCCTTCCCTGCAACCCTGAAGGGGCAGAAAGAATCATAAGCAAGTCAGGAGCCACGACAGAAAATCCACTGAAGCACTGACATCGTATCACAGAATCAACCAGGTTGGAAAAGACCTCTGAGATGATACATCAAGTCCAACCTATCACCTAACCCTTCTAATTAAACTGCATACACTGACATCTCCTTAGAATCCTAGAATCAGCCAGGTTGGAAGAGACCTCCAAGCTCAGCCAGCCCAACCTAGCACCCAGCCCTGCCCAACCAACCAGACCATGGCACTAAGTGCCCCAGCCAGGCTTGGCTTCAACACCTCCAGCCACACAGACTCCACCACCTCCCTGGGCAGCCCATTCCAATGCCAATCACTCTCTCTGACAACAACTTCCTAACAACATCCAGCCTAGACCTCCCCTGGCACAACTCCAGACTCTGTCCCCTTCTTCTCTTGCTGCTTTCCTGGCAGCAGAGCCCAACCCCACCTGGCTACAGCCTCCCTGCAGGCAGCTGCAGACAGCAATGAGCTCTGCCCTGAGCCTCCTCTGCTGCAGGCTGCACACCCCCAGCTCCCTCAGCCTCTCCTCACAGGGCTCTGCTCCAGGCCCCTCACCAGCATTACTGCCCTGCTCCAAACACCTTCCAGCACCTCAACAGCTCTCTTGAATTGAGGGGCCCAGAACTGGACACAGCACTCAAGGGGTGGCCTGAGCAGTGCTGAGCACAGGGGCACAAGAACCTCCCTTGTCCTGCTGCCCACACTGCTCCTGAGCCAGCCCAGGATGCCATTGGCTCTGCTGCCCACCTGGGCACTGCTGCCTCAGCTTCAGCTCCTCTCTCCCAGCACCCCCAGCTCCCTCTCTGCCTGGCTGCTCTCAGCCACTCTGGCCCCAGCCTGTAGTGTTGCTTGGGGCTGTTGCGGCCAAAGTGCAGAACCCTGCAACTTGGACTTGTTCAATCTCATCCCATTGGCCTCTGCCCACCCATCCAGCCTGGCCAGGTCCCTCTGCATGGCTCTCCTACCCTCCAACAGCTCCACAGCTGCTCCTAGCTTGGTGTCATCTGCAAACTTACTGATGCTGGACTCAATCCCCTCGCCCAGATCATCAATAAAGATATTGAACAGGACTGGGCCCAGCACTGATCCTTCCAGCAACACTCTCTGAAACACTGCTCTCACTGACTTGGCAGTACCATTTGCCTCCTATTTCTCTGTGAGCTGCAGGCTGCCAGACCCAAGCCCACTGTAAAGCTGTCTGCCTACAACAGGCATCTGCACACGTTCATCAAGGCCACAGAAAGTCAACACATTAGACAAGTACACGTCTCTGCCAGCCCACGCTGTTACAACACCAAACAGGCACTGCCTGCTGGATATTTCCTTCTCAAATACCTGATCCACCATTTATGAAGTCATTTAACCTCAAAGAAAAATCATTCAGCCAGCCAAAAATGCACAACAGTGGCAATCTGTGCAGCACAATGTAAGCTGGCATGGCATTGGCTTCCACGTGGTTCTGTAGTGGGCTTCGGCTCAACATCACAGCACACTTCTACCCCTCCTGAGATGTTTTTTTACCCTGGGAAGAAATTTCCACCAGGCAACTTTATAATATGAGCAAATCCTCTACTAAACTGAAGTTCCAAGGGAAAAAAGCTTGTCACTTTTGCTTGAAGCATCAACATTTAAACTCCTCACACACACATCTGAGCTGGCATGCACATAAAATGAATCGACCGCAGCTTATGTCATGGGCACAACACACTGCAAGCACTGCCTGCAGAAGACTGCACCTGAGCATCATCTCCAGTTTTATTAGATAGTAAAGATTTCCCTTTTTCTCCCCAAACACTGGACCCTTGTCACATGCTGACAATGTACAGGTGCTTTTATTTCAGCTTTTACATTTCCTGAGCAGCAAGCAGAATTCAGCACTTATCTATATTGCATTTGACTCCTGGCAGTACTCACACTTGCAGAAGCTCCTCACTTTGGACAGCCAAAGATGCCTACAAACAGATCAGAAACTCATTAGGAGCAGATCAGCAGCAAAGACTGGTGCAGAGGACATGGCCTGCCTTGGTAACCAGCCACTGCTGCAACACTAAGCAGCTGCACTCTCAGCCTTCAAGGGAGTCCTGTCCAGCCTGCTTTGGCCAGAATAACACTGGTGCTGCTGCAGCATGTAAAGGCAGGGGTGGAAAGCCAGACAAGAACACAGCAGGCTTGAGGAAGAGCCCAAGGTTACAAATTCACATGACAAAGGGAAGCAAGACCAGCTAAGCAACAGCCAGAAGAGCTGGATTGGTGGGATCCAAACCTGAAGCTGGCCTGGGATTTGCAGAGCCAATACCACTCCTAATTTCCATGCCATTCATACAAACTATAAGCATCCCCCCCTTGACTTCAGCCTGCAACACTGCAATTGGAAGCTGTACCTGTTGGGAATTCTCCTGCTTCAATTCTTGAACTTGAACTTTTAGAGATTCATTTTCCTTTTGTACATCCTGTTGAAAGACAAAAGACAAGAGATGTCCACCTACACGTTTCAGTACACGCTCAGAACAGACACACTGCTTACAGCACAAGGCACTTCCAGCTGAACTTTACCTGCAGCTGTTTGATTTGGCTTGCAATCTCTCTCTCTTTTTCCTCCACTACAGCTTTCAGCTTCTTCATTTGCTCTTCTTCCTCTTTCAATCTGCACAGATGATTTAGAAAGTAAAGGGTGGGGAAAGGGTTAGAATTTCATAGAATCAAGCAGGTTGGAAGAGAGCTCCAAGCTCAGCCAGTCCAACCTAGCACCCAGCCCTGGCCAGGCAACCAGACCATGGCACTAAGTGCCCCAGCCAGGCTTGGCTTCAACACCTCCAGCCACAGAGACTCCACCACCTCCCTGGGCAGCCCATTCCAATGCCAATCACTCTCTCTGACGACAACTTCCTAACAACATCCAGCCTAGACCTGCCCTGCCACAACTCCAGACTCTGTCCCCTTCTTCTGGTGCTGCTTGCCTGGCAGCAGAGCCCAACCCCACCTGGCTACAGCCTCCCTGCAGGCAGCAATGAGCTCTGCCCTGAGCCTCCTCTGCTGCAGGCTGCACACCCCCAGCTCCCTCAGCCTCTCCTCACAGGGCTCTGCTCCAGGCCCCTCCCCACCCTTGCTGCCCTTCTACAAACACCTTCCAGCACCTCAACAGCTCTCTGCAATTCAGGAGCCCAGAACTGGACACAGCACTCCAGGGGTGGCCTGAGCAGTGCTGAGCACAGGGGCACAAGAACCTCCCTTGTCCTGCTGCCCACACTGCTCCTGAGCCAGCCCAGGATGCCATTGGCTCTGCTGCCCACCTGGGCACTGCTGCCTCAGCTTCAGCCTACTATCTACCAGCACCCCCAGCTCCCTCTCTGCCTGCCTGCTCCCAGCCACTCTGGCCCCAGCCCCAAGTGCTGCTTGGGGTTGCTGTGGCCAAAGTGCAGAACCCTGCACTTGGCCTTGTTCAATCTCATCCCATCATGCCATATGCTAAGAGACAGTGTAGCTGGGACAGTTTTCAGCAGCAGAGGACAAGTTTTGTGCATTATAGAAGCAATCAGCCAAAAGGAAAGCACACACAGAGGAAAACTACTACACTATGGCTCCAAACCAAGGAAGCTAACAAAAATACATGCCAGCTGCAACAACATGTATGCAAACACTTACCTGCTTAAGAACAGCCTGATGCAGGCTAGTCATTCCACAGGTCAGACACTGACATTTAGTCACAGCTGACCTCCACAGCACTCAGAGCCCAAGTGGAAGAGAAGCAACTGATCACCTGAGCAAATCTTGTAAGCATCTGGCTCTGAAGGTGCCAGAGACACACTCCTAAAGGTGCCTTAGGTACCAAATGCCAGTTATACAGGAGCTCTGCTGGGAGGGCAGCACATTAGAAGAGCTGTACTGAAAACAGAGCCCTTTTTGGAAGAGTCAAACACAACCTCTGAGTTCCAACAGACAGACAAAGCAGAGCCAAGACAGGGAAATCTGGCAGTGTTTCTCCATATAACATAGAATCATAGAATCAACCAGGTTGGAAGAGACCTTGAAGATCATCCAGTCCAACCTAGCACCCAGCCCATCTACTGCATCCCAGACTGAAAATGGCAACCTGTACTTGTTCTTTGCTTGTACAGACTCAGCCACAGGCACTTAAACCCACACTCTTAAAAACATGCTAAACAGGAGGAGAAATTATCACCAGACACAAGCAGCAGCAATTTCATTGGCTAGTGGAGCTCTGGGCCATCACTTACTGTCCCTGCATGAGCAGTCCAAGTCAGGAATGCACAGAGCAGCAGACAGGCTGGCTGGGGTATGTCCATCAGCACTATTTCAGCAAAGCCCATTCCATTAAACTCCTGAACACAGCTCATACCATCCAGTTTAAGACAAATGCCAACCCTGAACACACATTATCAGCAAGTGCTTGAGGAAGTGCTATCAAGCATACTCACAGGCTCTCCAGGTTCTGCACTTGGGATGCAGCAGGTACCTGGAAAAAGAAGCGATTTCCAGTCTTGGTTTGATGGCACAGCAAAGCTTTCAAACTAGCATCAACTCTTTGCACAACCAAGGGCACCACACAGCTTGCAAGAGTAAGAAATGCCAACAGTTTTTGCACTGCTGCCCCAAAGAATATCTAAACACACAAAGGATTACAGAAGCATATCCTACACCAAGCAGCCCAAACTTTACACCAGCCAATCTGTCTCCATTCCACCCTTCCCTTGCCTAGACACCCACCCCAAGAGTGCAACTCAGTTTCTCACCTTTATCATCAACAAAAATCCAGACTGGGCTACAATAATGCCTTACTGGAAAAATTCTCCCATGAAGTCACACCTGGCTCCAAGGATGTCCACCTGCCAGTTCTCAAGTCCAGTGCAGGAAATCAAAACTCAAATATTCCAACCAGTTGTAATCTCTGCATCAGGCCAAGGCAGGAAGGAATCACAGCAAGGCCTGGCCACTTCAAGATCAGCAGCAAGAGCTCCTCTAGGACCACAGCCTTACAGAGACACCTCCTCAGCCTGGCAAGGAGGTTCCTACCACACAGCTCTGACTCTGTCTGTGAGCTTCAAAGGTTTCAGACCAACAAAGCAAGTCATTTAGCACAGTTATCATCCAGGCTAAAGAAAAGCTTTCACAACTTGTTATCCATGTAAAACCTGTTTGGGATTGACAGAGCTTAACCAGTGGGCCCTCTGCACTGCAGACTACCAGTTTAGTCAAGTATCATTTAAAACAGCTCTCCTGTGTTGTGCCAATGCAAACCCTTCGTGAACGGCAGAGGATTAAAACAGCATCTTCCAGTTCAACTGAACAGCACTCCCAAGCCACATCCACCCTGCAGGCCATACCTGCTGGAGCTGTTGGAGGTTCTGTTGTTCTAACTCCTGAACTTTACTGGTTAGCTGTGCAATTGTATCCTTCTGACCCTTTGGAGGAAAAGAAAGCAAGCTCAGAACAGTAAATGTACCTTGTCCACAGCCAGAACTACCGCAGCGGAACTTCTCTCCCTCCGCAGTACCAACGGAGCTTACCTGCAGCCATTCTCCATTCTTAACAATTTCCTTCTCCTTCTCTTCCAGTAAGGCCTCCATGGTTTTCACCTGCTTCTCCTTCCCCTTCAGCCTGCAGCATTGAACACACAGCTTAAACCCCTACTCTTATTTACCTGAGAAAGAGGCACCCCACGCTTGGCAGCACAGGACGCAAGCAGCCTCTCTGAGCACAGGCACAGTCTGCACCCACTGCAGTTTGTGCCCACACTTCCTCTTCAGCCTAGGTTAGCAAGAGATGCCCTTGATCAATTTGTCTGCTCATTAAGTGAGAGCAGACAGATCCTGAGCTGACACACATTGCAGGGATCTCACTCACAAGCTCTCCTCATCCAAAAATACCTCCCTTCCCCTCCCTGCGTGGGGACACAAGGGTGGCTCAGTTCTCCACTGCACAGCTAGTACACAATTCCAGAACAGTGGAAGGGACCCCAGGAGATCAACCTAGTCCAAGTTCCCTGATAAAAGAGGGTCACTGAGAACAGGTTGCCCAGGATCATGTGCAGGCAGGTCTAGGATCTCCCTGGAGATCACAACCTCTCTGGGCAGCCTGCTCCATGGCTCTGGCACCCTCTCAAAGCAAAGAAGCTTCTCCTTCCCAAATCGTTTGCCACAGTGCCTATGTCCTTCTATCCTGACTTGAATTTAACCCCTTGTAGTTGAAGTAAGATTCATAAAGCCATGGAGCACTTCATCTTGTTTTCTATTTCAGACAGAAGCAGGTGTTACTAGCAAGGACACACAACTGCTAAGACCAGTGTTAACAGCCTGGATGACTTCATGCACAAAGCAGACACCAGGCAAGAACACTTCAAGCCAGACTGGAGCAGGGAAGCAAGAGGTAGAGAGGGCAGATGAGACATGCTAAGAAATGTACTTACAGAGTCTGAAGTTCTTTGACTTGTGATGTAATTGACACCTAAAAAAACAAACCACTACTTGAGTTCAGTGCACAGAGAAGAGACAAATGCTACAAGCTCTTCCAGAGAGAAACAGGGGGGAAAGCCACCAGCCCTGATTCAGAGAGGCTTTAGCTGTTACAGTCTGTGTGAACAAGCAGACACCTGGGTTGGGTGGGAAAATAAACTCAGGGAAGCCAAGTGCCTCCACTCTTTACCTTCTGCAAATGGAAACTGTGACTCCCAGAGGAGGCAGCAGTGCAAATGGGAACACAAGCAGGTCCACTGGAGCACACTGCCACCAGGAGAGGCAAAGAAAGAACAACCACCTCACTGGCAATAATTGCAGCTAGCATTAGAGATTGCTCCTGGTTACATGGACCTGTCTGCAAGCAAATGCTTTTTAGATCATAGAACCAAGCAGGTGGGAAGAGAGCTCCAAGCTCAGCCAGCCCAACCTAGCACCCAGCCCTGGCCAACCAACCAGACCATGGCACTAAGTGCCCCAGCCAGGCTTGGCTTCAACACCTCTAGGGATGGTGACTGCACCACCTCCCTGGGCAGCCCATTCCAGTGCCAGTCACTCTCTCTGACAACAACTTCCTAACAACATCCAGCCTAGACCTTCCCAGCCACAGCTTGAGACTGTGTCCCCTTCTTCTGGTGCTGCTTGCCTGGCAGCAGAGCCCAACCCCACCTGGCTACAGCCTCCCTGCAGGCAGCTGCAGACAGCAATGAGCTCTGCCCTGAGCCTCCTCTGCTGCAGGCTGCACACCCCCAGCTCCCTCAGCCTCTCCTCACAGGGCTCTGCTCCAGGCCCCTCCCCAGCCTTGCTGCCCTTCTCCAAACACCTTCCAGCACCTCAACAGCTCTGCAATGAAGGAGCCCAGAACTGGACTCAGCACTCAAGGTGTGGCCTGAGCAGTGCTGAGCACAGGGGCACAAGAAGCTCCCTTGTCCTGCTGCCCACACTGCTCCTGAGCCAGCCCAGGATGCCATTGGCTCTGCTGCCCACCTGGGCACTGCTGCCTCCTCTTCAGCTCCTCTCTCCCACCACCCCCAGCTCCCTCTCTGCCTGCCTGCTCTCAGCCACTCTGGCCCCAGCCTGTAGTGCTGCTTGGGGTTGTTGTGGCCAAAGTGTAGAACCCTGCACTTGGCCTTGTTCAATCTCATCCCATTGGCCTCTGCCCAATGCAGATATTCTCTGCAACCTAAGTTCTCTGTTATGCAGCCTCAAAATGAGAATTTATGGACTGGAGAAACAAGAGTTAGAGGGAACATTTCCTTTGAAGTTTGTGCAGAAGCCTGTCTGGTTATCTGTGCAGATACAGGCTGCCTGAACAAGCTCCTTTAGTGCTCTACCACAGCACTGTAGGAACTTCAGACATTCTCAAAACCCTCTGCTCTGCTTGCAGAAGCCCAAAAGATGCAGAACACAGCACCTCTGGAGCAAGCATTCCTTGCATGTAGCTTTTCAGAGCTGACAACTCTGAACTGTATTTTGTTCTAAGTTCTGTGTCAGTTCTAGGGCAAGACACACAGAAATAACCCAGTTCCTGGTCATTTGCTATGGAGGAGAAGCCCAAGACAGCAACACATTCCATGAAGCTTTGCCTAAAAAGGACCAAACATTTACAGTGAAGACAGAAGAAAAAGGGGGTGACATGCTGGAATGTAGCTTGAAGGACCAGGAGAATAAAGTGCAGACCAGAACAAACACCCACACCAAGCAAACAAGCAGCACCACACACCCAAACCGACCCACACCCCCCACACAAAGAAGCAAGCAAGCTTCCTGGCAGCAGGATGGATTAAGCTGCCTGCAGAAGAGGCTCCCTAAGGAGCATTCCTGTTGTTTTGGCTGCTAGCATGCCCCAAAAAAAGCCAATACTCCTCCAGTGCTGCATTCCTGAGAGCTAGAGGAAAACTCACTCTGCCAAGATGAGCTTTATTGGCTCACCAGACAGAAAAGAGCCTTCAGTTTACTTAGAAAGCAGATACTCTTTGGGCTTGCAGGAAGTTCTAGCAACAGAGGAAGGGCAACAAAAAGAGAAGCACCTCCAGCACTTGAGATTTTCAAGCTGCCAGCATAAAAAGCTGTCCCAAGGTTCCAAATTTGCTGCAGGGCAGCATGCAGGACGCCCAGGCAGAGGTAATGCTACGATGCTTTTACTTGACAGCAATTCTTGGCTGAAATTCATACTAACAGCCCCAGAAATCTCAGGCATCCAAGAGGAATGTGGTTTCAAGGAAAAGAGCTGTAGTGACAGTACAGATTTCTGGCTTTGTATCTAAGAATAGTGGAGCTCTCCTATTAAAAATTCCCTTAGCCAATGACATTCCCCAGTGAAAGATAAGACACCAGAACAGAGACAAGTGAGCAGTGCATCCAAGGCAAGGCTGTTTCACACTTCTGGCACTAAGGTATTTTACCTGTTTTTCCATCTCAAGCTGGGAATTTCCTACTTCTTCTTTCAGAGCCTCTATTTCCTGTGTCAAAGCCTTTTCAATGACAAAACAAGACAGGATTGGACAATGGAAACACAAAAACACCACAAGAATGGATGCTTACAAATTCATCACTACAGAATGCCATGCAGTAACAAGTAAATGGCAGTCAGCAGCATAGACACAGAAGAGAAGGTGAGTATTGCAGAGATGGATACCTGAACAGTCTTCTCCTTGCTTGCCATTTTAAGGATTTCAGCCTGTAGGAGTTCTTCCACTGATTTAATTTTCCCATCCTTCTCGTGGATCCTTAAAGAGATCAGAGGTTTAGGCTGTCAGGTAGTGATAGGACTGGGGGGAATGAAACCAAGCTGGAAATGGGTAGATTGAGACTGGATGTTAGGAAGAAGTTCCTCACCATGAGGCTGGTGAGACTCTGGAATGGGTTGCTCAGGGAGGTGGTGGAAGCACCATCCCTGGAGGTGTTTAAGGCCAGGGTGGATGAGGCCCTGGACAGCCTAACCTAGTGTGATCTCATTGCTGTCCACAACTCCCTGAAGGGAGGCTGTAGCCAGGTGGAGTTGGACTCTTCTTCCAGGCAAGCAGCAAGAGAACAAGGGGACAGAGTCTCAAGTTGTGGCAGGGGAGGTCTAGGCTGGATGTTAGGAGGAAGTTGTTGGCAGAGAGAGTGACAGGTTAGACTGGATGATCTTGAAGGTCCCTTCCAACCTGGCTGATTCTAAGAGTCCTATGATTGGCATTGGAATGGGCTGCCCAGGGAGGTGGTGGAGTCACCATCCCTGGAGATGTTCAAGACAAGCCTGGATGAGGCACTTAGTGCCATGGTCTGGTTGACTGGCCAGGGCTGGGTGCTAGGTTGGACTGGATGAGCTTGGAGCTCTCTTCCAACCTGCTTGATTCCATGATTCTAGTGTGAGGTGTCCCTGCCCATGGCAGGGGAGTTGGAACTAGATGATCCTTGTGCTCCTTTCCAACCTCACATCTTTACATCCTCATTTACAACTCTCCATCCTTACTCTTTCTGCCATCACCTGAAGAAGTATAACAATAAGCACTGACAGCAACACAAACCCACATGCAACAGTTTCCTGCTACAAGAATTCAAACTAATACTGCACATTTTGTATTGCTTCATGCTGCATTCTTTGGTTTGTTGGTTTTTTTTTTTACCTCCCAGAGAATTTTGATTTTAAAACAAAAGCCAATTAATCTGCTGCAACTCTCCCTGGAGATGTTCAAGACCTGCCTGGATGTGTTCCTGTGATCTAGTACAGGCAATCCTGATCTGGTGGCAGGGTTGGACTAATTGATCTTTCCAGGTCCCTTCCAACCCCTAACATCCTGTGACTCTGTAACCCTGACTGATTCTATGAACAAATGCACTGCCCAAGCAGTGCACACAAGCTGTGCTTCCAGCACATCACAAGCCTCTGGCACCCACAGAGGGACCAAGCAGTAGAAATATAGGAGAGGTAAGATGGAATGACACAGAACAAGCTGTAGTTCACTTGCTAAATAGATGCTATTACTGTCTTAAAAGTCAAATGAAGATATCACAGAATTAACCAGGTTGGAAAAAGACCTTTGAGATAGAGTCCAACCTAGCACCCAACACCTTCTAATTAACTAAACCATCCACATGGGCACTTAGCACAGAATCAACCAGGCTGGAAGAGACCTCCAAGTTCATCCAGTCCAACCTAGCATCCAGACCTGGTCAATCAAACCATGGCACTAAGTGCCTCATCCAGGCTTTGCTTGAACACCTCCAGGGACAGGAACTCCACCACCTCCCTGGGCAGCCCATTCCAATGCCAACTTCTACCCCAACAATCCCCAAAATAACACACACTTAAATCCAGCCTTCACTGGACTTTCCATCAAAGCATCAACTTCAAATGCACACACACAGAGTGAACAAAGCTCATTCCTTTTAGTGCCCAGTACAGAAAAACAACTGACAATTGAGAGCAATTGGTTGTCTGGTCAAAGCTGGGCTTCTGAAGTTAATTGCTTAGCTGAAAAGCAATTGGGTTTTCAGAAGGTAGTGATCTGAAGCAATGTGTTTCCAAAGTGATAATGCTTTTCTGCCACACACACACTCCAACCAGTTAAAAGCAAATCATTTCTGGGCAGCAAAACACTTGCAGAGTGTAGAAATAGACAGAAGTAACAACCAGAAATTAAACTTGCACAGCTACTTACACTTTCTGGAGTTCTTCCACCAGTGACTGGAATGAAACCTGTCCAAAACAAAGCTTCAAGTGAGAAAAACAGAAGAGCAGAACAATGATCTGCAGATGTTGAGGGCTGAGGAGTGAAGAGCTTGACCACTTTGGGACTGGTCAAATGGTGCAACAGCCTAAGGATTATCTATTGGGCTGTTCCTGGGAAAATCAGCTGTGGGTCTCCAGTTCCCAGCAAATCAGCAACACAAAGCAAGCTGCAAGTTCCAGGCAAACAAAAGTAAACCTGCATCATCTTTACCAGCAGAGGAAGGCCTGGGATCAGGATCAGCATTTGAACCTTCTCAGACTGACAGTACCATGCAGCTCTCCACAGGTACTGTGCTTGTTCTGCTCCAAAAACTATTTTGTGGAAACTAAGTGGGTGGTGACTGAAGAGAAGCCCAACATGAGCGAGGCAGCAGATGTCTGCAACCCAAAAAGCCACCTGTATCCTAGGCTGCATCCATAGGCAGCAAGTTAAGGGTAGGGTTCCACCTCTCTGCTCTGGTGAGACCTCCACCTGCAGTGCTGGGTCCAGCTCTGGTACCCCCAGCACAAGGACACAAAACTATAGAGCAGGACCTGAAAGGGTCATGAAGGAGATCAGAGGGCTGGGAGCAACTCTCCCATGAAGAGAAGCTGAGAAAGTTGGGGCTGCTCAACTTGGAGAAGGCTTCAGGGAGACTTCAGAGCAGCCTCCCAGTATTTGAAGGGGGCCTACAGGAAAGCTGGAGATGGACTTTTTACCAAGGACAGAGTGAGAGGACAAAGGGGAAAGCCTTCAAACTGGGAGAAGTTCCACTCAGATTACACATTAGGAAGAATTTCTTCCCCATGAGGGTGGTGAGGCAATGGAACAGGTTGCCCAGAGGAGCTGTGGAGCCTCCAAGCCTGAAAGTGTTCAAAGCCAGGCTGAAAGGGGCCTTGAGTAACCTGGTCTAGCAGCAGGTGTTGGATTGAGGGGTGCCAGAACTCAATGATCTTCAAGGCCCCTTCCAACTCAAACTGTTCTATGAAGTGCCCTCCTGAGCTGCAAAGGCAGAGCTGGAGGTCAAGGCAAGGCACTTCCCACTGGTACCCAGTGCACTTGAGAAATGCCCAAACTGACAGTGCCACTGAGCAGAGACATACAGAGAAGGGGGCTGAGAGCTGCACAATCACCACTAGAAAGCTCAGCTGTGTGTAATGAAGCTGGTGCAGCATGAGCTGCCAAACAGCTGTGCTTGCTGCCCCAGGCTTCTGGGTCAAAAAAACCCAACCACACCCAAAAGCCAACCCCGTGGGAATTCTTCAGTGCATGGCAAACTCAAAGCAACCCAGAACTGCTGCTGGATTGGAACCTTCACATCTGCCACACTTCTGACACTTGGGCAAAGAAGCATTTGACAGAAGTGTCAGCTTCCAAGACCAACACCAGAAGAAGAGGACACTTCCCCAACAGGCTTCAAAGACATCTTTGCCTTTTTCCCTTGCCTTTTGCAACCACAGCAAGATTCTTTGAGATTCAGTTTAGGTGTAATAAAAGTTGGAGATGAAAAGTCCTACCTGCTCTGACTGCTGAATTTGCAGGCTTTGAAGTTCTTTTCTCAAGGATGAATTTTCCGTCCGCAGGGCCTTGGAAAGCAGACACAGAGACAGTGAAAGACTCAGCTGCTGGGGGGAGGTGCTCAGCTTGAGGGGAGAGTAATCCCCTTCAGAACAAGTGAAGGGCTTGGAAAAGCCTGGAAAAGACCCTCTCTTCAGCAGCTGGAGCCACCAAAGTAGTCACAGAACCATAGAATCAAGCAGGTTAGAAGAGAGCTCCAAGCTCAGCCAGCCCAACCTAGCACCCAGCCCTGGCCAACCAACCAGACCATGGCACTAAGTGCCCCAGCCAGGCTTGGCAAGAACACCTCCAGCCACACAGACTCCACCACCTCCCTGGGCAGCCCATTCCAATGCCAATCACTCTCTCTGACAACAACTTCCTAACAACATCCAGCCTAGACCTGCCCTGGCACAACTCCAGACTGTGTCCCCTTCTTCTGGTGCTGCTTGCCTGGCAGCAGAGCCCAACCCCACCTGGCTACAGCCTCCCTGCAGGCAGCTGCAGACAGCAATGAGCTCTGCCCTGAGCCTCCTCTGCTGCAGGCTGCACACCCCCAGCTCCCTCAGCCTCTCCTCACAGGGCTGTGCTCCAGGACCCTCCCCAGCCTTGCTGCCCTTCTCCAAACACCTTCCAGCACCTCAACATCTCTCTTGAACTGAGGAGCCCAGAACTGGACACAGCACTCAAGGTGTGGCCTGAGCAGTGCTGAGCACAGGGGCACAAGAACCTCCCTTGTCCTGCTGCCCACACTGCTCCTGAGCCAGCCCAGGATGCCATTGGCTCTGCTGCCCACCTGGGCACACTGCTGCCTCAGCTTCAACCTACTGTCCATCAGCACTCCCAGGTCCCTTTCTTCCTGGCTGCCCTCTGTAATTATTCATTACAGCATATTCAGAGAGAATTTGGACCTGAGCAAGCCTTTTGACACTGTCCTGCACTACATCCTGGTCTCCAAGCTGGTGGCACACAGGATTGATGGGGGGACCAGAGATGGATAAAGAACTAGGCTATCAGGGAGTGATAGGACCAGGGGAATGGAACCAAGCTGGAGGTGGGGAGATTCACACTGAAGGTGAGGAGGAAGTTGTTGAGCAGGAGAGTGGTGAGAGGCTGGCAGGGGTTCCCAGGGAGGTGGTTGAGGCCCCATGGCTGGAGGTGTTTGAGGCCAGGCTGGCTGAGGCTGTGTGCAGCCTGCTCTAGGGTAGGGTGTCCCTGGGCATGGCAGGGGGGTTGGAACTGGCTGCTCCTTGTGGTCCCTTCCATCTCTGACTGGCTCTATGATGTGCTGCAGATCAGGCCAAGCACACAGCTCTGCAGGTGTATCTATTCAAAAGGCAGCAGGAGGTGCACATGCCAGCAAAATCCAGCATGGCCTGAGCAGAGGGAAGCTCTCACTGTGTACCATCAATGCTCCTGCTCAGCAGAAAGATTTTAACCTTGTCTCTACAAGATGCTTTTACCTGTTGAAAGGGAATGATCTCAGACTGCACTATGAGCCCCCAAACAAGCACTTCACAGGAGAGCACTTAATCTCTACTCCACTGTAAAAAGATAGCATGAGAGATTTTACCTTCAGTTCCTCCTCTTTATTAGCCACTTGTATGAGTCCTGCCTCAAGCAGCTCTTCAACTGTCTTGATTTTATCATCTCTTTCTCTCATGCTGAAAAAAAAGAGTCAAGAGTATAAGGGAAAAAAGAGTTAGGCTTTCAAGGCAGTTTAGCCACCCACAGCAGCCTTGGAAAGAACAAAAACCAGATCTTCACTTAGCCTCTAAGTCAGAAACAAAAAACCTTCCTTACCTTCTCTCCATCTGCTCTAACAAGTCTTTGTTTGCCTGTTAAAAAAACAAAAACAAACAAAAGCCTCAGGGTGATGATTAACTGGATCAATAATGGTTTGGGATTCTAAACCCAGAAAGAAGCAGAGAGCATCAACTTAACCAGAAGATTAGCTGCCACACTACTCCAGAAGGGACTATAAAGAAGGGGGAGAATGCCCTCACAGGGTGTGTCTCTAATATTCATGCTGAAAAGGTGTTTCAGAGGAGTTACAGATCCAGCCCAAATGCCTTGACACAGCAATGGATTAGAAAAGCTCTGGTGACAAGGTGCTGTGGGACACAGGATCCTAATGAATGAAGCATGCCAAGCACTGTGCAGCAGGGAATGATTGAATCAACCAGGCTGGAAGAGAGCTCCAAGCTCAGCCAGGCCAACCTAGCACCCAGCCCTGGCCAAGCAACCAGACCATGGCACTAAGTGCCCCAGCCAGGCTTGGCCTGAACACCTTCAAAAAGGATGTGGAGATGCTTGAAGTGTGTCCAGAGCAGGGCCAGGAGGATGCTCAGAGGATGCAGCAGCTCTGCTGTGAGCACAGACTGAAAGAGTTGGGGCTGTGCAGACTGGAGCAGAGGAGGCTCCCAGGTGACCTTCTTGTGGCCTTCCAGGATCTGAAGGGGGCTACAAAAAAGCTGGGGAGGGACTTTTGAGGCTGTGAGGGAGTGCCAGGACTGGGGGAATGGAACAAAGCTGGAGGTGGGGAGAGTGAGGCTGGAGGTGAGGAGGAAGTTGTTGAGCATGAGAGTGGTGAGAGGCTGGACTGGGTTGCCCAGGGAGGTGGTTGAGGCCCCATGGCTGGAGGTGTTTGAGGCCAGGCTGGCTGAGGCTGTGTGCAGCCTGCTCTAGGGTAGGGTGTCCCTGGGCATGGCAGGGGGGTTGGAACTGGCTGCTGCTTGTGCTGCCTTCCAACCCTGAATGATTCTATGATTGAACACCTCCAGGGACAGCAACTCCACCACCTCCCTGGGCAGCCCTTTCCAATGCCAATCACTCTCTCTGACAACAACTTCCTCCTAACATCCAGCCTAGACCTCCCCTGGCACAACCTGCACAGCAGCCAGCTCAGTACCTGAGACATCAGCCTCTTTTGGACATGTACTGAAGCCACAAGCCCAGCCTGGTACTCACTAAGCAAACCTTTCTGATTCATCAACACAACACTGCAAGACACCACATGAGAAACATGAATCAGCCGCCAAGAAAAAAACCAATAAAACAATCACCCAGCCTATCTCAGACAGGACATCAGATCAGCCAGATCCAGGGGAATCAGGCTGCAAATCTGGCTCCTCACCAGAGGAGAAGCTGCTCACTAGCAGACATCAGCACAGAAAATGAATTAAGTTTCCTGTCTTGCAAGGCTTTGTCTGGTGTGTTAGGAAACTTTTCTCGTTCCATGATGGTACAAAGCCAGTGGTGTTCACAGGAGCTCTACCAGAGATGCTGAGGTGCTGGAAGGTGTTTGGAGAAGGGCAGCAAGGCTGGGGAGGGGCCTGGAGCAGAGCCCTGTGAGGAGAGGCTGAGGGAGCTGGGGGGGTGCAGCCTGCAGCAGAGGAGGCTCAGGGCAGAGCTCATTGCTGCCTGCAGCTGCCTGCAGGGAGGCTGTAGCCAGGTGGGGTTGGGCTCTGCTGCCAGGTAAGCAGCAACACAGGGGGACAGAGTCTCAAGCTGTGCCAGGGGAGGTCTAGGCTGGATGTTGTTAGGAAGTTGTTGTCAGAGAGAGTGATTGGCATTGGAATGTGCTGCCCAGGGAGGTGGTGGAGTCTCTGTGGCTGGAGGTGTGTGTTGGAGCCAGTGATGGAGTGGAATCATAAAATCAAGCAGGTTGGAAGAGACCTCCAAGCTCAGCCAGCCCAACCTAGCACCCAGCCCTATCCCATGGCACTAAGTGCCCCATGCAGTCTCAATGTATGGATAGAGACCTTGCTCTGGTCTCTCCATGGCCCAGTAAGGGCTGGTTGGCCATGTGAGTTTTTATGGCAGAAAAAGACCAATAAAAGTGAGTGAGGTTGCAGAACTAAGTTCTGGCTTGCATTAAGCAAGCATTCCTCAGAGAAAACAAAACCAAAAAGACATTACATTTTATTCAGACCCTTTGGACTAGACCTAGTCACAACTGCCTTCCTTGAATGCTCCATGGAAGGAGCCTAGGGCCAGCTTAAAGAAATGGGAAAGGACAGAAGATGTGTAGTAGAATGCCAGTGAGCACTGGCTGTACCTGCTCAGACAGGAGAGCCTGCAGCTTCTGAACCTCAGCCTGCAGAGCTGTGTTTTGATCCTTGAGAACCTGGAAGGAAAGTCAAGCTTTTAATCAGTTTAGAACTGCAAGCTCCAACTGCAGCATTTTCATAATGGCAGAGAGGTAATTAAATGGTACAGAAGTCACTGCAGCAGGCTCTCTGGAAGCTACAGAGCCCTGTCTCCTCTTTCTAGCTTTTCTGTATTCCCACTTTTGGCCTTAAGATCTCATGAGAAACTCAGCTGCTGCCACAGAAGCATAGAATCAAGCAGGTTGGAAGAGAGCTCCAAGCTCAGCCAGCCCAACCTAGAACCCAGCCCTGGCCAAGCAACCAGACCATGGCACTAAGTGCCCCAGCCAGGCTTGGCTGCAACACCTCCAGCCACACAGACTCCACCACCTCCCTGGGCAGCCCATTCCAATGCCAATCACTCTCTCTGACAACAACTTCATAGTATCACAGTATCACAGTATCATCAGGGTTGGAAGAGACCTCACAGATCATCAAGTCCAACCCTTTACCACACAGCTCAAGGCTAGACCATGGCACCAAGTGCCACGTCCAACCTTGCCTTAAAGTGCCCCAGGGACGGCGACTCCACCACCTCCCCGGGCAGCCCATTCCAGTGTCCAATGACTCTCTCAGGGAAGAACTTTCTCCTCACCTCGAGTCTAAATTTCCCCTTGCACAGCCTTGAGGCTGTGTCCTCTCGTTCTGGTGCTGGCCACCTGAGAGAAGAGAGCAACCTCCCCCTGGCCACAACCACCCCTCAGGTAGTTGTAGACAACAATAAGGTCACCCCTGAGCCTCCTCTTCTCCAGGCTAACCAATCCCAGCTCCCTCAGCCTCTCCTCGTAGGGCTGTGCTCAAGGCCTCTCCCCAGCCTCGTTGCCCTTCTCTGGACACACTCAAGCATCTCAATGTCCCTCCTAAACTGGGGGGCCCAGAACTGAACACAGCACTCAAGGTGTGGTCTAACCAGTGCAGAGTACAGGGGCAGAATGACCTCCCTGCTCCTGCTGGCCACACCATTCCTGATGCAGGCCAGGATGCCACTGGCTCTCTTGGCCACCTGGGCACACTGCTGGCTCATGTTCAGGCAGGTATCAATCAGTACCCCCAGATCCCTCTCTGTCTGGCTGCTCTCCAGCCACTCTGACCCTAGCCTGTATCTCTCCATGGGGTTGTTGTAGCCAAAGTGCAGCACCCTGCACTTGGAGCTATTGAACCCCATCCCCTTGGACTCTGCCCATCTGTCCAGGCGGTCAAGGTCCCGCTGCAGAGCCCTTCTGCCTTCCAACTCAGTCACATCTGCCCCCAGCTTTGTGTCATCTGCTCCCTCAGCCTCTCCTCACAGGGCTGTGCTCCAGGCCCCTCCCCAGCCTTGCTGCCCTGCTCCAAACACCTTCCAGCACCTCAGCACCTCTCCTGAATTCAGGAGCCCAGAACTGGACACAGCACTCAAGGGGTGGCCTGAGCAGTGCTGAGCACAGGGGCAGAAGAACCTCCCTTGTCCTGCTGGCCACTCTGCAACTCCTCCTATGTATTTTAAGATCCTCTTTATCACTGCTTTTTGCTTTACAAAGTATTTTTAAAGCCTTGCTTAGTGCTTCACAACAGCAAAACACAGGACACAGGATGTGTGCTTCAGACCCAAAGCCTTGCAGGGACTGCACAAGCAGGGAGGAGCAGCAATGGTGAGGATTAAATGAACTTTTTTAACTGCTCTATTTTCAGCCTGGCTTTTCTCTCTTTTCATGTGTCCAGGATAAAAGCAGCACTTCCACAGGTGGAAGCATTTAGCAGAGTTGGTCTGGCTTGTGTTTGGGATCAAAGACAGCAGGAAGATACTAGAAGGGCACATAATACTCATGCTGAGAGCACACTATGGATTTCCACTGTATCATAATCATCATGACAATCTCTACTCACTTCCCAAGAGCTGCCAGAGTTACCGCCACATGAGTTCTGCCACTACTTAGCACTGAGTTGATACTGGCACATGAGCATCCACACCACCTCCCAGGTGTTTTCCCTGGGTAAGTTACTACAGAAACCATCTCATGAAAGGAAAAATCAGATTATTCCTCCTCCTATTCACCTTCACCACTTTGGCTGCCACTGTAAAATATTCCACCATGCTGAAAGCCTGAGAGTGTCATTAATTTGAGACTTGCCCACTGACTCAGGCCTGCCACCTCTTCCCACTCCCCTTTCCACACTGTTCACACAGCCATTACCCAGCACACACTCCACTGACAAGTCAGTTGATACCTTTATTGCAAACTCAACTGAATCTCTACATAATGTGAGTGGTGCCAGGATGTGGCTCCTGCCTGCTGCTTGCTCTCTGCTTTTTGTCTTCTGCTCCTTCTGAAGGCTGTCAGGAGCTCTGAGGATGCTCTGGGACCTAAGGGTGCTGGGAGAGAGTAGCTGAAGCTGAGCCAGTAGTGTGCCCAGGTGGGCAGCAGAGCCAATGGCATCCTGGGCTGGCTCAGGAGCAGTGTGGGCAGCAGCACAAGGAAGGTTCTTCTGCTCCTGTGCTCAGTACTGCTCAGGCCACACCTTGAGTGCTGCACTTGAGTGCAGTTCTGGGCTCCTGAATTCAAGAGAGCTGTCAAGGGGCTAGAAGGTGTTGAGAGAAGGGTGACGAAGCTGGGGAGGGGCCTGGAGCACAGCCCTGTGAGGAGAGGCTGAGGGAGCTGGGGGTGTGCAGCCTGCAGCAGAGGCGGCTCAGGGCAGAGCTCATTGCTGCCTGCAGCTGCCTGCAGGGAGGCTGTAGCCAGGTGGGGTTGGGCTCTGCTGCCAGGCAAGCAGCAACAGAACAAGGGGACACAGTCTGAAGCTGTGCCAGGGCAGGTCTAGGCTGGATGTTGTTAGGAAGTTGTTGTCAGAGAGAGTGATTGGCATTGGAACGGGCTGCCCAGGGAGGTGGTGGAGTCTGTGTGGTTGGAGGTGTTGAAGCCAAGCCTGGCTGGGGCACTTAGTGCCATGGTCTGGTTGCTTGGCCAGGGCTGGGTGCTAGGTTGGACTGGCTGAGCTTGGAGCTCTCTTCCAACCTGCTTGATTCTATGATTCTGTAATGTGTTTCCTATCCATTAAGAAGAGTTATTCCCTCTATTATCTGGTAACTCAGAGAAACCACAGAGCCTTGAAAGTGCCACTTGAATACTTCAATGGCATTTACTACCTGCTTGCTACCATCTTCCAAGAGCTCCAGGAGACTCAGGAGTCATGGCTTCCCCTACAAAAGCACACTGCCTCTACTACTCCTGTGCTCTGCTCCTCACTAGCAACTTCACATTAGGAGATTCAATGTGAGTGACCTTCCACCAGCAACATCACAAGAGCAGCAGTAGCTAAGTCAGGCTCAAAGAGTGAAGAGATGGAGTCATGGCCTTTCTCAGGAAGGAGTCTATGTCTAACAGCTAGGGCTCAGAAGATAAAGCCTAAGGTGTCAGAGGCCAAGCAGGAATGAAGTTGCTCTCTGCACACACTATGTAGAACTAAGTTCCAGTTGCCTGAGCTAAATGCTTCAGCAATTTAGCTGTGGCCTTATGAGCAACAGCAGAGGAAAAAGCATCTAAGCATTTTTATACCTACCTGAACTGAAGAAAAGTAAGACCTGCTGACGTGATAACCCCAACAACAGAGGCTCACAGCAAGGCCTCCAGAGCCATACCAGAATGGGGAATGAAGGGAAACTGCAGTAGATTTTACTGAACAACCTTCTCTTCCAGATTGCCCAGACCTCACAACTGCAGACACCTTACTTCACTCATGCTACCCCATCCCTCCCTCTGCTGCACAGTGCTGCTGCTGCCCTGATGCTCCACATAGCTCTTGCCTTTTAAACACTGTAATTTATCCTAAACCCCCAAGAATCAATTCTGTACCCACATCCAACTGTCTGAACTGCTCCACAACACCCACAGTCCAGCAAAACAACTGCAGACACCTTACTTCACTCCTGGGGGTCTTCAAGAAAAGACTGGATGAGGCACTTAGTGCCATGGTCTAGTTGATTGGTTAAGGCTGAGTGATAGGTTGGACTGGATGATCTTGGAGGTCTCTTCCAACCTGGTTGATTCTATGATTCTATGGTACCCCAACCCTCCTTCTGCTGCACAGTGCTGCTGCTGCTCTGATGCTCCACACAGCTCTTGCCTTTTAAACACTTTAATTCACCCTAAACCCCCAAGAATCAATTCTGTACCCACAGCCAACTGTCTGAACTGCTCCACAACACCCACAGTCCAGCAAACTTGCTGTAAGTAAGCTCAAGAATAAGCTCTTGTGCCTCTTACCTTGAATTCTTCTTTTGTGTTTGCAATCTGAGCAAGTTCTTCCCGCAGCTGATCTTCAAGGCTTCTTATTTTGTCATCTTTGATGTGAATACTGAGACAGGACAGAAGAGTTCACTATGTTTTCTCAGCCAGGTCTAACAAAAAGCACAGATTCAAAGGAACACAAAAGCCTGACCAACACTGTTTATCAAATCCCAGAGCTATTTACCTTTTCTGCATCCTTTCCAGCTCATGTGCAGCAGCAGCCTAGATATAAAGAGGATTAACACAGACTTAGGATGCATCACATGACTCAATCAACCTTTCATTCCACAATATTAAAAAGCTAAAACAAGTCATTAGGGCCTCTCAGCACATGACTTGCCAGCAGGACTGAAAAGGGTAAGCCTGTCTTCATGTACTTTAACACCACCAATACATATCAGGCCAGCATGCAATTACAAAAGGAAGAAGCTCTCCAAGAGATTCATTTGCCAACCAGGATTATCTCTAATTAAACACTTCATTTCCACCTCCATCATGAAGTGGCCACACAGCAGTAAGAGAGTGGCAGATTTGGTTTGGTTCTGAACAGCTGTCTGGTGAGGCAGGGGCTGGTGTCTGCCTTTCCAGGCTATTTAGGGGGATTCTTCTATGGAAATCATAACAGCAGTCAGGGTTGGAAGGGACCACAAGGAGCAGCCAGTGCCAACCCCCCTGCCATGCCCAGGGACACCCTACCCTAGAGCAGGCTGCACACAGCCTCAGCCAGCCTGGCCTCAAACACCTCCAGCCATGGGGCCTCAACCACCTCCCTGGGCAACCCATTCCAGCCTCTCACCACTCTCATGCTCAGCAACTTCCTCCTCACCTCCAGTCTGAACCTACTCATCTCCAGCTTTGCTCCATTCCCCCCAGTCCTGGCACTCCCTGAGAGCCTCAGAAATCCCTCCCCAGCCTTTTTGCAGACCTGAAAGGCCCCAGGGAGGCCACCTGCCAACACTGCACATTCGAGCAGAGCTGTGCTCACTCCTGTGAAGTGCCCTGTGTGCCTCCACACCTACACCAACCAAGCAAATGGATTCAGTAACTCAGATAACCAAGTAAGAAACGTTCTGCTGGTGAAGGAAGGGCAAGAAGTAGGACTCCCACCAGCTATAAGACCTCCAGGGAATCAGGTATTAGCCCAGTTCAGTAGCTTCACACCTTTAAGGTGCTTAACCACAGCTTGCTTAAAGCCAACAGATCTGCACTTGTGACAAAATAGGCAGCAGGAAGAGAGTAAAATTAAACCTTCACTTCGGTTTTTTTCCTCACCTGCTCATTTGTCAGAGCCTGGAGCTTCTGTACTTCTGACTTCAGGGACAGGTTCATGTTTTGTAAGACCTGAAGAGAGGAGAGAAGAAACACATGTGCACTTTCCACAGAGACAGCCTGTCAGGTAAGTTCACTCTTCAGTGCCAAGTATTTCAGGTTAGTTTTTGATGATCTGGAGCAGGGGATTGAGTCCTGCATCAGTAAGTTTGCAGATGACACCAAGCTAGGAGCAGCTGTGGAGCTGTTGGAGGGTAGCAGAGTCCTGCAGAGGGACCTGGCCAGGCTGGAGGGGTGGGCAGAGGCCAATGGGATGAGACTGAACAAGGCCACGGGCAGGGTTCTGCACTTTGGCCACAACAACCCAAAGCAGCACTACAGGCTGGGGCCAGAGTGGCTGAGAGCAGGCAGGCAGAGAGGGAGCTGGGGGTGGTGGGAGAGAGGAGCTGAAGCTGAGGCAGCAGTGCCCAGGTGGGCAGCAGAGCCAATGGCATCCTGGGCTGGCTCAGGAGCAGTGTGGGCAGCAGGACAAGGGAGGTTCTTCTGCCCCTGTGCTCAGCACTGCTCAGGCCACACCTGGAGTGCTGTGTCCAGTTCTGGGCTCCTGAATTCAGGAGAGATGTTGAGGTGCTGGAAGGTGTTTGGAGAAGGGCAGCAAGGCTGGGGAGGGGCCTGGAGCAGAGCCCTGTGAGGAGAGCCTGAGGGAGCTGGGGGTGTGCAGCCTGCAGCAGAGGAGGCTCAGGGCAGAGCTCATTGCTGCCTGCAGCTGCCTGCAGGGAGGCTGTAGCCAGGTGGGGTTGGGCTCTGCTGCCAGGCAAGCAGCAAGAGAACAAGGGGACAGAGTCTCAAGCTGTGCCAGGGCAGGTCTAGGCTGGATGTTGTTAGGAAGTTGTTGTCAGAGAGAGTGACTGGCATTGGAATGGACTGCCCAGGGAGGTGGTGGAGTCTCTGTGGCTGGAGGTGTTGAAGCCAAGCCTGGCTGGGGCACTTAGTGCATGGTCTGGTTGCTTGGCCAGGGCTGGGTGCTAGGTTGGGCTGGCTGAGCTTGGAGCTCTCTTCCAGCCTGCTTGATTCTATGATTCCATGACTTGGGCAATAGAAAGTAAAAGCCTCAAGCTTCCTAGGAGCTTGCTTACAGAGACCTAAAGAGCTGGGGTCAAGAGTATAGGGCATGATGCTTTTCAGTCATGCCCAGTGACAGGACAAGGAACAGTGGGCACAAACTGGAGCACAGGAAGGGCTGTCTGAACAGGAAGAAACACTTCTTTCCTTAAAGGGTGCCAGAGCACCACAACAGGCTGCCCAAAGAGGTTATGGGGTCTTTCTTGAGAGGGATTCCAAACGTGTCTGGATGTGATCCTGGGCAAGCTGTTCTGGGCAACTCTACTTTAGCAGGAGGGCTGGACTAGATGATGGTCAGAGGTCCCCTGCAAACCCTACCACGCTGGCATTCTCTGACAGCTTTCCAGCCTCAAGCACTGGCCTTGCCTAGAAGGCCCAACCCAGCAGATTCATAGCTGAAAGAGCTGCTCCCAGAGCCAAAGGCAGCAGCAGCCTTGCAGGCTTCACTTGGTACACACAGCCAGCAAGCCTCCCTCTGTGTCAGCTGGCATTTACACATGCTTTCATGGTACCTTGAGCTCCTCCTCCTTGCTGGTTAAGTTGGCATGTTCACTGCCTAGTGAGTCCTCCATCTGCTTTATCTGCTTGTCCTTTTCTGCAATCCTGCACAAACAAGGAGTGATGACATTAACAGCACTAAAAGGTCTTTCTTGGGTGGAAGTGGAACATGAAGCATCAGGCCAAACACAAAATAGATGCTGGCCCTTAAGGCCAGCTCCTCCTCTAAATCCTCTGACAGCACACTTGGAGTCCAAAAGCTTTTCCATTCCTTTAAAATGCTCTTTGCTTGCCAAAAATTCAGGAGACATTCTCTTAGCTCTGAAACACAACAGCTACCCCCATCCCCCAAAGAGCAATCTCCTGGCACAGCCACCAAGCCCAGCCAGTAAGAGTTCTCATGGTCACACACATTCCTGCACACCACACTGATCCCTGCCCACAGGCAGTGGGAAACAAGAGAGGAGACACTGCTTTTGTGTAACACAGAGAGACATGGTCAGACTCCAAACCTGAGGCCAGACATGGAAGGGAACAGTTTCCCAGCTCATGGTGAGGAGTTACAAAGAGCAACACTTCCTTCACCAGTCCCTCCCGTACAGGCATGGAGGAGAAGTGGCACACATGAAGCACCTGTACCACCTCACAGAGGAAATGACTACTCACACTTTGTGTAGCTCTTCTGCCAGGACTGAAGCTGAGGTCTGCAGAAGGAAAACAAACACATAACTAAATTAAACCCAGCCAAAACTAAAGCAAGCCAAAGAACCAGTGAGGCAGGACTAGCATCTGTAAGGTTTGTCTTGTTATTTTAAACTGGCACAGGGCACTTCCAACTATTTCCTGACTAAGGAACATAGAGGGAACACCAGCACACACTACTGTTCCCTCCCCTGGGCATAAGGCAACAGAAAGGGGGAAAATGAACCACTTTATCTCCTCTGAGACAGATTCAAACAAGCCACAGGGATCACCAGCGTTTGTCTCCCAGGGATTAAGTGCTTGACTCAAATGTTAAAGATGAAAACCTTGCACAGTGCACCAGGATTTGTGTTAGGAACAGAAGCAGCAGTGTAATATCAGCAGGTGGCATTTTCACTCCTGGACAAAGCCTACTGCTATGTGGTCACCCACAAGAGAGCAGGAGAGGCCCATCAAACTTGTTATCAAGCCATCAAGGGACCTCAGCAGCCTGTTTCAAACCCAGTTTGGCAATGTCTGTAGCAGAACTTGATGTTCATTTGTGCTGCAGAGATGCTTCTTCTTAGCCTTACCCTTCCCCAAAGTCCTGAACCTCACCCTTCAGCAATTCCTACACTACCTTATCTGAGTAAGATAGAGAACAGTATCAAACAGAACTTCCAGCCCCCGAGGAGCTCCTTAACGACCCAATCACTCTTCCTTCAGTCCCCACGCCCAGAGGAGTAGCATCCAGAGGAACCTCACTTCCCCAGAGTGCTCTTTTCACAGCCTCTGTTCACAGGGAAAAAGCAGCCCTGCATTTCCACAGCCCCTGGGATGCAAGCACACATCCCCTTCTGCAACCCAGAGCTAAAACTTCCCTAGGAATTTATCTTCCAAGTCCTGCTAAAGGCCCAGGATGAGAGAGGAGTCGGTCACAAGCATGCTGTATACATCCAGAGAGCCTCTTCCTTCACTACTCTCCTCACCCAATGGGTTAAAGCCTTTCAAGCAAAGCCAGATGAGACATTTTCAGTCTGATGTCCAATAGAACACACCAAAGCACACCCACAGTCGAGAGAACACAGCACTCAACCACATCAGAATGATTTCTACTCCTTCTCAACAGAAGTGAGGGTCGTTCTGAGATGATTTCTGTGACCTAGCTCCACATGGAAGCACCTTCAGTGGCTCTGAGGTTTTATAGTGTTTACAACAGAGATAATTTCTCCAAGAGAGCAGTTAAACTAAAATCAGGGATTAGAAGAACTGAGAAAGGCACCATGCAGGTTCAGGGTGGTTCTTTTTTGGTGCTGAATCGTTTTTTCCTTCTGCACAGAAATCACCATGGGAATGACCAAACAGCTTTAGATGGGAGCTCTCCTATGACTGTTTCTCAACCTGATGCAAAAGGGATTAGGTGGCCCACAGGAGGACTGCAAAGAGACCAAAGAATCACAAGGCAGCATCATACACATGCAAAGCTGCAGAAAACAAACAGCCCAAAAGGTGTCCCACCCACTGGTCATAAATGAATGCCACCACAGGAGGAAATAAGTGAGCTATTCCCTCCCCCAAAAGAACAGAAGCTTCAGTTTTAAATCAGTTTGAGAAACATCAGAAGAGAGGATGCTCACAAGGCCTTTGCTTTTAGCATTGCATCTCATATCCAGCTACAAATGGAAAAGCAGAACAAGAGGGGGAGGAACAAAAAACCATTCCCTGACTTGTAACAGAAGTTCAAAATCTGTGACTACAAACAGAAGGCTGAGAACATGCTGTACCTGGGCTGCCATTTGTGAATGAAACTTCTGAAGCTGAGCATTCAAAGCATCATTCTGCTCTATCAGCTCCTTGTAAGAGAGAGCAAAGAAAGAAAAGCAGGCTGAGATCTGCAGCTAGTCAACTTTTGGTAGGATTAGCTCTTAGCCATGATTAAGTTAGTAAGAACAGTTCAGCACTTACATGTCAGACACTTGGCAAAGGCTATTTTTCTCTCCACTCAGATTGATCACAGGATCACAGAATTCTCAGGGTTGGAAGGGACCTCAAGGAAGATCTAGTTCCCATGGCAGGGACATCTTCCACTAGATCAGGCTGCTCAGAGCCACATCCAGCCTGGCCTTAAACACCTCCAGGGATGAGGCTTCCACCACTTCCCGAGGCAACCTGTTCCAGAGTCTCACCACCCTTATGGTGAATCAGAGAATCATGGAATCCAGCAGGTTGGAAGAGAGCTCCAAGCTCAGCCAACCCAACCTAGCACCCAGCCCTGCCCAACCAACCAACCAGACCATGGCACTAAGTGCCCCAGCCAGGCTTGGCTTCAACACCTCCAGCCACACAGACTCCACCACATCCCTGGGCAGCCCATTCCAATGCCAATCACTCTCTCTGACAACAACTTCCTAACAACATCCAGCCTAGACCTGCCCTGGCACAGCTTCAGACTCTGTCCCCTTCTTCTGTTGCTGCTTGCCTGGCAGCAGAGCCCAACCCCACCTGGCTACAGCCTCCCTGCAGGCAGCTGCAGGCAGCAATGAGCTCTGCCCTGAGCCTCCTCTGCTGCAGGCTGCACACCCCCAGCTCCCTCAGCCTCTCCTCACAGGGCTCTGCTCCAGGACCCCCCACAGCCTTGCTGCCCTGCCCTGGACACCTTCCAGCACCTCAACATCTCTCTTCAATTCAGGAGCCCAGAATTGGACACAGCACTCAAGGGGTGGCCTGAGCAGTGCTGAGCACCGGGGCACAAGAACCTCCCTTGTCCTGCTGCCCACACTGCTCCTGAGCCAGCCCACGATGCCATTGGCTCTGCTGCCCACCTGGGCACACTGCTGCCTCAGTTTCAGCCTACTAATCTAATCTAAATCTAACCCTCCTCTAGCTTAGATCCATTCCCCCTAGTCCCATCACTACTGAACACCCTTAAAAATCCTTCACTAGCCCTCTTGTAGGCCCCCTTCAGATATTGGAAGGCCACAACAAAGTCTCTTCTTTGAGTGGAAGCCTAAGAACCTGTTTTGTATCCAGAGGAAAATACTCCCAGCCCCACTTCAAACCATTTGGTTGCCCTGAAGCCCTCAAGAGCTATGTCATAGAATCAAGCAGGTTGGAAGAGACCTCAAAGATCATCCAGCCCAACCTAGCACCCAGCCCTGTCCAGTCAACCAGCCCATGGCACCAAGTGTCAACACTGCCCCTCACCACTTGACACTAAGAGAAGAGAGATCACTGCAGAAGAGCTCACACAAACATCAACAGGCACAAGGCTGCTCTTCCAAGGTGCTGCCCAGACCATAATGCCATGTCACAGCTTGGGAAGTAACCTGGGTTAGCACATTTGCTTGACATGCCCAGGTCTGAGATGGCCTCAGACCTCCTCACAGCACCACACACCAAGGGCTCAGTTGATGAGCTGCCAGATGAGAGACCAGCAGAGCTCTGTCACTCTTGGTTCAGCATTTCCAAGCCATGACTGCCTGTCCAGAGACAGCAAGTGGGAGGAAAAACACCAAACTCTTAAGATACTTAAGCAACAGTACCTGCACCTGCATTTGCATGGAGTCCTCTGCAGAAGCTCTCTTTTGCTCAGCCTCCATTAACTGCAACATCCTCTGCTCCAGCTGCTGTTTTGATACCATTGTATCAGTAAGTTTACTGTGCAAGCTCTGGATTTCATTGTCTTTGGCCACAAGCTTGTTCTGTGCATCTGTAGCAGAAATGTCAGAAGTAAATAGTTAACTTGGAGGGAAACAGTTTCCCCTGTAAACAGGGAGGCTGGTTAGAAGCATCACTCTGACAAACCAAGGGTCAGCTTTCAGCCTAACTGGTGCCACAACATACCATTACCCCAGGGTGCTGAAGCAATACTGACTTCATCTGAGTTGTATTTAAGCCATTCACTTAATAATGCCCTCTGGCATCTGGCAAATCACAGCAGGGAGCACACATGGGAATTTTGGGATACATGCCTTGCTGTGCTGCTTCATGCTCTGCTGTTCTTTTCCTGAGATAAGCCTGGATTTCTTCCCACCTTCTCTCTGCTTCCTGTTGCTGCACCTAGAGATTGAAGAAAGAGATGATGAAAAGAAGCCTGACTTTTCATTTGCTTTTGAACCATGGAGAGTGCATCTCTACAGTGCTACTCCCAAAGCATATGGCAGTGAAGAAAAAGGACTTCTTGTTTCCATTAGGGCACATCAGAGAAGCAGAGTGCCTTCTAATCCTCCTCCTAGAGCAGTTGAGCCTATTCATTTGAAAGACAGACTGTGAGCAGGATCTCATTCCAGACCCCTAACAGGATGGTTTCTGTAATATGGAAGTGTAGCACCTCTGCCCTACAAGTTCAGAATTCATTCTAGACCCAGACCAGCCACAAATCAGAGAAATCTGCATCTAGACATTAAAACAGGTCTGAAGTCCAGATGGCAACTTTCTACCTGCAAAGGCTAGGGGCAGGAGGAACTCCTGCTAACAGACCTTATTGCAGATACTATGGCAACATCTCTGTGTCTGTGTGCATGTATATAACATTCTGGGCAGCAGGACAAGGGAGGTCAGGAGAGGCTGAGGGAGCTGGGGGTGTGCAGCCTGCAGAAGAGGAGCAGCAGAGCCAATGGCATCCTGGGCTGGCTCAGGAGTAGTGTGGGCAGCAGGACAAGGAAGGTTCTTCTGTCCCTGTACTCAGCACTGCTCAGGCCACCCCTTGAGTGCTGCACTTGAGTGCAGTTCTGGGCTCCTGAACTGAAGAGAGCTGTTGAGGTGCTGGAAGGTGTTTGGAGAAGGGCAGCAAGGCTGGGGAGGGGCCTGGAGCACAGCCCTGTGAGGAGAGGCTGAGGGAGCTGGGGGTGTGCAGCCTGCAGCAGAGGAGGCTCAGGGCAGAGCTCATTGCTGCCTGCAGCTGCCTGCAGGGAGGCTGTAGCCAGGTGGGGTTGGGCTCTGCTGCCAGGCAAGCAGCAATAGAACAAGGGGATACAGTCTCAAGCTGTGGCAGGGCAGGTCTAGGCTGGATGTTGTTAGGAAGTTGTTGTCAGAGAGAGTGATTGGCATTGGAATGGGCTGCCCAGGGAGGAGGTGGAGTCTGTGTGGCTGGAGGTGTTGAAGCCAAGCCTGGCTGGGGCACTTAGTGCCATGGTCTGGTTGCTTGGCCAGGACTGGGTGCTAGGTTGGACTGAATGAGCTTGGAGCTCTCTTCCAACCTGGTTGGTTCTATGATGTACAAAAAGATTTCCTTGCAACAAGAGAGATGCACCCAGCCAGTTCACTTGCATTTTAATTCTTTAAAAAGCCTATTTGTTTAAAATTTTAAACATAGATTCAAGCACAAGTTTGTAGTTTCAAACAGCATTCACACAAGGACAATGCCATCTGGATGAACAGCTCCAAAATATTAAACCTTGATGGAACTGTATCCTTACAGAAAGCAAAGTCCAACATAAGAGGGACAAAGATCTGCTGGAGAGGGGTCCAGAGGAGGGCTACGAGGATGATGAGGGGACTGGAGCACTGCCTGGTGAGGAGAGGCTGAGGGACCTGGGACTGCTTAGTCTGAAGAAAAGAAGACTGAGAGGAGATTTAATAAACACCTGGGGGCTGGGGGTCAGAAGCGGGGGGACAAGGACGGGGGGGACAGGCTCTGCTCATTGCTCCCTGGGATAGGACAAGGAGCAATGGATGGGAGCTGCAGCACAGCAGGTTCCAGCTCAACACAAGGGGGAACTTCTTTCCTGTAAGGGTCCCAGAGCCCTGGCACAGGCTGCCCAGAGAGGATGTGGAGTCTCCTTCCCTGGAGCCTTTCAAGGCCTGTCTGGATGTGTTGCTCTGTGATCTGTGCTAGATTGTGTGCTCCTGCTCTGGCAGGGGGGTTGGACTCGATCTCCTTGAGTCCCTTCCAACCCCTAACATCCTGTGAGCCTGTGAGCATCATTAGTTAGGCTTTTTAAGGATATTTACCTGGAAGGTTATGCTTGGTTTTACAGGGAGATTTGTAATCACTCTAAACCCAAAGTACTGTACAGCAAAATCAAAGCAAGCCATAGGCTGGCTCAGCCCAGCTGAAAATTGACTCTTGCCAATATAAAGAAGACCGAGATTGAGTGGCCAGGGAAACAGCTTAAGCAATTCCCACACATCCCACATAGCTCAGAACTTGGCTCAAGAAGCAGAGAAAAACCCATCTCACCTTTAACTGAGCAACTGCCTGCTCTGCATTCTTCTTCTGGAGCTCCTCTTGCTGCAGCTTACTGCTTTTCTCTCCCAGCTCGTTCATCAGTCGAGCGTAATCCTGGCGCAGTTTGTTCAGCTCTGCTGACTGCCTGAAAACAAAGGGTTGCAGGTTTGGGCTTTGCTTCTTTAAAGCAACAAAAAACAAAGTAGCAGCACAGGCCTTAAAAACAACTGCTCAAACATCAACACCAAGTCCTACACTTGCAGCTCCAGGGCTGTACTGGAGAGGGAGGTTCACGCAGCTTCATCCTAGGAAAGGCATGAGGGTGGGTCTGGTGCTCTCAACCATCAGCACAAGAGCTACAACCCCCTGAGTCAGTAACAGAAGTTCAGCAATAAGCCATAAGCATCATCTCCTTTAAAATGCTGGCAAACTGATGGGCAGAGTTAGGGCAAGCTTAAATAAACTGAAGGAGCTCAGCATAAGGTTGAAATTCACATTCATTTTCTTTTCCTGTAAAGGATTCTTGAGCTCAGACTTACTCGAGGCTATTCCCCTCCTAGAGTAACCTCATGCATCTCTTTGGACTGTACACTGCCTCTTGCTCCTGAGTTATCTGTTCATTTACTAAGGCATTTGATGCTCTCTTAGGGAGAGAAGATGCACTTGGGAGGAATTTAAGAGCCTCCCCTTTGTGTCTAAGCAAATGAAAAGCATTTTGTTCTTAAGTCTGCCTGAATGATGGACAACTGTGCCTCATTTCTACAAGCAGGACATCAGTACCCTTCTCTGAGCAATCAACCTGTCCTGGAAGGACACACACAGGGAGCAGAAAATACACATGCTGAGCTGTGCTTGGCAGTGGAGAAGCTGACAACACAAAGAGCCACATAGAAACAGCATCTCTGCCAGAACAGCACAGGCAAGAATGATGACACAGAAGCCCTTTCTCAGCCCTGATGGTGGTTTTGACATCCTAGTCTCCAACAGTGACAACACCTGAGAGCATCATGTGTGCTAGTTTGAGCCTAGCTGGGGTATTTTAGTGAGGAGAATCAGATGCTAGGCTGTGAAAAGGAAACAGTGGTGATGCCTGCTGCACTCACAGGCTTGCTGAGGTGGATAAAAACAAGAACACAAGCATAGATAACAGAGTTGCTCTCTGGCTTTGGCTGCCTCCCTTCTCTCTCTAACCTGCTGTCTGTGTGACTAATCCCTCTGCTTCCTAACCCCCTGGAAGATTCTCCAAGCTCACCTTGAATGCAAGGCAAAGTCTGGGATGAGGTAGAGGGGTGGAAAGGAGGTGTTAGGGTGGTGGGGAGCCCCTCCTGGGGACTCTGGTTTCTGGAAGGGCTGCTGTGTGTCTGTATTAGCTTTTTACCTTGTCTATTGCTGTCTGTAGCTACTGTAACTACCTGATAGTATCTTGTGCTAAGCTGTAAATACAAAGCTTCACTCCTCAACTTCCAGCCACTGAGTCCAGTCTGGGTGATTTTAAGTGTGTGGGGAGGGCAGGTAACACCCAGACCATCACAGCATCTGAAGTGGTGGGGTTGCTTTTATGGGCAGAAGCTCACTGGCAGCAATTCAACTGACTACACACCTTACCAGGGCACTCAGCTTTCACCCCTTCACCATGACACATACAATCCTCCCATCCAGCTTAGGGGCAGCCTTGGTCATAACTGACAGAAGACAAAACCTCCAGATGCATTTGTTACTCCAAACATCTGTAACACCAGCAAACAAACCCAAGTGCTGCCACAGCAGCATCATTAGCTGCAAGTACTGCCATGTTGTGCTTACACAAGGCTGATGACAAGTTTAGAGTGGCTGTTCTCCCAAGAGCTCAGCACCAGCACCTCTCCTAAAGCACATGGGGACAGGAGCCAGACCCTGACAGAAACACCAATGTGGTAGAGCAGTTGTGCATTTTCCTGCTGAAGTCTCAGCACCCCCTGTGGTGGTAGGCATGATGGGGCAAACATGGGCAAAAGCATGCCCAGACACAGAACCAAGCAGGCTGGAGGAGAGCTCCAAGCTCAGCCAGCCCAACCTAGCACCCAGCCCTGGCCAACCAACCAGACCATGGCACTCAGTGCCCCAGCCAGGCTTGGCTTCAACACCTCCAGCCACAGAGACTCCACCACCTCCCTGGGCAGCCCATTCCAATGCCAATCACTCTCTCTGACAACAACTTCCTAACAACATCCAGCCCAGACCTCCCCTGGCACAACTCCAGACTCTGTCCCCTCATTCTGTTGCTGCCTGCCTGGCAGCAGAGCCCAACCCCACCTGGCTACAGCCTCCCTGCAGGCAGCTGCAGACAGCAATGAGCTCTGCCCTGAGCCTCCTCTGCTGCAGGCTGCACACCCCCAGCTCCCTCAGCCTCTCCTCACAGGGCTCTGCTCCAGGCCCCTCCTCAGCCTTGCTGCCCTTCTCCAAACACCTTCCAGCACCTCAATATCTCTCTTGAATTGAGGGGCCCAGAACTGCACTCAAGTGCAGCATTCAAGGTGTGGCCTGAGCAGTGCTGAGCACAGGGGCAGAAGAACCTCCCTTGTCCTGCTGCCCACACTGCTCCTGAGCCAGCCCAGGATGCCATTGCCTCTGCTGCCCACCTGGGCACACTGCTGCCTCAGCTTCAGCTACTATCTATCAGTACCCCCAGGTCCCTTCCTTCCTGGCTGCTCTCAGCCACTCTGTCCCCTGCCTCTAGCCCTGCCCCCCACCCCCTATGCTGAGGGAAGCAAGTGTGGGAGGAGAGCAAAAGCCCAGACCTCACCTAATACGCAGAAGCCTGGTGAGGTGCCATTCTGATTGGTTAATCTATGTTCAATATCCCATTGATCTAGGGCTGGATAATGATAAAAGGGATAAGCAGGTACCACAAGGCTGCTGCCACCTCTTTTTGCATCCCAAATTTGCCTGGAGAGCTTAGCAGGAACAGGCTCTAAATGCAGAGCTGCTGCAGCCTCTCAGCATCCTCCTGGCCCTGCTCTGGACACTCTCCAGCATCTCCACAGCCCTCTTGTCCCAGGGGCTCCAGAGCTGGATGCAGGACTCCAGGTGGGGTCTCAGCAGAGCACAGCAGAGGGGCAGAATCCCCTCCCTGGCCCTGCTGGCCACACTGCTGCTGCTGCAGCCCAGGCTCTGCTTGGCTTTCTGGGCTGCAAGTGCACACTGCTGGCTCCTCTTGAGCTTCTCCTCCAGCAGCACCCCCAAGTCCCTCTCCTCAGGGCTGCTCTCCAGCCACTCACTGCCCAGCCTGCATTTCTGCTTGGCATTGCCTGCACCCAGCTGCAGGACCTTGCCCTTGCTCTTGTTGACCCTCCTGAGCTTGGCTTGTGCCCACCTCTGCAGCCTGTGCAGTGCCTCTGGCTGGATCCCTGCCCTCCAGCCTGGCTGCTGCACCACACAGCTTGGTGTGGGCAGCAAACTTGCTGAGGCTGCACTCAGTGCCTCTGTCCATGGCAGCCACAAAGATGTTGAACAAGACTGGTGCCAGGACTGACCCCTGAGGGACTCTGCTTGTCACTGCCTGTACTTGGCCATGGAGCCATTGGCAGCCACTCTCTGGGTGCAGCCATCAAGCCAGTTCTGTATCCATCCAGTGCTGCACCCCTCAAACCCCTGTGTCACCAGCTTGGAGAGCAGGATGTGGTGTGAGACAGCAGCCAAGCCTCAGCAGCCAACAGGACACAGCTCCACATGCTTTGGGTACTGCCTGATTAATACTTTGTGAGTGAAGACTTTAAAGCCTCTTCCAGTATAATATTTGCATTTGCCACTTTCAGAACTAAGTGCTGAGGTTCTGTCTGTGCCCTGCATGTATAAAATTCCAACCTGTGCATTTCTGAATCAGTGAATAAGTTTCCTGGCAAGTTTTCATGCTAACAAACTGTTATCATGGTTATTAACAACCATCACCTGGATAGCCAAATCAATACAGATCATGAATTCTGCACCATCAGTCACAGCCACTCCCCAAAAGCTCCTGCTTCATTCCATGAGCCACAGTTACCTGTTTGGAAAATCTTGGCTTGATGCAAACACAGAGGACTGCCTCCTATCACTGTTCTTAGTTTAACCACAGACCCAGAGACAGCCAAAGAAATGGAAACAAAAGGAACAGAAGCCAGAACAACTCTTGAGGGAAGGCTTAAACACACACAGCTGGAAGGAGCTGCTAACATACTTGCTCTCCATTTGATTGGTAGAAGTACTGACAGCATCTCTCAGGATACCATTTTCCTGCTTCAGGTGGCTTATTTCTGCCTCCATCTGCTCACGAAGCTGCTGGAACTGATAGAGAAGAATAATCAATTCCAAAAGAAATTAAACTAAGAAGCAGTAAGAAAAACTAAACCACTCCCCCAACAACAGCAGGTAAAATAATCAGAAGAGTTTTAAACAACA
Source organism: Pogoniulus pusillus (assembly GCF_015220805.1). Classification (NCBI taxonomy): domain Eukaryota; kingdom Metazoa; phylum Chordata; class Aves; order Piciformes; family Lybiidae; genus Pogoniulus; species Pogoniulus pusillus. The sequence goes on along the minus strand of NC_087264.1, from coordinate 1,911,127 downwards.
AAACCAAATGGATTTTTGGGAGAGGAGCAGTTTTACATCCTTCCTGACACTCTCACTTGGATTGAGCTGTGCACATCTGACCTCCGTGTTAACACAGAAGCACCACTTTGCTTTTATATCACTCTATCATAGAATCAACCAGGTTGGAAGAGAGCTTCAAGCTCAGCCAGTCCAACCTAGCACCCAGCCCTGGCCAATCAACCAGACCATGGCACTAAGTGCCCCAGCCAGGCTTGGCTTCAACACCTCCAGGCACACAGACTCCACCACCTCCCTGGGCAGCCCATTCCAATGCCAATCACTCTCTCTGACAGGAACTTCCTAACAACATCCACCCTAGACCTGCCCTGGCACAACTCCAGACTCTGTCCCCTTCTTCTGCTGCTGCTTGCCTGGCAGCAGAGCCCAACCCCACCTGGCTACAGCCTCCCTGCAGGCAGCTGCAGACAGCAATGAGCTCTGCCCTGAGCCTCCTCTGCTGCAGGCTGCACACCCCCAGCTCCCTCAGCCTCTCCTCACAGGGCTCTGCTCCAGGCCCCTCCCCAGCCTTGCTGCCCTTCTCCAAACACCTTCCAGCACCTCAACAGCTCTCTTGAATGGAGGGCCCCAGAACTGGACACAGCACTCAAGGGGTGGCCTGAGCAGTGCTGAGCACAGGGGCACAAGAACCTCCCTTGTCCTGCTGCCCACACTGCTCCTGAGCCAGCCCAGGATGCCATTGGCTCTGCTGCCCACCTGGGCACTGCTGCCTCAGCTTCAGCTCCTCTCTCCCAGCACCCCCAGCTCCCTCTCTGCCTGGCTGCTCTCAGCCACTCTGGCCCCAGCCTGTAGTGCTGCTTGGGGTTGTTGTGACCAAGGTGCAGAACCCTGCAAGTGAAGGCTCTCCCAAGACTTTGAGCAAAGCCCTCTCCCAGGCAATGACCTTTCTTGTGTGTTCTGCTACGTTGTCACTTCACAATGATTTTTAAAACTAGATTTATCTGCTAGGAAATGATCATCAGTCTAAATGGTACTGGCTTTTAATTACACTTTACTCTTGAAGAGAATCAAACTTGGGCAGAATATCCCAAAATAAAGGTAACCAGATCAGACACAGGCTGTCTAGCTAAGAGTGGCCAGTTACAGACTACAGAAGTCACCTGTGACAGCACCCTGCCTTTCATGTCAGCAAACTACCACAGTTTCCCATCCTCATATACATGGTTACTGCACCAGCTACAAGGCACTACATTCAAGGCTCACAGTAGTAAGTGACTGTGGCTGTAGTCTACCCAGACTGCAGCAAAGCCTTTGACACCAACTGCCACAAGAAGCTCCTAGCCAAGCTGGCAGCTCCTGGCTTGGACAGATTCACTCTGTGCTGGGTCAAGAACTGGCTGGATGGCAGAGCCCAGAGAGTGCTGGTGAATGGTGCCACATCCAGCTGGCAGCTGGCACCAGTGGTGTGCCCCAGGGATCAGTGCTGGGCACAGTCCTGGTCAATACCTTTACTGATGATGTGGAGCAGGGGATTGAGTCCAGCATCAGTAAGTTTGCAGATGACACCAATCTAGGAGCAGCTGTGGAGCTGTTGGAGGGTAGGAGAGCCCTGCAGAGGGACCTGGCCAGACTGGATGGGTGGGCAAAGGCCAATGGGATGAGACTGAACAAGGCCAAGTGCAGGGTTCTGCACTTTGGCCACAACAACCCCCAACCCCAAGCAGTACTACAGGCTGGGTCCAGAGTTGCTGGAGAGCAGCCAGGCAGAAAGGGACTGTGGGGTACTGGTGGATAGTAGGCTAAAGACGAGCCAGCAGTGTGCCCAGGAGAGCCAATGCATCCTGGCCAACTACCTGAAGGGAGGCTGTAGCCAGGTGGGGTTGTGCTCTGCTGCCAGGCAAGTAGCAACAGAAGAAGGGGACACAGTCTGGAGCTGTGGCAGGGGAGGTCTAGGCTGGATGTTGTTAGGAAGTTGTTGTCAGAGAGAGTGATTGGCATTGGAATGGGCTGCCCAGGGAGGTGGTGGAGTCTCTGTGGCTGGAGGTGTTGAAGCCAAGCCTGTCTGGGGCACTTAGTGCCATGGTCTGGGTGCTAGGTTGGACTGGATGAGCTTGGAGCTCTCTTCCAACCTGGCTGATTCTATGAGGCTAGTTCCCATGTGAGCAAACAAATGCTGCACCCTGGCAAAAGCAACAAATTCTCAGCACTGATCTGCTTCTGCACAAAGATCAATCCAGCATGTTTGGTGAGGAATTTACCTTTATCTTCATCTGCTGGGATTCCTGGTAGCTCACATGGATCTTGCTCTGGAAAGTGCCATGCTCCTTTTCCAGCGTGTTGATGCGCTCGCGCATTTTTGCTGTAAGCAAACTGTTCCTCTCCTTTTCTGCAACCAGCTCCTGGGCAAAGGGGAAAAAAAAAGTCATCAGCTGCTCCTTTCTGAAGTCTACAAGTCAGTGTTTTAAAGGTGATTAAAAACATAGCAAGTCTGTAGCAAATTCATGTCTACATCAATCTTTACTCAGAGACATTTCATAGTACACCTGCAGCCCAGAAAGCCAAGCAGAGCCTGGGCTGCAGCAGCAGAAGTGTGGCCAGCAGGGACACGGAGGGGATTCTCCCCCTCTGCTGTGCTCTGCTGAGACCCCACCTGGAGTCCTGCATCCAGTTCTGGAGCCCCTGGGACAAGAGGGATGTGGAGATGCTGGAGAGTGTCCAGAGCAGGGCCAGGAGGATGCTCAGAGGCTGCAGCAGCTCTGCTGTGAGCACAGCCTGAAAGAGTTGGGGCTGTGCAGGCTGGAGCAGAGGAGGCTCCCAGGGGACCTTCTTGTGGCCTTCCAGCATCTGAAGGGGGCTACAAAAAAGCTGGGGAGGGACTTTTGAGGCTGTGAGGGAGTGCCAGGAGTGGGGGGAATGGAGCAAAGCTGGAGAGATTGAGACTGGAGGTGAGGAGGAAGTTCCTGAGCATGAGAGTGGTGAGAGGCTGGAATGGGTTGCCCAGAGAGGTGGTTGAGGCCCCATGGCTGGAGGTGTTTGAGGCCAGGCTGGCTGAGGTTGTGTGCAGCCTGCTCTAGGGTAGGGTGTCCCTGGGCACGGCAGAGAGGTTGGAACTGGCTGATCCTTGTGGTCCCTTCCAGCCCTGACTGATTCTATGATTCTGTTACGGTTAGACCTGGTCAGACCTCGGCACAATTTGATATCTGATAAGAAGAGTTTTGTCAGTGTAAATACTGATCTTCTGTTGTCTCACAAGAGCTGCAATCTCATTTCTATCGAGTCTGGCCAAACTACACAAAGCCCTAACATGATAAATCAGATATCAGACAAGGCAGAGTTTAACTTTTCATCCCAAGTTCAGCAGGATGGAATAAACCAGGTAAAGAAGCTCAGCGAAACAACAGAGCATTTCAGAGCAAGCAATTGCTTTGTAGCAGCTTACAAAGCCAGCTCTTTTGACAGAGGAGATGGGCTATTAGTACTGATCAGCAAGCAGAGAAGTCCTGAATCCCGCCGGCCTGAGGAGTACTAGAGCTTTCAAATGCAAATACACCTTGCCATTGAACCGTTTATTCAAGCCAGGCACCTGAGAAATCCACACATCTGCTCCTCTGCAACACAGCTGCACTGGCATTTGTGGACATCAAGTAGAGCTTTCAGCAAGCTCTCATGGCAGAGCCAGCTCTCTGTACTGCCTGAGCTTCAGGTGTCTCCAGCTACACAGCTCCTGCAAGTGCTCTAAATCCTTGGCCTGAATACTCTCTCTCTCTGCAGGTTAATTATAACTTCTGCCACCTGTTAATTTAAATAACAGCTCTTCTTTCTTTTACATCAAACTTAGTACCTTCAGGAGCTGCTCCCCCTGCATGAAGTGGCTCAAGTTCCCAAGCACACCTTCAGACAGAATCCCAGCACCATGCAGGCTGGCAAAGCCCCTCAGCAGCACCAAGTCACACCTAGAACCCTGCTCTACAAGATTCACCTTAAACCACATCCCTAAGCACCACATCCGAAGGACTCTTAAACACAGCCAGGCTGGGTGACTCCAGCACCTCCCTGGGCAGCTCATTCCAGTCCCTGACCACTCTCTCTGTGACAAACTTTTTCCTCATGTCCAATCTAAACCTCCTCAGCCTGAGGCCATTCCCCCTTGTTCTGTCTCCAATGAGCTGTGAGCAGAGCCCAGCAGCAGCCTCTCCACTGGGTCCCTTCAGGTAGCTGTAGGCAGCACTGAGCTCTGCCCTCAGCCTCCTCTGCTTCTAACTAACCCTCCCCAGCTCCCTCAGTCGCAGTTGGAGCTTTAGGACAAACATCCTGCAGAAGACCACTGACTGCTCAGGAGTCCAAGCCCTGCTCTCCCTGGCTTTATCACACCATGGACCAAGGGCACAGACCCAGGCATTCCCAAAGGAGCTCTGCTTTTCCTCTGGGAGGGGAGGCAATGCCTAACAACTGGCTGAAGGCTGCTGCTGTCCCCTTGCTCCCCTCCTATTCAAACTAAACAGCCCCAGCTCCCCCATGGAGGCACTCAGGAACTTGTCTCACACCAACAGTACTAAGTCACATCAAGAAATAACAAGGTAAAAATCACACCACAAAGCTTTCTCTGTGCTGTATTTGCATCAGCTAAGATGAAACAAAAAGGAGGACGCTAGGACACGATGCAGCTTCTTTTTACCACTGCAGCACTGCCACCACCCATCTACAGTCCACACTGAGCCAGCTACCCTGTCACAGCCATGTCAGAGAGGCTGGAAAGATTAAGTGCAACCCAGCTTGTGTTTTGCCAAATAGCTCTGAGGTCACACACCTCTTGCTCTCTACAGTTCTCTTTATCAACACTCCTGCAGGGATCTCTCTGCACCTTCAAATCCCTCCATGGACTTTAGCATCGTGTGCAGAAAAACGTTAATTAGAAGAGCTTCTTATCAGTCAGGCTGAGCTTCTTCCCCTGCCCTGGGAGGAGAGGCTGAGGGAGCTGGGGGTGTGCAGCCTGCAGCAGAGGAGGCTCAGGGCAGAGCTCATTGCTGTCTGCAGCTCCCTGCAGGGAGGCTGTAGCCAGGTGGGGTTGGGCTCTGCTGCCAGGCAAGCAGCAACAGAACAAGGGGACACAGCCTCAAGTTGTGCCAGGGCAGGTCTAGGCTGGATGTTGTTAGGAAGTTGTTGTCAGAGAGAGTGATTGGCATTGGAATGGGCTGCCCAGGGAGGTGGTGGAGTCTGTGTGGCTGGAGGTGTTGAAGCCAAGCCTGGCTGGGGCACTTAGTGCCATGGTCTGGTTGCTAGGTTGGACTGGCTGAGCTTGGAGCTCTCTTCCAGCCTGCCTGATTCTATGATTCTTATCCTGACACCTCAGCACCACAGCAACTCTGCTCTTACCCATTTTCTCCCAGCTTTCAGGAATGTCCATTTCTATTTCTCATTTAGAATCAGAGAATGGTTTAGGTTGGAAGAGAGCTCAAAGCTCAGCCAGTTCCACCTCCCTGCCATAAGCAGGGACATCTCCCACTAGTATAGGTCACTCAAGGACTCATCCAACCTGGCCTTGAATGTCTCCAGGGAGGTTGTGGAGCACAGAATCACCCAATATGATCAAAGATCACATTGGGTGATTCTGTGCTCCACAACCCCTCTGGGCAACCTGTGCCAGTGTCTCACCACCCTCACTGCAAACTTCTTTCTAATATCCACTTTCAATCTCCCCTCTGCCACTTCAAACCCATTCCTCCTCATCCTGGCATTCCCAGACCTTGTCAATAGTCCCTCCTCAGCCTTCCTGTAGCCCCCTTCATATCCTGGAAGGCCACTCCCAGGTCTCCTGGAAGCCTTCTCTTCTCCAGGCTGCACAGCCCCAACTCTCTCAGCCTGTCCTCAGAGCAGAGCTGCTGCAGCCCTCTCAGCATCTTGGTGGCCTCCTCTGCCCTGCCTCCAACACTTCCATGTCCTGCTTGTGCTGGGGGCTCCAGAACTGCCCCCAGGACTGCAGGTGGGGTGTGAGGAGAGCAGAGCCAAGGGGCAGAATCCCCTCCCTTGCCCTGCTGCCCACACTGCTCTGGCTGCAGCCCAGCACAGGGTTGTGTCTGGGCTGCACTCACACTGCAGGCTCCTGTTGAGCTTTTTGCCAACCCAGACTCCAAGGTCCTTTTCCTCAGGGCTGCTCTCAGCCATTTCCCCTTTCCCTCCCCCACTCCAGGGGGCAGAAGCCCTCACTGACCCCTAGTTCTCCCCAGCTCCTGTGCCTTGCCTTTGCAAGCACCACTTTGCAGATTACTTTTTCCCCAACCCCATCAGCTTCCCCCACACCCAGGCACCTTCTCTGTTTCTCCAGCAGCTTTCATCCTGCACTCCTGGGCCAGGTTTTTGTCCTACCTCCCAAACATATGGTAAGTTACATATTGACTATCTCAAACCTCTCAATCCCACTGGCAAATACACATCTATCTGTGCCTTGTCAGGAGCTCACACAGTACCCACTCCTTTTCTTCCCTTCTCATCTGCCAAGGCTCCCAGCTCCCACACCTTCTGGCCACTCAGCTCCCACCTTTGGGCACAGAAAGCTGGATGACTAACACCATGATCTTTCCAAATCTGAACCCTGTGTGCTTCCAAATCAGCCAAAACAGAAGAGTCCCCCCTCACAAGTCTCTGTATATGCCCACTTATTCATTCAGCCACGAGTGCTTTGCCTTGAAAACTTCCTAATACAGCTCCAAAGCATAAAGCAGTCCTGACAGTGGTGCACCAGCAACCCTGAGACTCCAGAGAAGCAGGAGCTGTACTGAAACAGAGAGTCAAGCAGGTTGGCAGAGAGCTCCAAGCTCAGCCAGTCCAACCTAGCACCCAGCCCTGGCCAACCAACCAGACTATGGCACTAAGTGCCCCAGCCAGGCTTGGCTGCAACACCTCCAGGCACAGACACTCCACCACCTCCCTGGGCAGCCCATTCCAATGCCAATCACTCTCTCTGACAACAACTTCCTAACAACATCCACCCTAGACCTGCCCTGACACAACTCCACACTGTGTCCCCTTGTTCCCTTGCTGCTTGCCTGGCAGCAGAGCCCAACCCCACCTGGCTACAGCCTCCCTGCAGGCAGCTGCAGACAGCAATGAGCTCTGCCCTGAGCCTCCTCTGCTGCAGGCTGCACACCCCCAGCTCTCTCAGCCTCTCCTCACAGGGTTTGTGCTCCAGCCCCTTCCCCTGGCACACAAGGGGCTAAGCAGGCAGTCTATCCTTGCTGAATCTTCCTTCTTGTTGAGAGAAAACTGGAGATTGTTGTGCCTGGAGGTACTGAAGCATGTGAATCCTAGAACATATACTGAGGTAAAAGTGTGATGCAAAAATGGAGTTTAACATTTTGCATCCCCAAATCCATCTTCCACTCACCAAGGGAGTATTTTTAAAGTCACCTTTTGAAAAGAGAAGCTTTAAAAGCCTCAGTAAATGAAGCCTTTCAAAAACCCACTGGAAAATGATTGCACACAAATGCATTAACAGCATCATAAAAGCAAACATAGTGTCTTGGTAATCTTGCCCAGTATCAAGAGTTCCACCTTTCATCTTACACTCAGTTCAGTAAACCAGCACTTGCTGGCTGCAAGCCCTACAAGCCCCTGCTCCTCTTCCCACAACTCTCTAAGCCTGAACCTCTTTATATCTACCTGGGTAAGTTGCTTGCACTGCTCCTTCGCCACAGCTGCCTCCTCCTTCATTGCAGCGAGCATCTTCTCTTTGTCTTGTAGCTGATGTACAGCTGCAGCCGTCTCAGCCTTGCTAGCCTGCAGCAAAAGCAGAGGATAAAAATGACCACACATGCCAGAAGGACTTGCAGAGAACACCAGCAGGCAGCAGAGCAAACTTGAGAGGAAGAACCACCCCACCCCCTGCCCTCAAATCATCCATCTGCATGGGGTTCGGGGCACCACCACTGCCCAATTCTCCTGCTAATGGATCCTGCAGCTCCTGTTTCATTAGGGAGAGAAAGGCATTTTCAAACCACAGAAACCAATTAAGAGAATAAATGGGCTCTTAAGGTGCTTCTGTGTTGGCAGAGTGCCACTCTGGTGGTACCGAGGGAAACAAAGAGCAGCCGTTAGGAGAAATCAAAGAACACAGAGATGCTGAACAGTTCAGTAGCTGAGATTGGAAAGGATTTCCAAGATCACCTGGTCCAGTCCACACTCCAAGCAATCCAAACTTAAACTCTCTACATAGCTTGTCACAAGGGGGAAAATGGAGTGCTGATCTGGGGGTGTGCAGCCTGCAGAAGAGGAGGCTCAGGGGTGACCTCATTGCTCTCTACAACTACCTGAAGGGAGGTTGTAGGCAGGTGGGGTTGGGCTCTTCTGTCAGGCACCCAGTGACAGAAAAAGAGGACACAGTTTCAAGCTGTGCTGCGGGAGGTCTAGGCTGGATGTTAGGAGGAAGTTGTTGGCAGAGAGAGTGATTGGCATTGGAATGGGCTGCCCAGGGAGGTGGTGGAGTCTGTATGCCTGCAAGTGTTCAAGAGGAGCTTGGCTGAGGCACTTAGTGCCATGGTCTGGTTGGTTGGCCAGGGCTGGGTGCTAGGTTGGGCTGGATAATGTTGGAGGTCTCTTCCAACCTGGTTGATTCTATGATTCTATGGTCTGGGCACTTGACAGGAGAGCTGACCAAGTGCACAGCCACAACAACTTTTCTTAATTTCACTACAGTTTAACCTTTCCACCCATTTGTGAAAGACAGCTCCTGAAAACCAGCAGCCAGCCTTCTCCCTGCCAACAGACACAGCAGCTGCCCTATGCCATATACCTTCTTATCCCCAGTTATGTCTGCTCTTTATGAAGGGCCAAAAGCCACCAGCCTGTCTGTCCTGCCCATGGGATGGCAGATGGCAGCACACAGACATCTGACAACTGTTTTGTCCATGCAAACCAAGGACAGACCAGCTGGAAAAGTCTTCTGAAGAGAGGGCAGAAATCACAGCAGAACACAAACACAGCTACTCTGACTATCTCTCTCCCCATCTCTCCTCCACCTCCCACCCATGGTCATTCACAGCATCTCTGCCCATCTCTGCTTATTTGTTAGTCATAGAATCAAGCAGGTTGGAAGAGAGCTCCAAGCTCAGCCAGCCCAACCTAGCACCCAGCCCTGCCCAACCAACCAGACCATGGCACTAAGTGCCCCAGCCAGGCTTGGCTTCAACACCTCCAGCCACACAGACTCCACCACCTCCCTGGGCAGCCCATTCCAATGCCAATCACTCTCTCTGCCAACAACTTCCTAACAACATCCAGCCTAGACCTCCCCTGACACAACTCCAGACTGTGTCCCCTTGTTCTGTTGCTGGTCCTCTCCACCTCCCACCCGTGGCCATTCACCTTCTGCAAGACGTCATGAATCGCACTGGATTTCTCCTTCAACACCTCCACGACGCAGCGAGCCTCATCCTCAGTGAAGATCATATTCTTCAAGCTCATTACAAAGTCTTTAAACTTGACTTCAGCATTCTCTGCAACACAAAGGGGAAGGGGGATTTATTTTGGACTGCATACAGAATTATTCACTTGGCCTCCAAACAGCCTGTGACAGGTTATCGTTATGCATAGCATCCACTGCAGTCTCAACTGCCAAAGAGCAGGAGGTCAGGAGCACTCAGCAAAAACATCTCTCCAAGCAGCTCTCAACCTGGAGTCCTGCATCCAGCTCTGGAGCCCCTGGGACAAGAGGGATGTGGAGATGCTGGAGAGTGTCCAGAGTAGGATGCTCAGAGGGCTGCAGCAGCTCTGCTGTGAGCACAGACTGAAAGAGTTGGGGCTGTGCAGGCTGGAGCAGAGGAGGCTCCCAGGAGACCTTCTTGTGGCCTTCCAGGAGCTGAAGGGGGCTACAAAAAAGCTGGGGAGGGACTCTTGAGGCTGCCAGGGAGTGACAGGAGTGGGGGGAATGAAGCAAAACTGGAGGTGGGGAGAGTGAGACTAGAGGTGAGGAGGAAGTTCCTGAGCATGAGAGTGGTGAGAGGCTGGAATGGGTTGCCCAGGGAGGTGGTTGAGGCCCCATGGCTGGAGGTGTTTCAGGCCAGGCTGGCTGAGGCTGTGTGCAGCCTGCTCTAGGGTAGGGTGTCCCTGGGCATGGCAGGGGGTTGGAACTGGCTGCTCCTTGTGCTCCCTTCCAACCCTGCCTAAGTTTCTAAATGTTTAAAGAGACCCAGTCAGGGAAGCAATTGGATGGAATTATGCACTAACAAGATCAAACCACAGCATTCATTAAGAAATAAAGGCTGCAGACACACAGCTTGTGTGGAAGGGTAAGACTAAGGCACCCAAGTATCCCTCTCAAATATTCACTAGTGCTAAGAAGTTTGTGAAAGGATTGAAAGAGAAAAAACAAACACACACAAACCACCAACATGAATCACAGAAAGAAAAGCTCTGCAGTGATGCTTGGGTCAGAAAGTTGCTCCTGTGAGAAGAAAGCTAGAGCCTTCTCCATGAGCTTTGGAGACAGACATGCCACTGAAACCCAGCTGCACAAACCCCAGCATTTCCAGAGGCAAGAACTGAAGAGTGGGGTGCTAAATGAAGAGGAGAAAGGACTGAGCAGGAATACAAGTCACCACAGAACAGAGTGCAAGGAGTCTGGGGGGGAAGTGCTGAAAAATTCCAGTGCCCTCTAAGCCAGTCCTAAATTCAACCTAGCCTTGGCCAGAGGCTTCAGATCACAGAACAGCTACACTGATATCAGCACTGCTGCTGTTACCAGGAAATGTCCTGAGACCAGCCAGCCAGGAGTCACAGCCTGGCTTGTGCTCCCTGAAGACAGAAGGACCTTGTCCTTGCATCCAAGAAGCTTACAATTAGAATAGGGGAAGGTTTCTATATTGGGAGGGCAAATCCCAGCTGACACAGGAGAATTAGGAGCTCACGCAGAAGGTCACAGCTTGCAAAGGAAATGAAGAGGGATGTGTGCATGTGAGAAGCTTTGAAGCTGCAGGGCAGTAACGTGCAGCCATCGAGCCAGAAACAGGAGAGAAGCCACAGGGAAGTGAGACTCCAGTACAGACACTACAATGCTGCCAGGAAGCTTGCAAGTGAGCATTCTGGAAGGCAAGTGCAGAAAGCTGAGCTCCAAGGAGTGCAGTAAATCATAGCATTGGTCAGGGATAGAAGGGACCACAAGGAGCAGCCAGTTCCAAGCCCCCTGCCATGCCCAGGGACACCCTACCCTAGAGCAGGCTGCACACTGCACACAGCCTCAGCCAGCCTGGCCTCAAACCCCTCCAGCCATGGGGCCTCAACCACCTCCCTGGGCAACCCACTCCAGCCTCTCACCACTCTCCTGCTCAGGAACTTCCTCCTCACCTCCAGCCTCACTCTCCCCACCTCCAGCTTTGCTCCATTCCCCCCACTCCTGCCACTCCCTCAAAGCCTAAAATATCCCTCCCCAGCTTTCTTGTAGCCCTCTTCAGATCCTGGAAGGCCACAAGAAGGTCACCTGGGAGCCTCCTCTGCTCCAGCCTGCACAGCCCCAACTCTTTCAGGCTGTGCTCACAGCAGAGCTGCTGCAGCCTCTCAGCATCCTCCTGGCCCTGCTCTGGACACTCTCCAGCATCTCCACAGCCCTCTTGTCCCAGGGGCTCCAGAGCTGAATGCAGCACTCCAGGTGGGGTCTCACCACGAGAGTGACCTCGGGTGGGGTGAGTGACCAGGCAGACAGCGTTGGAGAGCCAACCTTCTGCACAATCCCAAGCAAGGAATCATTTGGCTTCTTCTGTCTGCCCACCCACCAATTTGAGGGTCTTAGCTCATGACAGCTCATGCTTGGAGCTGTTCAGTGACCTAAAGTTTGAGGGTGGGGCACAATGCTCACAAATGACTCCAAGTCACCAGGGGAGGCTATGAAGAAGCTCCCCTGTCCCAACTCAGTTCAGCTGCATTGAAAGGAGAACACAGAGTCTTGCTAGAAACTGCCAGACTCAATCTCTGTCAGCAATTTGCTTCAAGTGACTGTGCTGCACTCAAGAGATAACACACTGCTTGATTAATCCAAGCTAGCTCCACTAACAGCCCCAGACCTGCACTCTCAGCCTCAAGCAGACTCCAGCAGCCCATGCTGAAAGCTCGAGTCCATCACTGTTAGTGATGCTCGCATGCTTCTGTGTGGTCTGCCATCACCCCTTTGCTCACTGTGAGGACACAAAAGCCTACAGTCAGCATTAAAAGGATTCAGATGGCACAAAACCCTCTCAACAGTGCCAAAGATAGGGGAGAAATGAGCACAGCTGAGAACAGTGTCCTGCAGCCACAAACGTCTTCCTCCAGTCACTTCTTCCTAGCAAAGAGGAGAGGATTCCTCCTCCCCAAGTGCACAGCATGCTTCCTGCATGTTTTCCCTCATGAGGTTTGCATGCAGGCTCTGCCAGGGACAGACTACATTATCCATTCCTTACCTTTATCAGTTTCATTCTTCAGTTTCTTGCTGCTGCTCTTCTGGATCCCCTCATTTGCGTTTTGTTTTGCCACTTCAACCACATCTCGCTTTTCCAAAGGGCCAGGGTCAGAATTATCCATTAAAGGAATGTAAGTAGTTGCTTGAATAAGAGGTTCATCCACCAAAACTGCAATCAAAAGTCCACAGGATGGGTTAAAGCTCTGCAAGAATTCATACAGCTTTAGAAAAGGTGTGTAGCACATTAGAGTTGGATTCAGGCATCTCCAGTCTCAATAGTAGAATCACAGAATCAGGCAGGGTTGGAAGGGAGCACAAGGAGCAGCCAGTGCCAACCTCCCTGCCATGCCCAGGGACACCCTACCCTAGAGCAGGCTGCACACAGCCTCAGCCAGCCTGGCCTCAAACACCTCCAGCCATGGGGCCTCAACCACCTCCCTGGGCAACCCAGTCCAGCCTCTCACCACTCTCATGCCCAGGAACTTCCTCCTCATGTCCAGGCTCCATCTCCCCACCTCCAGCTTTGCTCCATTCCCACCAGTCCTGGCACTCCCTGACAGCCTAAAAAGTCCCTCCCCAGCTTTTCTGTAGGCCCCCTTCAGATGCTGGAAGGCCACAAGAAGGTCCCCTGGGAGCCTCCTCTGCTCCAGCCTGCACAGCTCCAGAAGTTACACTCCATTTCTGTTATCCTTCACCACTTAACTCATTAAAGCTCTTCAAGCTAGCTCATTAAACAAAGGTCTCTAATGCACAACCATTTAATAGCTTCAATTAAATACCTATTTCCAAAGCTGTCTTTTAGCATTTTACCAAGTAGCAAAGAACTTCCTTTGCATTTTGACTTTCATTTCACTTTAACAAGCAAGCTGCAGGTAGCAGCAATGAGACTGGCTGCCTTGTGGTTGCCCTATGCCATCACTTACCCTTGGTGTGCAGTAAACTCTTTTGTCTCTATTCTCTCAAAAGCTAGTGCCTTACTGCCAGCATTTTAACCCAGATTACACCATCTGGGGGGGCTGGATTCAATCTTCAGTGGTCCCTTCCACACTCCACCATTCTGTGAACCAAGCAATTTAGGGAGAACATGCAGGAGGGGCAAACCAAAACCATCAAGCTTATTTCACATGCAGACTCAACTGCATGTAATGAAGACTTTTCAGCTGTCAGAGCAGGCTTGAGGTACCATAAATGTTCAGAGAGGTGCCCAGAGGTACTGACTGGCTTTGGGTCTCCATTCACACAGCACTGTATCAGCTGCTTTCTGACCCTCTACTCTGCTCTGCTGAGACCCCACCTGGAGTCCTGCATCCAGCTCTGGAGCCCCTGGGACAAGAGGGATGTGGAGATGCTGGAGAGTGTCCAGAGCAGGGCCAGGAGGATGCTCAGAGGCTGCAGCAGCTCTGCTGTGAGCACACCCTGAAAGAGTTGGGGCTGTGCAGGCTGGAGCAGAGGAGGCTCCCAGGGGACCTTCTTGTGGCCTTCCAACATCTGAAGGGGGCTACAAAAAAGCTGGGGAGGGACTTTTGAGGCTGTGAGGGAGTGCCAGGAGTGGGGGGCATGGAGCAAAGCTGGAGGTGGGGAGAGTGAGGCTGGAGGTGAGGAGGAAGTTGTTGAGCAGGAGAGTGGTGAGAGGCTGGACTGGGTTGCCCAGGGAGGTGGTTGAGGCCCCATGGCTGGAGGTGTTTCAGGCCAGGCTGGCTGAGGCTGTGGGCAGCCTGCTCTAGGGTAGGGTGTCCCTGGGCATGGCAGGGAGGTTGGAAGTAGATGATCCTTATGGTCCTTTCCAACTCTGATTCTGTGGTAAGCAACAGCCTCTCCCCAAAGAACTCTTCAGTCTGTGCCACCAAGACAAAAAAACAAAGGAAGGGAGAGTTACAACAGACCAGGCACAGCAGACATGACCAGCAGAGCTGGATTTGCTCATTGCCCAGCTCCTGAGCTGCTGGCCCACACTGCCTGAAGTATGCAAGATATTGTGCCACAGCAGAACAGCTCACTGACCCTGCCAGCCCAGACTGAGGGGCTAAGGAACACAGGTGTCATGCAGTAGACCATGTAGAGGAGAAATTGAGTGGGATGCAAGGTTTCAGGCATCAGTACAAGACAAATACACACTGCTGGCTGCCAGGGACACAGTTATGAAATGGTTTTGTATGGTAGCTGCTGTTACAGAGCAGAACAGGACAGATGGAGCTTTTATGCCACCTGCTAGAGTCTTTCCACGTAGGCAGCCAGCAAACAGCTGCAGGTACACTGCAAGCTCATGAGGGCTCTTCACTAGCAGAAATATTCCCCACCTAATCCAGGTACCACTCTCACCTTTTCCCACACTCATTTTATTCCCCTTCTCTCAGAATCTGTTTAATACCAGTGAGACACTGCAGAGTGCCAGTAACATCTGAAATCTCCTCAGTACTGCCTGGACTCATCTGGATATCCACTGCAGCTGATCTGTGCTCTGTCATTTTGAAAAGCTTGCCTTAAAAACCACAGTTTTCATTCAGATGAGCTACTCCAGTGTATTACTGCCAGCTCAGTTTTAATGCTGGCTGAGCTGGTCCTGACACACATAGAAAAGTCTGTGGCCCATAAAATGGCCCCTCAAGAAGGGCAATGAAGCCATCAGGAAAAGCACAAGAATCATATCACAGAATCAAGCAGGTTGGAAGAGAGCTCCAAACTCATCCAGCCCAACCTAGCACCCAGCCCTGGCCAAGCAACCAGACCATGGCACTAAGTGCCCCAGCCAGCCTTGGCTTCAACACCTCCAGCCACAGAGACTCCACCACCTCCCTGGGCAGCCCATTCCAATGCCAATCACTCTCTCTTGCAACAACTTCCTAACAACATCCAGCCTAGACCTGCCCTGGCACAGCTTGAGGCTGTGTCCCATTCTTCTGCTGCTGCTTGCCTGGCAGCAGAGCCCAACCCCACCTGGCTACAGCCTCCCTGCAGGCAACTGCAGGCAGCAATGAGCTCTGCCCTGAGCCTCCTCTGCTGCAGGCTGCACACCCCCAGCTCCCTCAGCCTCTCCTCACAGGGCTCTGCTCCAGGACCCTCCTCAGCCTTGCTGCCCTTCTCCAAACACCTTCCAGCACCTCAACATCTCTCTTGAATGGAGAGGCCCAGAACTGGACACAGCACTCAAGAGCTGGCCTGAGCAGTGCTGAGCACAGGGGCAGAAGAACCTCCCTTGTCCTGCTGCCCACACTGCTCCTGAGCCAGCCCAGGATGCCATTGCCTCTGCTGCCCACCTGGGCACACTGCTGCCTCAGCTTCAGCTACTATCTACCAGCATCCCCTGGTCCCTTTCCTCCTGGCTGCTCTCAGCCACTCTGTCCCCAGCCTGTAGCACTGCTTGGGGTTGCTGTGGCCAAAGTGTAGAACCCTGCACTTGGCCTTGTTCCATCTCATCCCCTTGGCCTCTGCCCACCCATCCAGCCTGGCCAGGTCCCTCTGCAGGGCTCTCCTACCCTCCAACAGCTCCACAGCTGCTCCTAGCTTGCTGTCATCTGCAAACTCACTGATGCTGGACTCAATCCCCTGGTCCAGGTTATCAATAAAGATATTGAACAGGACAGGGCCCAGCACTGATCCTTGGGGAACACCCATAGAAGACATCCTAGGTGCCCCATCAGTATGTTTCCTCCAACCTTTGTAACCCACAGAATCCCTGCACAACTTGGACTCAAATCCCAGTCTGACCAGGGCCCACAAACTCATTTGGACCCTGATGACCTGACCAAAGTACAAAGGAAACAGAGACCAACACTGGCTACTCCAGGAGCAATCCACCAGCCATCCAGGAGCAATCCACCAGCCAACAACTTCTTGATGGCTACTGCAGTAGTTCTGAGAGGCTAACAAGGTGGCTTTAGAGTCATGCTCTGCCCAGAGACACAATGGCACTTATTGTTAAAATCAATGAATAGGCAAAGTAGAAGCACACTGAGCCAAGAAACAGCATCTTGGCAGAGCATGGGGGATGATGAACAGTAAATGCCTTGACAGCAGAGAGGAGCAGTTTGTGTTGGAGCAACAGCCAACTAACAAAAGGACAACAAGAGAGGAACGTGGTCAAAGCTACCAGCTGAGAAAACTGCAGCCTTGCTTGGGGTAGATGACTGCAGCAGTTCCAGACAGGACCTGCAATAGCAGCAGTTCCATTCCATGAGAGGTGCAGCAGGTGGGAAGCAGCTCTAAGTGCTTCTTTCCACGTATCAGCCACCAAACACCCCTCTGTACATTAAGCCTGTGCTTTACAGTGATTTCTTTTGCACAGTCTGCTATGAGGTTTCTCTAGATGCCCTTTTCTTATCAGAGCAAGCACTTCTAGGACTCCACATTTTTGTAACCTGACATCAGAACGCACACAGCAAACATCTAATGACTTCTTTAAGGCAGTGAAAGTTCTGACAGGTTGAGAGCAAAGCAGTCCAGTTCTGGGCCCCTCAATTCAAGAGAGATGTTGAGGTGCTGGAACGTGACCAGAGAAGGCCAAGAAAGCTGGGGAGGGGCCTGGAGCAGAGCCCTGTGAGGAGAGGCTGAGGGAGCTGGGGGTGTGCAGCCTGCAGCAGAGGAGGCTCAGGGCAGAGCTCATTGCTGTCTGCAGCTGCCTGCAGGGAGGCTGTAGCCAGGTGGGGTTGGGCTCTGCTGCCAGGCACCCAGCAACAGAACAGTCTCAAGCTGTGCCAGGGGAGGTCCAGGCTGGATGTTAGGAGGGAGTTGTTGTCAGAGAGAGTGATTGGCATTGGAATGGGCTGCCCAGGGAGGTGGTGGAGTTGCTGTGGCTGGAGGTGTTGAAGCCAAGCCTGGCTGGGGCACTTAGTGCCATGGTCTGGTTGATTGGCCAGGGCTGGGTGCTAGGTTGGACTGGCTGAGCTTGGAGGTCTCCTCCAACCTGTTTGATTCTATGATTCTATATGTGAGCTACTCTGTTGCCCTCAGCAATCTTTAGCAGAGGAATGCAGGGATGGGAGGAGGAAAACCAGAGCATTGCTGCCAGAAGAAAAACAGGGCTGGGGGGGGGAAATCATTAGCTCATAAAAAGGAAAAGGTTAGAAGGGGAGCTTGGCTCCAGAGATCAGGCAGAACAGTTGTGAGAACAGTAAGCCTTGCTCAGCTTACTCCGAGTCAGCACATTACTCCTCAAGAGTGATTGTTTGGAGCCAAGAGCTCAGAAACATTCACAGTATCATCCCATCCATGTTGAGTGGTACCAGGTGCTCCTGAAACTCAACAGTATCTCAGGCTAACAACCTTTCCTACCTGGAATTTTTCACTTCTCCAATTAGAAGATATTTTTCCACATGCTTCTTTTGTAAAGGAAGAGAAACTACAGAGGGCAAAAAGGCTGAACAGTCAGGTTATTAACAGTCTGTTTTCTCACCATTATCAACCTTCTGCCTCTTTGCAGAGACTTTCTTCTTTCCTGATACATTTTCTTGCTTTATCTCCTGGTGGAGCACCACTGGGACTTGCTTTTTGGCAGGAGATACAACAGAATCAGGCTTACTATCTTGATCATCTGTAACAGACAATTAAGACAATATGCTCTTCTGTACATTCTCACCATCACTTTTGAAGCAGTAAGCCTGCAATAACTGAAGTCCACTCACAGAACAGAGAAACCCAAGTATTTTAAACCAGAGCATGTAAGCTACCCATACACACACTCAGCAACACCTACACCTCCCACGTCAGGTGAAACCCCAAAGCAATAGGAAGGTTTAGCAGAATCAAGAGCCACAGCACCCAGTGTTTTGACAGACAGAACTCTTATTTGCAAGCAGAACATATGGCAATGCAAGTAACAGTTGAACAACTCCAATCCAGGTTTCCCTGGGACAGAGCAGACAGCACATGGTACCCACAGGAGTTTCTCGTTGGCAGCAACTATTTCAGTCCCCACTCCACGAAACCACTTTGAGTTCCACACACACACACACACACCCCCAACAGCTACTGGGACTGTGAGAAGCAGAAAATAAGTGTTTCACATTAGGGAGCTCTTCTTTTTTAACTGTGTTTCTAGTGAGACTTTTTATTACTGTTTTGGACAGCCTGCACTAGGTAAGATCCTTGTCAAGAGCTGACACACACAGCACAGGGGCAGAGTGTTAGCTCCTGCAATCGATGATAAGAGTTAGCTGTGGCTGCCCTCAGAGCAGTGATACAGACCACATTGAACCATGCCACAGAGATTTTTGGGGAACAGCCCCAAACAAGATTTGACACATTTTTTGAGGGGTTGGTAGTGAGTGGGTCTTTTGTCTCCCTTTTTTCAGAGAAGAAGAGAAATCCACCAGACCAAGCAGCAATGTCATGCACTTTCCTCGCTCCCTCCAGCAAACCTGTTCTGGCTGCAGCTCCAAAGGGTGATCTGCCAATACCTCTGTTCTCACTGAATTTCTGAAACTGAGCATTGGTATTCCTTTAAAGTTTCTATTCCTAAGCAGACAACCACACTGAGACATGTCAGCAGCTGCTGAGGGTGTAGCCAGAACAGTCACAACTGGACTACAGTTCTCAGTCTCTTCTAGATGGATGTTTCAGCTACAAAAGCTGGATGGGCTTCCCTTTAGAATCATAGCATCAACCAGCTTGGAAGAGACCACCAAGATCATCCAATCCAAACTAGCACCCAGCCCTGTCCAACAGCATCAGTTCCATTCCATTAGAGAGGTGTAGCAGGTAGGAAGCAGCTCTAAGTGCTTCCTTCCATGAATCAGCCACCAAACACCCCTTTGTACATGAAGCCTGTGCTTCAACAGAGCTTTATTCTGCACAGTCTGCTATGAGGTTTCTCAGCAGGTTTGCTGCCCACACCAAGCTGTGTGGTGCAGCAGCCAGGCTGGAGGGCAGGGATCCATCCAGAGGCACCTGGACAGGTGCAGAGCACAAGCCAAGCTCAGGAGGGTCAATTAGTCCTGCAGCTGGGTCAAGGTAATCCCCAAGCACAACTCCAGGCTGGGCAGTGAGTGGCTGGAGAACAGCCCTGAGGAGAGGGACCTGGGGATGCTGCTGGAGGAGAAGCTCAGCAGGAGCCAGCAGTGTGCACTTGCAGCCCAGAGAGCCAAGCAGAGCTTGGGCTGCAGCAGCAGAAGTGTGGCCAGCAGGGCCAGGGAGGGGATTCTCCCCCTCTGCTGTGCTCTGCTGAGACCCCACCTGGAGTCCTGCATCCAGCTCTGGAGCCCCTGGGACAAGAGGGCTGTGGAGATGCTGGAGAGTGTCCAGAGCAGGGCCAGGAGGATGCTCAGAGGCTGCAGCAGCTCTGCTGTGAGCACAGACTGAAAGAGTTGGGGCTGTGCAGGCTGGAGCAGAGGAGGCTCCCAGGTGACCTTCTTGTGGCCTTCCAGGATCTGAAGAGGGCTACAAGAAAGCTGGGGAGGGACTTTTGAGGCTGTGAGGGAGTGCCAGGAGTGGGGGGAATGGAGCAAAGCTGGAGGTGGGGAGAGTGAGGCTGGAGGTGAGGAGGAAGTTGTTGAGCAGGAGAGTGGTGAGAGGCTGGAGTGGGTTGCCCAGGGAGGTGGTTGAGGCCCCATGGCTGGAGGTGTTTGAGGCCAGGCTGGCTGAGGCTGTGTGCAGCCTGCTCTAGGGTAGGGTGTCCCTGGGCATGGCAGGGGGGCTGGAAGTGGCTGATCCTTGTGGTCCCTTCCAACCCTGACTGACTCTCTGATTCTAGATGCCCTTTTCTTATCAGAGCAAGCACTTCTAGGACTCACATTTTTGTAACCTGACATCAGAATGCAGACAGCAAACATCTAGTGACTTCTTTAAGGTAATGAAAACCCTGACAGGTTGAGAGCAGAGTAGCCAAACCACAGAGCCAAGCAGAGATGTGAGCTACTCTGTTGCCCTCAACAATCTTTAGCAGAAGAATGCAGGGATGGGAGGAGGAAAACCAGAGCATTGCTGCGAGACCAAAAACAGGGCGGGGGAAAAAGCATTAGCTCATAAAAAGGAAAAGGTTAGAAGGGGAGCTTGGCTCCAGAGCCCAGGCAGAACAGTTGTGAGAGAGACTCTGTGGCCTTGCAGGAAGCAGAACACGGCTGTGGCGTTCTGTGCAAGAAGCATACACAACGTCAGATACCCATTCCATTTTTCTGCTTCTTCTGCCCAGGCTTCTTCTTAGATGGTGCTGATTCAGATGGTGGAGTGGGCTGTTTTGTAACAGGGACTGGTTCTACTTTCTTGCCTGAAGACTTGGAGCCTTCTGAATCCTTAGTTACATGATCATCCTGAACAGCCTTATGCTTCTTCTCCTTCTTCTTCCTCTCTCTAACGCCGCTGGCTGCTTCTGTGCCGCTCGAGGGAGCAGGAGTGACAGGCTCCTCGTCGGTGCTCAGGGCATCAGAGAGCTTAAAGTCCCGAGGGGTGCTCTCAGAGTCAGACTCGTGGATGTTCCCATTCTGAGCTTCTTTCTTCTTCTTCTTCTTCTCTGTTTTCTTTTTATCAGCCTTGGTAGGCGGAAACTTTAGGTCCCGTTTCTGTTTGGCAAGGACGTCATCATACAGAGTCTCTTTCATGAAGAGCCAGAAGAAGAGGAAGATGACTGTGATCACCACAGAAGGAATCAGGACGATGAAGTAGGTAGACTCATAGAACTCCATTGTGCTTCTCTCAGCTGAGCTTTAAAAAACCTACAAGGGGAAAAGAAAAGAAAACAAAAAAAGAATCAGGTTTGGAACAGCTTTTCCCTTGATATTATTCCTGTCACCAAGCAGAGAAGAAGCTTTGCCATTGTTTTAGAGGAACCCTAAATCACAGGCTCACAGGGCTGGAAGGGACTCGAGGAGATCATCCAGCCCAACTCCCCTGCCAGAGCAGGGCCATATAACCCAGCTCAGGGCACAGAGGAACACATCCAGACAGGCCTGGAAAGGCTTCACAGGAGGAGACCCCACAGCCTCTCTGGGCAACCTGTGCCAGGGCTCAGGGCACACAGGAACACATCCAGACAGGCCTGGAAAGGCTCCACAGAAGGAGACTCTACAACCTCTCTGGGCAGCCTGTGCCAGGGCTCTGGGACCCTTACAGGAAAGAAGTTCCCCCTTGTATTGAGCTGGAACCTGCTGTGCTGCAGCTTACATCCATTGCTGCTTGTCCTATCCCAGGCAGCAGTGAGCAGAGCCTGTCCCCCCCTCCTGACCCCCAGCCCTCAGTGAGTTATGAACATTGATTAAATCCCCTCTGAGTCTTCTCTTCTCCAGACTAAGCAGCCTCAGATCCCTCAGCTTCTCCTCACCAGGCAGTGCCCTCCAGCCCCCTCATCATCCTTGTAGCCCTCTGCTGGATCCTCTCCAGCAGATCCCTGTCCCTCTTCAACTGGGGAGCCCAAACCTGCTGGGAAGCTGAACTTTGTTCAACTGGGGCAGGCTGGTTACTATGGGACTTTCAGGCAGTTTCTCTGCCACAAGCTTTTAATAACATTACTAAACTAAATCACTCAAGGCATTACTCAACCAAGTGCCTCAAAGTTGTTTGCCTGCATAGGAAGGGACAGGACTGATGATCCTGAAAGAAAACTCTTCTCTTTCCTAACCTTTCATCATCATCATTTTCCCTCCCAAGGGAAATTCCATCAAGTGAAAGCTTTTTATTTCAGAAATACATGGGACAGTACTTTCAGGGGCTATGCATTAAGGACCAGTACATGCAAAGCAACATTACTGGGGGGGGGGGGGGGGGGGTGTTCATAAATAACCTATAATGAATTAAGCTGAATTTCCACTTCCTTTTATTCCCAGAATTATGACAGCTTCAGAAATTGAATGAGGGGAAGAAGGGTGAGAGCCCTACATTTTTCTCATAGAATCAACCAGGCTGGAAGAGAGCTCCAAGCTCAGCCAGTCCAACCTAGCACCCAGCCCTGCCCAAGCAACCAGACCATGGCACCAGGTGCCTCATCCAGTCTTTTCTTGAACACCTCCAGGATGGTGACTCCACCACCTCCCTGGGCAGCCCATTCCAATGCCAATCACTCTGACACCAACTTCCTAACAACATCCAGCCTAGACCTGGGAAAAGAAAACAGGAGTGCCTGCTGAGGGCACAAGGAATAAAGCCCTATGTGCAGGCTGCATGGTGCAGGGAGAGGCCAGGCCAGGCAGCCCTTGCTTCTGGGCAGATGGAATTACTCTTTAAACACCTGCTAGTACTACATTAAGGTTGTTTTACCTCAGCCCCAGGCTGTGCTGGAAGCTCTGTTGTAAACTGCCCTGCCATTCTCCCAGATGGGCAAGAGCAGCCTGGCTCTGGTTCAAAAGGACAGAGCTGTTAGCAGTAACGATTTCTGCACTGAAAGGAGTTAGTGTGATTGTCTATTTGCACAGTGGCTTGAGCAGCACAGGAAGTACAGAGTGGGAACTCTAATTTGGCCATTAAGATATCCAAATAAAAGACTAACACTTGCAACACACTAATTAGTCACCAGTTGTCTTAATATTAAGTCTTCTCCAAGTTTGTATTTGTTTTCTGTGTGCACTCAGCTCACCAAATAGGCTTGGGCTTGAAATGACAACCAGCACAGAAAGTTTCAGAAGGGCTGAGGAGAGTGGAATCATCACAGAATTAAGCAGGCTGGAAGAGAGCTCCAAGCTCAGCCAGCCCTGGCCAAGCAACCAGACCATAGCACTAAGTGCCCCAGCCAGGCTTGGCTTCAACACCTCCAGCCACACAGACTCCACCACCTCCCTGGGCAGCCCATTCCAATGCCAATCACTCTCTCTGTGAAGAACTTCCTAACAACATCCAGCCTAGACCTGCCCTGGCACAGCTTCAGGCTGTGTCCCCTTGTTCTGTTGCTGCTTGCCTGGCAGCAGAGCCCAACCCCACCTGGCTACAGCCTCCCTGCAGGCAGCTGCAGGCAGCAATGAGCTCTGCCCTGAGCCTCCTCTGCTGCAGGCTGCACACCCCCAGCTCCCTCAGCCTCTCCTCACAGGGCTCTGCTCCAGGCCCCTCCCCAGCCTTGCTGCCCTTCTCCAAACACCTTCCAGCACCTCAACAGCTCTCTGCAATTCAGGAGCCCAGAACTGGACACAGCACTCAAGGAGTGGCCTGAGCAGTGCTGAGCACAGGGGCAGAAGAACCTCCCTTGTCCTGCTGCCCACACTGCTCCTGAGACAGCCCAGGATGCCATTGGCTCTGCTGCCCACCTGGGCACTGCTGCCTCAGCTTCAGCTCCTCTCTCCCAGCACCCCCAGCTCCCTTTCTGCCTGGCTGCTTTCCAGCCACTCTGGCCCCAGCCTGTAGTGCTGCTTGGGGTTGTTGTGGCCAAAGTGCAGAACCCTGCACTTGGCCTTCTTCAATCTCATCCCATTGGCCATAAAGTTTGTGGGTGGGAGGTAAAAAGCAGAGATGCCTGAAACTAAGCAGGAGCTTTCAAAGTTAGTTACAGCTGCTGATAAAACCAGCTCCCTGCACTAAGGATCTAATATTAGTCATCTCTTAGAGGAAGCAGATCATGAAAGTTTGCCTTAGCCAAAGTCAGTACTGAAAGCTTACAGGAGAGGCTAATCCCCCAAGTAAATATGTAATTAAGCAGACTTCACACAATTAAGTCAACCACTACAACACAGTGCTGCACCAGTTACAATACCCAACCATCAAAGATCACTGCTATGCAAGCACACAGCTGGCCACAACTTTTTCCCTGCCCGTGGCAGAGGGGTTGGAACTGGCTGATCCTTATGGTCCCTTCCAACTCTGCCTGATTCTGTGATTCTAACTTTACCCAACTGCTCCAGCCAAGCCACGACAACCATACCCTGCAGCTGCCCTTACACATTTCCCAGCACCTGGCATCAGGTGCTCAGCTCAACTCACACGCTCCACAGAACAAAGGTTGCAAAGGTTCGAGACATTAAGAGTAAGGAGTCATTATGGTCATTAAGGCAGGGCTAAGCAGAAGAAGAAAATGATTGTTGCTTTAAGAGCAGAGAGGCTAGACTCGTTTAAAAGCTTCAGCTGCTCCAAGAGGAGCCATAAATACATAATTACAGCAGCTAGTCTGAGTGAGAAATATGCACTGGACTAGCTGAGGTCTGCTCTCAGAGATGACCAAGCAATGCCAGCTGTGCCAAGCATCCATCCATCACCCTGCTCTCCCTTCTCCCTGCACTTCCTTCCCTTGTGCAACAGGATCAGCTGCATCCTGTCCTGGACCCAGAGGGCAACCTTGTGACGATCATCACTCAATCACTGCTCACTCACTTATCAGAGCACAGCAGAGTGCGAGCCAAGTGGACACTGCCACCTCAAGTCCAGTGGGGAATTTCACATGGCAGCAGGGCTGGTAAAATAGAAATCCATTAAAAAACAAAAGGAAGAACCCCAAGCCCCACACCAGTAAAAGCCTCAGGATGTAACTCCAGTTCATTAAGCTCCCCCAGGAACAGCAAACACAAGCTCTGCTCTTATGGCAATGCACAAACTGCCCAGCCCAGCATGCACAAGAGCAGTCAAAAAATCACTTCTCTAAGGACACCATATGCAGAATGACAAGATGACATCCTTCATCAGCCACCCCTTGCCAAGACATCTTTACTAAGTGACATCCTTGCCATGGGGTAAACTGGCAACAACCCCAAGCAGCACTACAGGCTGGGGACAGAGTGGCTGGAAAGCAGCCAGGAGGAAAGGGACCTGGAAGTGCTGGTACATAGTAGCTGAAGATGAGGCAGCAGTGCCCAGGTGGGCAGCAGAGCCAATGGCATCCTGGGCTGTCTCAGGAGCAGTGTGGGCAGCAGGACAAGGGAGGTTCTTCTGCCCCTGTGCTCAGCACTGCTCAGGCCACACTTTGAGTGCTGTGTCCAGTTCTGGGCTCCTGAATTGCAAAGAGATGTTGAGGTGCTGGAAGGTGTTTGGAGAAGGGCAGCAAGGCTGGGGAGGGGCCTGGAACACAGCCCTGTGAGGAGAGGCTGAGGGAGCTGGGGGTGTGCAGCCTGCAGCAGAGGAGGCTCAGGGCAGAGCTCATTGCTGTCTGCAGCTGCCTGCAGGGAAGCTGTAGCTAGGTGGGGTTGGGCTCTGCTGCCAGACAACCAGCAATAGAACATGGGGACACAGTCTCAAGCTGTGCCAGGGCAGGTCTAGGCTGGATGTTGTTAGGAAATTGTTGTCAGAGAGAGTGATTGGCATTGGAATGGGCTGCCCAGGGAGGTGGTGGAGTCTGTGTGGCTGGAGGTGTTGAAGCCAAGCCTGGGTGAGGCACTTAGTGCCATGGTCTGGTTAACTGGCTAGGGCTGGGTGCTAGGTTGGGCTGGCTGAGCTTGGAGGTCTCTTCCAACCTGGTTGATTCTATGTGGTTTCCAGTTGCCCTCTGACAATCTGCAGTTACTACAGAAGTTACTTCATTCCCACTTACACTTCTGGGTTACATTGAAGGGCAGAAGTCACCTATATGGAAAAAAACCAAACTCCTGTCATATAAAGAAGGTCCTTTTATTAAACCAGGAAAAAGAAACACTACATTAACTTTAAAATGCTACCACATTCCAGCTTACTTGCTCCTCGGGATTTACTTTGACCATTCCTCCCATTGCTGTTAGCTATGGAAGCATAAGCTCCTCTGACAGAACTGCTACCTCTTGCCCAGAGAAGTGCTGCCAAGGAGACTTATCACTCACAGCTCTCCCTAGGACAACTTTCCAGGGCGGGTACACCAGCTCTGCCCACTCAAAGCTGCACTCCCTAGGCAAGGCACACCCAGCAGAAATCACACATACACACCCCCTTGCTACTGCCAACAGCAGGCACAGCAACTACAGCTACACTTAGAATCAGAGAATCAGGCACAATTGGAAGGGACCACAAGGAGCAGTCAGTTCCAACCCCCCTGCCATGCCCAGGGACACCCTACCCTAGAGCAGGCTGCACACAGCCTCAGCCAGCCTGGCCTCAAACACCTCCAGCCATGGGGCCTCAACCACCTCCCTGGGCAACCCAGTCCAGGTTGTCATCACTCTGATGCTCAA
The DNA here is from genome assembly GCF_015220805.1 of Pogoniulus pusillus. NCBI lineage: Eukaryota > Metazoa > Chordata > Aves > Piciformes > Lybiidae > Pogoniulus > Pogoniulus pusillus. Next base: position 1,884,754 of record NC_087264.1, on the reverse strand, counting down.
CAACTCCCTCCTCACATCCAGCCTGAACCTCCCCACCTCCAGCTTTGCTCCTAGCACAGCATCTACAGGTACAGTACTGACAGCCAGATTAGCTCCAGCTGAAACGTGGCAGGAGAGAGCAAGCCAGTGATAAGCACAGTCCAATGCCAAGCAATTCTGCTGGCTGGGGTTTTTAACATCTAAACAGGGACTCAAACCTCCTGTGTTTGTGAAGGTTGTGTCTGACAGAGCAAATAGAATCACAGAATCAGCCAGGCTGGAAGAGAGCTCCAAGCTCAGCCAGCCCAACCTAGCACCCAGCCCTGCCCAACCAACCAGACCATGGCACTAAGTGCCTCAACCAGGCTTGGCTTCAACACCTCCAGGGACACAGACTCCACCACCTCCCGGGGCAGCCCATTCCAGTGCCAATCACTCTCTTTGTGAAGAACTTCCTCCTAACATCCAGCCTAGACCTTTCCTGGCACAACTTGAGCCTGTGCCCCCTTGTTGTATTGCTACCCTCGGGCTACTCCAGGACACTTAAAACAAGGTATCTGGTTAAATACTCCCCTTTCCTCCCTGTCTGATATTTATCCTGCTCTTTATCCATCCCATTCCTCAGAGCCCAGCGCCCGTGCCAGGCTCCCCACTTGCAGCAGTGCTCCATCAATTCAAGAGCTCACAGCATCCCTTCAGTCACTCTGAGAAAGGGCAACAAGCCACATCTGTCCCAGCCCGCACACAGACTCCCTTACTGTTCCCACCCTGCCTTTAACAAAAGAATTGCACTTTTGTTCCCTTCCCCAGCGCCTGTGCCACAGGAAAGAAAAAATCCCTGTTTCTGAACTCCAGAGCAGTGTGGCTGCTTGCACCTGACTGTCTCAGCCAGTGAAGGCTGCCCTGGGTTTGGTAACACACCCTTTGCTTTCTGCACTTCAACCTCACATAGAAACATAGAATCAGCCAGGTTGGAAGGGACCTCCAAGATTAGACAGTCCAACTTAGCACCCAGCCCTATCCAGTCAACCAGACCATGGCACTAAGTGCCCCAGCCAGGCTTGGCTTCAACACCTCCAGCCACAGCCACTCCACCACCTCCCTGGGCAGCCCATTCCAATGCCAATCACTCTCTCTGACAACAACTTCCTAACAACATCCAGCCCATACTTCCCCCGGCATAACTTGAGGCTGTGTCCCCTTCTTCTGTTGCTGCTTGCATGGCAGCAGAGCCCAACCCCACCTGGCTACAGCCTCCCTGCAGGCAGCTGCAGGCAGCAATGAGCTCTGCCCTGAGCCTCCTCTGCTGCAGGCTGCACACCCCCAGCTCCCTCAGCCTCTCCTCACAGGGCTCTGCTCCAGGCCTCTCCCCAGCCTTGCTGCCCTTCTCCAAACACCTTCCAGCATCTCAACATCTCTCTGCAGTGGAGGAGCCCAGAACTGGACACAGCACTCAAGGTGTGTCCTGAGCAGTGCTGAGCACAGGGGCAGAAGAACCTCCCTTCTAACTCCTATCAATCATTGATTCTGTGATCATTCCACCCTAACAAGGCATTTAATCAACCAGGTTGGAGGAGACCTCCAAGCTCAGCCAGCCCAACCCAGCACCCAGCCCTGCCCAACCAACCAGACCATGGCATTAAGTGCCCCAGCCAGGCTTGGCTTCAACACCTCCAGCCACACAGACTCCACCACCTCCCTGGGCAGCCCATTCCAGTGCCAATCACTCTCTCTATGAAGAACTTCTTCCCAACATCCAGCCTAGACCTCCCTCAGCACAACGTGAGACGTTTAACCTCATTTCACAGGATATTCATTCAGTTTAGGTGCAGGGGATTAACTTACTGGAGAAAACAGAACTAAATTACAGCTCCATCTGGCTAATGAGTCACTCACAGCTCAGCCCCAGCACGTTAGAAGCACAGCTTCTGGAAATTCTTGAGTCCTGAGATGCACATAACCTCCAGGGATTTCTGCCTCTTTGAAAAACTGGCATTAAAGAGAGGGAAATAAAACTACCTTGGTGCCTTTTTGTTTAATACTAAGCAGTTTAAGACATACCATACACAGTTTAGCTAAGGCAACAGCTTCTTTAACTGGGGTATTTGCCCTGGGATTTTCTCAAGCTGGCAAGCAGGCTGAAAGCAAAGCCTCCTATCCAGCAGTCACCAGGAACACAGGAAGAAGTCTCAGAGGAGAATCTGGGTTCAGTAAATTCCTGAAATAGATTTTCCCCCCTCTTTATCCACACATCATTGGCAACACACTATCAGTCAGCTGCAAAGGGGATCCTTTTGCAGACAGCTTCATTCCCAAGCTCACCCTCTCCTAGAGCTCTTTCAAGAGGGGATGCCTAGCACCTTAAGGCAGCAACTAAATCCAGATGGGCCACAGGTAAACTGTCAAATTAAACGAGATGTTTGGCCACCCCACAAGTATTCCTCACCCACACAGTGCAAGCCACCAGCTCTCTGTGACTCTGTTCATGAATATTAACTATAGCACTGCAGAGCTCAACTGTAGAAAGGAGGGTTGCAGGGATTCATGGGATGGTTTAGGCTGGAAATGCTGTGAAGATCCTCTAGTTCCAACCCACCTGCCACGGGCAAGGACACCTTACACTAGACCAAGTTGCTCAGGGCCTCATCCAACCTGGACTTGAACACTTCTAGGGAGTGGGCACCCACAACCATCCTGGGCAACCTGTTCCACAGTCTCACCACCTTGCTGTAAAGAATTTCTTCCTGACCTCCATTCCACATCTCCCTTCTTCCAGCTTCAATCCATTCCTCCTCGTCCTATCACTGCAAGCCCTTGTAAGAAGTCCTGCCCCATATTTATGGTAAGCCTTCTTCAGGTACTCAAAAGGCTACTCTAAGTTCTCCCCAGAACCTTCTGTTCTCCAGGCTGAACTGCCCCAGCTTTCACAACCCATCCCCATAGGTGAGATGCTCCAGTCTTCTGATCACCTCCAGGCTGCTCATTTAACATGAGCACTGCTACAGGAGAAGAAAAATTGCAGTTAGAAGTTAGGTTGATTTGGTTTAAGTTTTTTAAGCAGCCCTATATCTCACTGAGAAAACAAGACTTGGCCTTCACACCCAAGGATGAGACACCAAAGACAGCAGAGCTTCTGTGCTGTAACAGTTGGAGGCTAAGAGTGAAAGCAGAGCTGTCAAGCAGGCAGGGATTTCAGTCCATCAAACTGGCTCCGAGTTGGTTAACACCTTGCTAACTTCAGCAGGTGAGCAATAACAGGGTGAAGGAGGTCCTGACAATAACTCAGCATCCTCCTTGGTCATCCCACTCAAGTGGTAGTCATTCCCAAAACCCATACTGCCCAGAGAACAGCAGTGAAGAGCTGACTACACCTGAACACTGTTTCTAAGACAGGAAACAAAGATCTCATGTACCAATCTCACCTGCCACTTACGTAGGGGAGAATGCACAGCTCCCAGTAGGATCACACAATCTTCTCACAGGTCACTTGGAAACAGATACCAAGCACCTACCATCTGGAACAGCTGAAGGTCTAAATGGCCCAGCCAGTTCCAGCCTAGATGGCAAAAATTTAACCTACTTTTTCATTCTCTTTCAACTCTACTTTCAGATCCCTATTTTCCATGTTCTGTTTACAGAAATCCTCTCTCTCAAAATGAAGATGGGCAGGCAGCAGAAAGCAGTTCAAGCTCCAAGTTCCTGTCATTTAAATACTTGCCCTGAAAGCATGATGTGTGCAGACACTCAAAATTCCAGGCTGAGCCATTCACCTATTCAAGTTGCTCCTCCTGGGGAAGGAGACCTGTCGGAGTGATGCTCAGCAGCGCCTGACACCCCCTACAAACTGCTAACAGCAAGAGGAGAATGAGACTCCTCAATAAATCTTGCACTTCTTCACTTGATTACCCTGATACAATTAAGTCATTTGCAGAGCACAATCTCAGGGCTCCAAATGCCCTCTAGGTAAATATTTTCCATTCCAAACATGCCGCTGTCTGTACCATCTGTTGGGCTCTGCCTGCTCCCGGCTGCTTCACGTTAGTTAACACAGACACACTCCTTACACTTCAGAGCAAAGTAGCTTTGCTTCAACAAAAGCCTTGACTTCCAGGGGGGGTTTCATACGGCTGGAGAGCCAAGAGCTGACAAAAGACAGCAGCACAACCTGGCTACAGGATGTTTCCACCACTCTCTGGCAGATGATCTTGCTACTGTCCGAATGCCAGCAGCGGTGGGCAGTTGGGTAGCTCCCCTGTGCCAGCAGTATGCAGGAGATCTCCACCTCCGTCCACCATCCAGGCAGGTTCAGACAAGATAAAGCAGGGCAGGGCTGACTGCCTGAAACCACCTGGGCTGCAGGATAAAGCCTGGAGCTGGAATTAGCATCACTGAAAGCTGAACGAGGAACTTCAGATGTATGCAGGGCACAGCGCGAAGAACAGGCTGGGAAAATCACAGTGCCTTCCTGCCCAGCAGCATCCCCAGCTACCCCAAAACTGCATGGATCTGCTCAAACCAGCATCCCAAGGCTCACAGAGCACTGGCACAGGCTCCCCAGAGAAGCTGTGGAGTCTCCTTCACTGAGGGCTTTCCAGGCCTGTCTGGATGTGTTCCTGTGTGACCTGAGCTGGACTGTGTGCTCCTGCTCTGGCAGAGTGGTTGGACTCCATCATCTCCTTGGGTCCCTCCCAACCCCTAACATCCTATGAGCCTGTGAACCCAGAGCATGCAAAGCATGAGCACAGAGACACTGACACCAGAAATCACACGGCCAGCAGGACTAAGGAAGTGATCATCTCCCTCTGCTCAGCACTGGTGAGCCTGCCCTTTAAAGAGTGTTCAGGTTTGGGCCCTTCCCTACAAGAAGGACATTGAGGTGCTGAAGCACATCCAGAGAAGGACAAGAGAAGCTGGTGAAAGCTCTAGAGAACAGGTCTTGTGAGAAGTGTGGCTGTCCAGCCTGCAGAAAAAGGACTTTGAGGGAAAAACCTTCTTGCTCTTCACAACCTGTAGCCAGATGAGTGTCAGCCTCTTCTCACAAACAACAGGACAAGATGAAATGGCCTCAAGTTGTACCAGGGGAGGTTTAGGTTGGACATTAGGAAAGCTTTCTTCATAGAAGGAGTTGTCAAGCCCTGGAACAGGCTGCCCAGGTAAGTGACCCCCATCTTGGAGCAACTTACAAGACATGTAGATGCAATGCCAAGGGACATGTTTTAATGGTGGAATTGCCAGTGCTGGGTTTATGGTTGGACTAGATGACCCTCAAGGTCCTTTCCAACATAAACAATGCCAGGATTCTGTATTTGTTAGGAATTAAAAAACTTAGGAAACTAAAGTTTCTCTTCATTCAAGAGAAACAAGGATCATAGAATCAACCAGGCTGGAAGAGAGCTCCAAGCTCAGCCAGCCCAACCTAGCACCCAGCCCTGGCCAACCAACCAGACCATGGCACTAAGTGCCCCAGCCAGGCTTGGCTTCAACACCTCCAGCCACACAGACTCCACCACCTCCCTGGGCAGCCCATTCCAATGCCAATCACTCTCTCTGACAACAACTTCCTAACAACATCCAGCCTAGACCTGCCCTGGCACAACTCCAGACTGTGTCCCCTTCTTCTGGTGCTGCTTGCCTGGCAGCAGAGCCCAACCCCACCTGGCTACAGCCTCCCTGCAGGCAGCTGCAGGCAGCAATGAGCTCTGCCCTGAGCCTCCTCTGCTGCAGGCTGCACACCCCCAGCTCCCTCAGCCTCTCCTCACAGGGCTCTGCTCCAGGCCCCTCCCCAGCCTTGCTGCCCTTCTCCAAACACCTTCCAGCACCTCAACATCTCTCTTGAACTGAGCAGCCCAGAACTGGACACAGCACTCAAGGGGTGGCCTGAGCAGTGCTGAGCACAGGGGCACAAGAACCTCCCTTGTCCTGCTGCCCACACTGCTCCTGAGCCAGCCCAGGATGCCATTGGCTCTGCTGCCCACCTGGGCACTGCTGCCTCAGCTTCAGCTCCTCTCTCCCAGCACCCCCACGTCCCTCTCTGCCTGGCTGCTCTCAGCCACTCTGGCCCCAGCCTGTAGAGCTGCTTGGAGTTGTTGTGGCCAAAGTGCAGAACCCTGCACTTGGCCTTGTTCAGTCTCATCCCATTGGCCTCTGCCCACCCATCCAGCCTGGCCAGGTCCCTCTGCAGGGCTCTGCTACCCTCCCACAGCTCCACAGCTTCTCCTAGCTTGGTGCCATCTGCAAACTTACTGATGCTGTACTCAATCCCCTGCTCCAGATCACCAATGAAGATGCAGAACAGATCTGAGATTTGCCCCTCAATCACCACTCACTTCTATGCGTGGGAACTGGGAAGCTTCCAAATAGGAAGGCAAAAGAAAAGTTCACTGTTTTCTCAAGGAGCAGTAAAACCAAAACTAAAAGTTGAACTCTGTTAAGGTGAGGAAAGATGTCAGCACAGATGCTCAGAAATGCACTGCCCCAGCAAGCTGGGCAGCAATCAAGTCTATTTTCTTCTCTGAAGTTGCCAGTCAAAACCAGCAAACACAGGCAGGAAGGCAGCTGTACCTCTAGAAATGAATTCAGTTTCCATCTCTAATAGTCTTAGTGTCCCAGCAACCAATCAGCCTTGCAGTACTAACACCCTTCCAATATCTGAAAGGAGCCTACAGGAGAGCTGGAAATGGACTTCTTACAAAGGCACAGAGTGCCAGGATGAAAGGTGATGGCTTCAAACTGCAAGAAACTTGATTTAGAGGAGACATCAGGAAGAAACTCCTGTCAATGAGGGTAGTGAGGCACTGGAACAGGTTGCCCAGAGAAGGCACAGAGGCTCCAAACCTTCATGTGCTCAGAGCCAGGTTGGATGGGGCTCTGAGAACTCTGGTGTAGCAGGTGTCCCTGCCCACAGCAGTGAGGGTGGAACCAGATGATCTTGAAAGGTCCCTTCCAGCCCAAAGAATGCTCTAACTAAAGACAACCTCTCCTATTTCTTAGTACCACATTCGCCAGCTGCGTTGCGACAGAGGCTTCACAGGTGTGCTAGAGGTGTAACAATACACTGCAATAAACTCAACATCAATTCATTTGTTAGTTCTGCCTCTGCAGGTAGTACTAGAACATGGGGTACATACTAGAGACACAAAGCTAGCAGATGAATGGCCAAAGCTCAGCTCAGATCCCAGTCTGAGCAGCAGTTCCACACATAACAGCTTTGGAGCATCAAGGGGGCTCCTGCAATGTAAACCCACCCAGCAGCAGGAGTCAGGTATGGATCTAAGAGGCAGGACCCTTGGGCCTGCCAAGTAGAAGCTGGGGTTCTTTAGCCTGGAGAAGAGCAGGCTCAGGGCAGAGCTCATTGGTGTCTACAACTCCCTGCAGGGAGGCTGTAGCCAGGTGGAGTTGGGCTCTGCTGCCAGGCAAGCAGCAACAGAACAAGGGGACACAGCCTGAAGCTGTGCCAGGGCAGGTCTAGGCTGGATGTTGTTAGGAAGTTCTTCACAGAGAGAGTGATTGGCATTGGAATGGGCTGCCCAGGGAGTCTCTGTGCCTGGAGGTATTCAAGAAAAGCCTGGCTGGGGCACTTAGTGCCATGGTCTGGTTAACTGGATGGGGCTGGGTGCTAGGTTGGACTGGCTGAGCTTGGAGGTCTCTTCCAACCTGGCTGATTCTATGAAACACACACAGCCACACCTGAAATCTGTATGTGCCCAGTACCTGGATGGGAGGAAGGAGTCAGCCCATACCTGGTTTGTTATTCCAATTAGCTGTCTCAAAAGTTAACAGAGGTGCAGACAGAGTTGATGTGACAGTCCACAGCAGCTCAGCTTCACCACCCACAAAAGCCATTCACACAAGTTCAAAGGCAGCAGAAACCTCAGCAAAGGCCTTCCAACATCTGTTGTGGTCTACTGCATAAATACATATTCACAGTGTAATCTTCACCTCAGATGCACAGAAAGGCTCACAGCTCAGCTGCTGCCCTCTGAAGCCAGGCACTGGCCCTGATGCTGAGTACTGCACAGCCCAGCTGGGTCTCAGAATCATCATAGAATGGTTTGGGTTGAAAGGGACCTTTAAATGTCATGTAGTCAAACCCACCTGCAGTTAGCAGGGACATCTTCAACTACAACAGGTTGCTCAGAGCCCCAAACCACCTCACCTGGAATGTTTCCAGGAATCTATTGCCTCTCTGGGCAACTTGGGCCATTGTCTCACCCCTCTCAGCATATAAAAACCTCCCCCTCTCTCTAAACTAAGAAAGGAAGCTTCAGACTAAAGGCACCACTGCTTGTCCTGTCTCAACAGCTCCTTGCTTAGGGTTTTGCCATGGCTGTCAGCTAGCACAGCAGCCTTTGCTAGGGCATGAGGCTTTCTCAGTACCAGTACAACTCTGCAAATCCTTCACCTGGGGTCACAAAGCATCATCCTGCCACCCACCTTGGCCCCTGCTGACATAACCACATGCAGTGTCATTCCCAAAGCTGGCCCTGCCAACACAAGGTCAGGTGAAGTGTCTCAGCTGTGAGGGTGCTAAGCTACCTTGCTCCACCACAGCATAATCCTTTTGTGACACAGGAATAGGCTGCACTAACACAAGAAAATTTATTCTGAGACTTCTGCACCTACTCTTGCCATGCTCTACTACTTTTAGCTTGATGAAAACAGGCTCCTCAGCACCCACAGCAATTACACACTTGAATCCCCTCTGGTCACAAATGAGACACAGCCTCGAGTGCCAAGTTGGGGGGAGGGAGGAAGGAGGAACAAAACCACAAACCACCCAACCAGCAACCTCTTGAGACTCGATTTGGGGCTGTTACAGCCTTTTCATGTCTGTAAATCCAATTCAGTCTCGGCAAGCATGAAAGAATAGAGGACAACAGGTATAACCTGCAGCTTCTCAGCACTCAAATTCCTCCCATACAAGAATCTGCAAAGAAATAACAGCTGGAATGAAACCTTTCTGCACTTGCAGTCTGGAGGGCCAAGCAGAGCCTGGGCTGCAGCAGGAGAAGTGTGGGCACCAGGGCCAGGGAGGGGATTCTCCCCCTCTGCTCTGCTCTGCTGAGACACCACCTGGAGTCCTGCATCCAGTTCTGGAGCCCCTGGGACAAGAGGGCTGTGGAGATGCTGGAGAGTGTCCAGAGCAGGGCCAGGAGGATGCTCAGAGGCTGCAGCAGCTCTGCTGTGAGCACAGACTGAAAGAATTGGGGATGTGCAGGCTGGAGCAGAGGAGGCTCCCAGGGGACCTTCTTGTGGCCTTCCAGGAGCTGAAGGGGGCTACAAAAAAGCTGGGGAGGGACTTTTGAGGCTGTGAGGGAGTGCCAGGACTGGAGGGAATGGAGCAAAGCTGGAGGTGGGGAGAGTGAGGCTGGAGGTGAGGAGGAAGTTCCTGAGCATGAGAGTGGTGAGAGGCTGGACTGGGTTGCCCAGGGAGGTGGTTGAGGCCCCATGGCTGGAGGTGTTTGAGGCCAGGCTGGCTGAGGCTGTGTGCAGCCTGCTCTAGGGTAGGGTGTCCCTGGGCATGGCAGGGGGGCTGGAAGTGGCTGATCCTTGTGGTCCCTTCCAACCCTGCCTGATTTTGAGAGTCTTTTCTCAGTGTGTATGATAAATATAACAACCTAAATATACACTCCTGTATTATGCATTCTTGCTTATTTTTTTATAGCAAGTGTAAAATAAGAGGAGAGTGGAACAAAAGGGAAAGCCTTCAATGCAGCTTGCTATTTTTTTCTGCCCTAGCAAATCGCTGTGAAAGCATGAATGGCATCTGAGCACCGGGAGCCTGATGCTCATTAACACAACACACACAGAGAGCCACAGGTTGTTACATAGAGGAGCTGCATATAGGCAAGGGAAAGACCCAAGTGCATCATCTGCCACAAGCTGTCCTCCGCTTCGATAGTGGAGCAAAGCAGATGTCCTCAGTGGCAGAGCAACAGGAAAACCACAAGAGATTGCTAAGAAGGATGGCATTTTGGTCAGGGGAGGGATTTCTGAGCTTGGCACACACCCACAGAGAGGTCTGTCTTAGTTTATTGCTTGATTCTCCTAACTTCTACTCAACTTTGTCCATAAGCATGTTCACACAATCAACCAGGTTGGAAGAGACCTCCAAGGTCATCCAGTCCAAGCTCTGACAGATGTTTTGTCCATGCAAAGCAAGCACAGTCTACTGAAGAGAGGGCAGAAATCACAGCAGAACACAAACACAGCTACTCTGACAGTATCTCTCTCCCCATCCCTCCTCCACCTCCCACCCGTGGTCATTCACCTTCTGCAAGATGCCATGAAACACACTGGTGACAGCATCCCTGCCCATCTCAGCTCATTTATTAGTCACACAATCATAGAATCAACAAAGTTGGAAGAGAGCTCCAAGCTCATCCAGGCCAACCTAGCACCCAGCCCTGCCCAGTCAACCAGACCATGGCACTAAGTGCCCCAGCCAGGCTTGGCTTCAACACCTCCAGCCACACAGACTCCACCACCTCCCTGGGCAGCCCATTCCAGTGCCAATCACTCTCTCTGACAACAACTTCCTAACAACATCCAGCCTAGACCTCCCCCAGGGTCAGGCATCTTACTCTACTCACTTGAATTTCTCCAGGCACACAAAAAGGTTTTCAACCTACCCCTCCTGTGGATCTCCAGCCTGCCAACTGGTAATGCTTGCCTCCACATTTCTTGCCAAAGCAGCAGCCATGCAGATGCAAAACTCATTCAGCCTTGAAGTGTTAGCAAGTCACTTAGAGCAGTGTTTAAGCAGGGACATGTATCTGAACTTGCTAACCTTTGTACCTCCACACCCCAACAGCGCAGAGACTGCCAAAACCACCCTACAAATGAGTCAAGTAACAACTTCTAAGAGTCCCACTGCTGCTTCCACCAACTTTCCACCCACACTGAATGAGGTCTTGCAATAACTCACATGGGCACAGAGGTGATGGCACAAGAGGAAGAAAATAATCATAGAATCAGTCAGGGTTGGAAGGGACCACAAGGATCAGCCAGTTCCATCCACCCTGCCATGGGCAAGGACACCCTACCCTAGATAAGGTTAGCCATAGCCTCATCCAGTCTGGCCTCAACCACCTCCCTGGGCAACCCATTCCAGCCTCATTCCATGAGCTCAACAACTTCCTCCTCACCTCCAGGCTCAATCTCCCCACCTCCAGCTTTGCTCCATTCCCCTCAGTCATGACACTACCTCAAATGTCAAAATAAGCATGGCCATTTAGGCATTTTCCCACACCAACATATCACTCAAGTTTTCCTGCAAGAAGAGATTAAATGCACAGCAGAAGTCTCAATCTGGTTCACACTAATATTTTTGTAAGGCAAAGACATTAACCAGGCAGCAAAGAGATTCTCAGCATGAACACCACAGAAGTGACTTGATTTTAAACGTGTATGTAATGAATGAGAACAGAAATCTTCTGCCAAAGACAGGTGTTAACCCAGAAGAACCTATTTAGCTTCAGACTCTTGAACCAGACAAGATTTTAGGGGAGCACAGGCCCAGAGTCCTTTACTCTGTTGCAAAAGGAACAAAGAAAGAGGAAATGACTAACCAAAGCAGCAGCACATTAATATCTTTTGGTATGTGGAAAGGGAAAATTGTGGTGGGTATTTTTAACATTCCCAACAGGAGAAGGCACTGCTGTACGTGTGCCAGCAGCCACAGAGGCTCAGCAGCTCCCAGGAAGGGAAAACAAGAGAAGTGCAGTTGTGTCCAGAAGAGGAGTGCTGCATTCTCCCTTCCCCAGCAGGAGCTCTGCTGGCAGCCCAGCACACAAGGGCTGACAGGGTCTTTGCCTAAGAGGCCTGGGAAGGAGGCACAGCTGGGGCAAACAGCAATGTCTCAGTGATAACAGGTGCACTTTGACTTGAACTGCAGGAGAAACTCAGCCTGGAGATGTGCTCTGGAGGGAAAAGGTGAGAGTGTTTCTTGGAGCGCTGCCACCAGCAAGTGCTCCTACAAGTCTCATGGCCACCCAAGTCTGCTAGAGCAAGGGATGCCCTCACCCAAAGGCTGGTGAGAAAGAGGAAGAGAAGTCTCTCTCCACTCCAGGTGACACCCACTAAGTCACAGCTCGCCCACTTGCCACAAAGCACAACCCCATCCTGCAGCTCCCCAAGCTTAATTCCTCTCCATCACCTGCATATGCTGACAGAACACTACACCTTCACATCTTTCCTTGCAGATACTTGGCACCCACCCAGGCCAAGCCACTGATGTCCCAGTACAAATGGATTTCATAGCTGGTTCTTAAATCCATGCTTCTCCTGCCAGCTGCATCCATGGGGAGCTCTTCGGGGCAGCCACAGTAACATAGCAACAGGGCAGAAGCTTGAAGGACTGCTATGGCAAACCCAAAACTTAGAGCTTCCAGACCCCTTCCTAAGAGAGATCAAAACCAATCAATCCAGGAACAGCCCATGAGAGTTATTTGTGCAGTGGGATGGCACAGCACAAAAGCATTGCTCACTCAGTAAGAGAGGAGCTGGACCACTGCCTGTCTGTCCAGCCACAATTGTTCCTGCTCTTCATAATTAAGGGCTACAATTCACCCTTTTTCCAATGCCAAACCCCAGAAGACTCATTGTAACCAAATATCTTCTAAAGATTGACTGGGAAGCTCCTGCTGAACCAACTGTAACCACCCTGATCTAACTGCAGTCCCTCTGGCTCCAACACTTGAATGCAGAAAAACTAACATTTAGCCTTCTTGCTGAGGGCTCTGCAATCAGCCACCCTGCACACAAGTGGCAGCCTGAAGCTGAAGCAGGTCTTTACTCTGGAATTGCAAAATGACAACCCTGGTCATTCCATCACCAAGATTCTCCCATTATTTCTGTTCACTGTGCTGTTCCACACAACTAACACAAAGAGACAGGACCACTGGCAGGGAAAAACAGCCAAGTGCTTCGTTAACCTCTCAGTGACTCAATGATCCCATTGTTAAACAGCGGTGGACAAAAGGAGAAGTCGACAGCAGACAGATGCTCTCATCTGCTGGAATTCCTAGAGGAGAATGCAATTGACCTGCACTGGAAATAAGCTGCAAGTTAAAGGGGGGGTGGTTAATTTGAAGGGAAATCAAAACTCTTGAAAGTGACTGTGAATCATCTCAGATCTAGATGCTTTCATGTGGTTTCTTCTAACTACCTGAACATTTAAGATAGTATTTACCGCCCATATTGTGCATGGGGCTTGGCCTCTTCTGCCAGGCAACCAGCACTAGAACAGGGGGACACAGTCTCAAGTTGTGCCAGGGGAGGTCTAGGCTGGATGTTAGGAGGAAGTTGTTGGCAGAGAGAGTGAGTGGCATTGGAATGGGCTGCCCAGGGAGGTGGTGGAGGAATCATCCCTGGAGGTGTTCAAGAAAAGCCTGGATGAGGCACTTGGTGCCATGGTCTGGTTGACAGGATGGGGCTGGGTGCTAGGTTGGACTGGCTGAGCTTGGAGGTCTCTTCCAACCTGGTTGATTCTATGATTCTAAGTAGTTGAGAGATTTCAGTTTTCTCTACAGAGAAGGAAAGTGGTGATTACTGCATAAAATTACTCTAAGTGTGGCACAGACCCAGCTAAATGAGAGCATCAGAAAGCAGCATTTGAAACACGATTGCTGTGCCCCCATTATCAGGCTAAGTCTTAATTCTACAGCTGGAAAAGGGAGATGAAATCAACAGGCAGGATTTCTCTCCCTTCTCACCACATACATATAGGGGAGATGGAAAAAAATCCATCAGTTGAAGTTTACAGAAGGGTAATAAGTTTTCATACATGCCAGGAGTTCAGAAGTATCCAACATGAAGATTTCTAGAAGAGCCACTTCAGCCTAGACTAGACAACAGGAGGAATGCAGACTCAGCTTAGAGAAGTCAAAGTTTCTGTAAGCTGACTGGGGCATGATGAACAGAAACCAGTGCCATGCACAACTACTAAACTAGAACTCAGGAAATCAGAGCAGCTTGAGCCTCCCCAGGCAGGAACCTGCCTCCTTTTCAGCCTACACAGAAACACTGGAAAATCCAAACAGCCGGGAATTACTTGCTCCCCTTGCCTCCCTCAGCTGCTCCCAAGCTAACAGGGGCCATACCCAACCTGGCAGGGTGGGGTTCAAGTCAAAGGACAATGCTGGCACAAGAAGAAGTGGGCAATAATAGGCCACATTTTGACTGCAAGGTGAAAAAAGGAGCTTTCAATCACAGCAGCCCAATGAGGTGCTCCATGCTGGAATGGTGAAAGTGCAGCTTCAATCTAGGGCACAGGTGTAGTGTTTTACTTCACTTGGCCATACAGCAGAGTCCTACTCATCCCCTCTGTAACTTAGCTAGAGGTGAAGCAGAGCCCTAGGACTGCAGGGAACACCTCTGCACTGACACAGGAGGCAGCTACCCCTCATCCGCTAGTAGAATGCTTTAGGGTGGAAGGGACCTCCAAGATCATCCAGTTCCAACCCCCTGCCATAGGCAGGGACACCTCCCACTAGAACAGGTGGCTCAAGGCCTCATCCAACCTGGCTTTGAACACCTCCAGGGAGGTTGTGGAGCACAGAAGCACCCAATGTGATCAAAGCTCGGCGATCCTGTGATCCACAACCTCCCTGGGCAACCTGTGCCAGTGTCTCACTGCAAACAACTTCCCAACAGCTAGCCTAAATCTCCCCTCTGCCTCTTCAAACCCATTCCTCCTCATCCTGTCATTACCAGACCTTGTCAATAGTCCTTCCCCATCCTTCCTGTAGCCCCCTTCAGATCCTGGAAGGCCACTCCAAGGTCTCCTGGAAGCCTTCTCTTCTCCAGGCTGCAGAGCCCCAACTCTCTGAGCCTGTCCTCACAGCAGAGCTGCTGCAGCCCTCCCAGCATCTTGGTGGCCTCCTCTGGACTGGCTCCAACACTTCCATGTCCTGCTTGTGCTGAGGGCTCCAGAACTGCCCCCAGGACTGCAGGTGGGGTCTGAGGAGAGCAGAGCCAAGGGGCAGAATCCCCTCCCTTGCCCTGTGCCCACAATGCTCTTGCTGCAGCCCAGCACAAGGTTGTGTCTGGGCTGCACTCAGCCTGTAGGCTCCTGTTAAGCTTTTCCTCAGCCCAGACCCCCAGGGCCTGTTCCTCAGGGCTGCTCTCAGCCATTCCCCACCCAGCCTGGATTTGTGCTTGGGACTATGCCAACCCAGGTGCCAACCCCACAGCAGAGATGCTGCAGCCCTCATGCCAGCACTTCCACAACCTAGCCAGATCCCTTATGCTATAAAGCACCATGATGCTGGTACTTTTACAAATAAAAGTCCAAAAATGATTCAAAAAACAAAAGAGGCCTTCAAAGCAATTCCTGCTGCACTGCACAAGTCACCCCAGTGCATTTCCAAGTGTAAGCTGCATTATGAGCCACAGCTTCTAGCTCAGTTTAAAAGTACAACATGAAGTTTGAGGAACTGATATTCAACTGTGGTCATTTCCCCAGTGAGACAGCAAGTGTTCAAAGTCCCTCTTCAGCAAAATACTACATGAAGCTCATTTATTAGCAGCACTAAAAGCTCACTTCACCTACCCAAAACACCTCTGCAATCAGTGCTTACTGCCCAACAAAAACACCATCCTTTCAACTTGCACACTGTAGATACATGTTCCTAGATATGACACCACACATGCCTCAACAGGAGGTTTCTCTTCACCTTGTCACCCTCTCTGCACAGCACTTAACAGCATCCTCGACCTACTCACACAAAGAATCAACCAGGCTGGAAGAGAGCTCCAAGCTCAGCCAGTCCAACCTAGCACCCAGCCCTGGCCAAACAACCAGAACATGGCACTAAGTGTCTCATCCAGGCTTGGCTTCAACACCTCCAGGGACAGAGACTCCACCACCTCCCTGGGCAGCCCATTCCAATGCCAATCACTCTCTCTGATCCAAGCAGGCAGCTCAAGGTCATATGCACTCAGCAACCAGTGCAGTATTTCAGCAGACTCCAAGGCAATACTGGCATCTTGTCTTTAGAACCAGGAGACTAAGCTCCCCTCCAGCATCAGAGAAAAATTCCCAGCTCCTTCACAGACTTGCTTAATACATTTGCATTATATATGGGCCACGTGGTAAAGGAGCTCTCTTAGAGCACCTTCCTGATGTGGCTGTTGATTCCCCAGGTGAGCAGTGCTGAGGCTTGCAGTAGTTTCTCCAAGCAGCAGCTTAGTAGACACTGCAACACTCCTCAACCATACTGATCAAGTTCCACAATCCAGTCCACTGCATAACCCCAAATCATAGAATCAATCAGGTTGGAAGAGACTTCCAAGATCATCCAGTCCAACCTAATACCCAGCCCTATCCAGTCAACCAGACCATGGCACTAAGTGCCTTATCCAGGCTTTTAGAATCATAGAATCAAGCAGGTTGGAAGTGACCTTCAACATCATCCAGTCTAACCTAGCACCCAGTCCTAGCCAGTCAACTAGACTATGGCACTAAGTGCCCCAGCCAGTCTCTTCTTGAACACCTCCAGGCACAGAGACTCCACCACCTCCCTGGGCAGCCCATTCCAATGCCAATCACTCTCTCTGACAACAACTTCCTCCTCACATCCAGCCTAGACCTCCCCTGGCAGATAGAGCATAATGTTGGGTGACAATACATAGGAACACTTAGAGATGTGTTTGAAGTCCTGATTTTCTTCACTGGTGAGCATAAAGACTAAGCCTTTAAGAGTTTCCTAGAGGGACTTCAAATACACATTCCATGGTTTTCATAATTCCAAGTCAAATAACCCCAAATCTCAAAGTTCTCCCCCAAAATGGCCCCACAGCACATGAAAGCACACCCACCCAGCACACTCATCAGCACAGGACTTCAGAACATGGCAAGCTGTTAAAAAGGCCTAAAAACACTCAGCAAGAGAAATGAAGAGTAATTGAGGTCATTTCTCTCATGTCTCATTGTCTGGGTTCTCACTTCCTTTCTTTGCTGTCCCACAATCTGCTCCTCTTCTGGCATGTGAGGAGTGAACAAACACTTCACTGTGACCACACAGATCTAAACTTGCCCTCAATCCAGTTCCAGCTTGAGCTACTACACCAGGAGTCTGTAATGGGGATTAAGAAATCTGCTTAGAAATAGGTATACCAGAAGCCCAAAAAATCTTCTTTTGGCACACAAATGACAGGGTAAAAGAGGCAGAAACTGTGAGACTGGGGGAAGGGCCAAAGAGGCAGGCTTGCAATGGAAACATTTGAGCAAGAATTTTCTCAAGCCTTTAAAACTTCTGAAACCTGAGCCCTTCACTAGCACTTTTCACATGCCTCAGACTACAGACCAAGTTACACAAGGTGTAATTGTGCCTCCATAACCCAATCTGCACCTTGATGGATCCATGTGTTGAAGAACAGACAGGTGAAGTATACCTGTGCTTGTCAACTGGTGTGGTGCACTGCCACCTGTGCAGAGAAAGACTGGACTTGCTGTGCAGCTTGAACTATGCTTTAACTCATTAAAAGCTACTTCAAAACAGAACAGTATCTGTTCTGACATAAGTACACACTAAGCTGCAAAGGGGTTTACTAAATTTAGAATGCAACCCAATCCCAACAGCAGTGCAGCAGAGGCTGCAGACGTGGAAGTGACCTTAGGTGAAGGTAACAAGAGAGAACTCTCAGATCCCCCATTAAGCTGTCATGGGGAAGACCAGAAAACCCAATAAAATCCTAGCACAACCTCCCAGGTAGAGAGGGACAGGGAGCTGCTGGAGGGTCCAGTGGAGGACTACAAGGATGATGAGGGGACTGGAGCACTGCCTGATGAGGAGAGGCTGAGGGACCTGGGGCTGCTTAGTCTGGAGAAGACTTAGAGGAGATTTGATCAATGTTTATCAATATCTGGGGGCTGGGGGTCAGGAGAGGGGGACAGGCTCTGCTCACTGCTGCCTGGGATAGGACAAGCAGCAATGGGTGTAAGCTGCAGCACAGCAGGTTCCAGCTCAACACAAGGGGGAACTTCTCTCCTATAAGAGTCCCAGAGCCCTGGCACAGGCTGCCCAGAGAGGCTGTGGAGTCTGCTTCTCTGGAGCCTTTCCAGGCCTGTCTGGATGTGTTCCTGTGTGACCTGAGCTAGGCTGTATGGTGCTGGCCTGGTAGGGGGGTTGAACTGAATGATCACCTTGGATCCCTCCCAACCCCAAACATCCTGTGATCCATAAACCCTCCCTGCAGCTCAGTGGTTACCAAGGTCTTCAGATGCTACCTCTGCCTTTCTGCTGGACAATTCCTCTTGCTGGCCATGCTAGGGCAGCCTTATCAAGAACACCTTCTCACCAAACATTAACACAGAGAGCTCCTCCTCAGTCAGCTTGAACTCAGAAGGGAAGCTTTGATGGATCTCCACCACCACTGCTGTGAAGGCAAGACAAGGTAGCTTAAAGAGAGAAAGCATTCTAGCTCTTTATCAGTCCATCACAGCTGAAGCCACACATGCTGCCACAGGTGTTTACACAAGCAAAGGTCAGAAGCTGTGACATGGGATACAGTGTTCACCCATAAACCCCATTTTCTGTCAGCTTCCCAGCACCACACCCCACTGAGACATGCAGGCACTGCCTGGTCCAAGAGAAGGATGTGTCCACAGAGGACAGCAAGTTAAAGGACACAGAAGAGTTCCTGCTAGCCCCAGGGAAAAGGGACATTCCCAGCACTGCATCACTGAACTCAGACCACTTCCTTCATCTCACAATGTCCTGAGAAAGATCCAGCAGGTACTACCTGCTGTAGCCATGGTGCTGCCCCAGGTATTACTGAAATGGAGAAGGGCAAAAAAGTGTTGCAAGGAGTTTCATGTGCCTGGTTTTAGGTCCACACATGGCTAACGTTAAAAAAGGGGCACTGCCCACAAGCAAAGCCTGGATGAGGCACTTAGTGCCATGGTCTAGTTGACTGGACAGGGCTGGGGGACAGGATGGACTGGATGAGCTTGAAGGTCTCTTCCAACCTGGCTGATTCTAGGATTCTAAGAAAGTCCAAGTGGAATGTCCACACACAAGATAAGCAATGACTTTATGAGCAAGGCACACACATACAGCAGCCTTCCAGACCAGTTCAGAGGGCAGGAAGAAACACATCTACTAGAAGCAGGTTTAAACTACCTATATCACATCAGAGACCCCAAAAGGAAGAGGACTCATGGAAGAACAGCCTCAGTTGCCTGAGAAGACTGGCCTCCCTTTCACCCCCAGCACAGCAAAGTCAGAGCAACAGGCCCTGGTGACCAGGTCATGGATGGGATCAAGAGAATGGCATCCCCAGCTGGTGTGCTGGTGACCTCTCAGCATCTACAGCTGCAGGGGCTTAGCCTCAGTCTTCCCTTCTGTGAAATGGGAGAATAAGCACCTTCCAAAGGATCTCTGCACCAGAACAGGTAGCCAACGTGGTGCACTTGAGAGCTGAACAGAAGTCATTGGCTTTAAGTACTCCTCCCACCAGATGGAAGCACTCAAATCCTCCATTACATCAGACTTTCTTTGTACTCACTCAGTATGGGCCTAAAATCCCACAGCAAACAGGCTGAGGAAAATAAAAGTGCAGTCACAGGCAGTGATTAGATTAAAGCAGTAACAATAAACTTAGCAGCTGATATTATAGGCTCTCTTATCAGTCACTCACAATCTGATCCAACCCTGGTGCACTCCCCGAAGGGCTGCACCTTGTGCAATAGCTTAGTCATCATCTTCCTTGACAGCTACACACCTGCAAACAGATTACAAGTCCACTTGCTTTTTCCCCTGGAAGATTTCCCCTCCAACCTACTACAGGCAGGACAGGAACAGGGAGTAGCTAAGCTGAGGCTCAGGCAGTTTACCCCCTTGCAGGGCAGAGGACCACACTTCTGTCTCTTTCTTCCTCTGCAGTTGCAGGCAGACAAGAGACACTTTTTTCACATCACAGACAGGAAAGAGATGTGCTAAAGTTTAGCACATCCCTGAAATAACATAGACTGCTTACCATGCTCAGTACATGCAGCAGAGCATAAAGAAGAGACAAGCCACACACAAAAAAAAAACCTTGCAGGGTGGGATTTGGGACCAAAAAGAATAAGGAACACAAAGAAGTTAAGGTTCTGGCAAGAGTGGAATGATAACAACACTGGACTGAGGTACTTCCCCTCTGGAGGATGAGAGCTGGATTGTTTTTGGAAGCACCATGAATCACAGGCATAAATATACCAGGATTTAGCAGCCTTCAACACCCACATAACTCTGAGCTCAAGCTTTATTTTCACTGGGACATTCACCACATGCTCCATGAGCTGGACACCAGGGAGGCAGGCTGAGGAGGTTAGCTATATATGCAGTCAAAAAATGGACAACATCAACACACCTCCTCCTCAGAGATGGAAAATGCTCTCCATGATGCTCAGTTAGTCACTCAACTACAGCTTGAAGGAAACCAGGAGCTTTGCTCTATTTCCTCAACTATCTGGCACAAAAAGGTTTAAAGGTGCTTCGTGCAGCAGAGGAGCTGTTAGCAATGTTAACAGATGTCCTCAAGTGGAGCAGTGATCTGCAGGATTGCCTGGCTCTGAGCAGATGCAGCCAGGGCAGTGAAGGATCTGCCAGGAGGGAGGATATCCAACGAGGAAGAGCAAAAACCTGCAAGAAATGCTGCTTCTCATACTCAACCACTCTAAAAATGCTGCATACCTAACAGTGACAGCAGCAGGGAGCTGTTAACAGTAGCAGAGGACAGGGTTATTTGTAATAGTAGGCTGAAGCTGAGGCAGCAGTGTGCCCAGGTGGGCAGCAGAGCCAATGGCATCCTGGGCTGGCTCAGGAGCAGTGTGGGCAGCAGGACAAGGGAGGTTCTTCTGCCCCTGTGCTCAGCACTGCTCAGGACACCCCTTGAGTGCTGTGTCCAGTTCTGGGCTCCTCAATTCAAGAGAGATGTTGAGGTGCTGGAAGGTGTCCAGAGAAGGGCAGCAAGGCTGGGGAGGGGCCTGGAACACAGCCCTGTGAGGAGAGGCTGAGGGAGCTGGGGGTGTGCAGCCTGAAGCAGAGGAGGCTCAGGGCAGAGCTCATTGCTGTCTGCAGCTGCCTGCAGGGAGGCTGTAGCCAGGTGGGGTTGGGCTCTGCTGCCAGGCAAGCAGCAACAGAAGAAGGGGACACAGTCTCAAGCTGTGCCAGGGGAGGTCTAAGCTGGATGTTGTTAGGAAGTTGTTGTCAGAGAGAGTGATTGGCATTGGAATGGGCTGCCCAGGGAGGTGGTGGAGTCTCTGTGCCAGGAGGTGTTGAAGCCAAGCCTGGCTGAGGCACTTAGTGCCATGGTCTGGTTGATTGGCCAGGGCTAGGGGCTAGGTTGGCCTGGATAATCTCGGAGGTCTCTTCCAGCCTGGTTGATTCTATGATGCTAACAGGGATTATTAGTGCAAGAAATGAGTACCTTGCCCACACTACTAATTTACAGAAACTTTCTCCAAGTTATGATGCAGCCTTAGGGAGCTACAAGCAAAGCTGAGCTTTCATTTGAAACAGAAAAAAAAAAAGAACATAAAATAATGGCATTCCTCTGAACAAGGCTTCTTGGGAAGAAAAGGGGAAGAAACATCATCACCTACTCTACCAGGAACTCAGAGCTGTGAATTGTGGTAAGCAGGAGAGCCACACAGCCCAAAGAACACTGCCAAAGGCAAACAGAGTGGCACAAAAGTTAACATCTCACTTCCGATTAACCCACAAACTTCACACTTCCTGTCCCTCTCCCTGCACACTGCACAGCAAAACCCAAGGCTTGAAGCTCCTATTTCTTTGTATCATATGGAAGAGACAACATCCTTTTACCTCTGTGTCACAGAATCAACCAGGTTGGAAGAGACCTCCAAGCTCATCCAGCCCAACCTAGCACCCAGCCCTATCCAGTCAATCAGACCATGGCACTAAGTGCCCCAGCCAGGCTTGGCTTGTCAAGAGTCAGAGGAAGCTCTTGAGAGTTTCTAAGATAAAATAATAATAAATCACCTTAAAAATAATAATAAAAAACCACCATTATTTAAATGGGAAGCATTAAAAAGTATCATGAGATTTGCATGCTTTAGCACCTCAGACTACAGCTTCCATAGCCATGTTTTCCCCCTGCAACTCCTCAAGCTTCCATTAAAGAAACTCAGGGTTCCAGTGGGTTTTGGCATTTCTCTTACCAACACACAGGAGCATCCAAGCTGACAAGATGGCAAGGCAGCAGAATTTATGTGCTCCCAGGAGAGCTCAGTTTAATTCTGTGGTAAGGATAGACACTGCACCAAGCCTGCACCCTGCCCAGTACCTATATTTAGGGACTGAACTGACCCAGCAGTGCCCCCATAAGCCCATTTATAAACGCTCACTTATTCATTCTAATGTAATCTAATTAGAGTGTAGCACTCCTGCATACAGACACAGCAGTGACCGGGAGGGGACAGGTTCAAATGCAGGGAACCTGGCCCTGGTGCTACTTGCATTGTCACTTGGGAGAGGAAAAAAGGTCTCTGCAGAGGAAGATCAGAAATTACAGATGCTGGCACACTGCCTCCCTGCTCAGAGCAGCACCTGGATCCACTTTTGTTTCTCCTTCCCATCTGCTAGAGACCAATTCTTCAACTGGAAGAAGCAGCAGCAGCAGAGTTCAGATCAATATACACTGCTTATCATAGAATCAACCAGGCTGGAAGAGAGCTCCAGGCTCAGCCAGTCCAACCTAGCAACCAGACCATGGCACTAAGTGCCTCAGCCAGGCTTGGCTTCAACACCTCCAGCCACAGCCACTCCACCACCTCCCTGGGCAGCCCATTCCAATGCCAATCACTCTCTCTGACAACAACTTCCTAACAACATCCAGCCTAGACCTCCCCTGGCACAACTTGAGACTGTGTCCCCTTGGTCTGGTGTGTGTCCCCTTCTTCTGTTGCTGCTTGCCTGGCAGCAGAGCCCAACCCCACCTGGCTACAGCCTCCCTGCAGGCAGCTGCAGACAGCAATGAGCTCTGCCCTGAGCCTTCTCTCTTGCAGGCTGCACACCCCCAGCTCCCTCAGCCTCTCTTCACAGGGCTCTGCAAGGACTGCCACTCCCACTTCAAACCCACTGGAAATAAAGTGTTATGAGGACAAAGATATCAGGAATCTGAGTCCTTTGGGCAGTGCCCAGCACCACTGGGCACAGAAGTGTTCCCAAACACGGGCACCAGCCTGGCAAAAGTGCCAAGAAATCCACACCATAAGAAATGACATTAAAGGTTCCATTCTGGCAAGGAATAGGAAGTTTTCCAAGCTCAGAAGTACCCTGGCTCCTTGCGAAGCAGCTGCAGGTCAGGCATGCGAACAGGAAGCAGCTTTTACATTTCTGAAAACACAAATAAATACTTTAGAAACAAGAAACTGAGAAGGCATCATGTGTTTTATTTGCTTGGACATCTTGTATAACCATGAGGAGAAACAGACTCCTAAGAGGCATGAGCTGGTAACTCTCCAATCTATCATCTCCACGCTTTATGCACAGTCATTAACGAGAAGTGATTTGTCTGGGAATGATTTAGCCCAGCAACTCCCTGTCTCCTTGGCCCTCAAACAATCACCCAAGGAATGGCAAAAAGTTTGAGAGTTTCAACGATGCAGCATGTAAGCCCCCCCTCCCCCCCCCAAAATATTCGTTTAGAAGAGGGGAAAAAAAAGCACCCAATGCTGCTGCTCTGCTAACACAGAGCAGGAAGAGCTAAAGACAGGAGCACACAATTCCCTCTGCATTTAAAGGGCTTTGCAGGGTAAAGGTGAAAGGTTTTCACTGACAAGGAATATTGATAAGAGACTAACAGGAGGAGACTTAAAGACTTTGACTTGTTCAACCTCTCAAAACAAGCAGGGAGCCAACTGCCCCCTCTAATTACATCAGGGAGGGAAAACAACCATATAAACCAGATGGCAAAGCCTGAGAAGAGGAGGCTCAGGGGTGACCTCATTGCTGTCTACAACTACCTGAAGGGACATTGTAGCCAGGTGGGGTTGGTCTCTTCTCCCAGGCAAGCAGCAACAGAACAAGGGGGCATAGTTTCAAGGTGTGGCAGGGGAGGTCTAGGCTGGATGTTGTTAGGAAGATGTTGGCAGAGAGAGTGAGTGGCACTGGAATGGGCTGCCCAGGGAGGTGGTGGAGGCACCGTCCCTGGAGGTGTTCAAGAGAAGAGTGGATGAGGCACTTAGTGCCATGGTCTGGTTGACTGGACAGGGCTGGGTGATAGGTTGGACTGGATGATCTTGGAGGTCTCTTCCAACCTGCTTGAGTCTATGATATGATATGATTCTATGATATAAATGACACCACGAGGATGGAAATACAGGGATTGCTCCGAGACGTAGAGAGGCCTCTCCAACAACTCTGCCATGGAGATGGGGGCACACAATAAACGGGTAGAGTGTCTCCTCCAAAGCAGTTATGTCCTGAAAGGAACCCACAGCACAGACATATGCTATGAATGGGGAAACTGAACTCGAGCAGGGACTCTCCTCCCCTCTCGAGTCCTTACCGGCCTGCTTCCTGCCGCAGCTTTTGGAGCAGACAGAGGGAACGAAGAACTGCTCTCGTCTGCTGCTTCCTCCCCATCCCTGCCGGCCAGCACAGGAGCATTCACGCTATTTACACAGGCACGCAATTAGGGTATGACCAAGGAACTAAACTTGGCAGCTGAAGCTCTCACAGAGTGAATGGCGAGAGGTGGCTGTCTTGGCAGCAGCGGGGGGAAGGGATTAGGAGCAACGAAGTTTGATGCCTAAAATAAACCATGTCCTCTTCCCCCCGCTCCGTGTTCTTATGCTGCAGGGTCTTGGCCAAAGATGTATTTAATCTGTACTCACCGCCTCTGAAACTCACAGAAGTTAGTTTCTGAAGGGGTTTCACAACCCTGTTTTGACAGTACTGAGAGTCAGGCAATGATTAGACACTTTTGAGCCATAACCACCTCCTCTCCAGCAGCCAAGAGCAATGATGCAAAGGAAAGCTGTTACATGGCTAACCAAGTAAGACCAGAGTTGCAGATAGGCTTGCTCGAGCCTTTCTCTTTCCTTCGAGGATTTCAGAAGCCAAGTAGCTAACAGGCTAAATTGTAGCTAATAGAGGGCTTATAACAGTGAGGCATAACAGCTAATTGTGTTCTGAGCATCCTACTGCTGCTTCTACGATTCTAGGTTGGGCTGGATGATCTTGGAGGTCTCTCCCAACCTGGTTCATAGAATCAACCAGGTTGGAAGAGACCTCCAAGATCAGCCAGTCCAACCCAGCACCCAGTCAACTAGACCATGGCACTAAGTGCCCCAGCCAGTCTTCTCTTGAAGACCTCCAGGGATGGTGACTCCACCACCTCCCTGGGCAGCCCATTCCAATGCCAGTCACTCTCCCTGTGAAGAACTTCCTCCTATACTTCCCCCAGCACAACTTGAGACTGTGTCCCCTCGGTCTGGTGCTGGTTCTCTGGGAGAAGAGACCAACCCCCACCTGGCTACAGCCTTGGTGATTCTATGAGTCTACTTCTGAGAGCACAGAATGCATCTTCTTGAGGTAGGCTAGATAAGGAGAGGCAATTAAAAAGAATAAAGCTAACCAAAAAGAGGTATTTGGTAATAACCCTAAGAGAGAATTAGTGCTTCTATCTCTCCAAACCCCAACCTTTCCCTGCTGCAGTTACACACAAAAGTTATTTTAATCACAGTATGCAGAAAGCAGCATCAGCATATGAGGCAAGAGAAAAAATATGTGGTAAAGCGAGTTGCATAGCCTGCTCACAGACAGAAATTACAGTGCAGTTATAGGGAAGAGGTCCATGAGGCAGAGAAAGCTTCCAGCCCAAAGCAAACAGGAGGATCTCAGCAATCCACCGAGAGAACAGGCAAGAAAAATAGCTGAAAGGAGTTGGAACGTGGGAATTGAATCCCCTTTTAACTTCTGCAGCAATCAATTCGGACTTTCCAGCGAGGGATTTCTGCCTTGTCATACATAAAGAGATGTTAAATAGAAGTTGTCAGTTATGTCTCCTAAATACCATGTGCTGTTGGACAGAGGCTGCAATGGAAGCAGCAAAGGGGAAGAGAAGGAGACATTTAAACAGAACTACAGCAGAGAATCAGCTCAGCTACTCTTCCACATCTCCTTTCCTAACAGTGAACTCAAAACACACAGCAGAGTCTCTGGGGAAAAAGAAAAGGTTATAAACCGACAGTCCTAAAGCAGACAAGCGTGCGTGCACCACTAGAAAGTAACATGTGGCACTGCTCAGTGCACAAAAGATGCTATGAGCAGAATCACAGAATCAACCAGGTTGGAAGAGACCTTCAGGATCATCCAGTCCAGCCTAGCACCCAGCCCTAGCCAATCAACCAGAGCATGGCACCGAGTCCCAAAAAAACACCTACTGAACTAAAATATTTCATCAGCTGGAAACAGTACAAAACGGGTAGCTTCACCACCTTTCCTTCTTCACCTCCTGTTTCCCCCTCCTCAATAACCTTCACAGCGCAGGAAGGCTTCCAGCAAGGCACTAAGCCCCGCGCAGAGGAGGAAGGGCTGAGGAGATGGCTATGAGCACCTCCGGGGTTCACACCACGGCATGCAGCCCGCACACCGGTGCTGTAGGAAAGGGCACAGGCAACACCAACGCAAACCCGAGCACCCGGGACAGGCGTGGGAAAAAGCAGGGCACGGCTTACGGAGGGCAGCTCACATCGCCACGGGAACGCAGACCGGGCCGGGCTGTGCGCGCCGGCGGAGCGCAGCGCCTCGCTCAAGTTCGCAGGCCAGCCGGGCGCTGCAGCACTGGGTGCACGCCCAGCCCCGGCCAGGGGCCCAGAGCCGCGGGAGCCTCCGCACATCCCAGCCGGGGGGGAAACTGAGCTCAGCACCACCCCCTTCGCGGCTCTGCGCTTCCAGCCGGGGCAGGGAACGACGCAGACCCAGAGAAAACCGCTACCGGGGGGCTCCCGGTTAACTCGGCTTCAGGAGGCTTCCCGGGAGATGCACTGCGGAGTGGCTCTCCCTCCCTCCCCCCAGCCCGCTTCCGCGCTGCCCCCGGCCGCAGCCGCCCCAGCCAGGAGCGGCTTCTCCCCTCCCCGCGGCGGAACCTCCGCCCTCGGCTCCCCACCGCGGCCCAGCCCGGGGAGAGCGGCAGGGGCCGTGCCGCCGGAACCCGCCCGCCGGGCCGCAGCCCCGGGGCCCGCTCCGCCGCCCACCTGCCGGTGCCGTCCGCCGGCGGCTCGGCCACGCTGAGGCCTAGGCCCGCGCCCCTGGCCGGGCAGGCCGCGGTCAGGCCCCGGCCCTCGGAGCCGCAGAGGCCGGGAGCTGCCCGGGACGGGACTTACCGTGTGCCGCTGCGGGCCGCGCCGGGGCCGGGGCGTGCGGAGCGGGGCTGGCGGGGCCGGAGCGGCGGCGAGCCGGTGCCTGCGCGGCGCTGGCGGGCAGGAAGGGAGGGGGAGCGGAGGAGGCGGCACCGCACGTCCGCCGCGTCTGCCGCCCCCCCGCCCGTTAAAGGCACGGCGGCGGCGGCGCTGCGCCGTCCCCTGCCCGCCGGGGAGCCTCGGCGCACCCCCGCGGGGCAGCCTTCATGGGGGTCACCTCTGCCAAAGCCCACCCGGGCGTGGGGTGCCCCCCGCGCTGCCATACCCCCGGGAGAAGAGATCACCCACCCGGATCGCCCCGACGCGAGTGTCCCCAGGGAGCATCTCCGACAGCCTTCAGTGCATGGGCAGGGATCAGCCACCCGCGTGGGTGTGTCCCCAGGGGTCGCTCGCTCGGACCTCTTCTATGCAGAGATCCCCAGGGATTGCCCCACTGAGCCCTCGCCCATGGGCAGGAATCACCCACCCAGACTGGCAGCACACATGGATATTCCCACCCGGGTTCCCCACACGGGCAGGGAGACCCACCCAAACCCCCACCCAGCTGTGGGAACCTCTCCCCGTGCAGAGGTCCATAAGAATACCCCCACCCATCCAGACTCCACTCCCAGAGAAGTGGGGCTCAGGGCAGAGCTCATTGCTGTCTGCAGCTCCCTGCAGGGAGGCTGTAGCCAGGTGGGGTTGGGCTCTGCTGCCAGGCAAGCAGCAATAGAACAAGGGGACACAGCCTCAAGCTGTGTCAGGGCAGGTCTAGGCTGGATGTTGTTAGGAAGTTGCTGGCAGAGAGAGTGATTGGCATTGGAATGGGCTGCCCAGGGAGGTGGTGGAGTTGCCCTCCCTGGAGGTGTTCAAAGCCAAGCCTGGCTGGGGCACTTAGTGCCATGGTCTGGTTGCTTGGCCAGGGCTGGGTGCTAGGTTGGGCTGGCTGAGCTTGGAGCTCTCTGCCAATCTGGTCTATTCTACGATTCTCTGCTGATCTCATGCACAAGCTGACCACGGATCTGTGGGTACCCGCAGGGATGAGAACTGATGCTCTGTCATATGGTTATTTGGGGACAATGAAGCAGTGCAAGAAGCCACCAAGGGCACCCATCCAGCTTCATTGCTGGGGGACTGACATCAGTTCTCAGTTTCCCACAGCCCCAAACATCAGTGGGGAAAAGCAAACTCCTGTTCACAAGAAAATGCTTATGAGAACTCCCAGCGAAGTGAGGCAGCTGCCCATCACGCCGAGGCTTTGCCCACACCCCCTCATCATTTCTACAGACCTCTGCTGTAAATTCCAGGCCCCATCACTCAGAGCAGTTTATTTGTCCCAAAGTGTCTTTGAGAAATCAAACACTCCACAGCATTTGGTATCCAAGAAGGATTTGCATCAAGCTGTGCTAAGAGCTCATCGTTACCAGCCATGGGTGTCACCCAGCTGCAGGCTACCACAGCATTTCCATCCAAACCATCCAGAGCAAACAAAGGCAAAAGCACAAGGAAGATGCTGGGGGAAGCTGTGCCCCTGCATGCAAAGTCAAGAGGGCTTGGTGGCAAGGCCACACTGGTGGCACTGTACACAGAGACGTGCAGGAGGTGGCTGCTTTGAACATGCAACCAGCTGCCAGGTGATGAGGCAGCATTTGGCTGCTCCATCTCAAAGCTCCCCTGGCTCAGAGCGTCCCAGGCAGTTACACTGCTCTTGCAGGACTGCTGCTGAGTGGAGTACATGAGCCAGCCAAAGGCAGCAGCTGCATCTTGTGCTTGCAAGGTGCAAAGTTAAAGCTGAATCTCGCTTGTGTTAACCGTTTGAGGTAGCTGCAGTAATGGTGGCAGGGCTCAGCAGCAGCAGGTTTTCAGAGAATCACAGTCACAGCATGGAAGGGACCTTTAACAGCCATCTAGTCCAACCCCTCTACCATGAGCAGGGTTATCTTCCACTAGATCAGGTTGCTCAGAGCCCCAAAACAACCTGATCTGGAATGGTTCCAGGAAGGGGACATCTATCAGCTCTCTGGGCAACCTGAACCAGTGTGTCACAAGCTTCAGCATCAAAAATGTCCTCCTTCTCTCTAGTCTGAATCTCCCCTCTTTTAGTTCAAAACCATCAGCCCTTGTCCTGTCACAACAGGCATTGCTAAAAATGTCTCTTCCTACCTTTGCTCTTGGCCCCTTTAAGTACTGAAAGGCCACAAGAAGGTCTTGCCACAGCCTTTTCTTCTCCAGGCTGAACAACCCCAACTCTCCCAGCCTGTCCTCATAGCAGAAACATTCCTGCCTTTGGATTACTTCTGTGGCCTCCTCTGGACTCATTCCAATGGGCCCATGTCTCTCCTGTGCTGAGGACTCCAGAGCTGGATGTTTGATTGCTTTTGTCCACAGCAGACTTGTCCAGCTGGCATCACAACCAGATCACCATTTCCCAGGAGCAGGAACAGATTTGGCACCCCACAGACAGGGAAGGGGAGGGTCCTGCCAGCAGGGAGAGAAAAGCTGGGGCCAAGAGGCAGGAGAGGGCATAGGAGGGACAAGGCTGCCCCTCCTGCCAGAAACTGAGCAGGAATAGGAAGATCTGAGTGCACATCCAGCTGCTACACATAGAGATCTTTTTCTTCCACTTTGCAGTACTCAGGGGCAATTGCCCTGCTGTCTGGTCACTGCTTGCTCTGATGGAACCTCGACCAAGAACATACCACTAACTACCAGCTCAGAAACCCCTGCTTCTTCACATGCTTATACACTCCCCGCAGCACCACAGCATAGGGCATGCTGTAAGGGCCTGGAAAAGCTTTTTAATCATAGAGTCATCCAGGTTGGAAGAGAGCTCCAAGCTCAGCCAGTCCAACCTAGCACCCAGCCCTATCCAGTCAACCAGACCATGGCACTAAGTGCCCCAGCCAGGCTTGGCTTCAACACCTCCAGCCACACAGACTCCACCACCTCCCTGGGCAGCCCATTCCAATGCCAATCACTCTCTCTGACAACTACTTCCTAACAACATCCAGCCTAGACCTGCCCTGGCACAGCTCCAGACTCTGTCCCCTTGTTCTGGTGCTGCTTGCCTGGCAGCAGAGCCCAACCCCACCTGGCTACAGCCTCCCTGCAGGCAGCTGCAGACAGCAATGAGCTCTGCCCTGAGCCTCCTCTGCTGCAGGCTGCACCCCCCCAGCTCCCTCAGCCTCTCCTCACAGGGCTGTGCTCCAGGCCCCTCCCCAGCCTTGCTGCCCTTCTCCAAACACCTTCCAGCACCTCAACATCTCTCTGGAATTGAGGAGCCCAGAACTGGACACAGCACTCCAGGTGTGGCCTGAGCAGTGCTGAGCACAGGGGCACAAGAACCTCCCTTGTCCTGCTGCCCACACTGCTCCTGAGCCAGCCCAGGATGCCATTGGCTCTGCTGCCCACTGGGCACACTGCTGCCTCATGTTTAGCCTAACCATACGTTGTGTGCCATTGCCTAGTACATAAGGCAGCAAAGTAGATGATGTGGACTGAGAAACCCAGTGGCAAAAGCGCTGCTAGAGAGCTACTGCTGTGCAGATCAGACAGCCAGGCTAATGACGCTGAATATCCCCAACTGCAGGGAGGAAATAATGCAAACAGCCACTAAAATCCCAGTCACATTAGGCAGCCACTCATGGGGAAAGAAAGAAAAGCTTTTAAAATGCTGCAGGAGCCCTTAGTCATTATTTTTGCCAGGAACTTTGCTTTCTTAGATCACAGGGAAATAAAAAGCTTTCAGATGTGTGAGTTCAGGGAGGGCTCGAGAGAGCAGCGAGCTCCGCACTTAACAGGGCTGTAAGTCACAGGAGCTGATGATTGCTAATTTGGCATTTCATATAAGAATGTGAAAGATCCTTATCAAGGGCAGGAACAAACACCCTGCAAGTTGCAATGCCTCACTGATTCCAGCTAGGGGGAACAACAAACCCAACCAGATGACCAAGTGCTGGACTTTCTCTCTGCGTTAAAGCGTTTCTACTATTTACAAGCATGAGTTCCTGCAGCTGGGGGAAGTGGAAGTTAATAGCTCACACACACACAGTTTCAACTGCTGCCAAAGAAGGTCACAGAAATGGCTACAGTTTTGTTCTCAGAGTAGTAAAATAGGAGTAACTCCACTGTGGAAACTTGAACGATATGGAAAAAGACATTTGAGCCAGGCCAACTGGAAGGGAGTAAAAATACATCTGTCCTAAGCAGCATCTGTCAGCAGAAATGATGCTGGAAGATCATGCAAGAAGAGTAAAAGCTCAGGGCAGAGCTCATTGCTGTCTGCAGCTCCCTGCAGGGAGGCTGCAGCCAGGTGGGGTTGGGCTCTGCTGCCAGGCAAGCAGCAACAGAACAAGGGGACACAGTCTCAAGCTGTGCCAGGGCAGGTCTAGGCTGAATGTTGTTAGGAAGTTCCTGTCAGAGAGAGTGATTGGCATTGGAATGGGCTGCCCAGGGAGGTGGTGGAGTCTCTGTGGCTGGAGGTGTTGAGGCCAAGCCTGGCTGGGGCACTTAGTGCCATGGTCTGGTTGCTTGGCCAGGGCTGGGTGCTAGGTTGGGCTGGCTGAGCATGGAGGTCTCTTCCAGCCTGCTTGATTGAATGATTCTATGATCATTTATAACTTTTTAATTAAGCAGAGATGAGCACAGTCACATTTTGTACTGCTGACAATCCAGCCCATAAATTGTCAGCAGCTGTTTCAGAGCTCACTGTGAGGGCCAGGGGGGAGAAGAATCAGTAAAAAAAAAAAAAAATCACCTTCCATTTCTGGATTTGACTCTTAGAGCAGTGAAAAGCCCAAAATGGGGTTTAAGGCTGTGCTGTTCAATTCTGCCACGTTCAAAGGAGGAGCAGCTACGAGCAGCACAATTAAATACACCCAGACAACTCAGTGCCCATCACAGTGACTGACGTTTCCAGGGTGATCAGACTTAGATCATGACTTGTGACAGTTTCCCTTCAGGCTCTTCACTTCTCTCCTCCTAGCAGAGGCCTGGGACTAGCTGCTCTCAGCTTGCATGTTTGCAAAGTAAAATGGAAATCCCATAGGAAATCCCAGTAGGAAAACCTTTCCCTTCTCTCTGTACCAGACACCTAAGTCACACATGCCTGCTCCCAAAATGCTGTGGTTTATAACAGCCTACATGGCAGCAGCAATTGCCATTTGATGCCTTAAGTGCTCCATGTCATAGAATCATAGAATCAAGCAGGTTGGAAGAGATCTCCAAGCTCATCCAGTCCGGATCTATCCAATCAACCAGACCATGGCACTAAGTGCCCCAGCCAGGCTTGGCTTGAACACCTCTGGGGATGGCAACTCCACCACCTCCCTGGGCAGCCCATTCCAATGCCAATCACTCTCTCTGACAACAATTTCCTCCTAATATCCAGCCTATACCCCCAACCCTAGCACAACTTAAGACTGTCAGCCCACAATGGGGTCCTTCCAACTGTCCTATGTGCCATATATGCCAACAGAAGAAAACAAGCACCTAAATCCTTTCAGGATCAGGGCTCACCACCAGTCTGAATAATGCCTGCTCATTTTCCAGTCACTGTTCTGAGAATCATAGAATCAACCAGGTTGGAAGAGAGCTCCAAGCTCATCCAGTCCAACCTAGCACCCAGCCCTGGCCAAGCAACCAGACCATGGCACTAAGTGCCCCAGCCAGGCTTGGCTTCAACACCTCCAGGCACAGAGACTCCACCACCTCCCTGGGCAGCCCATTCCAATGCCAATCACTCTCTCTGACAACAACTTTCTAACAACATCCAGCCTAGACCTCCCCTGGCACAGCTTGAGACTGTGTCCCCTTCTTCTGTTGCTGCTTGCCTGGCAGCAGAGCCCAACCCCACCTGGCTACAGCCTCCCTGCAGGCAGCTGCAGACAGCAATGAGCTCTGCCCTGAGCCTCCTCTGCTGCAGGCTGCACCCCCTCAGCTCCCTCAGCCTCTCCTCACAGGGCTCTGCTCCAGGCCCCTCCCCAGCCTTGCTGCCCTTCTCCAAACACCTTCCAGCACCTCAGCATCTCTCTTCAATTCAGGAGCCCTTAACTGGACACAGCACTCAAGGTGTGTCCTGAGCAGTGCTGAGCACAGGGGCAGAAGAACCTCCCTTGTCCTGCTGCCCACACTGCTCCTGAGCCAGCCCAGGATGCCATTGGCTCTGCTGCCCACCTGGGCACTGCTGCCTCCTCTTCAGCTCCTCTCTCCCACCACCCCCAGCTCCCTCTCTGCCTGGCTGCTCTCAGACACTCTGGCCCCAGCCCCAAGTGCTGCTTGGGGTTGTTGTGGCCAAAGTGCAGAACCCTGCCCTTGGCCTTGTTCAGTCTCATCCCATTGGCCTCTGCCCACCCATCCAGCCTGGCCAGGTCCCTCTGCAGGGCTCTCTTACCTCATTCATCATCCATAGTGCCCAGTTCTTATTTATGCTGTTCTCCATTCAGCTTCAGAATGAATACTCCTCTTGATCAATAGCTATGTAATGAAGATGTTTTTCATTGCAATAAACCCCACACTTGCAAACCAAGGCAGTGCCCCTCCTCAGCACAGACCTGTTACCCACCCAAACCAGAGCAGGATGGGCAGCAAAGAGACAAATGTGCAGTGAGGCATAAAGGGAAACAATGAAAGAGGAAGTCAGACAGACCTTCTGCTCCAAGGAGCCTTTCAGCATGAGGAGAGGGTACCTGAGCAGTGAGGCAGCCTGCAAGGCTGGCTCAGCAAGTCTCCCTCCCACAGCCAGGGAAGGACACTGATGAGCTCTGCGAGGCATCGCGGGAAGTGTGTGTGTCAGGCTGGGACAGACCCCTGAGGAGCCGTGCAGCAGGCAGGCTGGGAGCCTGCCTGGGTAAATCAGAGAGCAGAGAACAAGCCCAGCTGTTGATGCCACTGCTATTAAAGCACTTTGTCTGTGGCTGCACAAGGCATGTGGGCACCTGCCTGCTCTAATGAGTGTCACACCAGAAGGCATCTTTGTTCTCTGCTCCCCTGTTTGCCACCACTGGTGGTGACACACACCTGCATCTCAGAGGTGGCTGAGACCTGGAAATGCTGCAAGCCCTTTGTTTGAGGAACCATCCTGCAAAGAATGTAAGGGTCACTGCAGCCCCAGAGGTGTCACAAACTCACTCTATGTCCCTTTTGCTGGTTTAGGTCCTCACAGTTCAAATGAGCAAATGCTCTTTTCTTCATCTGTTCAGCCAATCCTTTTAGGTAGTCACAACCCTCACCCCAGTGAACCTACCATCTGCCCACGTTGTGGGTAGACTCATAAAGCATCATGCCCTTCCTAAAGCCTGGAGGACAGAAGGGGTTAAGAACCAGCTCAGATTCTCCAGTGAGAACAAAAATGCACCAGCAAAGAAGCCAATTCAACTGATTTTACCCAGAGGGATAAAAGGAGATTTACAGAGTCCTTTATAAAACACCACAGAGAAAAACATTAGTATCCTGAAGGGGAAAACATACCCATTAACAAATCAGGTGAGAGCCAAGTGAGATGTGAGAGGTCTGAGCTGCAGTGCTCAGTGCCTTTCAGTTGGCTGTCCTCACACACTTCATTTATTCCAGGCAGCAGCACTGCTCGTGCCAATTTGGGAGAAAAGGTGACTGTGAAAATATCTGGGGATAAATGCACTTTTAATGTTAACAGGTAAAAGCTACTGCATCTGAGGAGCAAGATTTGGGATTTAAAATCAGTTGAGGACCCTCTCAAGCTGATGCTTGTCTGCATTTTCCTCACATCATCACTGAGTGTACCTTAGCAGCTCAGACAGCCTGAAAGAGTTCAGGCTGGAGCAGAGGATGCTCCCAGGGGACCTTCTTGTGGCCTTCCAGGATCTGAAGTGGGCTCCAAAAAAGCTGGGGAGAGACTTTTGAGGCTGTGAGGGAGTGCCAGGAGTGGGGGGAATGGAGCAAAGCTGGAGGTGGGGAGAGTGAGGCTGGAGGTGAGGAGGAAGTTGTTGAGCATGAGAGTGGTGAGAGGCTGGAGTGGGTTGCCCAGGGAGGTGGTTGAGGCCCCATGGCTGGAGGTGTTTCAGGCCAGGCTGGCTGAGGCTGTGTGCAGCCTGCTCTAGGGTAGGGTGTCCCTGGGCATGGCAGGGGGGCTGGAACTGGCTGCTCCTTGTGGTCCCTTCCAACCCTGACTGATTCTGTGATTCTATGAACTCTAATTGAGACCTGTCAAACGGTCAGTGTGGAAATAGAGCTCAGTGAAACTACTGCTGTGTTTATGAGCTGGGTAACTGCCCATTGAAAGGAGGCCAAAGGGATCACAGCATCTAATTATTTCTGACAAGTTGCAGGTAAGTGAACTGAAAAATAAAAGAAGAAAGAAAGGGAAAAAAGAGCAGAGTAAAAAAAAAAAAGACACCTTCATAAGGAAGGGCACTGTGACAAGTCAGCTTCTTCCACAGCCTGCAGACCACAGAAACACAGCAATACATACTGTAAGAGTGCAGAGTGGCTGAGAGCAGGCAGGCAGAGAGGGAGCTGGGGGTGCTGGGAGAGAGGAGCTGAAGGTGAGGCAGCAGTGCCCAGGTGGGCAGCAGAGCCAATGGCATCCTGGGCTGGCTCAGGAGCAGTGTGGGCAGCAGGACAAGGGAGGTTCTTCTGCCCCTGTGCTCAGCACTGCTCAGGCCACACCTTGAGTGCTGTGTCCAGTTCTGGGCTCCTCCGTTCAAGAGAGATGCTGAGGTGCTGGAAGGTGTTTGGAGAAGGGCAGCAAGGCTGGGGAGGGGCCTGGAGCAGAGCCCTGTGAGGAGAGGCTGAGGGAGCAGGGGGTGTGCAGCCTGCAGCAGAGGAGGCTCAGGGCAGAGCTCATTGCTGTCTGCAGCTGCCTGCAGGGAGGCTGTAGCCAGGTGGGGTTGGGCTCTGCTGCCAGGCAAGCAGCATCAGAACAAGGGGACAAATTCTCAAGTTGTGCCAGGGGAGGTCTAGGCTGGATGTTGTTAGGAAGTTGTTGTCAGAGAGAGTGATTGGCATTGGAATGGGCTGCCCAGGGAGGTGGTGGAGTCTGTGTGGCTGGAGGTGTTGAAGCCAAGCCTGGCTGGGGCACTTAGTGCTATGGTCTGGTTGGTTGGCCAGAGCTGGGTGCTAGGCTGGGCTGGATGAGCTTGGAGCTCTCTTCCAGCGTGGTTGAGTCTCTGACTCTATATGGGGAAACTTAGCTTGCATTCCAATTCTATACTCTGGCCACAAAAGCTAAGGTACAGACAGCATGATGCCAGCCCCTTCTCAGTGATGCCCAGTGACAGGGCGAGGGGCAATGGGTGGAAGTTGAGGCACAGTAAATTCCAGGTGAACCTGAGGAAGATTTGTTTCCCTATGAGGGATGGGCACTGGCACAGGCTGCCCAGGGAGGTTGTGGAGTCTCCATCTCTGGAGATATTCAAGAACCATCTGGATGCATTCCAGTGTGATCTGCTCTGGGTGATCCTGCTCTGGAAGGGGGCCTGGATCAGATGAGCTTCCCAGGTTCCTTCCAGCCCCTGACATTCTATGATTTCATAGCCTAAAATGCCATGATCTGTTCAGGGGAAAACTTATTAACAGCAGAAATGGCAAAGGCAGCAAGGAGGAGTGAGGAAGAGCCAAGGTGAGAAATGAGTCTACACCAAAAAGGATCTCAGGCTGGATTCCTGCTTGGCTGGGACAACCATGGAAAGGAGATGAAGTGCAGGAGCACACAGTGGCAGAGCTGGGCAAGGATTCCTTCCTCACAGCTAAGCTAATGGTGTTTATTGGCAGACCATGAGCGAAGGGGCTTGAGTGGTAGAAACACTGTGTTAACAGCTAATTACATACTAAAAGGTCAAAGCAGGGGGATCAGAGCTTCTGCTGATGTCTGGCAGCATTTTGGGGCAGTCTAGCTTCTCCTGAAGTCCTGGCTGAGTCAGGAATGCTGATTTGCTTGCTGTTAATTGGGGGAAGAAGTAATGGGAACTGACTAATCGCCAAGCTGTGCGCCCTGCAGACTCATTCCGGTGTCACTCGCTGCATCTCGCTGATCACTCAGACAAAACCAAGCTCCCCGAGGATCAAGCACCCCTCCTTGGCTCAGTCTGTGTGCACAGGGTTTACTTGTCCTCCTGGCCTGTATTAAAACTGCTGTGGCCAGCAGGAGTAGGGAAGTTGTTGCCCATTTGTACTCAGCTTCAGTGAGGTCGCATCTGAAGTATTGTGTGTGAGTGCCCAAGGGAAGCAAAAAGGTTCTGCCTCAGCACAAGGGGGAACTTCCTTACTGTAAGGGTCCCAGAGCACTGCACAGGCTGCCCAGAGAGCTTCTGGAGTCTCCTTCTCTGGAGCCTTTCCAGGCCTGTCTGGATGTGTTCCTGTGTGCTCTGTGTTAGATAGGATTGCCCTGCTCTGGCAGGGGATTGGACTGGATGATCTCCTTGGGTCCCTTCCAAGCCCTAACATCCTGTGAGCCTGTGATCCTGTGTGATCCTGTGTTCAGTTTTGTGCACCTCAATACAAGAGAGATGTGGAGGTGCTGGAGCAGGTCCAGGAGAGGGCAATGAAGCTGGGAAAGGGTCCTGGAGAATAAATCTTATGAGGAGTGACTGAGGGAGCTGCATTTGGTTAATTTGAAACAGAGGAGGCTGAGGGCAGAGCTCACTGCTGTCTGCAGCTACCTGAAGGGACACAGTGGAGAGGCTGCTGCTGGGCTCTGCTCACAGCTCATT
This sequence comes from Pogoniulus pusillus, assembly GCF_015220805.1. Taxonomy (NCBI): domain Eukaryota; kingdom Metazoa; phylum Chordata; class Aves; order Piciformes; family Lybiidae; genus Pogoniulus; species Pogoniulus pusillus. The sequence goes on along the minus strand of NC_087264.1, from coordinate 1,846,732 downwards.
GGAGACAGAACAAGGGGGAATGGCCTCAAGCTGCAGCTGGGGAGGTTTACATTGGGCATTAGGAAGAAGTGGTCAGGGACTGGAATGAGCTGCCCAGGGAGATGGTGGAGTCCCCCACCCTGGCTGTGTTTAAGGGTGGCTGTGGTGCTAAAGGCTATGGTTTAAGGTGAATCTTGTAGAGCAGGCTTCTAGGTGGGACTTGGTGATCCTGAGGGGCTTTGCCACGCTGGATGTCTGTGATTCTGTGATTCCATATTCTCTGCACTCATAACCAAAGTCGCTCAGAGAGCAAGTATGAACTGTGTGACCTGTTATACCAGCTCTGATAGGTGGTTTTAAAAGTGGTACCATATCTTGACAAGATGTCAGGGCTGGTGCTGGCTCTCCTGAGGGCAGCAGTGAAGGTAACCAGAGAGCTCTGTGGCTGGCACTGTACCATAAGAGATTAGCCATCTCGTTCCATATGTGTTGCTGGCCCAAATGGGGCTCCAGAAGACTCTAGCTCATTCATAGAATCAGAGAATCAACCAGGTTGGAAGAGACCTCCGAGATCATCCAGTCCAACCTAGCACCCAGCCCTGCCCAATCAACCAGACCATGACACTAGGTGCCCCAGCCAGGCTTGGCTTCAACACCTCCAGGCACAGAGATTCCACCAAGTGGTGGAGTCTAGCTTCTCCTGAAGTCCTGGCTGAGTCAGGAATGCTGATTTGCTTCCTGTTAATTGGGGGAAGAAATAATGGGAACTGACTAATTGCCGAGCTGTGCGCCCTGGGCAGCCCATTCCAATGCCAATCACTCTCTCTGACAGCAACTTCCTCCTAGCATCCAGCCTAGACCTCCCCTGCCACAGCTTGAGACTGTGTCCCCTTCTTCTGCTGCTGGCTGCCTGGCAGCAGAGCCCAACCCCACCTGGCTACAGCCTCCCTTCAGGGAGCTGCAGACAGCAATGAGAGAGAGAGAAAGAGAGAAAGAGAGAGAGAAAGGGAGGGAGGGAGGAAGGGAGGGAGGAAGGGAGGGAGGAAGAAAGACAGAAAGACAGAAAGACAGAAAGAAGGAAGGAGGGAGGGAGGGAGGGAAGGGAAGGAGGGAGGGAAGGAAGGGAAGGGAAGGGAAGGGAAGGGAAGGGAAGGGAAGGGAAGGGAAGGGAAGGGAAGGGAAGGGAAGGGAAGGGAAGGGAAGGGAAGGGAAGGGAAGGGAAGGGAAGGGAAGGGAAGGGAAGGGAAGGGAAGGGAAGGGAAGGGAAGGGAAGGGAAGGGAAGGGAAGGGAAGGGAAGGGAAGGGAAGGGAAGGGAAGGGAAGGGAAGGGAAGGGAAGGGAAGGGAAGGGAAGGGAAGGGAAGGGAAGGGAAGGGAAGGGAAGGGAAGGGAAGGGAAGGGAAGGGAAGGGAAGGGAAGGGAGAGGGAAGGGAAAGGAAGGGAGAGGGAAGGGAAAGGAAGGGAGAGGGAAGGGAAAGGAAGGGAGAGGGAGGGAGGGAGGGAGGGAGGGAGGGAGGGAGGGAGGGAGGGAGGGAGGGAGGGAGGGAGGGAGGGAGGGAGGGAGGGAGGGAGGGAGGGAGGGAGGGAGGGAACCAAACCAGATGAACTACTCCAAAGCAAGCAGAAAGGCAGCAGCATGCTAGAATAGAAGCAGTTGTTGAGAGCACTAATGAATAAAACAAGTAGAGTTTCCTTACTGGCTTGCTTCCAGGTCCCTTCCAGGTTTTTGGGAGTCTCCTGTAGTCAGTCCTGTCCCATAACCACACTACCACATCCAGCTCCTGCAGGAATACCTGCTACAGAAATGCTCAAGAGACAGAAAGAGGAAGACCAGCAGAAGCTCTGCAGAGCAGTCCTCTCCAATTAGTCGTTCAAGGAAGAGTGATACTGAATGGCTCTCACAAAGAATGCACAAAGCACTTATTGTCACACTAATCATCAACTTTCGAAGCAAAATTAAGCAGTTTGCTAATTAAGACTCATGACAATTCATCATTACAGTAACTGTGTGCTCCAGATGATTCATCATGCCATAAGTGGCTCCCACAACTCAGGACGTGTGTAGTGGCTCCTTCCCCGCTCTGAGCAGTCCTGCTCATGAATCACCTCAGCCTGGCTCTGGGCAGTTGCTGCTTTCCAGAGGCAATGAAAAAAAAATAACCACAAAGCAACAAAAAGAAGACAGCTTGAGACACAAGTACACTTTTTGAAGAAGGGAGGGGGAAAATAGATACCATTTCTGATGGGTTTGGACCTGGATGATCAGAAAGAAAGCAGGCAAGACTCATGAGCTCCCAGGGATGCATTTTAACTTACACTGGTGACAGGGGTCAGTCTTCTACAGAAGAAGGAAGGAAGAGTACACCCTGGCAGCAGACAGAGGATGATGCCTCTGATGACCAAGAAGAGGAGACACAGAAACTGGGAAATTCATAAGGGGAAGCCCAGAGATTCAGTGCCTTCTGCTTGCTGGATGGCCACTTAGTAGTCTCCCAATGTCTGGGTCTCCACTCATCAGGGCTCCCCATCACTGTGCAGCCACCCAGTGAGACACCACAGGGGATGCTCAGCCTTGAGGAGGAGGCTCTGAGCACAGAGCTCTCCCACGGCACAGCAGTGCCTCACTTCACTTTGGCAGCATCCAGAAGACCTTCCCCTTCGCCAAAGCAACCCTGAGAGCTTGAATCACCCTCACAGTGTGATTCCTGACTCTTCTGATGATCTTTCTGCTTTCATAGAATAGAATCACAGAATCAAGCAGGTTGGAAGAGAGCTCCAAGCTCATCCAGCCCAAACTAGCACCCAGCCCTGGCCAATCAAACAGACCATGGCACTAAGTGCCCCAGCCAGGCTTGAACACCTCCAGGGATGGCAACCTCACCATCTCCCTGGGCATCCCATTCCAATGCCAATCACTCTCTCTGCCAACAACTTCCTCCTAACATCCAGCCTAGACATCCCCTGGCACAGCTTCAGACTGTGTCCCCTTGTTCTCTTGCTGCTTGTCTGGCAGAAGAGACCATCTATCCATGCATCACTACGCAGAGACAGGACAGGAGAGAAAGAACAAATCAAGAAGCAACCAGGCTGAGCTATATGAGACTCCTACAATATCAATTGGTGAGGCACAACACAAAGAGTCTGTATCAGGAGCAGTGTGGGCAGCAGGACAAGGGAGGTTCTTCTGCCCCTGTGCTCAGCACTGCTCAGGCCACCCCTTGAGTGCTGTGTCCAGTTCTGGGCTCCTCAATTCCAGAGAGATGTTGAGGTGCTGGAAAGTGTTTGGAGAAGGGCAGCAAGGCTGGGGAGGGGCCTGGAGCAGAGCCCTGTGAGGAGAGGCTGAGGGAGCTGGGGGTGTGCAGCCTGCAGCAGAGGAGGCTCAGGGCAGAGCTCATTGCTGTCTGCAGCTGCCTGCAGGGAGGCTGTAGCCAGGTGGGGTTGGGCTCTGCTGCCAGGCAAGCAGCAACGGAAGAAGGGGACACACACCAGACCAAGGGGACACAGTCTGGAGTTGTGCCAGGGGAGGTCTAGGCTGGATGTTGTTAGGAAGTTGTTGTCAGAGAGAGTGATTGGCATTGGAATGGGCTGCCCAGGGAGGTGGTGGAGTCACCATCCCTGGAGGTGTTGAAGCCAAGCCTGGCTGGGGCACTTAGTGCCATGGTCTGGTTGGTTGGGCAGGGCTGGGTGCTAGGTTGGACTGGATGAGCTTGGAGCTCTCTTCCAACCTGCTTGGTTCTATGATTCTAAGTCACTCCTAGGAACACACTGCCTCAGACCCGGACTCTCCACGTGAGTCTTTTGGGAAGAGAACAGCCCTAAATCATCACTCAGAGAGGGCAGAACCAGAAACACAAGCAGGGGAGATGTCTGCAAGGGGAAGACAGTAATGGCTGCCTCCCCCTAAGCAGCCTTAGCAATGCTGGCTCAGCCCAAACTGGACCATTTCATTGCAACAGCTGGAGTCGGAGGTTTATCCTTTCGGCCTGGGGCCTCTCTGAGAGCGGCAGATGTGCCTCGTTGCCGCCGATGAGGCAGGTGGGAGCAATTCAGGGCTCTTTACTCTTGCTGGCTAAAAAGCAGCAGCAAGAGGCAAAGCATTATCTCTGCGAACTCTGGGTCGCAGCTCCAACTCGTTCACCTTCAAGCCCCGCAGAAGGGAGCAGGCTCGGAGGGGCTCAGAAGCAGGTTGGTTGAAAATTCCCGGGAAGCACAGGAGGAGACTCCGATGTCTCCAGCCCTGCTCCTCCGACCGCGCCCGCAGCCAAACCCGCCGAGAGACAGGTGAAAGCCTCAAAGGCTCTTTGATTGGGGTGCTCACAAAACCAGCCGCAGCTGCCGCGGCCGCTGCTCCGCGGCGCTGAAGCCCGAGCTGGGGTGGACGGGAAGGTTGTTCGGGGGTGACGGGGGCGGCTGGCGGCGCCCATGGAGGGCGGATCGCCGCTGGAGGGGTACCTGGAGCACTGCGACGGGCAGGTAAGTGCGGGGCTGGGGAGAAAAAGAAAAGGAAGGTCCTGCGTTGGCCGGGAATCGAACCCGGGTCAACTGCTTGGAAGGCAGCTATGCTCACCACTATACCACCAACGCGGCTGCACGCAATGCTCCCAGCCCGGCTTACAAGTGTAGTGTCTCCCTGGCTCAAACCGATTCGAACCTCGTTTGTTCGTGGGTGTCTTGCTTTGAGAAGCTTCTCTGTCTCCGTCCCAGCCTGGCTTAGACTACTGGGGCGCTCTGTCACGCCGCGAAGCTTCTATCTGCCCCGACCAGTCTGTCTTGGGCTGCCGAGGGCATGGTGCCACCATGCAAATCTGCTCTCTGCCCCTGCCCACCAGGATGCTACCTCCAGTCCAGCCTTATGTTAACCACGTGCAGCTTTGGGACTCTCACTACAACAAAGATGTCGAGGGGCTAGAGTAAGTCTGGTGAAGGGTCTGGAGGACAGGGCTGGTGAGGAGCAGCTGAGGGTACTGGGGTTTAGCCTGGAGAAAAGGAGAATGAAAGGAGACCTCCACAACTCCTTGAAAGAAGGCTGGAGCCAGACAGGGGTTTGTCTCTTCTCCCAGGGAGCAAGTGACAGGATGAGATGAAAGGTCCTCAAGATGTGCTGGGGAGGTTTAGGTTGGTCATCAGGAAAAATGTCAATACAGAAAGAGTGGTTGGGCATTGGAACAGGTTGCACAGGGAAGTGTAGACTCACTGTCCCTGGAGGCGTAAAGGCAACAAGTGGACATGATGCTTCTGGACACAGTTTAATGGTCATAGAAGTCTTAGGTTGGTGGTTGGACCAGAATCATTTGGACATCTGCTCCAAATGATTCTGTGATAATGGTCTGGAGCTGTCTGGAGGAGCCCTGGAGGGGCTCTGTGCTGAAGGAGGTCTTCCTGCTGCTAAAGGGATGATATTGCATTTAAACTCCTGCTGTTGGCAGGGATCAGCCTGGCTACTGGGGAGTGTTGGCACCGAGGGGGAAAGAGGCTTGGATCTCTTCAGGTGGGTTGGTAAACGTTTGGAAAGATTCCTTTTTTCTGAAACAGCCCTCCTGGTCTGAGGTGGTTGTAGAGGCAGCAGAGTGATGGACCAGGAGAAGGTGGGAGCCCACAGCATGGACTTCACCCAAGGAATACAGCTTCCACAGATGCATCTTGTTGATCTGAAACTGCTTTTCAGATCTGCCCTATAAAGTGTGTGCTGAGTATAAGCAGGCTTCCAGTTCTGGGCTCATCAATTCAGGAGAGACGTTGAGGCACTGGAACGTGCCCAGAGAAGGGTGATGAAGGTGGTGAGGGGCCTGGAGCACAGCCCTGTGGGGGGAGAGGCTGCAGCAGAGCAGGCTCAGGGCAGAGCTCATTGCTGTCTGAAGGGAGGCTGTAGCCAGGTGCAGTTAGGCTCTGCTGCTAAGTGCCCAGCAACAGAGGAAGGGGACACAGTCTCAAGCTGTGCCAGGGCAGGTCCAAGCTGGATGTTGTTAGGAAGTTGTTGTCAGAGAGAGTGATTGGCACTGGAATGGGCTGCCCAGGGAGGTGGTGGAGTCACTGTGCCTGGAGGTGTTGCAGCCAAGCCTGGCTGGGGCACTTAGTGCCATGGTCTGGTTGCTTGGCCAGGGCTGGGTGCTAGGTTGGGCTGGCTGAGCTTGGAGCTCTCTTCCAACCTGGTCGATTCTATGACCACAAATGCTGCCAAGGTTTTGGGGTGTCAGATTCACTGTGTGGGATGCCTGACAGCAGCAGATGTGCCAAATGTTGTTGCAGAAGTAAAAAATAAATGACTTTCAAGTGTGCTTGAAGCAGCTGGAGGTGATTTAGGTGTACCTGGCTTGCAGGGATTCCTGCAGCTGAAGTGAAAATGGCTGTCTCTCCTCATGCTGCCCCAAGCTTAGTGACCTCAGATAGGATCTATGTGTGAAATCTCTTTCCTACTGCTGCTGGGAGATGTCCAAAGCTATGCAGTTGATGGGGGCCTTCAGTGAAGTTAATTAACCTAGAGTCTGCAGCAATAACCCTTGGCAGCTGGCCCAACACAAACATGGTCTTGTGCCCCCTTTCACAGCCTCTGAGCATCTGGCTAACAAGAAGCCAATCTTCCTCAGTGCTTAACCCTGTGAGGGCTTTTTCCCAGACCAGTTGTATTGAAATCTGATCAGAATGGAAGATTTGGGTTCTGTTCATACCTGCACTATGCTTTTTACTTTGTGGTCTTTGTTGTTAATTTACAGCAGTTTAATATTTCCAGACTCATATGCCACCCATTTTCCCCTTAGCTTTGTTCTTTAAGCTATGCTGCAAACTGAGGATGCTCTCATAATCTCTGCTGCCCTTTGCTAGCATAATATCTGATGCACAGGCTTGCAGTGATGAGGTGACAGCCTCCCTGTACTTGGAACTGGTGAGGCCACACCTTGGGTACGGGGTTCAGTCTTGAGCCCCTCACTGCAAGAAAGGCATAGAATCATAGATGAGTCAAGGTTGGCAGGCACCACAAGTATCAGCCAGGTCCAACCCTCTGCCATGCCCAGGGACACCCTACCCTAGGTGAGCGTGGCCGCAGCCTCATCCAGCCTGGTCTTAACCACCTCCAGCCATGGGGCCTCAACCACCTCCCTGGGCAACCCAATACATTGAGTTGAGAAGGATAACAGAGCTCATGAAGGGTCTTAAAACACCAGTCTCATGGGAGGAGTGGCCTGGAGAACTGGGGCTGTTTAGCCTGGAGAAAAGGAGGCTGAGGGGAGACCTTATTGCTGTCTACTGCCACCCAAAAAGAGGTTAGAGCCAAGTAGGCACTCCTCTCTTCTCCCAGGTTGTGACAGGATGAGATGAAATGGTCACAAGTTGTGCCAAAGGAGGTTTAATTTGGATATCAGGAAAAATTTCTCCATAGAAGGACTTGTTGAGGAGGCTGTTTGAGGAAGTGATGCAGTCTCCTCCTATGGAGCAAAGTAAAAGATGTGTAGGTGTGGTGCTGGGAGTCATGGTTTAGCACCAGGCCTGGTAGTGCCAGATTAATGGCTGGGCTTGGTGATACTGAAGGTCTTTTCCAGCCTAAACAATTCTGTGGTTCTTTTCTGTATCACTTAGGTCACATCATGATTCATACAAAGCTTTCCTAATTGGCTCCTGGATCACTAAGCTGTAGTCCACTGGAGGTGTTGCAGAGACTCTGCCTTCCTTCTCTTGCTAATGGAAAACAAGACTTGGAGTAGATGCACTTTAGCTGCCCTATGAAATATTGTTTTAACTGTTAATACATTTGTAAGTGACCTCTTAATTCTCAGATAGTGCTCTTGAATCCTGTTTTCCAAAGAGCTGAGGGTTAAGGGGAGCAGCCTCAACTGATCTACAATCATAGAATCAGGCAGGGTTGGAAGGGACCACAAGGAGCAGCCACTTCCAACCCCCCTGCCATGCCCAGGGACACCCTACCCTAGAGCAGGCTGCACACAGCCTCAGCCAGCCTGGCCTCAAACACCTCCAGCCATGGGGCCTCAACCACCTCCCTGGGCAACCCAGTCCAGCCTCTCACCACTCTCATGCTCAGGAACTTCCTCCTCACCTCCAGTCCCATCTCGTTGGACTCTGCATCTAGAAGTCTGTTGTAGAAACAGGTTTAGATGTTTGTGATGCTTTCAGAGCTAGAGTCAATCCCAGCTGTATGAGATGGTAAAGTTCACTGGGAGGATTTGTCACTTAGAGTTTTCCTAATGTCTACAGCCAAATATACTGCAGAGTAGAAGTGGAGATCTCCCTGTGTGCATGGCTGCTTTGCTAAGTGAGCTGACTAGCACAGAACACAGAGCAGCACCAGCTCAAGGCTGAAAAGCACTGATCTGGAAACCCTGCTCCCGATGGAGCTTAGGCACTTCCTGCCAGCTCAAGGGCCTCAGTCTTGTGCACTGCTCTGATCTGTGCTTGGACTTCTCACACTCTTTTGAATCTCATGCCTGAATGAACACACACCTCTTGTATGCATCTTCTAGTCCGTGCTGCCCCCTCCTCTGGGTGCTGCCCCCTCCTCTGGGTGCTGCCCCCTCCTCTGGGTGCTGCCCCCTCCTCTGGGTGCTGCCCCCTCCTCTGGGTGCTGCCCCCTCCTCTGGGTGCTGCCCCTGAACAAGCTCCCCACTAACTAGAAGGCTGATGCCCTAATTGAGAAGGGAATAAATCCTCCCTTAAGCTCCTGCCTCATCAATATTATGATGCCTTTTTAATAGCTTTTAGTAACCAATAGCAGATAAAGAAGGACACTACTATGTAAGAACCTTGCTGGCAGGTATGGAGCATGCTTCAGCCGGGAAAGGATGCTGCGTCTGCTGGCATGCTCTGTCTAGTCACTTCCAGCAGCTGAAAGGAGAATGTGGTCGTGGTTCTGTGAGCTGCTGCCCGCTGTTGCACAAACCCAACACCACACTGACACCATCCTAGGCCTGCATCAGGAGCAGTGTGGCCAGGAGGTCAAGGGAGGTTCTTCTGCCACTGTGCTCAGCACTGCTCAGGCCACCCCTTGAGTGCTGTGTCCAGTTCTGGGCTCCTCAGTTCAAGAGAGATGTTGAGGTGCTGGAAGGTGTTTGGAGAAGGGCAGCAAGGCTGGGGAGGGGCCTGGAGCACAGCCCTGTGAGGAGAGGCTGAGGGAGCTGGGGGTGTGCAGCCTGCAGCAGAGGAGGCTCAGGGCAGAGCTCATTGCTGTCTGCAGCTGCCTGCAGGGAGGCTGTAGCCAGGTGGGGTTGGGCTCTGCTGCCAGGCAAGCAGCACCAGAAGAAGGGGACAGAGTCTGGAGTTGTGGCAGGGCAGGTCCAGGCTGGATGTTGTTAGGAAGTTGTTGTCAGAGAGAGTGATTGGCATTGGAATGGGCTGCCCAGGGAGGTGGTGGAGTCTCTGTGGCTGGAGGTGTTGCAGCCAAGCCTGGCTGGGGCACTTAGTGCCATGGTCTGGTTGATGGGCCAGGGCTGGGTGCTAGGTTGGACTGGATGAGCTTGGAGGCCTCTTCCAACCTGGTTGGTTCTATGGTGCTATGAAATAGTGCTGTACCACATGGGGGTTACAGCCAGCCAAAAAGTGCCAGCTGCCTTCCTTTAAAAACTGAGGAGTAATTGCATTGTTTATGTGAATGACAACGGCTTTGAAGGGCAAAGTGCCCACACTGTACCTCCAGTCACTGCTGAGTGAAGTGCTTACCTGTTTGAGGTATTACAGGAGCTTTCTAGACTGCCTTTGAAGTGTGGTGGGAAAATGCAGCTCTCCCCTATAGAAGTGGCCTGGATATTTACATGCTGGTAGGCAAGCAAGGGACATGTTTTACTTGCTGCAATGATTGAAACTTCTTCATTAAATGGAAGATGAACTGGGGAACCAAGTGCAGGGTCCTGCAGCTGGGTCAGGGCAATGCCAAGCACAACTCCAGGCTGGGCAGTGAGTGGCTGGAGAGCAGCCCTGAGGAGAGGCACTTGGGGGTGCTGGTGGAGGAGAAGCTCAGCAGGAGCCAGCAGTGTGCACTTGCAGCCCAAAAAGCCAAGCAGAGCCTGGGCTGCAGCAGCAGAAGTGTGGCCAGCAGGGCCAGGGAGGGGATTCTCCCCCTCTGCTGTGCTCTGCTGAGAGCCCATCTGGAGTCCTGCATCCAGCTCTGGAGCCTCTGGGACAAGAGGGCTGTGGAGATGCTGGAGAGTGTCCAGAGCAGGGCCAGGAGGATGCTCAGAGGCTGCAGCAGCTCTGCTGTGAGCACAGACTGAAAGAGTTGGGGCTGTGCAGGCTGGAGCAGAGGAGGCTCCCAGGGGACCTTCTTGTGGCCTTCCAGCGTCTGAAGGGGGCTACAAAACAGCTGGGGAGGGACTTTTGAGGCTGTGAGGGAGTGTCAGGAGTGGGGGGAATGGAGCAAACCTGGAGGTGGGGAGAGTGAGGCTGGAGGTGAGGAGGAAGTTGCTGAGCAGGAGAGTGGTGAGAGGCTGGCAGGGGTTGCCCAGGGAGGTGGTTGAGGCCCCATGGCTGGAGGTGTTTGAGGCCAGGCTGGCTGAGGCTGTGTGCAGCCTGCTCTAGGGTAGGGTGTCCCTGGGCATGGCAGGGGGGTTGGAACTGGCTGCTCCTTGTGGTCCCTTCCAGCCCTGACTGATTCTATGACTCAAGACTAAATGTTTTAATGCAGTTTCCTTAATGATCCTTCTTCTGTATTGAAGGATGACCTCTCAGCAAGTCCTCCTCATCTCTTTCTGCCCATGAACCTTTATGATGTAGACCTTCCAATCCAATCAACCGAAGATGCACTGTTCAGTTCTCAGTTTAATCAGTCCAAAGAGCTTCCTGTGGACTTTTCCTCTGTGGACCTCAGCTTTCTTCCAGATGTTACCCAAGATAAAGAACAAACTCAGTCTGAAGATGGTCATGAAAACCAAAAAGAGCTTGATGGGTCAATGTCAAGAAATGAGGATGGCAGAGGCTATGTGGATGAGAACAGCTTGTATGACCCAGGTGCAGCTCAACCACCTCCTGAAGCACCCGACGCATGCCGTCCTCTGACCCCCATGACCCCGGTGACATCTGCCTCAGAAAGCACTGGCATAGTTCCTCAGCTGCAGTAAGTTGTGCTGGCTCAAGAACTGGCTGGATGGCAGAGCCCAGAGAGTGCTGGTGAATGGTGCCACATCCAGTTGGCAGCTGGCACCAGTGGCGTGCCCCAGGGATCAGTGCTGGGCACAGTCCTGTTCAATATCTTTATTGATGATCTGGACCAGGGGATTGAGTCCAGCATCAGTAAGTTTGCAGATGACACCAAGCTAGGAGCAGCTGTGGAGCTGTTGGAGGGTAGCAGAGCCCTGCAGAGGGACCTGGCCAGGCTGGATGGGTGGGCAGAGGCCAATGGGATGAGATTTAACAAGGCCAAGTGCAGGGTTCTGCACTTTGGCCACAATAACCCCAAGCAGCACTATAGGCTGGGGACTGAGTGGCTGAGAGCAGCCAGGGAGAGAGGGAGCTGGGGGTGGTGGGAGAGAGGAGCTGAAGAGGAGGCAGCAGTGCCCAGGTGGGCAGCAGAGCCAATGGCATTCTGGGCTGGCTCAGGAGCAGTGTGGGCAGCAGGACAAGGGAGGTTCTTCTGCCCCTGTGCTCAGCACTGCTCAGGCCACCCCTGGAGTGCTGTGTCCAGTTCTGGGCTCCTCAGTTCAAGAGAGATGTTGAGGTGCTGGAAGGTGTCCAGAGAAGGGCAAGGCTGGGGAGGGGCCTGGAGCACAGCCCCTGTGAGGAGAGGCTGAGGGAGCTGGGGGTGTGCAGCCTGCAGCAGAGGAGGCTCAGGGCAGAGCTCATTGCTGTCTGCAGCTGCCTGCAGGGAGGCTGTAGCCAGGTGGGGTTGGGCTCTGCTGCCAGGCAAGCAGCAACAGAACAAGGGGACACAGCCTCAAGCTGTGCCAGGGGAGGTCTAGGCTGGGTGTTAGGAGGAAGTTGTCAGCGAGGTTGGACTGGATGAGCTTGGAGGTCTCTTCCAGCCTGGCTGATTCTATGATTCAATGCAGCATAAAAAGAGTCATGGCTTTGCTGAAACTGCAAGGCACTGCTCTGACGTTTCCCACAGAGAATGCAGCAAGCAAGGTTTGGTCTTCAAGAAGCCCACTGGGAAATAGGAGGGGGGGGGAGGGGCTGAGGGCAGTCATTCCTCCGTAAGGTGGTAATGGAGCAAATGAACTGCCAATATTAGAGGGCAATTGAGTACTGTGCTCATCAGTGCAACACAGATATGGAAGTGGCACAGAAGGATATGCAGCTTAGTAAACCAGGGGAGAACAGACTTGATAAATGTGCTGTGTGAGTATCCAAAATGTCTCTGGCTTGGTAAGGGGGAAGAGTCTCTCCTGGGAGAAAGAGCCTCTGGGAGGGGCAAGTGCATGGTAGAAGTTACGTACAGAATGCACTGTTAGTCACTTCAGACGGCAAGATGACTCAGAATCAGTCAGGGCTGGAAGGGACCAAAAGGAGCAGCCAGTTCCAGCCCCCCTGCCATGCCCAGGGACACCCTACCCTAGAGCAGGCTGCACACAGCCTCAGCCAGCCTGGCCTCAAACACCTCCAGCCATGGGGCCTCAACCACCTCCCTGGGCAACCCAGTCCAGCCTCTCACCACTCTCATGCTCAGGAACTTCCTCCTCACCTCCAGCCTCACTCTCCCCACCTCCAGGTTTGCTCCATTCCCCCCACTCCTGCCACTCCCTCACAGCCTCAAAAGTCCCTCCCCAGCTTCTTTGGAGGCCTCCTTCAGATCCTGTAAGGCCACAAGAAGGTCCCCTGGGAGCCTCCTCTGCTCCAGCCTGCACAGCCCCAACTCTTTCAGTCTGTGCTCACAGCAGAGCTGCTGCAGCCTCTCAGCATCCTCCTGGCCCTGCTCTGGACACTCTCCAGCATCCTTCTTGTAATGAGAGCTCCAGAACTGGATGCAGGACTCCAGGTGGGGTCTCAGCAGAGCAGAGGGGGAGAATCCCCTCCCTGGCCCTGGCCACACTTCTGCTGCTGCAGCCCAGGCTCTGCTTGGCTTTCTGGGCTGCAAGTGCACACTGCTGGCTCCTGCTGAGCTTCTCCTCCAGCAGCCCCCGATGAAAATGCAAAAATACTTGAAAAAAATCATAGAATCACAGAATCAACCAGGTTGGAAGAGACCTCCAAGATCATCCAGCCCAACCTAGCACCTAGGAGGATTTCTTCCAGCAAGAGGGATGAATCCAGGCTGCTGAAGATGTCAGTCTGCTTTTCTGAGAGCAGGAAAGGGGCACTTTCATGTGTGAGAAATTCTGGCCTCATCAATAGATCCTGTCTAGGTTAGGGCAACTATGGAATATTTGATAGCTGGCCAAAATAACATCCCCTTACCTAGCTTAAGAGTGCTGGAGTAACTCTAAGTGCTCAGCAAAGGCTCAGTTTCAAGCTGTGAAAGCCTCCAGTGATGCAGTCATTGGAAGACAGGCAAAGTTGGTATTCAGGGACTAATCATTTTATACCTTGTTAGACCTCAGAAACTGTAAATTCTGTCACTGAATTACTTAGGTTTTGCCAAAAGTAGCTCATTGCTACAGTGGGAAAGAGGCAGGCAGGAAATCAGCTGATGGCAATTACTAATTGGGGTGTGACTTCCTATGAAGCTAATGCCATTGGGGGTTGGCTCTGCTGTGGCTTGCTTGTGCAATAAGAGCATTCCTCTCTCATCCCGCAGGAACATAGTGTCAACTGTAAACCTGGCTTGTAAGCTAGATCTGAAGAGCATAGCTCTGCATGCCAGGAATGCAGAGTACAACCCCAAGGTAAATCTTAAGGACTCAAAGCTTTACCCTCACTGCCCTTTCTTGGTGCCCATACAGTTTCCTTATGAGCTTTGTACTTATTCTAATAGCACTGTCTTGATCTGCAAGGGCAAGTCCTAAAAATGACAGAATCAACCAGGTTGGAAGAGACCTCCAAACTCATTCAGTCCAACCTAGCACCCAGCCCTGGCCAATCATAGAATCAGGCAGGTTGGAAGAGACCTCCAAGCTCATTCAGTCCAACCTAGCACCCAGCCCTGGCCAATCATAGAATCAGGCAGGTTGGAAGAGACCTCAAAGCTCATTCAGTCCAACCTAGCACCCAGCCCTGGCCAATCATAGAATCAACAAGGTTGGAAGAGAGCTCCAAGCTCAGCCAGCCCAACCTAGCACCCAGCCATGCCCAAGCAACCAGACCATGGCACTAAGTGCCCCAGCCAGGCTTGGCTTCAACACCTCCAGCCACAGAGACTCCACCACCTCCCTGGGCAGCCCATTCCAATGCCAATCACTCTCTCTTTAGGATTGTTTAAAAGCAATAAAGGGGACCAGGGGGAGGGTTTTTTTCTTTAAATAAAGCCCCAGCAATGAGATGTTACTAAGCCACTTAAAGGAGATTAATTCCCTCACCTGTGGCTAGCTACCTCCAGGTGAAAAGGCTCAAGCAGCCCTCACTGAGAGGAAGAAATATCTACCCTGAAACTGTTGACTGAAGGAAAGAAGTAGTGAAGGAAAAATTGCATTCCATGATACCTCTAGAATGTGGTCTAGAGGTGGAACCTTGCTGGGAATAATGGGCTTTCTGGAAGAGCAAGGGACAAGGCAGTGGTGCTGTGGCTGAATATTCTGGATGTTAGGAGGAAGTTCTTACAGAGAGAGTGATTGGCATTGGAATGGGCTGCCCAGGGAGGTGGTGGAGTCACCATGCCTGGAGGTGTTCAAGAAAAGCCTGGCTGAGGCACTTAGTGCCATGGTCTGGTTGACTGGATAGGGCTGGGGGATAGGTTGGCCTGGATGATCTTGGAGGTCTCTTCCAAGCTGGTTGATTCTATGATTCTTAAGTCCACCTAGTCCTAGGGGAGAGGAAATTAATCTCAGGGTGGTAAATAATTTTACCAAGGAAATGCATGCCACATGGAGCTTAAAGTGACAAGTCTGGAAAGAATCCACAGCAATATGGCACCAGCTAAATGCCTCAGCTGAGGTCTTCCTTTTGAACTTGCCAGAGATTTGCAGCTGTGATCATGAGAATCAGGGAGCCACGAACAACAGCCCTCATC
Source organism: Pogoniulus pusillus (assembly GCF_015220805.1). Taxonomy (NCBI): domain Eukaryota; kingdom Metazoa; phylum Chordata; class Aves; order Piciformes; family Lybiidae; genus Pogoniulus; species Pogoniulus pusillus. Next base: position 1,831,717 of record NC_087264.1, on the reverse strand, counting down.
TTCAGCTCAGGAAAAATGGTCTGCACAGGAGCAAAAAGGTAAGTTTGGTTTGCTTATTTTATAGACTCTCAGAATGGGTTAGGTTGGGAGGGACCTCAAAGTTCAGCCAGTTCCAACCACCTGACATAGGCAGGGACACCTCCCACTAGAACAGATCACTCAAGGCCTCAACCTGGCCTTCAACACCTCCAGGGAGGTTGTGGAGCACAGAATCACCCAATGTGATCAAAGATCACATTGGGTGATTCTGTGCTCCACAATCTCCCTGGGCAACCTGTGCCAGTGTCTCACCACCCTCAACCTGTGCCAGTGTCTCACCACCCTCACTGTAGAATCAGAGAATGGCTTGAGTTGGAAAGGACCTTAAAGATCTTCCAGGTCCAACCTCCCTGTAATGGGCAGGGACACCTTTCACTAGCCCAGCTTGCTCAAAGCCTCATCCAGTGTAGCCTTGAACACTTAGTCTCAAGCTCCTGTGCTGGTAAACACCCAGATGTTTGTTCTGAGTGTCAGGATTGTGCTTCCTATGAATCCCTGCAGAGGTCTGAGAAGCTGTTGGATAGGGCTGGGTGCTAGGTTGGACTGGATGATCTTGGAGGTCTCTTCCAACCTGGTTGATTCTATGATTCTAATATCCAGTTTCAGTCTCCCCTCTGCCAGTTCAAACCCATTCCTCCTCACCCTGTCATTATCAGACCTTGTCAATAGTCTCTCTCCAGCCTTCCTGTAGCCCCCCTTCAGATACTGGAAGGCCACCACAAGGTCTCCTCAAAGCCTTCTCTTCTCCAGGCTGAAGAGCCCCAACTTTGATAGCCTGTCCTCCTTTTCTAAAGCCTGGGGCTTGCAGCTTTCTCCCATCTTGTGATGAACAACTCCAGAAAACCTTGCCCAAGCTGCTTAGCAAAGGACTGCTCTCATTGCAAGGGAGCATGAGCAGAAAAGCTGCTACAGTGCCCACCAAGGAAGGGATTATTGGCACGTCTCACTGACTTGCAAGTGAATTAGGACATAACTGGTGCCTGTCAAGTCACTCTTTAGTGTCTGTGTTCATGAGTCACTATCTCTACCTCTAGAGAAAAGCCAAGGCTATTTCTGTACTTGGAAGTTCTCTTCCTTGAGTACAGCAGCTTGGGGTTTATGTCCCTAAGCTCTCAAGGAGGATGTGTTCACCTATGACTTTGACCTCCAGCCCCTCCTACTGCTCCAGATTGTACTGGTGTCTGTAGCCCGCTTCTACTCTGCCCTGCTGAGACCTCCTCTTGAACACTGCCTTCAGTTTGGGGCTCCCCAGTTAAGGAGAGACAAGGATCTGCTGGAGAGGGTCCAGCAGGGTTGGAGGGCTGCCTTCTGAGGAGAGGCTGAGGGACTTGGGGCTGCTTAGGCTGGGGAAGAGAAAGAAGACTGAGAGGGGATTTAATCAGTGGGTGGGGGGACAGGCTCTGCTCACTGCTCCCTGTGATGGGACAAGGAGCAATGGATGGAAGCTGCAACACAAGGGGGAACTTCTTTCCTGTGAGGGTCCCAGAGCACTGGAACAGGCTCCTCAGAGAGGTTGTGGAGTCTCTTTCCATGGAGGCTTTCAAGGCCTGTCTGGATGTGTTCCTCTGTGAGCTGTGCTAGATTGTGTGGCACTGCTCTGGCAGGAGGGTTGGACTCAATCTCCTCGTGTCCCTTCCAACCCCTAATATCCTGTGGTCTTGCACCAGCCCTGAGAAGCTGCTGTAAGGAACTCAGAAAGAAGCTTCTTGAGAGGAGATGCCACACGCTCCAGTGTGCTCAAACAGACCAGAGGAAAGCAAAATGACAGAAGGGCTTTTCCCCTTTCAGCTCACTGCAGTGGTTCTGGGGATAGATGGTATTTTAAGCAGTGGCACATCTCTTTCTGGAGGATGCATCAGCATGGTGGTGGCTCTTAAGAGACTCCCAGCTTGAGAGCAGAAGAAAGCAGTAATCAAAGCTGCCTTTTCTCTTCTCTTAGTGAAGAGCAGTCACGGCTGGCAGCCAGGAAGTATGCACGTGTGGTGCAGAAGCTTGGGTTCCCTGCCAAGTTCCTGGACTTCAAGATCCAGAATATGGTTGGAAGCTGTGATGTGAGGTTCCCTATCCGTCTGGAAGGCTTGGTTCTCACTCATCAGCAGTTCAGCAGGTAAGTAAAAGTCAGTCACAATCACATGTGACTTGGAGCAGTGTCTGTGTAAGCTGCAGACTCAAGTTCTGAGGCTGCACAAGCCTGGCAAGAGTCATCATTAACTGGGTACTGACTAGCATGTGTGTGCCTTCTGCTTGGGAAAAGACATGCTCACTGCTTCAGCAGGCATGAAGTGGCTGCAGACATGTTACAGTAAAGAGAGAGAGGTTTATACTAGCAGTAACTGGAGTGGAGTACAGGCAGGTGTCTCTCCCAGGCATGCAGCAACAGAAGAAGGGGGCAAAGTCTGGAGTTGTGCTGGGGAAGGTCTAGGCTGGATGCTAGGAGGAAGTTGTTGTCAGAGAGAGTGACTGGCATTGGAATGGGCTGCCCAGGGAGGTGGTGGAGTCTCTGTGGCTGGAGGTGTTGCAGCCAAGCCTGGCTGGGGCACTTAGTGCCATGGTCTGGCTGGTTGGCCAGGGCTGGGTGCTAGGTTGGACTGTATGAGCTTGGAGCTCTCTTCCAACCTGGCTGATTCTATGATTCTTGTTTTGGAACAGCTATGAGCCCGAACTGTTTCCTGGCCTTATTTATAGGATGGTGAAACCAAGGATAGTGCTGCTTATCTTTGTGTCTGGGAAAGTTGTACTGACTGGTAAGTGCTCTCCTCTGTACATCTGTAACTGAGTGCTACCACAGCTGCTGATAAAGCATTTAACATGAACTAAACTAATATCTTGCCACAGTGAAGCCATTCAGCAATCTCTTTAATGCCTACTGCTGCTTATCTGTCTCTTGCAGATAACAATATCAGTATTGTTACACTAAAGTCTCAAACTGCTTCACATAATGTCTCAGATTTCCATGTTGTTGAGCTTGAGTGTCTCTTCTTTTTTTATGCAAAGCTTAATGTTGTGTGTCAATGTACCAGTCCTGTTCAATCTCATCACACTGGCCTCTGCCCACCCATCCAGCCTGGCCAGCTCCCTCTGCAGGGCTCTCCTACCTTCCAACAGCTCCACAGCTGCTCCTAGCTTGCTGCCATCTGCAAATTTACTGATGCTGGACTCAATCCCCTGATCCAGATCATCAATAAAGATATTGAACAGTTCTGGAGCCTCCATTAGAAGAACTATGTGGAGATGATGGAGAGTGTCCAGAGAAGGGCCAGGAGGATGCTCAGAGGCTGCAGTAGCTCTGCTGTGAGCACAGACTGAAAGAATTGGGATTGTTCAGTCTGAACAAGTGGAGGCTCCCAGGGGACCTTCTTGTGGCCTTCCAGGATCTGAAGTGGGCTACAAAAAAGCTGGGGAGGGACTTTTGAGGCTGTGAGGGAGTAACAGGACTGGGGGAATGGAATAAAGCTGGAGGTGGGGAGACTGAGGCTGGAGGTGAGGAGGAAGTTGTTGAGCATAACAGTGGTGAGAGGCTGGAATGGGTTGCCCAGGGAGGTGTTTGAGGCCAGGCTGGATGAGGCTGTGGCCAGCCTGATCTAGGGTAGGGTGTCTGTGCCCATGGCGGAGGGCTTGGAACTGGCTGCTCCTTGTGGTCCCTTCCAACCCTGACTGATTCTCTGATTCTGTGTTCCAATCCCAGCAGGATGCTGACATGTTAGTAACTACTCAGGCACTTACATGGAAACATCACAATAAGCAATTTAAAATTGCTTGGACAGGAAGCAAACTTCTTAAAACACTTCACAGACTACATTTAGTAGAGATTATTAGAGGAAAGGGTGGAGATCTGAGAACTTGTTCCAGACTTCTTGGTGGAGCACTCATAAGGCAAAAGCCTTGCTAAGTGTGCTCAGCAGGCCTGTGCCAAACAGAAGTTGGATTCCTGGAGTGCAGACTCCTGACACATTTGTTTCTAAAGCTCTTGAAAACACTTTTACCCAGAAGTACTGAAAGGTAAATGGTATCTGTTCCCTGAGAGCTGAGTGTTGTACAGGCACTCACACCACAGCTTTGAGGTATGTGAAAGTCATAGGATCAAAGAATCAGTGGGAGTTGGAAGGGACCACGAGGAGCAGCCAGTTCCAGCCCCCCTGCCATGCCCAGGGGCACCCTACCCTAGAGCAGGCTGCACACAGCCTCAGCCAGCCTGGCCTCAAACACCTCCAGGGATGGAGGCTCAACCACCTCCCTGGGCAACCCAGTCCAGCCTCTCACCACTCTCATGCTCAGGAACTTCCTCCTCACCTCCAGCCTCACTCTCCCCATCTCCAGCTTTGCTCCATTCCCCCCACTCCTGGCACTCCCTGATACCCTGCAAAGTCTATGTGCTCCCTGCTGACACAGGTGGCCAGGTTCAAATTGAGGAGGGAATCTTCACCTTTCAGTTAAGTAGTTGCTATTTCTGGGGTTAGCCAGGGGATAGAGTTGTGGGGCTTTGGGAGAGTGGAGTGAATTTGGTGGGCAAAAGAGCGGTAATGGGGTCCTGCTGCTTGGCCAGCTCTGAGTCCCTGTGCCTGGAAGTGCTACCAGCAGGTTTTGATGTGTAAGTAGACACAAGAAGCTCTCCCCACCATTTGTTCCAGCTGGAACCTCCCTTGTCCTGCTGCCTACACTGCTCCTGAGCCAGCCCAGGATGCCATTGGCTCTGCTGCCCACCTGGGCACTGCTGCCTCAGCTTCAGCTCCTCTCTCCCACCACCCCCAGCTCCCTCTCTGCCTGCCTGCTCTCAGCCACTCTGGCCCCAGCCTGCAGTGCTGCTTGGGGTTGTTGTGGCCAAAGTGCAGAACCCTGCCCTTGGCCTTGTTCAGTCTCATCCCCTTGGCCTCTGCCCACCCATCCAGCCTGGCCAGGTCCCTTTGCAGAGCTCTGCTACCCTCCAACAGCTCCACAGCTGCTCCTGGCTTGGTGTCATCTGTAAATTTACTGATGCTGGACTCAATTCCCTGGTCCAGATCATCAGTAGAGATATTGACCAGGTCTGGGCCCAGCACTGATCCCTGGGAAGAGGCTGTGTTTGAAATCACAGGTGAGCTAACAAAGCTTTAAACCAACAGTGCTTCTCAGAACTGGAGTAGGAGATGTCTCGGTGTGGATCAACTTCCAGAACTGCAAGAAATGCCCTTCAAGTGTTAGTCTTTCCACTTACCTTATCAACAGGCAGGGCTGTTACTGTTAAGTAGGTAACTCTGTGCAGTTTGGGTCTTGGTTGACTTCTTTTCTTTCCAGTGTCAGTGTGTTGCACCTGTCAAGAGCAATCAACTGCTGTTGTTTCGGTTCCATGGATTAAACACAACTACTCCAGTCTCAAAGCAAGCTAGAAACTGTTCTTTAAGGTGGCACAAGTATGATAAAAATTCTGCCTTAAACCACTAGGTTGCTTTTAAACACCTGCATTTCTCCATGGTTTGTAATCTTAGTAGCCTTGAGCTGCATTCAGTTATTTCCAGCTGGATTCTTAAGCTCTTCTTTCCTAAATGTCTTTTCAGGAGCAAAGGAGCGTTCTGAAATCTATGAAGCATTTGAGAACATCTACCCCATTCTAAAAGGCTTCAAGAAATCATCCTAAGATGGTCCATAAAGCAATTAACAGTAACCCCTGGGTTTGTACTGCTGTGTTTGGAACAGAAGTGAGGGAATTCCTGCACCCAGTTGTATAGCTGTGGGTTATTAAGCAGCTCTAAATGCTCTGAGTGCCAGGGTTAGGGCAAACTGCAATATAGTTTATTAAAAGGGTTTGGTTGTTTTTGCTTTCAGATTAGCTGTCTGTATTCCACTTGAGTTCTGACAACTGCTGTCAAGCTGAGAGATTTGCCAAGTGAATGTTCTTTTAGTGGAAGGAATATTAAGGTGGCACTTAAAAGTGTTCTATAACAGAAAACCCTGTGTTCTCTCTCCTGCTGAACAGGTGAATCAACACTGCACCTCAAACTAGCTTCCTCAAATGCCTCAGCTTCCAGTGTACTGAAGCTGAGCTCCTGCATGTTCTGCTTTCATGCCTGAATTCAAAAGGGGTTTTTTGTCTACACTATAGACAGAGAGTGATGGTGAATGGTGCCACATCCAGTTGGCAGCTGGCACCAGTGGCGTGCCCCAGGGATCAGTGCTTGGCACGGTCCTGATCAATATCTTTATTGATGATCTGGAGCAGGGGATTGAGTCCAGCATCAGTAAATTTGCAGATGACACCAAGCTAGGAGCAGCTGTGGAGCTGTTGGAGGGTAGCAGAGCCCTGCAGAGGAACCTGGCCAGGCTGGATGGGTGGGCAGAGGCCAATGGGATGAGACTGAACAAGGCCAAGGGCAGGGTTCTGCACTTTGGCCACAACAACCCCAAGCCGCACTTGGGGCTGGGGCCAGAGTGGCTGAGAGCAGGCAGGCAGAGAGGGAGCTGGGGGTGCTGGGAGAGAGGAGCTGAAGGTGAGGCAGCAGTGCCCAGGTGGGCAGCAGAGCCAATGGCATCCTGGGCTGGCTCAGGAGCAGTGTGGGCAGCAGGACAAGGGAGGTTCTTCTGCCCCTGTGCTCAGCACTGCTCAGGCCACACTTTGAGTGCTGTGCCCAGTTCTGGGCTCCTGAATTCAAGAGAGATGTTGAGGTGCTGGAAGGTGTCCAGAGAAAGGCAGCAAGGCTGGGGAGGGGCCTGGAGCAGAGCCCTGTGAGGAGAGGCTGAGGGAGCTGGGGGTGTGCAGCCTGCAGCAGAGGAGGCTCAGGGCAGAGCTCATTGCTGTCTGCAGCTGCCTGCAGGGAGGCTGTCGCCAGGTGGGGTTGGGCTCTGCTGCCAGGCAAGCAGCAAGAGAAGAAGGGGACACAGCCTCAAGCTGTGTCAGGGGAGGTCTAGGCTTGATGTTAGGAGGGAGTTGTTGTCAGAGAGAGTGATTGGCACTGGAATGGGCTGCCCAGGGAGGTGGTGGAGTCTCTGTGCCTGGAGGTGTTGAAGCCAAGCCTGGATGAGGCACTTAGTGCCATGGTCTGGTTGGTTGGCCAGGGCTGGGTGCTAGGTTGGACTGGATGAGCTTCGAGGTCTCTTCCAACCTGCTTGATTCTATAGCTTATAAAATCCAGCATGAGTTGATGTCAGTTGGAGTATGGAAGGCAGATTGCACAAGACATCTGTCAAATCACTCTGATCCTACTGGTGGGATAAACTTGTGTGTAGTGTGTTAGTCCTGTCTTTACAGAGGAGACATGAGAGGTTCCTGGCAGTGCTGGAGCACGCCTAGAAAGTCTGGGGGTAGAGAAGCAAATTAGGTAATCTGCTGTGGCACACATTAGATTTGAGCAAAATGATACCTGGTGGTATTACTGCATCTGAAGGAGGACCTAGAGGAGGGCTGGGGAGGGACTATGGACAAGGTTTTGTAATGACAGGATGAGGAGGAATGGGTTTGAACTGGCAGAGGGGAGATTGAAACTGGATGTTAGGAAAGGATTCTTTGCAGTGAGGGTGGTGAGACACTGGCACAGGTTGCCCAGGGAGGCTGTGGAGCACAGAAGCACCCAACGTGATCTTTGATCACGTTGGGTGCTTCTGTGCTCCACAACCTCCCTGGAGGTGTTGAAGGCCAGGTTGGATGAGGCCTTGAGTGACCTGTTCTAGTGGAAGGTGTCCCTGCCTGTGGTGTGGGGTTGGAACTGGCTGAGCTTTGAGGTCCCTTCCAAACTAAACCATTTTATGATTACTGAAGTTAGAATCATAGAATCAGTCAGGGCTGGAAGGGACCACAAGGAGCAGCCAGTTCCAACCCCCCTGCCATGCCCAGGGACACCCTACCCTAGAGCAGGCTGCACACAGCCTCAGCCAGTCTGGCCTCAAACACCTTCAGCCATAGGGCCTCAACCACCTCCCTGGGCAACCCAGTCCAGCCTCTCACCACTCTCATGCTCAACAACTTCCTCCTTGCATTCAGTCTGAACCTCTCCATCTCCAGCTTTGATCCATGAAGTTCCCTCAGGTGATGCAAGTTTGTTATTTGGACCAAAGAACTGTTGGTTAGGAGCTGCCTTTAAAATGGCCTTGAAAACAGAAAGTTTTGGTTAGTCAGGAGTTATTTGGGTTATTTTAGCAGAGCTCAGCCAATGGCACTATGTCAAACGTGGTCATTTTGCAGCTGAAACAATGAGACTCTTGTATTTTATCTCAGTGAACTCAAAGCTTCCTTTGCAAGGAGCCCTGCTCGGAGTGGTGAAGTGCCTGAGAGCAGTGCAAAGATGACCCTTTCTTGTGCTGGTACCTCCTGTGATTCTCTGCATGGTGGCTGTTGGTTGTGTGGGGTTATTTGGTTTGTGGGTCTTGTTTTTTTTCCCTTCCCCAGAACAGGACTTCGCTGCTGTTGATTTGATTGGATAGGGCTGGGTGCTAGGTTGGACTGGATGATCTTGGAGGTCTCCTCCAACCTGGTTGATTCTGTGATTCTCCTCCCCTTCTTTGCTGCTGAAGATTGGACAGACCTGTCAGGAAGCTCCATGTGCCACTAGAGGTTGCTGTTAGATGACTTAAGAGTAACTAACCCAGGCCAAAAGCTGCCTGCGTCCTTGGAAACGCGGTCGATGACCACACATAGAGCAGGGTGCCCTAGTCCAACGGGCTTCATTTTGCTGCCCCAAGTTTACTTTTGAGTTGGAGAAGATGTGATTTACAACTTGCCTGCGGTGTGCCTCGCCAGTCTTTTTATAGCTGTGGTTCTGCCCCTCTGGGGAAAGTCTGCAACACCTCAGGCACTTCCTCACGATAAACTGCTCTTAACTCTCTTATCAGTTTCTTTGTTGCAGTCAAATCATGGATTTCCACACTCAGATCTATTCTAAACAGAGGCTTACTTTTCTGTTTGTAGTGCTGGAGACTTTCCACTGCTATGGGCTGGACTTGTACTTGCACTGTAGCTGCAACAGCTGATAAGTTTTAGCTACAGTCATCATTTTTAAGTGAAAACCAACGTTTTAGTTGAGATGCTGGTGGGGGAAAGAGTTTAAGATGAGCTCCCTTCAAGAAACTGCCTTTTGATCAAGAGCTTACCACAAAAATTTGATAGCGAAGTTAATGTTTTCTTTAAAGGTATGGATAAAGTCTTACAGATAAGAAATGGGCTCTGCCTTTCCCCTGAACTGCTGATTAAATTCACGTTTCCCATGGTTACTCTTGTCGTAGGCAACAAGTTTGCAGATGGCAACAAGCTAGGAGCAGCTGTGGAGCTGTTGGAGGGTAGCAGAGCCCTGCAGAGGGACCTGGCCAGGCTGGATGGGTGGGCAGAGGCCAAGGGGAGGAGATTAAGCAAGGCCAAGGGCAGGGTTCTGCACTTTGGCCACAACAACCCCAAGCAGCACTTGGGGCTGGGGCCAGAGTGGCTGAGAGCAGCCAGGCAGAGAGGGACGTGGGGGTGCTGGGAGAGAGGAGCTGAAGCTGAGGCAGCAGTGCCCAGGTGGGCAGCAGAGCCAATGGCATCCTGGGCTGGCTCAGGAGCAGTGTGGGCAGCAGGACAAGGGAGGTTCTTCTGCCCCGTGCTCAGCATTGCTCAGGACACCCCTTGAGTGCTGTGTCCAGTTCTGGGCTCCTGAATTCAGGAGAGCTGTTGAGGTGCTGGAAGGTGTTTGGAGAAGGGCAGCAAGGCTGGGGAGGGGCCTGGAGCACAGCCCTGTGAGGAGAGGCTGAGGGAGCTGGGGGTGTGCAGCCTGCAGCAGAGGAGGCTCAGGGCAGAGCTCATTGCTGTCTGCAGCTGCCTGCAGGGAGGCTGTAGCCAGGTGGGGTTGGGCTCTGCTGCCAGGCAAGCAGCAACAGAAGAAGGGGACACAGTCTCAAGTTGTGCCAGGGCAGGTTCAGGCTGGATGTGAGGAGGAAGTTGTCAGAGAGTGATTGGCATTGGAATGGGCTGCCCAGGGAGGTGGTGGAGTCTCTGTGGCTGGAGGTGTTGAAGCCAAGCCTGGCTGGGGCACTTAGTGCCATGGTCTGGTTGGTTGGCCAGGGCTGGGTGCTAGGTTGGACTGGCTGAGCTTGGAGGTCTCTTCCAACCTGGTTGATTCTGTGAACAGCCTTGGCTCTGCATAGTTCTGCTCAAGCTAGTGCTGTAGCACTTGAGCACACTAGGAAGGGGAAACAATATAGGCTAGTTAGGTAGGGAACCTCTCTTTAAATTGGGACATTTTGGATGGTGCTTTTATTTCAGAAGGGGGATATTGCTTTAAGATACTTTAGCTTGTGTGGATTGCCTCTTCTAATTGCTTGGTGTTTCCCACTGTATTCTGACACAGAGGACTGGCTCTCTGCTTCTACACACTGGATGATTCCATCTGACTCCTGATTCTGGCTCTGACCTTGACACTGGGGTGAGGAAACCTAGTGGTCTGTCACTCTGAAGGATGTGTATCAATGTGTTTCTCTTCCACTGTAAATGCAGGGACTGGCACTGATATGTATAGTCCATGTAGCCAGTTTTACTGGTGCTGGGGTGGATGGTTCCCTTGGGACTGCAGCAGTGGTAGCCCCATCACTGCTCTGCTACTGGTCAGGGTAGTCTCAAAGGTTACAGACCAGCAGTGTTTGGGCATGAGGACCATGGGAACCCAACACCCCAGGAAGCAGAACACAACCACACTGCTCTCTGCAGGACTGAGTGAGCACAGTGGCCCAGCAGCACTGAATGCTGCCTACACTGCAGCTCTTAGAGAGAAAAGGACACCATTTCCTTGCCATGCTGTGTGATGCTGGGCTGGCTGACCTGCCTGCTAGGAGTCAGGACCTGTGTGCCTGCAGGGCCTAGGAGTGTGCAGCCCAGAAGGCAAATTGCCTCATGGTCTCCATCAAAAGGAGGGTGGTCAGCAGGTCAAGTGAGGTGATTCTGCCACTCTGCTCTGGTGAGATCTCACCTGGAGTACTACGTACAGCTCTGGGACTCCAATATGAAGACACAGACCTGCTGGAATGAGCCCAGAGGAGAGCCACAAAGACGACCAGGAGCCTAGAGCACCCTACAAAGACAGGATGAAAGAAGTGAGGCTGTTACAGCTGCAGTGCAGCATCTGAAGGGCACCTACAGGAAGGCTGGGGAAGGACTGTTTGGAAGTGTAGTGATAGGAGGGAGGCAGTGGTTTTAAACTGGAGCAGGGCAGAGTTAGGATAGACACAAGGAGGAAGCTCTTAACGAGAGGCAGAGTAAAACACTGCAACAGCTTACCCAGAGCTGTGCTGGAGGCTCCATCCCCAGAGACCTTCAGGACCAGAGTTCATCTTGCCCTGGGCAGCCTGATCCCACTGGAGGTGTCCCTGCTGACTGCACGGAGGGTTGGGTTGGACAAGATGACATTCGGGAGCGTGCTCCAACCCGATGTGGTCTGTGCATCTCTGTACTACCACCCACACATTGCCCTTCCCCCTGGGGGCCGGGAAGGGATTGCTCCTCTTCTCTCAGCAGGTGCTGCAGGCGAGGAGAAAGGAGATGAGATGTGTTTAGGTTTAAAGCTGCGATGGGTGTGCCTGAAACATCCACCCTGTGGAGGAGCCAGGGAAGTCATCCTGCCCCTGTGCTCAGCGCTGCTCAGGACACATCTGCAGTGCTGTGTCCAGTTCTGGGCTCCTGGATTCCAGAGAGCTGCTGAGATGCTGGAAGGTGTTTGGAGAAGGGCAGCAAGGCTGGGGAGGGGCCTGGAGCAGAGCCCTGTGAGGAGAGGCTGAGGGAGCTGGGGGTGTGCAGCCTGCAGCAGAGGAGGCTCAGGGCAGAGCTCATTGCTGCCTGCAGCTGCCTGCAGGGAGGCTGCAGCCAGGTGGGGTTGGGCTCTGCTGCCAGGCAAGCAGCAAGAGGAGAAGGGGACAGAGTCTGGAGCTGTGCCAGGGCAGGTCTAGGCTGGATGTTGTTAGGAAGTTGTTGTCAGAGAGAGTGATTGGCATTGGAATGGGCTGCCCAGGGAGGTGGTGGAGTCTCTGTGCCCGGAGGCGTTGAACAGGCTGCATGAGGCACTGGGTGCCATGGGGTCGCTAATCAGAAGGGCTGGGGGCCAGGCTGGGCTCGACGATGCGAGAAGTCCCTTCCATCGCGGTCAGTTCTGCGGGCAGAGCGGGGGTGGAGGCCGCAGCCCTGGCGGCCGGGCGGGCGCTGTGCCCTGTGCCCTGTCTCCTGTGCGCTGTGCCCTGTCCCCTGTGCGCTGTGCCCTGTCCCCTGTGCGCTGTGCCCTGTGCCCGTTCCCGCGCCCCGCACGCGCCGCCGCTTCCCACAATGCCCCCGGCCGGAAGCAGCCCCACGTGACCGGCGGCGCGGGGCCCATCATGGCGTCTCCCAGCGGCAGGCGGCCGCAGCCCGGCGGGCAGGGCGGCGCTGGCGGCGGGGCCGGGCCCGGGCCCGGAGCGGCTCTGCGGGGCGCCGAGGAGGACGCCGAGGGGTTATACGTGGCGGTGGAGCGCTGCCCGCTCTGTAACACCACCCGCCGCCGCCTTACCTGCGCCAAGTGCGTGCAGAGCGGCGACTTCGTTTTCTTCGACGGCCGCGATGCCGAGAGGTACCGGCGGCCCGGGGGGTGGGAGCGGGACACGCTCTGCGTCCCCTGCTGTAGTCGCTGGGACAGCCGCCCCGGCCCGCGGGCGCTGGGCAGCCCCTCCCCCGCTGCTCATGGGCCGGGAGTGCTGGGGGGGGCGGCGGCGGCGGCCCCGGTGTGCGGTGCCGGCGGCGGTGTGCGGCGGTGGTGGTGGTGGCGATGCCGGTACCGGCGGTGTGCGGCGGTGGTGGTGGTGGCGATGCCGGTGCCGGCGGTGTGCGGCGGTGGTGGTGGTGGCGATGCCGGTACCGGTGGTGGTGGCGATGCCGGTGGTGGCGGTGGCGGTGCCGGTACCGGCGGTGTGCGGCGGTGGTGGTGGTGGCGATGCCGGCGGTGGTGGCGGTGGCGGTGCCGGTACCGGCGGTGTGCGGCGGTGGTGGTGGTGGCGGCGGTGCCGGTGCTGTGCGGTTCGCTCTCCTCCGCTCTCCCGCCGCTGCCCCCGGGCGTGCGGCTCGGCGGTGCCCTGTCCGGGACGGTGCCGTCGCTGCTGGCCCCACCGCGGGGCCGCTCCTTGCGCAGCTCTGTCCCGTACCGGTTGGTGGTGATGGCTAAGAGGGGCTCCAGCGGGGGGCTGCGAGGGTGCTGAGGGGACAGGAGCACTGCCTGGTGAGGAGAGGCTGAGGGCCCTGGGGCTGAGAGTCTGGAGGAGAGAAGACTGAGAGGGGATTTGATCAATGTTCATAAGGGGGCTGGGGGTCAGGAGTGGGGGACAGGCTCTGCTCACTGCTCCCTGGGATAGGACAAGCAGCAATGGGTGTAAGCTGCAGCACAGGAGGTTCCAGCTCAACACAAGGGGAACTTCTTGACTGGAAGGGTCCCAGAGCCCTGGCACAGGCTGCCCAGAGAGGTTGTGGAGTCTCCTTCTGTGGAGCCTTTCCAGGCCTGTCTGGATGTGTTCTGTGTGCCCTGAGCTAGATTGGATTGTCCTGCTGTGGCAGAGGGGTTGGAGTGGATGATCTCCTTGGGTCCCTTCCCACCCCTGACATCTGTGAGCCTGGGATGTTAGTGGTGACCGTTGTGGCCTCTCAGTATTTTAAAGGGGCCTTCCAGAGAGCTGGGGAGGGACTTGCTGGGCTGTCAGGTAGGGGTAGGGCTGGAAGGAATGGAACAAAGCTGGAAATGGATAGATTCAGACTGGATGTTAGTAAGAAGCTCTTCAGCAGGAAGGTGATGAGAGGCTGGACTGGGTTGCCCAGGGAGGTGGTTGAGGCCCCATGGCTGGAGGTGTTTGAGGCCAGGCTGGCTGAGGCTGTGTGCAGCCTGCTCTAGGGTAGGGTGTCCCTGGGCATGGCAGGGGGGTTGGAACTGGCTGCTCCTTGTGGTCCCTTCCAGCCCTGACTGATTCTATGGTTCTGTGATCATTAATAATATTAAATACAACATCCCATCTTTCACTTAAGTGTAGCTGTGGTTGGCAGGAGCTCTGGACAGTCCATGGTGTAAGCACTGCACACTCAGTGTGTTACATGTCCTTTTGTTACGTGGTGTTCTCTGGGTCGTTGACTGGTTTGGGCTGGAAGGGACCTGCAGGAGGGCTGGGGAGGGACTATGGACAAGGTCTTGTAATGACAGGATGAGGAGGAATGGGTTTGGAGTGGCAGAGGGGAGATTGAAATGGGATGTTAGGGAAGGGTTCTTTGCAGTGAGGGTGGTGAGACACTGGCACAGGTTGAGGGTGCTGAGACACTGGCACAGGTTGCCCAGGGAGGTTGTGGAGCACAGAAGCACCCAACGTGATCTTTGATCACGTTGGGTGCTTCTGTGCTCCACAACCTCCCTGGAGATGTTCAAAGCCAAGTTGGATGAGGCCTTGAGTGACCTGTTCTAGTGGAAGGTGTCCCTGCCTGTGGTGTGGGGTTGGAACTGGCTGAGCTCTGAGGTCCCTTCCAACCTAAGCCATTCTATGGTAAATATTAGCTAGTTCCAATTTCTCTCTGCTTTGGCACTGGTTGAGGGTGAAGAGACGCTGGCACAGGTTGCCCAGGGAGGTTGTGGAGCACAGAAGCACCCAATGTGATAGCCCTAATCATCATCAATTATTAGTCTCTGCTGCCAGGCAAGCAGCAACAGAAGAAGGGGACAGAGTCTGAAGCTGTGCCAGGGCAGGTCTAAGCTGGATGTTGTTAAGAAGTTGTTGGCAGAGAGAGTGATTGGCATTGGAATGGGCTGCCCAGGGAGGTGGTGGAGTCTCTGTGGCTGGAGGTGTTGCAGCCAAGCCTGGCTGGGGCACTTAGTGCCATGGTCTGGTTGCTTGGCCAGGGCTGGGTGCTAGGTTGGGCTGGCTGAGCTTGGAGCTCTCTTCCAACCTGCTTAGTTCTATGAAACCAGCACAATTGAGACCTTAGCCTGTTTCTGGGTGAGTTCTCTTCCTCTTCTTCTGTTTTTGTTTGACATGAAAAGCTGTGTCATGGAACCACAAACTGTGTTTAGTCTTTCTACAATAGACAGGAATCTTCTCTGTGGGAGGCTGCTCAGACTCATCTGCAGCTTTCATGGGGGAAAATAGAGGTTCTTTGGGGTGTTTTTTAAGGAAAGCTGTTTTTTCTCTTGCCCCTTTCATAGCCTTAGGATTTCAGCCGAAGATCAGGCTTAATTACAGGCATTCAGCTGCAGCCTTTGTTGCAGTGGAGCAACTGTCATTCTCTATTAACCGAGGCTTAACAAGTTTCACAGGCTCTTGGAATCATACTGGAAAAGACCTTTTTAGGTCGTCAAGTCCAACCATTATCTTACTGCCGAATCTGGTGCTAAAAAACGTCCCTCAACCACTTCTCTTCATCTTCTGAATACCTTCAGGGATGGAATTTCAGCCACCTGCCATAGGAGGAGAGGCTGAGAGAACTGGCTTTGCTCAGCCTTGAGAAGAGAAGGCTCAGAGGAGAACTTATCACTGTGTCCTAGTACATTAAGGGTGGCTAGAAGGACGATGGAGGATCCCTTTGTACAAGGAGGCACATTGAAGAGACGAAGGGTAGTGGGTGCAACTTCCTCCTGGTGAGATTCCAAATGGCATCCAGAAGATACTTTTCACCATGAGAACAGTGAGACATTGGAGTCATCTGCCAAGGGAAGTAGTGGCCCCTACCATTGGTCACCTTGGCAGGCTGTTGGACCTTCCCATTTAAACTCCACTGTTGCCTAGAAAGATTCAAGCAGTATCATAGAATCAAGCAGGTTGGAAGAGAGCTCCAAGCTCAGCCAGCCCAACCTAGCACCCAGCCCTGGCCAGTCAACCAGACCATGGCACTAAGTGCCCCAGCCAGGCTTGGCTTCAACACCTCCAGGCACACAGACTCCACCACCTCCCTGGGCAGCCCATTCCAATGGCAAATCATTCTCCCTGTGAAGTTTGTGCCTACTGCTCTAAGGAAACATCCTTCCATCAACAGTGATCTGGTGATGGCTACCAGAAGAGCAACCTAAGCCACTTTGCTGAAACACATGAGCATGACATCCATTGGCATTCAGTCTGCTGTCTACAACTACCTGAAGGGAGGCTGTAGCCAGGTGGGGGGTGGCCTCTTCTCCCAGGCAACCAGCAATAGAACAAGGGGACACAGTCTCAAGTTGTGTTGGGGGAGGTCTAGGCTGGATGTTGTTAGGAAGTTGTTGTCAGAGAGAGTGATTGGCATTGGAATGGGCTGCCCAGGGAGGTGGTGGAGTCTCTGTGGCTGGAGGTGTTGCAGCCAAGCCTGGCTGGGGCACTTAGTGCCATGGTCTGGTTGGTTGGCCAGGGCTGGGTGCTAGGTTGGGCTGGCTGAGCTTGGAGCTCTCTCCCAGCCTGCTTGATTCTATGGTTCTGTGGCCTCAAAAATCATCTAGTTCCAACCCTTCTGCCAAGGGCAGGGACACCTCACATTAGATCCAGTTGCTCAGAGCCCCATCTAGCCTGGCCATAAACACTTCCAGGGATGAGGCTTGCTCCCCCTCCCTGGCAGCCTGTCCCAGTGTTTCAGTTTCTTGCAGTGCCAGCGTAGAGGGGGTGGATCAGCGCTGACCGCACACCGTGGCACAGTCACGCAGGGACAGGGGCTGGGTTTCAAGCCCTGTTTACTGCTCTCCTTATTTATTGGTTTGGTTTATGCCTTCTAGTAGTACCTGGGTTAATTTTAGCCCAGCCTTATGGCTGGGGCTGGATGAGGCTGCCAGGGTTCATGCTGGATGAGGCTGCCTGGGTCATGCCAAGGGCTTCTCTGCGTGACTCACTCCTAGGTGTGGCGTGAGAAGTGCAGAACGTGGGAATGCCTGGGGTCACTCAGGCCTCCCGTTTGTCTCTTGGAAGTTGTGCAGACTGGGGGAAGGATTGTTGGTCTCTCTTTGTGAGAAGGAAAGACAGCATTATGCCTTGTGTCCTGTGCTGGTTCCTCTTTAGAGTTTTCTGTGAGCTCCCCTGGTAGGAAGAGAGATGATTTCAGGTTGTAGCAGGGAGAATTATCTCAGTGTTCTCCCCACCAGGCTGTTGTGCTGGTTTGAAATAAAAGCTACAGTAACATGGAAGTTGTTCATATGTCTGGGGTGGGGGGGAAGAAATCACACCCTGTATATCTGAGGGGGAGAGCCTGAGGAGCTGTTCATCTTACTCATTGAAGTGTGGCTACAATTAAGGATGAGTTGTCCGGAAGTCCTCCACTAAAGTAATCCCTGGCATTCTTCTTTTCATCACTAATGTGTTGTGCATTCAAAGGCTGAACTGCCATCTTGGTGCTGGTTTCATCTTGGAGCATTTCTTGCTCCTAGGAGTATACTCCAGCCTGTCATAGTACTCCAGCTGGGGTCTCAGCAGAGCAGAGCAGAGGGGAGAATCCCCTCCCTGGCCCTGCTGCCCACACTGCTGCTGCTGCAGCCCAGGCTCTGCTTGGCTTTCTGGGCTGCAAGTGCACACTGCTGGCTCCTGCTGAGCTTCTCCTCCACCAGTACCCTCAAGTCCCTCTCCTCAGGGCTTCTCTGCAGCCACTCACTGCCCAGCCTGCATTGGTGCTTGAGATTACCTTGGCCCAGCTGCAGGACCTTGTACTTGGTGTTGTTGACCCTCCTGATCTTGGCTTGTGCCCACCTCTGCAGCCTGTGCAGTGCCTCTGGATGGATCCCTGCCCTCCAGCCTGGCTGCTGCACCACACAGCTTGGTGTGGGCAGCAAACCTGCTGAGGCTGCACTCAGTGCCTCTGTCCATGGCACCCACAAAGATGTTGAACAAGACTGGTCCCAGGACTGATCCCTGAGGGACTCTGCTTGTCACTGACCTGAGCTTGGCCATGGAGCCATTGGCAGCCAGTTTGCATTTTCTGAGGGTTGCTGTCATAGTTGATCTGAAGCTTTATTTCTTTGCCTGATAGAAAGGCTGCAGATAAATCATAGAATCAGTCAGGGTTGGAAGAGACCACAAGCATCATCTAGTTCCAACCCCCCTGCCATGGGCAGGGACACCCTACCCTAGAGCAGGATATGTATATATAGGTATGTATCTGGCTGGGGCACTTAGTGCCATGGTCTGGTTGACTGGATGGGGCTGGGTGCTAGGTTGGACTGGATGATCTTGGAGGTCTCTTCCAACCTGGTTGATTCTATGATGAGCTTGGAGGTCTCTTCCAACCTGGTTGCTTCTGTGACATATGTATATATATATATATATATATATATATATATATATATATATATATAGGGGAAAAAAAGAGTTAGATGATGCAATGCAATTAAACTCAGAGCTATATAAAGACCCCCACCATCCCTGGGGGTCTTCAAGAAAAGACTGGATGAGGCACTTAGTGCCATGGTCTGGTTGACTGGCTAGGGCTGTGTGATAGGTTGGACTGGATGATCTTGGTGGTCTCTTCCAACCTGGTTGATTCTATGATGAGCTTGGAGGTCTCTTCCAACCTGGTTGCTTCTGTGACATATGTATATACATATAGGGGAAAAAAAGAGTTAGATGATGCAATGCAATTAAACTCAGAGCTATATAAAGAAATGGAAGTGTTTGCTTGGCAGAAACCTGCCCAGGGAGCTTGCAGGAGCAGTTTGCCATGGCTGCTGAAGCGCCTGGGGAGCTGTAGCTCTTGCAGCCTTTCACCAATATGTCTCTCATCCCTCCCCAGTGGGAAACTTAATTTAGCCCCAGATGCTTGACAGATCATTCAGCTGTTTGTTTTTTTTTGCTGATGGGATGGACATCATTTGGGTAATTGTGTTTAGTCAGACCCTGTGCCCATTAATCCAGCTCTGCAAACAGGGCTTGCCCAAGTGCCACGTCTGCGTCCCGCTGCGCCAGCCGAGTGGGGTGTCTCTGGGCAGGGCTATTTTTGGCTGCAGCCAAAGGTCAGGGGTGCAGTAGGTGCACACTGCCTTGGTAAACAGCAGCCTGGTGCAGTGCACTTTGGTCATTTCCATGCTGCCTGCTGGGGTGAGGAGACACAGAAACAATGAACAGGCTGGGCTGAGCAGGCAGGCTCCAGTTGTACCACATTCCTCTGCCTCACGCCTGGCTTGTCCTGCCAAGCACCCACGGCTGCTTTGGGTTTGTTTTGGGTGGGAAGGCAGGTATTTATAGAGGACTACAAAGGTGGCAACGAGTAGTTTTGGTGTTGTTTCAATGCTAATCTCATCTGGAAGGGTGATTACTCACTTTCTGAACCCCAGGTTAGTCACTGAGCTTTCTGATTTCTGCACTGTGACGAAAGAAGTGAAGCATTTTGAAGTTCTACTTGAAATCAAACCCACAGAGCTGAGCAGAGGGAGGCAGAAGATGCCATCCTACAGGCTTACTGCAGAATTCTTTCTAAATAAAGCTTAGATGGCCCTGAAACAGAGGACTTGGTGGGGTTTGCATCAAATGGGAGACCTCTCTTAAGATGAAACTGTAAATTCATCTTCATCGAGAGGGAAATCAATCAATTACTGCATCTAGTTCTGGAGCTCCTAGGACAAGAGGAATGTGGAGATGCTGGAGTGTGTCCAGAGCAGGGCCAGGAGGATGCTCAGAGGCTGCAGCAGCTCTGCTGTGAGTACAGACTGAAAGAGTTGGGGCTGTGCAGGCTGGAGCAGAGGAGGCTCCCAGGTGACCCTATTGTGGCCTTCCAGCATCTGAAGGGACCTCCAAAAAAGCTGGGGAGGGACTTTTGAGGGTGTGAAGGAGTGCCAGGAGTGGGGGGAATGGAGCAAAGCTGGAGGTGGGGAGATTGAGACTGGAGGTGAGGAGGAAGTTGTTGAGCAGGAGAGTGGTGAGAGGCTGGAGTGGGTTGCCCAGGGAGGTGGTTGAGGCCCCATGGCTGGAGGTGTTTGAGGCCAGGCTGGCTGAGGCTGTGTGCAGCCTGCTCTAGGGTAGGGTGTCCCTGGGCATGGCAGGGGGATTTGAACTAGGATCTGAGGGTACTGGTAGATAGTAGCTGAAGATGAGGCAGCAGTGCCCAGGTGGGCAGCAGAGCCAATGGCATCCTGGGCTGGCTCAGGAGCAGTGTGGGCAGCAGGACAAGGGAGGTTCTTCTGTCCCTGTGCTTAGCACTGCTCAGGCCACACCTTGAGTGCTGTGTCCAGTTCTGGGCTCCTCCATTCAAGAGAGATGTGGAGGTGCTGGAGGTGAGGTTGGGCTCTGCTGCCAGGCAAGCAGCAAGAGAAGAAAGGGACACAGTCTGGAGGTGTGCCAGGGGAGGTCTAGGCTGGATGTTCTTAGGAAGCTGTTGTCAGAGAGAGTGATTGGCATTGGAATGGGCTGCTCAGGGAGGTGGTGGAGTCTCTGTGGCTGGAGGTGTTGCAGCCAAGCCTGGCTGGGGCACTTAGTGCCATGGTCTGGTTGCTTGGCCAGGGCTGGGTGCTAGGTTGGGCTGGCTGAGCTGGGAGCTCTCTTCCAACCTGGCTGATTCTCTGGTTCTACAAAAAGCCAGCAATGTGCTTACGAGTTTGCCGGTGCCACAAGCTGAGTTCCCTCAGCTTAGAGGCTCTGTTGCAATTCCTGCAAGACTCATGCTCTGGAATTCTACAAGGATTTTATCCATGTAGCCCCTCTTTCTCAAGAAGAAGACAGATAGTTGAGGTTTAGAGGCTCCCACAGGCTTCAAATGCTTTTCTCATTGCTGACAACTTTATGGCATCGTGTTGTGCGCTATGCCAATTAAAACCATGTCATCTCTTGCAGGTTTTCAGAGAAGAAAGAAAGGCTGATGCATCTTAAAAACAAACAGAGAGAGTTCCAGAACCAGTAAGTTGTATTTATTTAATGATAACAAATCCCAAAAACTCCCAGGAAATCTCAAATCAGTCTCTCTAGCAGCCTGTGGCTGGAGACAAACCTGGCCTGGATGGTCATAAAACTTTCAATCCTGTCTTCTTTCCCTCTAGTGTTTTGAAGGCTATGGAGGGGAAGGAGATAACTGATCAGCTGGTGAGTTGTTCCAAGTGTCCCCCAGTTTTCACACTCTCTGAATTCCTAGATCTCAGAGTTTAAGGTTACAGTTTACCTGGAGGGCATTGTATTGCGTTTCCAAAAAGCCCCTGCTAAGCAGAACTGAAATCGGCTCTGCAAGCAGAGTGCTCCAAACCATCTACTTTTCATTTCCTCCTGGAGAGTTGTTCAATAACTCCTTTTGATTGACTTCACAGTAAGCACTGGGTTTGTTTGTGGCATCCTTCTGTGCACAAAAAGGTGCATGAAATATTTATTTGCTGGCCTGATCCAGTTAAGAACATCCTTCTACTTTTGCACTGAAGCTGCTGGCTTTGTTGTTAATCACCAGTGTGGGTTTTGAAGCAGTTTGTGCCCTGGAGTTGCCTGAATGCTCTTTTTTTTTCCAGAGATGGAAAATCATGTCCTGCAAGATGAGGATCGAGCAGCTGAAGCAAACCATTTGCAAAGAAAATGATGAAATGACAAGATGTGAGTAATGCTTTGTGCTTCTGTGATGTGGAAACCTCCCTGCCTCAGAGTGAAAAATCAATTGCTGCTTCTTGGATGTGACTGTTAAGTTTGTATAAGTGGTGAATTGCCAAACCATCACTTCTTAAATCCACTTGAAGGCAAATCCGTGAGTGGGTCTCAGCCTCCTTCTGCTGGGGTTTTAATTAGCAAACAAGAGACATTATTCAGCTGGATGGAGATCATTTTGCAACAGCTTTCAGAGTAAATGCTTAGCAGCCTGTGACTCTGGCTTTGTCCCTAGAGAGAGCTTTATTCAGTGTAGTGTTTCTGATCACTTCCTCTTGATAAAGAGGAGCAAACAGCTCTGCAGCTGTTAAGAGTTTTATGTCACTGATGAATTTTAACCCACACCTGTCCAGAAACCCTAAAATGCTGTTTGAGCAATTGTCACTGAAATACAGAGTCATAGAATGGGTTGGAAGGGATCTTTAAGATCTGCTAGTTGCAAACCCCTGCCATGGGTAGGAACACTTCCTACTCAACCAGGTTGCTCAAGGCCCCACCCAACCTGGCTTTGAATGCTTCCAGGCTTGGAGCCTCCATATGTTCTCTGGGCAAACTGTTCCAGTGCCTCACAGGGAAGAATTTCTTCCTAATCATTCAACTAAATCGAGTTTAGAATCACAGAATCAGTAAGGATTGGAAGGGGCCACAAGGATCATTTAGTTCCAACCCCTCTGCCATGGGCAGGGAGACCCTACCCTAGATCAGGCAGCTTGCTCCAGTTTGAAACCATTGCCCTTATGCTGTCACTATATGCCTTTCTACAGAGTCCCTCTCCAGCTCTCCTGTAGTGCCACTTCAAATATGGCACAGCCTGGTGAGTTGCTACCATTCCCTGGCATGAGTTTTGAAAGCCATCACAGTTTTTACACGTGAGGGATTTGCAGGGTCATTTTCAGGAGAGAATATGCAGTACTCTTTACAACCTACATGCAAAGGAGAAATAGGAAGCCTCTTCAGGAGCATATTGATTGAATCAGGAAGGTATTTTTATCATAGAATCAACCAGGTTGGAAGAGACCTCCAAGCTCATCCAGCCCAACCTAGCACCCAGCCCTGGCCAGTCAACCAGACCATGGCACTAAGTGCCTCATCCAGTCTTATATAAGAATATATCTATATATACATATCCTGCTCTAGGGTAGGGTGTCCCTGGGCATGGCAGGGGAGCTGGAACTGGCTGATCCTTGTGGTCCCTTCCAACCCTGACTGATTCTATGATCTATCTGCAGCCTTTCTGTCAGGCAAAGAAATAAAACTTCAGATCAACTATGACAGCAGGTCTCATAAAATCACTGCCTCTGGCACAGCTTGAGGCTGTGTCCCCTTCTTCTGGTGCTGCTTGCCTGGCAGCAGAGCCCAACCCCACCTGGCTACAGCCTCCCTGCAGGGAGCTGCAGACAGCAATGAGCTCTGCCCTGAAACTCCTCTGCTGCAGGCTGCACACCCCCAGCTCCCTCAGCCCCTCCTCATAGGGTTTGTGTTCCAGGCCTCTCCCCAGCCTTGCTGCCCTTCTCCGGACACCTTCCAGCACCTCAACATCTCTCTGCAATGGAGGAGCCCAGAGCTGGACACAGCACTCCAGGTGTGGCCTGAGCAGTGCTGAGCACAGGGGCAGAATGTGAAAGATAGAGGTGGTTAACTCACTGGCTGTAGAGCATCTGTTTGTGGAAGCATTACTGCAGTCAATTACTTTGTAGGAGACTCAGCAGATGCTCTGGAAAGATCTTTTCCAAGCCCCAGCACGCCTGACGCGTAAAGTAAAACTCAGGCAGATGCAGCACACAATCTCATCTCACTTTGTGACTGGGAAGGCAGATAGTCAGTGTCCCCTGTGGTGACAAGAAGTCTGCACTGTTGTGATCCGAGTGCTTGAAGAGCACATCCATGAGTGCAAAGCCCAAACAGCTTCTGTTAATAGCACCAGTGGTGCCAGAAGCGCTGAGTGGAGATGCTATCTGCACTTGATTTTTGGCTGCAAGCAATGCATGCCTTTCTGGCCAACCCCATGCAAACCTGTGCAGTCAGAGCTATTTCTGTCATAGGGATTACCTCATCACAGTTTAATTAAAACTGTGAAGTCTTGGCTTTTCTGCTCCAAGCCCAAAAGTAGCTGAGGAAGGGACAGGGGAATATTAATGCCAATTGCAGTCTCTTTGGAGGTCCTTCAGGGAAGATTAAGAAAGGGCTACCACTGAGCAGATGAAAAGGCTAAAGGTTTAGCAGGGGTTGTGTTTCAAGCTGCTGTAGGTCCTGTTCTCTATAAATCTTACAATCAAGCAGGTTGGAAGAGAGCTCCAAGCTCATCCAGCCCAACCTAGCACCCAGCCCTGGCCAAGCAACCAGACCATGGCACTAAGTGCCCCAGCCAGGCTTGGCTTCAACACCTCCAGCCACAGAGACTCCACCACCTCCCTGGGCAGCCTATTCCAATGCCAATCATTCTCTCTGCCAGGAACTTCCTCCTCACATCCAGCCTAGACCTGCCCTGGCACAGCTTTGAGGCTGTGTCCCCTTGTTCTGTTGCTGCTTGGCTGTCAGCAGAGCCCAACCCCACCTGGCTACAGCCTCCCTGCAGGCAGCTGTAGACAGCAATGAGCTCTGCCCTGAGCCTCCTCTGCTGCAGGCTGCACACCCCCAGCTCCCTCAGCCTCTCCTCACAGGGCTGTGCTCCAGGCCCCTCCCCAGCCTTGCTGCCCTTCTCCAAACACCTTCCAGCACCTCAACATCTCTCTTGAATTCAGGAACTCAGAATTGCACTCAAGTGCAGCACTCAAGGTGTGGCCTGAGCAGTGCTGAGCACAGGGGCACAAGAACCTCCCTTGTCCTGCTGCCCACACTACTCCTGAGCCAGCCCAGGATGCCATTGGCTCTGCTGCCCACCTGGGCACTGCTGCCTCAGCTTCAGCTCCTCTCTCCCAGCACCCCCAGCTCCTTCTCTGCCTTCCTGCTCTCAGCCACTCTGGCCCCAGCCTGTAGTGCTGCTTGGGGTTGTTATGGCCCAAGTGCAGAACCCTGCCCTTGGCCTTGTTCAGTCTCATCCCCTTGGCCTCTGCCCACCCATGCAGCCTGGCCAGGTCCCTCTGCAGGGCTCTGCTGTCCTCCAACAGCTCCACAGCTGCTCCTAGCTTGGTGTCATCTGCAAACTTACTGATGCTGGACTCATATTGTCATCATCATTATTGTTATTATTGATTATAATATTACAATAATAATTATGTTATAGCTATTATAATATAACATATTATTATTATATAAATCTATTATAAATATATGTATAAGCAGCAACAGAACAAGAGGACAGAGTTGAAAGTTGTGCTGGGGGAGGTCTAGGCTGGATGTTGTTAGGAAGTTGTTGTCAGAGAGAGTGATTGGCATTGGAATGGGCTGCCCAGGGAGGTGGTGGAGTCTCTGTGGCTGGAGGTGTTGCAGCCAAGCCTGGCTGGGGCACTTAGTGCCATGGTCTGGTTGCTTGGCCAGGGCTGGGTGCTAGGTTGGACTGGCTGAGCTTGGAGCTCTCTTCCAGCCTGCTTGATTCTATGGTTCTGTAATATTTAGTATTTATATAAAATATAATATTTTTATTATCTATAATATTTTCTTATGTAATACTTATTATATTTTAAATTATAGTAATTCCCAATGATGATTTTGTCATTATTACTTGTGGCTCTTGGAAACATTGTCAGTGCTGTTCTGATGCTCACTCTGAGCAGCTCCCCGCTCCGTCTCCCAGGGCTAACAGCTGCTGCTGTTTCCACAGACGCCGAAGGGCTCCTGAGGGTCAAAGAGGAGAACCAGAAGCACTACCGCCGGGCTCAGCGGCACCAGGAGAAGAAGGAGAAGATCCAGAGGCACAACCGCAAGCTGGGGGACTTGGTGGAGAAGAAAGCCTCTGAGCTGAGAGGCCAATATGAGCACCTGGCCAGCCTGCGGCGGATGCACATCCTGGAGCTCACCTCAGTCATATTTCCCATTGAAGAAGTGAAGACAAGCACAAGGTAGCATCATAGGATTGTGGGGTGTGGCACTTTGGAAGGGCCCCACAAAAGTCATCTCGTCCACCCCCTCTCTGGGGTATCCCCAGGGAGATCAGGTTGCTCAGGAACCCTGTCAGGTTTGCCCTTGGGTGTCTGCAGCAGTGGAGATGTTCATGGTACAGAGGGCTTGTCCTTTTGGACTCCTTGTGCTCAACTGTAAACACAGAACCACGGGGGTGG
This sequence comes from Pogoniulus pusillus, assembly GCF_015220805.1. Lineage (NCBI taxonomy): Eukaryota > Metazoa > Chordata > Aves > Piciformes > Lybiidae > Pogoniulus > Pogoniulus pusillus. Next base: position 1,805,993 of record NC_087264.1, on the reverse strand, counting down.
GGGTTGGGAGGCTTCTCTGGGGATACAGTCTCAACTTGTGCCAGGGGAGGTCTAAGCTGGATGTTAGGAGGAAGTTGTTCGCAGAGAGAGTGATTGGCATTGGAATGGGCTGCCCAGGGAGGTGGTGGAGTCTGTGTGGCTGGAGGTGTTGAAGCCAAGCCTGGCTGGGGCACTTAGTGCCATGGTCTGGTTGGTTGGCCAGGGCTGGGTGCTAGGTTGGGCTGGCTGAGCTTGGAGGTCTCTTCCAACCTGCCTGCTTCTATGATTCATATAATTAGTCAGGGCTGGAAGAGACCACAAGAGGCAGCCAGTTCCAACCCCCCTGCCATGCCCAGGGACACCCTACCCCAGATCAGCCTGCCCTTAAACACCTCCAGCCATGGGACCTCAACCACCTCCCTGGGCAACCCATTCCAGCCTCTCACCACTCTCATGCTCAACAACTTCCTTCTTGCATCCAATCTGAACCTCCCCATCTCCAGCTTTGCTCTATTGCCTCTAGTGCTGGCACTCCCTGACAGCCCAAAAAGCCCTCCCCAAACTTGAATGAATTAGTCCAAACGCCTGCTGAGGCAGGGTCACTCACAGCAGCCCTCTGCTCCCACACCTTCCCCAGCAGTGAGTCATGGAAGTCTAAGCTAGCCACTCTGGCTGCCTTAGCTTCCTTGGGAAGGAGGAGGTGTTTCTCAAAGGCACAGCATATGACTGAAAAGCAGAAGTCCCAGAGAGAGGAGTCTGGAGGTGCTAACCTCCTCCAGCCCAAGACATCTGAGCTATGTGCCCCATGGTGCATTTTCTGGAGAGAGGTAATCACAAGCCCCAGAACAAAGGGAAGAAGTTTTGGGAGTAAGGAGTTCTGCCAGGAGTGTTTCTATGGGCATTTTTCTCTCTCTGGAATCTGGCTGTGTGCCTTCCAAGTGCACCTCTGACTGTGGTTTTAAAGCTTCTCTGAAACCACTCTGTTCCTCTTTGGCTGCTCCAGAGATCCTGCAGATGTGTCTTCTGAGAGTGACAATGCCATGACCTCTAGCACTGTGAGCAAGCTTGCAGAAGCCAGGAGAACCACTTACCTCTCTGGGAGATGGGTGTGTGATGATCATAATGGGGACACCAGCATCAGTATCACAGGTCCTTGGATAACCCTTCCTAATAATGGAGACTACTCAGCATATTACAACTGGGTGGAAGAGAAGAAGACTACACAAGGACCAGGTAAGGAGCAGTATGTGGGTAGGCACCTGGAATACTCTGGAAGCCATAGAGCTTGCATGCCAGCAGAAGGGGACTGGACTACTGGGGAGCAGTAGTCCAGTCCATTGGTTGTCACCCAGACAAACTGCAGTCAGAAATAAGTAGCAGTATGGAGATTAGTCCAATTAAATCCTCCTTTGCAGGGAATGCTCCCTGGGACACAGCCTGGTGGTAGCAGGGAGATCAAGTTAATTAGTCACAGTTTTGACATGGTTCACACGGTGCCATTTTAAGAGGAATTCCAAGAATTACTATTTTCTACCAGCTTCTGACAGGTCTCACTGTAAATGATTGCTGGATTCAGGCTGTTCTCAGTACTTCCAAATGCCATTTTCCAGAGCAGACTTGAGGAGCACATTATCACTCCCACTGAGGCTTCATCTGAAGGAAGACTCTCATAGGATGTTTCCATTTCTTTCAGACACAGAACATAACAACCCTGCTTATACCATCAGTGCTGCCTTGTGCTATGCAACTCAGCTTGTTAACACTTTGTCTCTCATACTTGATGTCAACCTTCCCAAGAAGCTCTGCAACAGGCAAGTGGATGCGAGCCTCTGAGGGGCTGAATCAGTGACCAGTTTTGACTGGTTTTAGTGCAGTTTGGTTTGCAGGGCAAAGTCATGAGTTGGAAGGGCTTTTATGGTGGTGGCTGATGGCTTGGGAAGCTTTGGGCTGTTAACTTGTGGAGGGATGGAAGGATTTTAGACCACAGTTAACAGTCTCTCCCTCCTCTTTTTTTTTCCCTCCTGAGAGTGTAGCCCAACCAGCAGAGTCGAGTGCAAGAGCTTTGTTAATTGGCACATTCAACACCCTCAAATTGGAAATTAAATATGACAGTTCATTGAAAAGCACTTTGAGTTTATGAGACTCTGCTGTGCTTCACAAAATCCCAGCCCAATTTGGCAGGTCTTAGTCATCTTGAATAACTCCACTATGTTAAGTGCTGGAGAACAAGGCCTTTTATAATTTGGCATGCCAGCAGTGTAATTCTCCTTGGGATAAAAGACAACTGGGGAACATACCTGGCTGCCAGACATCTGGGAGTGTGCTGTGTAAAACCCCTCTTGTGATGGGGGGGGAATGGGTTTTAATGTCTACATGGAACAGATGGGATCTGTACAGAAGTACTGAGGGAGCTGGAGCTGTAGACCTGAGCAGTATTCCAGGGAATGCAAGCATGCTGCTGAGATGAAGTGCAGGGGTCTGCACTTTGGCCACAACAGCCCCAAGCAGCACTACAGGCTGGGGACAGAGTGGCTGAGAGCAGGCAGGCAGAGAGGGAGCTGGGGGTGCTGGGAGAGAGGAGCTGAAGCTGAGGCAGCAGTGCCCAGGTGGGCAGCAGAGCCAATGGCATCCTGGGCTGGCTCAGGAGCAGTGTGGGCAGCAGGACAAGGGAGGTTCTTCTGCCCCTGTGCTCAGCACTGCTCAGGACACACCTTGAGTGCTGGGTCCAGTTCTGGGCTCCTCAATTCAAGAGAGATGTTGAGGTGCTGGAAGGTGTTTGGAGAAGGGCAGCAAGGCTGGGGAGGGGCCTGGAGCAGAGCCCTGTGAGGAGAGGCTGAGGGAGCTGGGGGTGTGCAGCCTGCAGCAGAGGAGGCTCAGGGCAGAGCTCATTGCTGCCTGCAGGGAGGCTGTAGCCAGGTGGGGTTGGGCTCTGCTGCCAGGCAAGCAGCAACAGAACTAAGGGGACACAGCCTCAAAAGTTGTATCAGGGGAGGTCTAGGCTGGATGTGAGGAGGAAGTTGTTGGCAGAGAGAGTGATTGGCATTGGAATGGGCTGCCCAGGGAGGTGGTGGAGTCTCTGTACCTGGAGGTGTTGAAGCCAAGCCTGGATGAGGCACTTAGTGCCATGGTCTGGTTGGTTGGCCAGGGCTGGGTGCTAGGTTGGATTGGATGAGCTTGGAGGTCTCTTCCAACCTGGCTGAGTCTATGATTCAATGTGGTTAAAACAGTGTTTGCCAAAGGGAGGGCACAGAAGTTGTGTAGAGACTCTGCAGGGTTTTTTTATGCCGTTATTTGTGGTGCTCAGCCTTCTGAGAAGGGATAACTTGGGAGCAGAAAGTGATGCAAGGTTTAAAATGAGAGCTGAAGCAGTTTGGACAGAGAATCTTGGAGTGTCGTGCAGTTTATATCATCAGTCCTGTTAAAACCAGCGAGGCCAAGGCAAGCAGGGAATCACAAAATCAGTCAGGGCTGGAAGGGAGCACAAGGAGCAGCCAGTTCCAACCCCCCTGCCATGCCCAGGGACACCCTACCCTAGAGCAGGCTGCACACAGCCTCAGCCAGCCTGGCCTCAAACACCTCCAGCCATGGGGCCTCAACCCCCTCCCTGGGCAACCCAGTCCAGCCTCTCACCACTCTCATGCTCAACAACTTCCTCCTCACATCTCTGAATCTCCCCACCTCCAGCTTTGCTCCATTCCCCCCACTCCTGGCACTCCCTCACAGCCTCAAAAGTCCCTCCCCAGCTGTTTTGTAGCCCCCTTCAGATCCTGGAAGGCCACAGGAAGGTCCCCTGGGAGCCTCCTCTGCTCCAGCCTGCACAGCCCCACTTGTAGCAGAGGACAGACTTCTCTCCAGCATTGCTCACTGATGAAATGCTCACAGTCTTGCTGGGTGAAAAATTAATCTTCTGAGCCCTCTAAAACTGGCTGTGGAGTTCACACAAGTGTTTGCTGCACAAGGTATTGACTCTGGGATGGGTTAGGAAGCCAGGGCAGGGAATGCTGGTTTATTTTCACAGCATTTTGCTTTTTCCCTCACTACATCTGTTTGTGTTTGATGTTTCCACAGTGAGTTCTGTGGAGAGAACCTCAGCAGACACAGGTTCACACGGGCAGTGAAGAAGCTGAATGCTAATATCCTTCATCTTTGCTTCTCTCAGGTAGGGGGGATGCATGTTTGGGTTCATGAAGTAGCTTTTAAGATACCAGTTTCCTCCAGTGACTGATCTTGGCTTTGTTTCCTTCCCTTCCCTGTGGCAGCATGTGAATTTAGACCTGTTGCACCCACTGCATACCCTCAGGAACCTTATGTACCTGGTCAGCCCAGACACTGAGAACTTGGGCAGGTAAGAAAAGCAGCATCTCAACTCACCTCTCACTGACTGAATCCCTTTTTGAAGCTGTGCAGTTTTCTTGCTACTTATGGGAGAAGTTCTTCTCTTTTGCTGTGCCTACAGATAAGTCCTCAGCACATCAGAAATCGAAGTAGTTAAAAGAACAAAACCTAAGAGAATAGAGAAAGGTTGCCCTGAGTAGGAAATGGGACTCCAGAGATGTCTGTATGCTCAGCCAGGGGCTTTGTAGCTGGTGATGGGCATGTTTCTCCTACACTCAGAAGCAGGAACACCTTCCCTCCAGCAAACAGCAGCACATATGGTTTTAAGCTGAGGGAGAGTAGGTTTAGACCTGATCTTAGGAAGTAATACAGTACAAGGGTTTTGAGACTCTGGAATAGGTTGCCCAGAGGAGTTGTGGATGTCCCTTCCCTGGAAGCCAGAGAGAAAGGGAGCTGGGGGTGCTGGTAGAGAGTAGCTGAAGATGAGGCAGCAGAAGAGAGCTCCAAGCTCATCCAGTCCAACCTAGCACCCAGCCCTGGCCAAGCAACCAGACCATGGCACTAAGTGCCCCAGCCAGGCTTGGCTTCAACACCTCCAGCCACACAGACTCCACCACCTCCCTGGGCAGCCCATTCCAATGCCAATCACTCTCTCTGCTAGGAACTTCCTCCTCACATCCAGCCTAGACCTCCCCTGGCAAAAATTGAGGCTGTGTCCCCTTGTTCTGCTGCTGCTTGCCTGGCAGCAGAGCCCAACCCCACCTGGCTACAGCCTCCCTGCAGGTAGTTGTAGACAGCAATGAGCTCTGCCCTGAGCCTCCTCTGCTGCAGGCTGCACACCCCCAGCTCCCTCAGCCTCTCCTCACAGGGCTCTGCTCCAGGCCCCTCCCCAGCCTTGCTGCCCTTCTCTCAACACCTTCCAGCACCTCAACATCTCTCTTGAATGGAAGAGCCCAGAACTGGACACAGCACTCCAGGTGTGGCCTGAGCAGTGCTGAGCACAGGGGCAGAAGAGTGCTGCCCACACTGCTCCTGAGACAGCCCAGGATGCCATTGGCTCTGCTGCCCACCTGGGCACTGCTGCCTCAGCTTCAGCTCACTGTCCTCCAGTACCCCCAGATTCCTTCACACGTTCCAGTGACAGGCACAGTTTAGTTTGGGAGGTTCTCCTACCCCTTTAGTGGCCCTAGTGAGGCCACATCTGGAGTTCTGGGTCTGGTTCTAGGATGCACAACTCAAGAGAGACAGGGAACTACTGGACTCCTTCCAGTAGAGGCTGCAAAGATGCTGAGGGGCCTGGAGCATCTCTGTGAGGAGGAAGGGGCAGCTCTTCTGCTGTTTAGCTTGCGGAAGAGGAGACTGAGAGGGGATCTTCTCAATGCCAATCAGTATCGTAGAGGGTAAGAGGATATGGGGCCAGACTCTTTCCAGTGGTGCCCAGGGATAGGACAGGAGGGAACAGGCACAAAGCTGAATCCAGGTTTCCTTGCTGTAAGGTTGCCCGAGAGGTTGTGGAGTCTGCCTCTCTAGATTGCAATCCTGCCTGGACACTGATCCTGGGCAAGCTGCTGTGGCTGACCCTAGAGTGGCTGATCTCTAGAGGCACCTTCCAACCCACACCATGCTGGGATTCTCTGTGAAATTGTCACTAGAGGTGAGCCTGAGAGGTGACTCCGTTCCAGCAGCTTGCTAGAGACAAAACACAGGCTACTGACTGGCCTTACAGACACCAGTGGAAGGAGAGCCTGAGCTGGGCTGACCTGAGTTGAATTTACCTAATTACCCCTGAGAAGGAGGGTGGGGGTTCTCTCTTCCCTCACCTCACCCTGTCAAGGCTGTAATGGATGTTTTCATCAGGCAGAAGTTACTGGGCCCAGGACAGGGTGAGCAGGTGGAATGTAATGGCCTTTGTTATGGAGGAGGTCAGTGAGATGATCTCATGGTCCCTTCTGGCCTTAAACCTGATGACTCTCTTCTTACGTTGCCTTGTTAAGCAGAATGCTTTGCCAGAAGGCAACGCTCCCATTCCTTTGTGGATTAGGAAAGAGGAGCCTTTGATGTCTCAGCTGTCTGGACTTTGCAGCAACTACCAATCTTTCTTTTCCTTTAGATACCCAGAGCTGCCCCAGTCTCCTCTGTCAGCTGCTATTGCCAGATTGAGGTCGTTGTGCCAAGCATTAATTGTCTGGATTACAGTTTTCCATGCTAAATCACTGCTCCAGGCTGCTTCTCCCTCGAGGGCTGAAGAAGCTCTCTTGACCACTGTTCAGGTTTTGTTCCTGTTCACTGAGTGACTTTGTGCTATGGAATGAACTTTGGCAGTGACATTGCTTTTCAGTGGTGCCCAGGGACAGGCCAAGGGGCAGTGGGCACAAACTGGAACCTAGGAGGTTCCATCTGAACAGGAGGGAAAACTTCTCTGCTGTAAGTGTGCTGGAAACCTTGAGCAGGGGCTTTGCCTGGAGAAGTTGTAGTCTCCTCCTCTGGAGAGATTCCAGACCCACCTGGACATCGTAAATCCTGGGCAACCTGCTGTGAGGGACCCTGCTTTAGCAGGGGGTTGGATGATGTGAGGAACCCAAAACTGTGTCCAGTTCTGGGCTCCTCAATTCAAGAGAGATGCTGAGGTGCTGGGATGTGTTGAGAGAAGGGCAGCAAGGCTGAGGAGGGGCCTGGAGCACAGCCCTGTGAGGAGAGGCTGAGGGAGCTGGGGGTGTGCAGCCTGCAGCAGAGGAGGCTCAGGGCAGAGCTCATTGCTGTCTGCAGCTGCCTGCAGGGAGGCTGTAGCCAGGTGGGGTTGGGCTCTGCTGCCAGGCAAGCAGCAAGAGGAGAAGGGGACACAGCCTCAAGCTGTGCCAGGGCAGGTCTAGGCTGGATGTTGTTAGGAAGTTCCTGGCAGAGAGAGTGATTGGCATTGGAATGGGCTGCCCAGGGAGGTGGTGGAGTCTCTGTGGCTGGAGGTGTTGAAGCCAAGCCTGGCTGGGGCACTTAGTGCCATGGTCTGGGTGATTCACAGAATCAGCCAGGCTGGAAGAGAGCTCCAAGCTCATCCAGCCCAGCCTAGCACCCAGCTGTGGCCAATCAGCCAGACCATGCACTGAGTGCCCCAGCCAGGCTTTTGGGCTGGATTTTGGGCTGGCCAGGGCTGGGTGCTGGGTCGGACCAGATGATCTCGGGGGTCTCTTCCATCCTGGCTGATTCTACAAGTCCTGCTCTGGGGAGATTCCAGACGCACCTGGACGCTGTGACTCTGGGCACCCTGCTGTGAGTGACCCTGCTTTGGCAGGGGGTTGGGTGGTCCCTCGAGGTCCCTCCGTGCTGGCTGCGGGGCTCTGCCCTGGCGCCGGCTCTGGCCGCGGCTCTCGGCGCCCTGCAGCTGCCTGCCCCTGCCCGGGGGCGGCTGCGAGCGCTGCTGCCGCCTGGCGGTGGCCGCGGGGAACAGGCGCAGCTGCCTGTCAGGCGCCTGCAAAACGCCTTAGGTCGGAAGGGACGTTTAGAGGTCATGGAGCCCAACCCCTTTGCAGCGGGACCTCTGCAGCTAGAGCAGGCTGCTCGGAGCCTCATCCAGCCTGACCTGGAATGTTTCCAGGCATGCGGCAGCTGCCACCTCTCTGGGCAGCCTGGGCCACGCTTTCACCACCCTCAGCATGAAGAAATTCTTTGTTCATTCCCTGCTCTAACCCTCCCCTCTTGGTGGTTGGAAAGCATCACCCTTGCTGTGTCACAGCCGGCCCTGATGTTCAGCCAGGACCTCTGGAGGTCCATCCCTTCACCCCACTCTGAGCAAAGCCAACTAGGACTTGTTACTGGGGACCAGTGGATGCAGCCATCTGCCTGCAGCACAGGCTCCACAGCCTCACTGGGCACCCTGCCCCTGGGTGTGTGTGTGTGTGACCAGCCTCACTGGGCACCCTGCCCCAGGGGCTGTGTGTGTGTGTGTGTGTGTGACCAGCCTCACAGGGCACCCTGCCCCAGGGGCTCTGTGTGTGTGTGTGACCAGCCTCACTGGGCACCCTGCCCCAGGGGCTCTGTGTGTGTGTGTGACCAGCCTCACTGGGCACTCTGCCCCTGGGTGTGTGTGTGTGACCAGCCTCACTGGGCACCCTGCCCCTGTGTGTGTGTGTGTGACCAGCCTCACTGGGCACCCTGCCCCTGGGGCTGTATGTGTGTGTGACCAGCCTCACTGGGCACCCTGCCCCTGGGGCTGTATGTGTGTGTGACCAGCCTCACTGGGCACCCTGCCCCTGGGGGTGTATATGTGTGTGACCAGCCTCACTGGGCGCCCTGCCCCAGGGGCTGTATGTGTGTGTGTGTGTGACCAGCCTCACTGGGCACCCTGCCCCTGGGTGTGTGTGTGTGTGTGTGTGACCAGCCTCACTGGGCACCCTGCCCCAGGGTGTGTGTGTGTGACCAGCCTCACTGGGCACCCTGCCCCAGGGTGTGTGTGTGTGACCAGCCTCACAGTACTGAAGAGCCTTGAGACGATGGTCAGGGTGGAATGCTGCCATGGGATGTCTCCACCGGTGAGCTGTGCCAGCCCAGCTCTGCAGCCTTCACCTTCCCTTGGCTGGCAGAGCTGCAGATGTCCGGACCTGGTTAGGGCTCGCCTTTGAAAGCAAAAGCTGCTGCACATCCAGCTGCGGTTCCCCCGGGCTGGCAGCTGTTGTCGCAGGCTTGCTGTGTGTGTGCTGGTCCCGCGGGCAGAGCAGGACCGCTCTGGCGCTGCTGCTGCCGGGCCGGAGGGCAGCGGTGGCTTCCCTGGCTGCCTGCTCTCGCCTCGCCCTCTCACGGCGCAGTGCTCCCAGCGAGCTGCTCCCTGCCGGCTGATAACCAGGGAGGGCTCTGAACTCCGCTGCTGTCGGCATGAGGGAGCAGGGTGCTGCAGCATGCTCAGGGCTCATACCAGCACAGGGGCAGTTGTCGCTGGTGGGCTGACAGCTTTGGGTCCACGTTCTCTGCCCTCTGGATGTTCATAGGATGGCTTAGGTTAGAAGGGACCTCCAGGACCATCCAGTTCCAACCCCCTGCCATGGGACACCTCCCACTAAAACAGGTTGCTCAAGGCTTCAATCAAAAAGATCATCTTCTCCAACCTCCCCACATGGGCAGGGACAAGTCTCAGCTAGACTCAGCTGCTCAAGGCCTCATCCAGCCTGGCCTTCAACATCCCCAGGCAGGAGGCAGCCACAACTTCCCCGGGCAACCTATTCCATAGAATCACAGAATCAGCCAGGTTGGAAGAGAGCTCCAAGCTCATCCAGTCCAACCTAGCACCCAGCCCTGGCCAATCAACCAGACCATGGTACTAAGTGCCCCAGCCAGCCTTGGCTTCAACACCCCCAGGGACGGTGCCTCCACCACCTCCCTGGGCAGCCCATTCCAATGCCAATCTCTCTGTGAAGAACTTCCTCCTAACATCCAGCCTAGACCTACCCTGGCACAACTTGAGACTGTGCCCCCTCCCCGGAGGTTGTTCAGGGCTGAGTTGGATGAGGCCTCAAGCAACTCGGTCTGGTCGAAGGTGTTCCTGCCTGTGGCAGAAGGGTTGGAGCTAGGTGATCTTGAAGGTCCTGTCCAGCCAAAACCGTTCTGTGATTTACAGGTCTGGGCCTTTTGAGATCAGTGCTGACCTTGAGGACTCCATGGAGTTCGTGGATCCCAGTGCTGCTGGGGAGACAGACGAGAGCGGAGACGAGCACGTCAGCGACGAAGAGACAGACCTGGGCACGGACTGGGAGAACCTGCCGAGCCCCAGGTTCTGCGACATCCCCTCCCAGCAGGCGGAGATGCTGCAGAGCCAGAGCACGCAGGCGTCCCAGCCCATCGCCAGCAGCAGCAGCGCCGGCGGAATGATCTCCTCTGCCGCTGCCTCCGTCACCTCCTGGCTGAAGGCATACACCGGACACCGCTGAGCGGCGCGGGAGAAGGCTCGCAGCACCTCTGCAAGGAGTCCCTCCCCGACAACGCTGTAGTAAACCTTCACATATTCAGTGAGTAGTGCCTGGAACAAAGCAAAGGTCAGACTTGTGTTTTGTGAACCAGAGAACCCTTCTCCTTTGCCCGAGGTGACTGCGGCAGTGCCGGTTTGTACATTAGCTAGCTCCCTTCTCCCGGAGGATCCCGCCCTGGCACTCGGTGCCCTGCTTCTGGCTGCAGAGAGCAAGGACCCAGCAGCCTCCAGCAGCCTCCAGCAGCCTCCAGCAGCCTCCAGCAGCCTCCAGCAGCCTCCAGCTCTGCTTCCTGAAGAAGGAAAGAGCTTTTGGAGTGTTTGGATCCGGACGAGCGCAGAGGGAAGGCTGCCGAGCGCGCGGCCCGGACGCTGGCGCAAATGCAGCCCACGTTTTCTTAACTCCTTAACAGGGTTTCTTCTTTTGTGTGTGTTTTAAACCTTGTCCTGCATAATGCAAAAATGCCTATTTCTACTTTTGTTTTTCACCCCAGGACCTGAGAATTCTGCGTTTTTAACGTGTTTTCTAATCTCTGTTGCCATCTTTTTAATACAAAGAGTCGGCGCGGACGGGAAGTCACGCAGCAGATTCGCTCTTGGTTTAGGGTTTGGTTGTGAATCTTGACCCGGTTTTGCTGTGGGGAAACTGGCTTGTGCCATGCTGCTTCCGCTGGTAGGTAGTCTCCAGGTTCCCTGTTGTGCTGCCCAAAGCACACAGGCTCTTGGGCTCTGGGTTGTCTCACACACACACACCAAAGAAACACTGGAACGTCCTCTTAGCCAGGCGCACCTCCAGTGCTGTAACAGGATCGCGTTGCCGCAATAATGTCCATCGGTTCCCACACCACCTTGCCACTTCTGAGCATTAGCAGAAACCTCATTTCAGGCTACTTTTAACCTAGTCCCACCCTGTCTACACTACACCTGTTTTCAGCCTCCTGCCCTGGAGGTGCTCAAGGCCAGGTTGGATGAGGGCTTGTGCAGCCTGCTCTAGCGGAAGGTGTCCCTCCCCGTGGCAGGGGGGTTGGAGCTGGATGATGGTCTGAAGGTCCATTCCAACCCCAGCTGCTGTGACTCCCTGAACCCCATCCTCTAGTTTCTGTTTCTGGTGGGTTTATTTTTTTCCTCCTGGTTTGCTGAATGCCAAGGAGCTGATTTCCCTCGGCTGCAGGAGGGCTGACAGCAGGGCTGGCTGGCAGGCTTGCAGAAGGGCGTGTGCTGCGCTGCGGTGCCAGCAGAGGGGTGGTCTGACAAGTGCTGCTCCGCATCCCCCTGCTGTGGAGCACTTAGAGATGCCTTTGCTCAGTGAGGCTTCCCCCGTGTGGTTCACATTTCCCGGGGCTGGGACACTGTACCCCTCCGCGGGCTGAACTCATGTTTTTATGTGGCCTCCCCCAGGGAGTGTGTCTGCTCCTTTGCCCTGTGGTGACAGCTTGTAGCGGCAGCGTGGTGAAGCCGTAGGAGGCAACACAGAAGCCACATCCCTGCCATGGAGCAGTGTCCCCTTTTGTGTCTGAAGTCCCAGCCCCAGGGCTGGCTTACCCAGCCCCCCCAGGGGAGTGTCTGGTGGTGGCTTTGCTCTGTTCCTCTCCAGACCAGCTCCTGCTGCCTCATCTCTCCAGCAAGGAGGGGGTGGAAGAGCAGTTTTGGTACTGGTGCCTGTGTACCTTTGTGAGCTCAACCCCAGGGCTAGCAGCTGAGCATCCTGTCTGCCAGCGCCCCCCATCCCTTTTCTGGCCTTGGGGTTGAACATCTGTTGTCAGTAGTTTCTTTGTTGTAAACCAAAGACCCTTAACTCCATCCTAACAGCATGCAGGCTGGCAGATGAAGACAGCCTCAGTCCTACCATTCTTTTGGCCTACCCCTAAGAGCTGGTTTAAGTTTGAAGAGAAACAGCCAAGACTCCCTTGACTACTGCAACCTGGATGGGGCCAGTGTCCCCCAGCACCTCCACCCTCACCCTGGGGCTGGGAGGGTTTGGTCACTGCTCACTTCACAGCACTTTACTCCCTTGCAGCTATCAGATCCTTCGCAGCTCTGAGGAACCAGCACGTACCAGTACTGTATATCACTCGTGGTGTCACACAGCCCTTCTGCCCCCCCCCCCCCCCACACACACTTATTTTGCACTGAACCCCACCATGGAAGTATTTTCTTGACTCTATTGTAGTTTTTAATACACATTTCAGTTGCTCTTCCATTGCTGCCTTTATGCTACTTTTGAACCCTTCGAGGTCAGGCCATGACTCATCTTTGCACTTTGTCATTGACTTCCACAGGGGAAGGAGAACCCAACACACACAGACACAAACCAGGCAAAGCACCTTCTTAAGCCATAAACTTCATCATCTTCTCCAAGGTCATTTATTTGCAGCCATGTCACAGTGTGGAAGGAGAGGAGGTCACTGCATTGGCACAGGGCTTGGTTCATAACAGGACACAGAGACTTGGGTGGTGTTGAAAGTGTTTTGCACATTGTGCATGTCCAAACCTTGAGTGCAAGCACCAGGGTGGGGCTTTGCCCAGGTGGTTTTTGGGGGTGGGCAGAGAGGGAGGGAGGGCAGCAGTGTTTGTCGCTGTCACTCTTGGAGGACAGCAAGCTCTGAGTTTACAGAAGCCTGGGCCTGGCATGAAGGCAGGAGATTCAGTTGTGGCTGGGAGGTTGGCTGTGCTGGAGGGTGGCCCATTTGAGCCCCTGAAGGAGAGCCTAATTCTTGATTCCAGCCTCTGACTGAAGAGCAGCTGCCTTCAAAGGATCTCTGATGGGACACCCAAGGGTGGCTTGTCAGCTGGGGCCTCTCTCTCCAACTTCTCACCTAGGTGTAACTGAACACAAACGTTTTGGGTGGTCGTTTTGGCTTTGTTTTTTCTAAATTTTATTGTATTACTGCAATAAATCTTTAACAGGAGTTTTTTTTTAAGCAGTAAATGTAGAGTTGTTTCTTCTGTGTGGTTTGGTTTTTAACCATCCTGGTTCCATACAACGAAGACTGGATGAGGAGGTACTTTGTGCCACGGGCGAGTTGCTTGGATAGGGCTGGGGGATAGGTTGGAGTGGATGAGCTTGGAAGTCTTTTCCCACCTGGTTGAGTCTGTGCTGGGGAAGCACAGAAGAATTTTGAGCAGTCAGAGCATCAGAGGGACTGGAGCTGTTTAGCAGTGGGAGCAGACAGGGGTGGAATAAGCAATGCCCATTCCTAAAACACATTCTTGCTTAAAAGGTAGCAGCAGCTACAGTGGAGAAGGCCTGCAGCACCCACACCCCTGTCCCTGTAAGCACAGAGACATGGACACATCTCTTCTGTAGACCTGGTTTTGAGGTGGTCTTCTGCTGTCTGACTCTTCTTCCTGCAGGTGCTGAGCCTGAGTTCCAGCTGGCTGCAAGGAAGGATGCTCCTCCTGCCCAGGTCATTTCAGGAGGGTGCAGGCATGAGGGATTCTGAAGGAAGTAACCATTCAAGTGAAGCACTGAGAATGGGAAAGGGCCATCTTTGGCAGCAGCAAAGAGCTCTGCCTGGGGCACAGGGTGGCCTGGTAAGCCTTGGTTTGCTGGCTGCAGCATGATGAAGATGATGGGCAGCCTGATCAAGGGTAGGACGTCCCTGCCCATGGCAGAGGGGTTGGAGCTAGAGGATGCTTGTGGTCCCTTCCAGCCCTGAGTCTCCGATTCTATTCTACCAAGCAACCTCTCCCACTTTGATTTTTACTCTCTTTTTGCCCTGTCCCAGCTATCCAGTGGACGACTGAGGCCCTGTGGTCCCTGCCTGCTGTACTCTCAAGAGCAGGAGGGACCTCTCGTTTCCTACACACACAGTCACAGCCAAGCAGTTGTGGCCACGGCAGAAAGCAGCCTCTGTGCCACGCAGGGCACGCAGGCTCCAAGCTCAACACATGGCTGCAGGTTACTTAGGTCCCCTAAGCAGTGCCAGCAGCAGGTGGGGTTGGGCTGTCACAATGCTTTGTGGTAGGAAATGTTAGAATCACAGAAGGGTTTGGGGTGGAGTGCACCCTTCAGAGGTCACCTAGTCTAACCCCCTGCAACTAGAGGAGGTTGCTCAGAGCCCTGAGCACTCTTAACCTGGAATGGTTCCAGAGCTGAGGCATCTACCACCTTCCTGAGCACCCTGGGCCTGGTTTGCCATCCTCACAGCAAAGAATTTCTTCTATTTAGTCTGACTCTCCCCTCTTTTAGTTTAGAAGCATCCCTCTCTGTCCTGTCACACCCAGGATCACAGGATAGCTGGGGTGGGAAAGGACCCAAGGAGATCACTGAATCCAACTCCTCCCCCAGAGCAGGACCACACAATCCAGCTCAGGTCACAGAGGAACACATCCAGACAGGATTGGAAAGGCTCCACAGAAGGAGACTCCACAACCTCTCTGGGCAGCCTGTGCCAGGGCTCTGGGACCCTTACAGGAAAGAAGTTCCCCTTTAAAAGGTCCCTCCCTTAAAATGCTTCCAAACACAGAAAGAGGCTGCCCCAGTCTCATGTCAAGCTGTGCCAGAAGGGGTTGGGCTGTTGTCTTTTCGGTCACACAGGAGCATGTGCAGCAGTGTTTATTTAGAGACACAACCCCCCCCCCAAAATGCTGCAGCTGAACTTAAAGGTTCCAAATGATTCAAGTCACAAACTGTTGCTGCAGAGTAAACACAACAGAGCCCCATGTAGCTCTTAAACTCCCTATTCCTGAGGGGCCACAATAAAGTATCCTGAGCAGAGCAGCCCCATAGTGCTCCAAGCCCTGTCCCTATGCCAGTGCTGCCTGCACCAGCCAAACCAGCTGGGGAAAAGGAACAGCCCAGGGTGAGGCTTGAGCACCATTCCCATCTTGCAAGAAGAGGGACTCAGAGGCTGGCAGTTCTGTGCAAGTGTGAAAAGGGGGTTGCAGGGGCAGGCATGGGGGCAGACACTGCAGGAAGGGAACAGGGACCAAGCCAAGAGAGCTGAACTCTGATAAGCTCAGCAGTGAATTTATGACATGGAGCAGAGACACTGCACAGTGGTGCCAGCAGAAACAAGCAGGCTGGAGGAAGAGCCCAACCACAAAGCTTCTTTGTCCAGTGGACTCCACTGCAGAAGATAGCCAGAGCTTGATGGGAACTCCAAGCCTGCAAGCAGAACTGGTGCTATGCTTTGTTCACAGGCACACCTGGAAAGTCAGCTAGCTCCTGAAAGTGCTGCCAGGCAGGGACCGCAGAGTGCCCAGAGCAGGTCCTCATCCTCACTTCTTCTGGAAGCTGAACTGTATCAAGTCAACACAGGACTTTAATTGCCTCCTAGGAAAACAAAATGCATCACTTTGGGTTCTCCCTCCACAGACCCTTAAGGAAACAGAAATCTGCACAGTACTATTTTATGGCAAAAAAAAAACAGGAGGGGGGAGAAGGAATGAAAAAGCCAAGCAGCAGCTGAGCATGGCCACACTCAGCACCAACCCACTTCTGGCTGCAGAGGACTGTTCTGCGATGCAGTTTTTTCCCAGCAGTGCTGTGCAACACCAGGGCCAGTGCCAGCAAACAGTGATCAGTGATGTATAAACCAGCCCCAGCTCAGAGGGAGGGTGGGGATGGGGTAGGCTAGAGAGCAAGTTGTCTGCTGGCTCTCAGTGCTGCAAGGAACAAAACAAGCCCCTGCTGTTATTTTTGTTCTCCTTTTCCCCCTTGGTCAGTGAAGGTGACCAAAAGCTCGGAGCCTGTTCTAAACAAACACAAACAAGCAAGAAAACCAACCCAGAACAACAGAGGTGACCTCACTGGGCCCTTTTCTTGACACAGACTATTTCCCTCTGCTGCTTTTATTTCAGCTTCCCAGAGGCTTTTCCTCGCTGCAGTCAGCCCGGAGCAGGTTATCTCCAGGTCTGCAGGGGCTCGGGTGCGGGGCTGGAAAGCAGCTTCTGCCCTTTCTGCCTTAACTGCGGCGGGGCTGAAGGCCTTTGGGTGCTGATGGCTCTGGCAGGACAGCTCCTGCCAGAAAACCTTGGCTTTGCCGCTGGCCCCAGTGCAGCTGAGGGAAGCGGCTCGAAGCCTGCGCCCCGTTAGGGAATGAAGTCACCGATTCAGGAGGGCTCCTGCTTTTGCTCTCCCTCTCCACAGCCCATTACAAGGCAGCCCCACCCTGCTCGTAGATTTCCAGTTTCATTCCTCCTGGTTGTCATCATGTCTGCTGCATTGCAGGGATGGCTGAGCAGCACCCAGAGGGGAGCCTGGAACCCGGGGAGAAACAGGAAAGCATTCCTTTGAACTGCACCAGGCAGCACCTGGGCTCACCAAACTCACATTTCAGGCGCTGAGGCTTCAGCTTTCGTTCTCTGCTCTCTCCATTAAAGCATCTGCCCTCAAACCCTGCCTTCATGCTGTCCAACGCGAGTCACTTGTGCATCCCACGGGCACACCCCGAGGCAGAGCAGAGGGAGAGGGTGGGTGGTGCAGCAGGCAGCAGCTCTTCCCACCCCGCCGCACCTTGCAGACCTCGCACCGAGGGCTAAAGAACAGACGAACCAGGTGCACAGCTGCCCCAGCCAAGCACGGCTCCCACAGCCCTCACCCGGGGTTTGCAGGGCAAAAGGCAACCCATGGCGAGCCCGTGGGAAGGTGGCAGCAGCTCCTCTTGCCCTGAGCCAAAGATGTCAGTGGGTCCAGCTGCAACGATGGGGCCCAGAGTCCATCGCTGTCCTGAGGAGCAGAGAAAAAACAATAGTGCCAAGCAAGGGAAAGAGAAGGGATGCAGAGGAGGAGAAGGCACAACTGCTGCAGTCCACTGGGCTCCAGGCTAAATGGCTGCTGCTCCACTCAGTTCCCAGGACGTGAGCACAGCTGCTGGGGTGTCCAGGGTACTTCCCAGACTTCCACACTGGGCACAAGAAAGGCTGTAACTGGAGACTGGAATGCAACACGGCAGGAAGGAAACGTGTGCCAAGAACTACTGGAATAGATGCCACACTCAGCTCCCAGAGCTCGAGGAACTGCTGTTTATCTGCACTCCTGACACAAAGGTTCTCAATCCTCCTCTGAAAGCACCAACTCGCACCTCAGAACCACGATGCCAGAGGCTGCAGAGCAAAGATCCCTTTTCAAAGGGAACAACTCCATATGCAGCAGGCAGCAAAGCTTCCAGCACACCCCTGAACCAAGGCAGCAGCACCTTCATCCTGATGGACCCACACTTCATCCTCAAGCACACAGGGCACAGGCAAAGGGCTGACCCAGGAGATGAGAAGCAGAACTCGGACCACAGTCCTTAGTTTGCTGGTTTTACACACCTAGCACCAGCTTCCTAATGAGCACAGGTGGCAGGGAAAGGAAAGGCTGGAATTTGGGAATGTTACAGCAATGAGTTCTCCCACTAATAAGGTTCATTTCAATCCTAGACTCAACCAGGTTGGAAGAGACCTCCAAGCTCAGCCAGCCCAACCTAGCACCCAGCCCTGGCCAATCAACCAGACCATGGCACCAAGTGCCCCAGCCAGCCTTGGCTGCAACACCTCCAGCCACACAGACTCCACCACCTCCCTGGGCAGCCCATTCCAATGCCAATCACTCTCTCTGACAACAACTTCCTAACAACATCCAGCCTAGACCTGCCCTGGCACAGCTTCAGGCTGTGTCCCCTTCTTCTGTTGCTGCTTGCCTGGCAGCAGAGCCCAACCCCACCTGGCTACAGCCTCCCTGCAGGCAGCTGCAGACAGCAATGAGCTCTGCCCTGAGCCTCCTCTGCTGCAGGCTGCACACCCCCAGCTCCCTCAGCCCCTCCTCACAGGGCTCTGCTCCAGGCCCCTCCCCAGCCTTGCTGCCCTTCTCCAAACACCTTCCAGCACCTCAACATCTCTCCTGAATTCAGGAGCCCAGAACTGGACACAGCACTGCAGGTCTGTCCTGACCAGTATTGAGTGCAAGGGAAGATTAACCTCCCTTGTGCTACTCGAACTGGGAAGCCCAGAACTGGACCCAGCACTCTGGGTGTGCCCTGACCAGTGTTTCCTCTAAAGTCAGACCAGTTTTCTGTAGGTAGAACACTGCAAGCCCAGAGCAGACCACAGCCCCGAACTCCTGCCGCGGCTGTGTTTGGGGGCAGTTTAGTTTTGGTTGAGAAGAGACAGGCTGGGCAGGCAGATTTAGAATGCACAGTTTTTATTTAAGTAGAAAAGAAAAAAAAAAAAAGGAAAGAAGAAAAGAAGCAGAGAGGAAGGTAAGGTAGACAGGAGCTTTTCATATTCTGACTATACAATAATATTCTTCTCTTTTTTTTTTTCCCCCCTCCTCTCCTTTTTTTTTTTCCATCTGCTGCCACACCAACTAGAATGGGTCTGTTCTAGTCTTAATCTTAGGGTTGTCCAGTTAAGTCTTTGAAGAAGTTGCCCTTTACCTCTTTTAGAGTTTCTTCTCAGAAACATTCATATATTATACAGGATATACAGATTCTTGAAACAAGACACTTAAAAACCACTCACGACGATAGCCGCAACACTACCATAGCTGCATTGTAGGGATTACCTTGCTCAGCCAGCTGCAGGCTCTCTATGTACAGTTAGGGGGCTCCTCTTAGAGTGTTATTTACACAGAGATGGACTAAAAGCTACCTTGGGATCTAAAAGGTAAAGGCTCTCGTGTTGAAGGATGTGCAGTTTCGTAGCCCTGTGGACAGGGGAGGGGAGGATCAATCGAACAAACAAAACCACGAACAAAAAACCGAACCAAAACAACAACGAAACAAAAAAGAAACCCAAACCAAACCACCCACGACAATTATATACACTGTAAACAGCACAAGGCATGAGAATGCTCCTCCTGGCCCCCAGCACCGGAGCAGGAGAGTGTATGTGCACTAATACTCCTCCTCTGCGTCGGCTCCCGCTCCCCTGCTCTTCTTGTGGAGGGCACGGTTGAAGGTGTGGCAGGCGGGAACCCAGTGATTGTCATGGAGGCCCAGCTTGCAGCCCGGGATGCCCTTCTGCGAGCGGTGGCAGCACATCCAGTAGCCAGGCCCGTAGGGCAGAGCCTGGCAGTAGGGCTTGGGGTGCCAGCGGCACAGCGACACGTCCCCCTTGACGTACTTCTTCTTGCACTGCTTGCAGGGGTCCTCCCTGTAGCGGGGGTCGCGGACCCAGCGTGAGTCCGCCGGCCTGATGTTGTAGTACTCGATGATGAACTTGAAGTAGTAGCAAGTGCATTTTAGGGCCACCAGGCTCCTGGTGGGGAGCAAGGCGAAGATCTTCACGATGATGTGGTGAGGCAAGAAGGCCATGTACTGCTGAGGCTCCAGCAGCTGCTGGATCTTGAACCTGGTCTCCAGGAAGTCGTGCGACACCTGCCGCTTCAGGCAGGAGGCGTCGAGCGCTGGCGCAGCTCCCTCTGCCGCAGGCACGGCAAGGGCGGACGGCTCTGCAGGGACAGCGCCCCTCACGCACGGCCTGTCAGGTGCCCAAGCATCCTCATCCTCATTTTGGACTGCTTTTCCTGGCTTTTCTTGGGTACTTCCCCGCAGCAGCTGTGGGTCGTGAGAGGCAGGCTGGTCGGCCTGGAGGAAAAACAGCCTCCCCGGGAGGGGGTCTTCGCTGGAGCTGGAGAGCTTCTCCTTCCTGCAGCCCTTCTCGGTTTTGGTGACTGCTATACTGATGCATAAGGGCTCCTTCCTGGCAGGGTGCAGCCCCTGCTTCGGGAAGAGGACAGGCTCCTTCGGCGTACAATCAGCAGCCGCGTTCTTGCTCTGCGAGGGAGCCGGCGGCAGCCTGGCAGCAGCCGGGCAGGCAGGCGGCAGAGGTCTGGGAGGCTCGAGGTGGGTTTCAGAATCACTCCTGCCAGCCGCGATGGCCAGCACTGCATGAGCCAGTCCCGCACGCACATCCCCCACCCGCGGATCCAGCGCAGGGGGAAAAGGCTGCCGGGCAGAGGCAGCGCCGTCCCACGGCTCGCTGTCACCCAGAGGGCCGCACCGCCCTCCGTATCCAGCCTCGGCTACCCCTGCCTCCTCCGAGCCATCTCCGGGCGCCAAGACCCCCGAGGACACCTTGCCCACCTCGCCCTCCGGCTGGGTGCCGCTGGCCAGGAGCACCCTGCCGACGTTCCTGCGGAAGCTGTTGTTCCGAGAGAGGCTGCCGCCTGCCTCCCGCTCGCTCTGCCGCTTCAGGCACTCCGACTCCAGCCTGGCCACCATGTCCAGCACACGCACAGGCTCGCCCTGCTGCTGCTCGCCCACGCCGCAGGGTGCCCTCTCGGCGCACAGCTCGCCCGCCCCGGCGGCGGCGGCGGCGGCGAAGGGGTCTGCGCCGGGCAGCGCACCCCTGGGCTGAGCGCTCAGGCGGGTGGTGGAGGCGGGCGCGCAGGTCTTGGCGCAGTCCACCAGCAGAGCGCTGGCTCGCTGCTCCAGGAAGGCTACCATCTCTATCACCGAGAGGGACCGGCCCGCCAACACGCTCTCGCCGCCGTCGTTCGCGTAGTGCACCGAGCAGTGCTCGATGCCACAGGCAAAAGGCTCCGGCTGGGAGCAGCGGGAGCTCACCTCCCTCATTCGCTCCAGCTGGATTTTGGCTTTTTTGAGGTCTACCGATTTTTTCCTGCGCTTGGCTGTCCTCCCGTCGATGTCCCAGCTGCTCTTGATCTTCATGGAGCCCGGCCGGCCCCCGCCCCCCTGCTGGGCAGCGAAGAAGGCGATCTTCTCCTTGGTGTTGCCAGGTTTCACTACAGCCCAGACATCCAGAGGCCCTTCCCCTTCTTCTCCCTGGTGGATGGTTGCAGACAGGGCGTTCTTCTTCTCCCTTGCACTCGGACCATCTGCCGGACCCTTCCCATTCATATTGCACATAGTATTTGGATAAATAATCCCCAGCAGCCTTTCAGATGGAGTCACGAGGGAGGGTTTGGGGAAAACGCTCAGTTTGGTGCAGGGGTTGCTGTAGTCTTCTCCCTGTGTTGATCTCTGGTGGCTCAGAGGTGGGCCCCTCAGGGAGTCCTGGCTCAGCTCTGGAGATCGCTCTTTCTTCTGCAACTTGAGATATGGCTTTAAGTGCATACCAGAAACCCTGGAGAAACAGAGGGGGAAGAAGTTAGAGCTGCTAATTACTCCCCTCTGAAATGAGAGAAGGTGGTCCAAAGTAGGCACTAAGATGCCTCCTACTCTACACTGAGCAGCCCACACCTCAAAAGGAAGCACTAAGATGCCTCCTACTCTACACTGAGCAGCCCACACCTCAAAAGGAAGCACTAAAATGCCTCCTGCTCTACACTGAGCAGCCCACACCTCAAAAGGAAGCACTAAGATGCCTCCTGCTCTACACTGAGCAGCCCACACCTCAAAAGGAAGCACTAAGATGCCTCCTGCTCTACACTGAGCAGCCCACACCTCAAAAGGAAGCACTAAGATGCCTCCTGCTCTACATGGAGCAGCTCACACCTCAAAAGGAAGCACCTGAGAAAGGAAAAGCAGCAAGCAGGCTGCAACCTCGACCCTTGGAGAACTTCCTGCAATGGGATGCTGATCTTAAGGACAGCAGAGATCTGTTAGAGAAATCCATTTCCAGGGAGTTGCAAGGAGAAATCTGAGTGCTGAAGTACTACCTGTTGTACAAATGCAGCTGGAGGTTCATCATGGGGCTAGAGCCACTCTGCTGTGCCTTTGGCTCTTAATCCAGTTGTAAGGCACATGTGGGCTCAAGGTTTAACCAACATTAGCTTCTCCTTATGTATGCTCTTCAGTTATGATTCAAAAAGACATACTACTGCTGCTGCTTTTCAGGAAATAAAGTACAGTTAAAGCTGAAAACAAAAATCATAGAATCAACCAGGCTGGAAGAGACCTGCAGGCTCATCCACTCCAGCCTAGCACCCAGCCCTGGCCAAGCAACCAGACCATGGCACTAAGTGCCCCAGACAGGCTTGGCTTCAGCACCTCCAGGCACAGAGACTCCACCACCTCCCTGGGCAGCCCATTCCAATGCCAATCACTCTCTCTGACAACAACTTCCTAACAACATCCAGCCTAGACCTGCCCTGGCACAGCTTGAGGCTGTGTCCCCTTCTTCTCTTGCCGCTTGCCTGGCAGCAGAGCCCAACCTCACCTGGCTACAGCCTCCCTGCAGGCAGCTGCAGACAGCAATGAGCTCTGCCCTGAGCCTCCTCTGCTGCAGGCTGCACACCCCCAGCTCCCTCAGCCCCTCCTCATAGGGTTTGTGTTCCAGGCCCCTCCCCAGCCTTGCTGCCCTTCTCTCAACACCTTCCAGCACCTCAACATCTCTCTTGAATGGAGGAGCCCAGAACTGGACACAGCACTCAAGGTGTGGCCTGAGCAGTGCTGAGCACAGGGGCACAAGAACCTCCCTTGTCCTGCTGCCCACACTGCTCCTGAGCCAGCCCAGGATGCCACTGGCTCTGCTGCCCACCTGGGCACACTGCTGCCTCAGCTTCAGCCTACTATCCATCAGCACCCCCAGCTTCTTCTCTGCCTGACTGCCCTCCAGACACTCTGTCCCCGTCCTGTAGCACTGCTTGGGGTTGTTGTGGCCAAAGTGCAGAGCCCTTGGATGCTGGTGGCACCAGAACAGGAGCACTGCTCCTGTGGCATCCCAGGCACTCAACTCTGTTCTGCCACACCTGTGCAGTCATCTTCCAACTCAAAGCTCAGAGATGCAGCAAGTCAGGGCACTGCCAGGCAGGGTGCAACTAGCAAGAGACTCGATGCTCTTCTCCCAGGACACACAGGCACACTGCAGCACTAACTACAGACTGTTTCCATGGCAATCTCTGAATGGTTACACTTAAAAGGCCTGGTTTTTGCAACAGGGATAATCCATGCTCGCTGGTTTAAGAGCAGCAAGGCCAATGCCACCATTTCCCATGGCCTGATGTGGCCACACTGAGACACTGGATGTTGAATTTGGTATTGCATTTCTAGCCTAAAAAGGTCTTTCACTTACAAACCTACCAAGTGGGATAAATTTATAGCCCTAACACATGATAGGTCTGTATCAGACACATGGAGTCAGAAGCCAGCTGGGTTCTGTCCCGCTGTGCCACAGTGCCATCAGGACACACACCTACCTCCAGATGCCCTCCAGTACACTACACAGGGCACCTATGGGGTTGGCACAGAAGGAGAGAAGAAGTCAGCTCACTCACCCCCTCATGCAGACCTACCAAAGCACACAGGAAGGCTGTAAGGAGGTGGCCAGAACCAAGAATGCACATGGACATACCACTGGAATGCAGTTTGGGGACCTTCCAGACAGCCCCACAGATCAGCCAGGGCTGTTGACCCTCCAAAGTAACTGATGACACAACACAGAGCTGAGCCAGAGAGCTCCAGACCCAGCCAAGGGAAGGCTTTGAAACCAAGATACTCCACTTCCAGCTGCTTAACACCACACAGGAGTGCAGGAGGGCAACAGCTCAGCCTGTCCTGCCCAAGCAGAGGAAGCCTCCTGCTCTAGAAGCAGCTATGCTGCTTAACCATTGCTTTCCCCTCAGCTTTGGTTCCTCTCCTTCTGGCCCTAGTGGTAAGAGTAGTGAGGGGATGGGTGACAAATGCAGGCAGAGAGGTTTTGAGGAGGTACATCGGGAGGGAGTGCTTAGTTCACCTTCCTACATGTGTGCATGAAGCCTAGGGGACCCCTCTGGTCCTCTGCAGTGCTTTGAAGGCCAGAGTGAGACACTGGAAACAAGCCAGTCTTATCCAGGGGCTGCATCCAAAGCAGTGTGGCCAGCAGGTTCAGAGCTGAGTCTCCTCCCCTGTTCTGCTCTGGTGAGACTCCATGTGCAGTGCTGGGTCCAGCTCTGTCAGCACACAAGAACATGGACTTGTTGAAGCAGGGCCAGAGGAGTCCACAGCAATGAGGGGAGGGCTGGAACCCCTCTGCTGTGAAGTCAGGCTGACAGAGTCAAGGCTGTTCAGCTTGGAGAAGGCACCCAGATGACCTTCTTGTGGCCTTTCAGTGCTTAAAAGAGGGCCTAGAGGAAAGCTAGAGGAGAACATTTCACAAGAGCATGCAGTGATAGGACAAGGAGTAATGGCTTTAAACAAAGAATGGAGATTTAGATTAGATGCAAAGTGCTGAGGGCTGTGAAACACTGTCCCAGGTTGCCCAGAGAGGTAAAAGCTGCCCCATTCCTAGAAACCTTGCAGGTCAGGTTCAACAGGGCTTTGAGCAACCTGCTCTAGTGGAAGATGTCCCTTTCTATTGAGGGGCATTGAAACCAGGTGATCTAGAACGTCCCCTCCAACCCAAACCAGTCTATGATTCTACCTTCTCTCCCCTCTTGATTTTACAGGAGGATCATGACCTCACTCCTGCAGTCAGTGCTAAACCCATCTGCACTTCTCCTACACACTGTGGGGGCAGGAGAGCTCTCATTATTGCAGGTACACCTACCTAGTCCTGGGTTAATGCTCTCCTCATGCCTTCTGCATGCTAATTCCAGCTCTTACTGGAATTGGGTCACCTCCCAGTTTAGTCTCCTCTGCAAAATGCAACCAAGAAATTTTGTTTGCCTTCTCAGTTGGATGCTAAAAACGAAAATAATCTGATAAAAATAGACTGTCAGGGAGCTGCAACAGAGGAGTGAAGAGAGAATGGGAAATCAAAGCTGCTGTAGTCTGCTTCAGCCTCGTTTTCCATAGACTCTGCCTCATCTCGGTGGCACTTCACAATTAAACAGGGTCAGGCCACCAGAGAATCACAGAATCAGCCAGGTTGGAAGAGACCTCCAAGATCATCCAGTCCAACCTAACACCCAGTCCCATCCAATGTGCTCAGGCCAGAGCCCAGCCCAGAGGAGCAGCAAAACCACTGCAGCAAGCTGTTGCTGCAGGAAACTGCCTGCAGCTCTCCCTTCCCCATCTGGAAAGGGCATTTTGGAGCCATTCTTTGCAAGATGAGCGAAAGAAAAGCTCTGATGGCTGCCTGACAGTGTGCCCTGGGGAGAAGAGGTGAGCAGGATTAGCTCCACAGCTCTGCACGCTGAAACCTCAGGAGCCAGGAGCAGCAGATCAGATTTCACCCCCGAGTTTCCATGCCAGGGTGTTTGAAAGATGAGCTGAATGTGTTTTCAAAAGGCTTTCTTCAAGCAGGTTTCAGGAATCCAGCAGGACAATCAGTCCAACACCCTTCATTAAGAGAAGCTCCAGATGAAGGTGAGACCAGGTATTACACGACCAAAAACAGGACCCAACTGGTTACCCCAACATGCTTAGAGGACATGTTTAGCCAGCAAAGTTGGTTCAGCTGCTCCCAGCTATTTCTGCTCTATGGAGAAAGACAAAAGGGTAGAGTTATGCCTCACCTACTCTGGATTTCTGGTTTCAGGTTGTATTTCCTCCTGTGTTTCAGTTAGTCTCTGGCTCAGCCAACAATACCACTTAAGGCTGAAAAGTTGTGATTTACATAACAAAATTACACCTCAGTCAGAAGTTTTGCTGCCAGCACTGTGGTTGAATTCAGCCTTCAGTTCAGGGCACTGGTTTAATGCCTCCAGATTGAAAGCAAACCTTTGGTTAATGATTTTGGGGAGCTATAAAGAGCACTGCCAACTCCACCTGACCAGCTGCCACCCAGCTCTTCCCAGGAGCTTCTGTGTTAAAATGCAGGTCAGGAACAGACCTTCACCCCCAAGTGTCACTTGGGGAAAAAAACCACCCCTACTCCAGACACTTTGCTGTGAACATCAAGAAGTTGTTTTACACAAACAGAGCTTCTCTCCTGCACGTCAGCAGCACATTTCATCTCCAGCTCCCAGAATCAGAACAAGCAAAAATTGCTTTGAAGATGAACCAGCTCCCAGTCCCCACCCACAGACAACCTCATTTCAGCAACACTTCAGTGCTGGCAAGCAGAGGACTGTGGCAGCTACAGGTAGGTTTGGAAATATTTAAAACTGTTTTAAGAAGTAGCTGTTCCAGCAGTGAGGTCAGTGACAGTCCCAGGTTCACAGGATGTTAGGGGTTGGAAGGGACCTGAGAAGATCACCCAGCCCAACCCCCCTGCCAGAGCAGGACCACACAACCTAGTACAGATCACACAGGAACACATCCAGACAGGCCTGGAAAGGCTCCAGAGAAGGAGACTCCACAGCCTCTCTGGGCAGCCTGTGCCAGGGCTCTGGGACCCTTACAGGAAAGAAGTTCCCCACTGTGTTGAGCTGGAACCTCCTGTGCTGCAGCTTACACCCATTGCTGCTTGTCCTATCCCAGGGAGCAGGGAGCAGAGCCTGTCCCCCCCCCTCCTGACCCCCAGCCCTCAGATCTTTATAAGCATTTATTAAACCTCCTCAGTCTTCTCTTCTCCAGACTAAGCAGCCCCAGGGCCCTCATCCTCTCCTCATCAAGCAGTGCCCTCATCATCAAATCCCTCCACTGGATCCTCTCCAGCAGATCCCTGTCCCTCTTCAACTGGGGAGCTCAAAACTGAAGGCAGTGTTCAAGATGAGGTCTCAGCAGGGCAGAGTAGAGGGGCAGGAGAACCTCCCTGGATCTGCTGGACACACTCATGCATAATAATTATATATGAAATTATTATACATTATTACACAGTGTCCTACAACACTTACTTCCAGAACAACCCCCTTTGCTTTGCTCCTCCCTTCCAAGTTATCAGGCTTTCTAATTTTATCTTGAGAGACAATGACTGATCAGAAGTTCATGAAGGTTTGCAGACCCAAAAGTGCTGTTTGGAATCACTGATAGAATCCTAGAATCAAGCAGGTTGAAAGAGAGCTCCAAGCTCATCCACTCCAACCTAGCAACCAGCCCTGGCCAAGCAACCAGACCATGGCACTAAGTGCCTCAGCCAGGCTTGGCTTCAACACCTCCAGCCACACAGACTCCACCACCTCCCTGGGCAGCCCATTCCAATGCCAATCACTCTCTCTGACAACAACTTCCTCCTCACACCCAGCCTAGACCTCCCCTGGCACAGCTTCAGGCTGTGTCTCCTACTCTTGCTGCTTGCCTGGCAGCAGAGCCCAATCCCACCTAGCTGCAGCCTCCCTTCAGGTAGCTGTAGAGAGCAATGAGCTCTGCCCTGAGCCTCGAGCTGACAGGAGATAACTCTGGCAGGAATGCTCAGCAGTGAACCAAGCAGCAGAGCTGCCTTGACACTATTATTCCATTCTTAAACTGATGAAATAAGAGAGCCAGGTTTGTGTTTGGTGGGTTTTTTTTTGTCCTCCCTGCTCTCTAATCAGCCATGTCTGAAAAACAGGATACTTAACACCCTCTGGAATCTCACTGCTGCTCTTACAATTCATAACTAGTTTGTTCCCACTGTGGCTTTATCCAGCCAGCTGCCACACAGCACTGATATAAGCAAGTAGAAATATATGTCTTCATGCATGCACACCCCCCTCCTCTCCCTGCTGAAGGGAAGGCCCATAAGCTATTCCTGTGCCAAGCTGCCCAGAATCTGTCTGCCTCTTTTTGTATTTATAGATCATCTAAGTCACAGCAGTCTCCAAAAGTGTTTTATTTGCTTTTGTGCTGTGGTGGGTTAGGAACTTTCCCTCCCCCAACACACTATTGAGATTTACCAGACCAGCTGTGCTACCTTGAGGCTAACTGGAATATTTTAGTGACAAAAGATAGATGCTAGGCTGTGAAAAGAAGACAGAGGTGATGCCTGCTTCACTCACAGGCTTGCTGAGATGTAGAAAAGCAAGAACACAAAACACAGATAAGGCAGAGCAGGAGAGTCAGAGCAAGGCAGAGCAGGAGAGTCAATCTGTGCGTGTCTCCTGCAGTTGGTGCTCTGGGCTGCTTTTGTGTATCTAATCCTTCTGCTTTCTAACCCCCTTGATGATCCTCCAACCTCACCTTGCATGCAAGGCAAACCCTGGGATAAGGCAGAGGGGTGAAAAGAAGGTGGAAAGGTGTTTGGGAGCCCCTCCTGGGGACTCTGGTTTCTGGGAGGGCTGTTAGAATAGAATAAAATCAAGCAGGTTGGAAGAGAGCTCCAAGCTCAGCCAGCCCAACCTAGCACCCAGCCCTGGCCAAGCAACCAGGCCATGGCACTAAGTGCCCCAGCCAGGCTTGGCTGCAACACCTCCAGCCACACAGACTCCACCACCTCCCTGGGCAGCCCATTCCAATGCCAATCACTCTCTCTGACAACAACTTCCTCCCCTGGCACAACTCCAGGCTGTGTCCTCTTCTTCTGTTGCTGCTTGCCTGGCAGCAGAGCCCAACCCCACCTGGCTACAGCCTCCCTGCAGGGAGCTGTGAACAGCAAGCCCAACTCTCAACCCAACACCACCATGCCCTGGAGTGTCACACCCACACCTTCTCAGGACCAGCTCCAGGGACGGTGACACCACCTCCCCAGGCAGCCTGTTCCAATGCCTGACCATTGTTTCAGTGAAGAAATTTTTCCTAACATCCAATCTGGCCTGTGAAGACAAAAGACTTCCTCTGTCCAGCCAGAACAACAACAAAAGGCTGATGAGCTCCAGCAGCACACTCACAGTGCAAGTTTTCTGGGTAAAGCACCGGAAGGCTTTAGCAAGGTGAAAATTTCAATCCAAACCCCAAAGTTTCCTGTGGATTTCTTTCTGTAAACACAAACTCCAGTCCACAGAAGTTCCTAGCATTGCTGACTGCACACACAGTGCCAACTACAACTCTGAAAAAAACCCTCAGGACATACTAACAGAAGCCAGGAAAAAAAGAAAATGAAGAACAAAAACCCAAGAACAATAAAAATCCACACCAAGCATAACCTCTGGCAAAGCATTCCTCCTCCCTGGCATCCCACTTCTCTGTCTCTGCAAAGGACACTGTCAATTACAGAATGCAAGTTGAACTCTGGTCAGCCACTTGTTATTTCTGGAAGGACCTAGGTGGGTCCTTTGGGCTCAGTCTCCAGTGCCATTTCCATCCCCTTCGCAGCGCCAGGGCAAGGCAAAGCAGACTGATAGCTGCTTCAAAGGCATTCCATGGATTCTGCCGGGGCGGGAAAGTCCCAGGCCAGCAGTTGGGGTGGAAGAGGCTTTGCTACTCACTGGAGCTTGTTCTGGCATGTGGCAAGTGTCCAGGCCTGGAGAAAGGCGAGCTGGGAAGCACAATGCTGCAGACCGGGGCGGGTTGGACTACAGCAGCTGCGGAAGCAGCCCACTTCTAGAGAACCCACTCCCTTGGCTCGTGTGAAAGCAAATGCTCCTGACCCACCTCCCAGTGCCTGCAACACTGCTCCTGCCTCCATCTGAGAGCCACTGTGGTCTGCCTCAGGCTCCAAAGGTGAAGAGAAGGTACCTGACTGCTGAAGCAGTGCCCTTCACTTGAGCTGCCAGCACGGAGGCAAGCAGGAACAAGCCAAAGACATAGAGCAGAGCGGACTCAAGAGAGCTGAGGAGCTAAAAGTAGACACCTAACTCTGAATGCTGGATGCCTCCTCTGCTCGCTCACCCACATCAGGCATGCAAATAACCTGACTCTGGAGAAGATGACACAGGAGCAGCTACAAAATCTGGCATGCACAGAAATCCATCATTGTCACCAAGCAGAGGTTTCAGGCCATAGACTGGACAAAGACCGACATGCAGACTACTCCAGGCTGAAGACTCCCACCCACGAGTAAGTTTTGAAGACATGAAGTAAACACACAGACCTAAAGGTGAGAAGAATAAAGCACAGCAGCCTCAGCTATTGCCTGAGTTCTCCTCAGGAAGAAGTGCCATTGCTTTGCCACTCCTTTGTGCAAAAGCACTTACCGTGAAGTGCATGACTGAGAAGCAGTTCTTTATGAAGCTCAACCCCATGCTGCCTGCTTCCCAACCACACCACAGATGACACAGACATGCCATAAAGCAGAAGGGAACAAAATGAACTGAACTGTTTAGTCAGCTTAGAGCTGCCCCAGAAACATGCAGCACAAAGAGGACACATGCCTATGATGGAGGCTAAAGTGAGAAGAAACAAAGTCCTGCGTCCACTTCTGCACTGCCCAGTTCAAGAGAGACAAGGAACTACTGGATGAAGTCCAATGAAGGACTACAAAGATAAAGAGGAGCTTGGAATATGTTTTCTGTGAGGAAAGGTTGAGAGATCTGGGACTGTTCAGCCTGGGGAAGTGCTGGGGAGAGGACTTGACCAATGCTGATCAATAGCTAAAGGGTGGGGGGTAAGAGGGCAGGGTCAAACTATTTAGAGTGGTACCCAGTGACAGGGCAAGGGGCAACAGGAGCCAACTGTAACACACTCAAGTACCACCTGAACACTGGAAAACACCTACTGCTGTGAGAATCATAGAATCACAGAGTCAACCAGGTTGAAAGAGAGCTCCAAGCTCAGCCAGTCCAACCTAGCACCCAGCCCTAGCCAGTCAACCAGATCATGGGATCAAGTGCCTCATCCAGTCTTTTCTTGAACACCTCCAGGGACAGCAACTCCACCACCTCCCTGGGCAGCCCATTCCAATGCCAATCACTCTCTCTGCCAACAACTTCCTCTCTAACATCCACTCTCTCTGTGAAGAACTTCCTCCTAACATCCAGCCCAGACCTCCCCCATCACAACTCCAGATTCTGTCCCCTTCTTCTGTTGCTGCTTGCCTGGCAGCAGAGCCCAACCCCAGCTGGCTACAGCCTCCCTGCAGGCAGCTGCAGACAGCAGTGTGCTCTGCCCTGAGCCTCCTCTGCTGCAGGCTGCACACCCCCAGCTCCCTCAGCCTCTCCTCATAGGGTTTGTGTTCCAGGCCCCTCACCACCTCCATTGCCCTTCTCTGGACACCTTCCAGCACCTCAACATCTCTCTTGAATTGAGGGGCCCAGAACTGGACATAGCACTCAGGATGCTAGAGCCCTGGGACAGGCTGCCCAGAGAAGCTGTGAGCCTCCATTTCTGGAGATATGCCAAACCTTGACACTGTGATCCTGAGCAGCCTGCTGTGGGGGACCCTGCTTTAGCAAAGGGCTTGGACTAGTTGATCTCCAGACATTCTTGCCAATATCTACCAGTCTGTGGCTATGTAAAAATCACAGAAAAAGGGCAAGAAAAAAAACTGATGGCTTTTTAAGGCTTCTGCTGAAAGCTGCCCAGAGCAGCACAGGGACATGTTTCCTTCTGGAAATGTTTTATCTTGCTTGATTTATCATCTGGTTTCCAATTTCTTAATTGCAAGAGAATAATAAAAAAAAACACTTTAATATCACAGTGAAACACTTTTTTTTTTCAGTTAATGAGCCAAAGTGATTCTCTTTAATCTTCATTTTGTGCATACCTAATGAGGACACAAGAAAGGTTGTAGAAATTAACCTTGGGCTGCACCATCGTGAGAAGGCTCAAAAGAAAGGTTAAGCAGAAGTAGATTTGAAGGTAGGTCATCAGGTTGTTCTGCTGCAACTCAAGGAACTGGCTCATGAAGTCAGCAGCACTGCAGAGGATTTGATCACAGACAGTGCCACCCAGAAGGTGCTTTCCAGTAGTCAGAAGGGGTTTACAGTAACAACACATTTATTCTGCACTGGTACTCAACACTGCTCAGGCCACAGCTTGAGTGCTGTGTGCAGTTCTGGGCTCCTCAGTTCAGGAGAGAGGTTGAGGTGCTGGAAGGTGTTTGGAGAAGGGCAGCAAGGCTGGGGAGGGGCCTGGAGCAGAGCCCTGTGAGGAGAGGCTGAGGGAGCTGGGGGTGTGCAGCCTGCAGCAGAGGAGGCTCAGGGCAGAGCTCATTGCTGTCTGCAGCTGCCTGAAGGGAGGCTGTAGCCAGGTGGGGTTGGGCTCTGCTGCCAGGCAGCCAGCAACAGAAGAAGGGGACACAGCCTCAAGCTGTGCCAGGGGAGGTCTAGGCTGGGTGTTAGGAGGAAGTTGTTGTCAGAGAGAGTGATTGGCATTGGAATGGGCTGCCCAGGGAGGTGGTGGAGTCTGTGTGGCTGGAGGTGTTGAAGCCAAACCTGGCTGAGGCACTTAGTGCCATGGTCTGGTTGCTTAGCCAGGTCTGGGTGCTAGGTTGGGCTGGCTGAGCTTGGAGCTCTCTTCCAACCTGCTTGATTCTATGATTCTATGCAAATTGTGAGGAGTGGCTCATCTCAGTTTTAGACACCAAAACAGACAGATTTATGAACTGCAAGCCAAGAAACAATATTTATTGTTCCCTTTCACGAGGTTTAGGAGTTAATAAAACATGTGCCACATTAGAGGTGGCATTGCAGGGGAGAAAGAGGCAAAGAAATTGCAACCTGTCCAGGCCTAGTATTCTGCCTTCAACATAAAAGTGGTTTGCAAGCAAAGAGGATTAAGGTGACCCAGGAAAAGAGGAAATAGCACAGTATGCCAGGCTAACCTGAAAGTTCTCTAGAAGTCATCTTTTTAAGTACAACAACTACATCTTGCTCATATGGACTTCCAAAGGCACAAGGAGATTTCCTGTTAAGACAGTCAGAGGAATGGGAGAAGATTCAAAAGAGCTGCCTTAGCAGCAGACAACCCCACCAGGTGATGCTGGATAAGAGAACAACAACCTGGAGATCCATGAAACACCTCAGGAATCAGCCTTGGAAACATCTGATTTTGCTAGGAATGATAACACCAGGCAACCAGCAATAAAACAAGGGGACACAGTCTCAAGTTGTGCCAGGGTAGGTCTAGGCTGGATGTTAGGAGGAAGTTCTTCACAGAGAGAGTGATTGGCATTGGAATGGGCTGCCCAGGGAGGTGGTGGAGGCACCGTCCCTGGAGGTGTTCAAGAAAAGACTGGATGAGGCACTTAGTGCCATGGTCTGGTTGATTGGATAGGGCTGGGTGCTAGGTTGGACTGGATGAGCTTGGAGGTCTCTTCCAACCTGGCTGATTCTATGATTCTATGATTCTATTCTATTCATGACCACAGCACAAATACCAGAGAGGCACCCACAGAAACGAAGTCACTTCCAAAACAGCAGGGAGGAAAAAGCACCAAGCAACAGAAGCAGAGTTCTAAGACAGAGATGGTGAGGCACCAGAAAGCTAAACATTAGGTTTTGGATGGAACTAAGAAAGGTGCATTGGCCACTGTGCTAGTTTGAAGCTAGCTGGAATGTTTTTGGTGAGAAGAATTAGACTACAGGCTGTGAAAAGGAAACAATGATGATGATGTCTGCTGCACTCATAGGCTTGCTGAGATGTATACAAAGAACACAAACAGAGTTTGTGTTGCTCTCTGACTCTGGCTGCCTGCCTTCTCTCCTTAACTTGCTGTCTGTGTGACTGAGTCTGCTTCTTGACCCTCCCAGCTCATTCTCCAAACTCACCTTGAATGTAAGGCAAAATCTGGGATAAGGTAGAGGGGTGGGAAGGAGGCATTAGGGTAGTTGGGAGCCCCTCCTGGGGGACTCTGGTTTCTGGGAGGGCTGCTGTGTGTCAGTATTAGCTTTTTACCTTGCAGATTTCTGTCTGCAGCTGTAGATATTGTAAATACCTGCTTGTATTTGTGCTAAGCTGTAACCATAAAGCTTCAGTCCTCAACTTCCAGCCACTGAGTCTGGCCTAGGTGATTTTCTCAAGTGTGGGGGGCAGGTAACATGCAAACCATCACAGCCACCATAGACATCCATGAAACAGAAATAAGTGGAGGTGATTCTGTAATATATTCCAGGCAGCAGTGGAGAGCTCTCCTGTCAGATCTGGAGTGCAGCATACACTTTTTGACACGACTCAGAGCAGATTTGTCCACACTAAGAACAAGGATGACAGTTGTTAGGTACTCAAGAAGCTACTAGACAACATCTGGGTCATCTACCACAGCAAAAGAGGTGAGGGTAACAACACTGTGTTTTACAGAATACATAAAAAGAGGTAAACCACTGAAAATAAGCAGCAGTCTTTATGCAAAAGGAAAACAGAAAATGAGCTCAGGCTCAAGTGAGTGTGAAAACTGGCATGAATGTTCAATCTGGGCATCAAAACAAGGTTCCTAACGGCACAGCTAGATCTGTCATCATCAGTACCTACACTTAGTGCCATGGTCTAGTTGACTGGATAGGGCTGGGTGATAGGTTGGACTGGATGATCTTGGAGGTCTCCTCCAACCTGGTTGATTCTATGATTCTATCTACAGGTGGAGGGAAGAAAAGATGTAATTGTTGTTAGGCTAGACTTGAAAATGTACAAAAAGGGATTACCAGATAGAGCTTGGGAAAGTGAGGAGCTGGGTGACCCAGGAAGCCTTTTCCTGCAGTAAAGCTACCAGGAATTATAGAATCAGAGAATCAACCAGGTTGGAAGAGACCTCCAAGCTCAGCCAGCCCAACCTAGCACCCAGCCCTGGCCAAGCAACCAGACCATGGCACTAAGTGCCCCAGACAGCCTTGGCTTCAACACCTCCAGCCACACAGACTCCACCACCTCCCTGGGCAGCCCATTCCAATGCCAATCACTCTCTCTGACAACAACTTCCTAACAACATCCAGCCTAGACCTGCCCCAGCACAACTCCAGACTGTGTCCCCTTCTTCTGGTGCTGCTTGCCTGGCAGCAGAGCCCAACCCCACCTGGCTACAGCCTCCCTGCAGGCAGCTGCAGACAGCAATGAGCTCTGCCCTGAGCCTCCTCTTCTGCAGGCTGCACACCCCCAGCTCCCTCAGCCTCTCCTCATAGGGTTTGTGTTCCAGGCCCCTCCCCAGCCTTGCTGCCCTTCTCTGGACACGTAAGTATATGCTGTCTACACAACCACAAAGAACAAAGGTTCAAATCTGCTTCAAACCCACTGAGCTTTTGGCAACCAGAAAGCTGCCTCTCTTCAGGCTGAGCAAGTTTAGAAGTCTTTGTTTCAGAAAAAAAAAAAAAGAGGGGAAAAACCCAACCCCACCACAACATCAGACCCCAAAGACATCTTTTCAAGCAGCCTGAACTCAAACTGGCATGTTCTTGCATTTGCATGAGGACAAGTTGTTCTGCATGGTGTGCCTATAACGAGACAAAGTGAGAGGCCTTGACTTAATTGTCCCATAGGCACAAGTGTCTGAAAGCAATCCTTCATTTCTCCTTAATAAGAGACACAGGGGAGTGAGCAAGACAAAAAATCTGAGCTTAAACTAATCTAATTACTTACTCCAGAGGAAGACCAACCACAGCAACGACTGCCAGCATTTCCACTTGCTTTAAGCTGCCTGCATGTTGTAAGTCTACTAGAACAAACCATTCCCCAATTAACTTGTACTTCAAAGCCATGTTCCCAAATTAATTTACAGCTGTTGCTAGAAAGCCCAGTGATTTTTTTTCCAAGTACAGGACCAGCTGTAGTGAATCTGTAGTTGTCATTATCAAATAAAAGTGTCAAAGAACATTTCTGCCCTTAAGGTATTCCAACATTTCATACAATCATAGAATCAACCAGCTTGGGAGAGAGCTCCGAGCTCATCCAGCCCAACCTAGCACCCAGCCCTATCCAGTCAACCAGACCATGGCACTAAGTGCCCCAGCCAGGCTTGGCTTCAACACCTCCAGCCACACAGACTCCACCACCTCCCTGGGCAGCCCATTCCAATGCCAATCACTCTCTCTGACAACAACTTCCTAACAACATCCAGCCTAGACCTGCCCTGGCACAACTCCAGACTGTGTCCCCTCCTTCTGTTGCTGGTTGCCTGGCAGCAGAGCCCAACCCCACCTGGCTACAGCCTCCCTTCAGGGAGCTGCAAACAGCAATGAGCTCTGCCCTGAGCCTCCTCTGCTGCAGGCTGCACACCCCCAGCTCCCTCAGCCTCTCCTCACAGGGCTGTGCTCCAGGCCCCTCTCCAGCCTTGCTGCCCTTCCACAAACACCTTCCAGCACCTCAACATCTCTCTTGAATTGAGGGGCCCAGAACTGGACACAGCACTCAAGGGGTGGCCTGAGCAGTGCTGAGCACAGGGACACAAGAACCTCCCTTGTCCTGCTGCCCACACTGCTCCTGAGCCAGCCCAGGATGCCATTGGCTCTCTTGGCCACCTGGACACTGCTGCCTCATCTTCAGCTCCTCTCTCCCAGCACCCCCAGCTCCCTCTCTGCCTGCCTGCTCTCAGCCACTCTGTCCCCAGCCTGTAGTGCTGCTTGGGGGTGTTGTGGCCCCACTTAAAGACTATCCCAAAGTAAGAATTCAGAGCAAAGGTGTGAGTTACACAGAAGACAAGAGGGAAGGCAGGAGGCTCCATCAGCGCTACAGACGTCACTAGAGGCCAAGCGAGCAGTCTGTCCGTACCGTTTGACTTGATGGCAGGTGGAGGACGTGGAACTGAGTGGTTCCCTGTGGAGGCCAGCTCTGCAGGAACTCTTCATCCTAACTACCTCTCCAGCTAAGGCACGCCGTTACAGCCAGTCCATCCTGGCTCACACGCCAGGCTTCCCCATCCACCTTCTTTGCCCCCACAGGGCTTCTCCGTGTCTCTGGCACCTGGAAACTGAAGAGAACAGGGAGGAACATAAGAAGATCAGGTTTGATTAGAGCAGGGATTTGAGCACAGGTGAGCAGGACAAGGACTCTTGCTCAAGAGTGAGAAAATAAGCATACACACAGACACATACACAAAAGATACATAGAGAGAGATCTAAATCACAGCCTCGCAGAATGTCAGGCTGTGACTCTAGGGACTGAGTCCAACCTCCCTGCCAAGGCAGGACCACCCAAGGTAAGCTACACAGGAACAAATCCAGGCATGTTTTGAAAGCCTCCAGAGAAGGAGATTCCACAACTTCTCTCAGCAGCTTGCTCCAGCTTCACCCTCACAGGAAAGAAGTTTCTCCTCATGTCCAAGTGGAATCTTCTGTGTCCCAGCTCATACCCGAAGATTTAGGAATAAAATCATGAAAGTACAGAATCAGTCAGGGTTGGAAGGGACCACAAGGAGCAGCCAGTTCCAACCCCCTGCCTTAGGCAGGGACACCTGCCCACAGCCTCAGCCAGCCTGGCCTCAAACACCTCCAGCCATGGGGCCTCAGCCACCTCCCTGGGCAACCCACTCCAGCCTCTCACCACTCTCATGCTCAACAATCCAGCCTCACTCTCCCCACCTCCAGCTTTGTTGCTCCATTCCCCCCAGTCCTGGCACTCCCTCACAGCCTCAAAAGTCCCTCCCCAGCTTTTTTGGAGGCCCCCTTCAGATGCTGGAAGGCCACAAGAAGGTCACCTGGGAGCCTCCCCTGCTCCAGCCTGCACAGCCCCAACTCTTTCCGTCTGTGCTCACAGCAGAGCTGCTGCAGCCTCTGACCACCCCCCTATAAAATAACCCTCCTCATGCCATTTCTGCAGCTGGGGCTTCTGAAGACTATTAAACCAGGAACAAACACCCCCCTAGAGCAGCCTGCCTGCACACATAATGCTTCCTCATCTTTTATATGACTGCAGCACTACCTTGGCACCTCCTTTGGAACACGCTGTCCTCCAAGCTCGGTGCAAACAGGACGCACAGGATCTTTCTGCTCCTTAGCACTGCATCAAGCTGTGGAGGGAAACTGCTGCTAGCAGTGTGATTTGAGGCTGCCAGGAGTTACGTTAGTGCTCTAATCAAAGTAACGTGGCAGATTTCAGCCAGGACAAAAAACATGCCACCCCTCAGCCTCCAAGCCTTGTGAAACTGCCCCAGCTCTGCATCGCAGGCAGATAAGACTTCACCAAAACAAAACTGCTCCGCAGTATCTCTCCCTTGCACTGGGCTGCTGCCTTCGACGCTTTGTCCTTGAAGTAGACATCGTTAGCAGTGCTTTAACGTACTTGGGATGGCGAAAGAACAACAACCTCGCGGTTGGAACATAAAAGGAAAAAGTGACCCAGCAAAAGAGCCCTGGAAAGGCTCAAATCTCAAGTCTGAGTTGCCAGCCGATTGTTCTAAAGATCGTTTGCTTCCTCTCCAGAGGACCGGGCACAATGATGCAGTAATAAAGGCATGCCAATTGAAGATGCTAACTATAGCGCTGCATCCCCAGGGGACTGGTGATTTAGCAAAGCAGGTTGTTCTCTCCTTTTCAGCAGCTTTGTCCAGGGCTCCCACCCCAGTATTTCCACAGTGCAGCCTGGCAGAGACACTCGCTGGAGGTTTGTGCTTGCTGGTAGCAGAACTCTCGCTGAGATGGAGCCTCTCACATTGCTCCTTTCCCAGCACCTGCCAGGGAAAGAACTCCCACACTGAAGAGTGCCTGTCTGTCAACAGCTCTTTTTGTTAGGGCTTGACCAACACAGTTTACACCTCAATGCTGCCACTACACACTCCTAGCCTGGAAAGCTCACTCTAAATTGGTAGCCACACTTGCCAAGAAAGCAACGAAGGATGACTTTCCATGCAAGGAAAACAGAAGCTGGTTTTAGACCCATCTGACTTAAAATCTGCAG
Organism: Pogoniulus pusillus; assembly: GCF_015220805.1. Taxonomy (NCBI): domain Eukaryota; kingdom Metazoa; phylum Chordata; class Aves; order Piciformes; family Lybiidae; genus Pogoniulus; species Pogoniulus pusillus. The sequence continues at coordinate 1,767,485 of NC_087264.1, read as the reverse complement.
TAGCAATTTCACAGTTCCTCTAGTGCTGGTGACTGAGAGGTTAATCATTTGTCTGCATTTCAGCAAGCAGGAGCCTCAAATAATAAAGTATCCTACAAACACACCCCTGTTGTAATGAAGAAATCTCTTCTGAGTTCTACACAAGGCATGGAAATGTGTTGGATGGAGAAGACAGACACTGCACTGGCAGAGTGAGAAGGTGAAAGGTCACTCTCCACTTCATGAACTCACACAAGGAGCTAGGCTGCCACGGTTCACAGCACTAGAAATTTCATCTGTACAGTTAAAACACCACTTTCATCAGATTATCCAGAGCCTATAAGAAGGACCTACCTAAAAGACTGAAACCTAGAAAAATAATGCATCAATTTCTGATGTTTTGTGATCTGCAAAAAGTGTATTCACCAGCAGCAATTCACAGAGAAAAAGCACAGAATCAGAGAATCAAGCAGGTTGGAAGAGAGCTCCAAGCTCAGCCAGTCTAACCTAGCTCCCAGCCCTATCCAGTCAACTAGACCATAGCACTAAGTGTCCCAGCCAGGCTTGGCTTCAACACCTCCAGCCACACAGACTCCACCACCTCCCTGGGCAGCCCATTCCAATGCCAATCACTCTCTCTGACAACAACTTCCTAACAACATCCAGCCTAGACCTCCCCTGGCACAGCTTGAGACTCTGTGCCCTTGTTCTACTGCTGGTTGCCTGGGAGAAGAGTCCCAACTCCACCTGGCTGCAGCCTCTCTTCAGGTAGTTGTAGCCAGCAATGAACTCTGCCCTGAGCCTCCTCTGCTGCAGGCTGCACACCCCCAGCTCCCTCAGCCTCTCCTCACAGGGTTTGTGTTCCAGGCCTTTCACCAGCTTCACTGCCCTTAGATATGCCAAGTGTTTAATGAAAAACCAAAAGGTAACCACAAAATCATAACTTTCCCATGAGCCATCAATAGAAAGCACTGAAATCCTGACTTTTGACCAAGCTCTTGTCTGGCTTCCCCTTCTGGCCTTACTGACACTAGGACTTGAGACTCAGCAGGAACAGCAAGACAGAGACATGACTATACCCCCACCCAAGGGGTGCAGCCATACCATTTCAAGGATGCCAGTCACTTTTTTCAATAACTTGTATTCTCTCCAGTTAATCCTGCTTAGGAACACCAGATGCTTTGTCCTAGTCCTACTCCCATGCAGATCAAGTGAGAAGTAAGCAGTAAAAAGCCAAACAAAAAAAACCTGTAACTAAGATCACCTCATCTGCAACAAAGAGCTGGAGAAGCAAAACCATTGAGTGAACTGGCTCAGGTCAAGGACAGCCACAAGCACAGGCATCACACGGTGGGATGTCATGTGTTTAACAAGGGACTAGCACAGACTAGAGGGAAGCAAAACCTGGCAAAAGAGAGATGAGTTCATATGGGCACTGCAGCACAGATCCAAACGCAGCCCCATACAGTGCATGCCTTCTCCTCTCCTCTAGCTGCTGGGCTATAGAGCTGGAATGGACTATTAATGCCAGCAAGCCACTGACAAATTCCTACTGTGTGAGCAGTAAAGCTGTGCTTGTGAATTAAATAAGAGGGATTAAAAACAATCCTCAGCATCCAAGCCAGCAAAGAGATACTTACTGCCTTTTACGTGCCACGGTGCGTTTCTGTACCGAGGCTGATCCTGATCAGTAGGTGCTTCAGCTGACTTGTTAGTTGTGCACAGAGTTGGGTACAGCCTGAGCACTGAAATACAAACACACAGAGACACAGAAGAGGAAGTTAAACATCTCACTGTGTTGTTCTCCTCTCTGAAACCGCCCCCAAACACATGCCTTCGTGCAGAAGATGCGGGAAGGACTCAGCTTTTGGCAGCAGCGAGCACCACATCCTCCCAGCAACAGACAGCAGCTCGCTGAATGGTCCCAGAAAACTCTCCACCTTATCATCAGTTTTGAGCACTGCTGCAGCTTAGGAAAACAAATGCATTAGCTCAGCTAGTGTGGATAAGAGGGAGTCAAGGCCTCTCCATCTGTGCAGCAACACGCTACAGCTTTTGCTAGCTAAAGCCTTCCTGCAAGAGCAAGTATGTTTTGAACAGCGACAGTGGTAGCTGGTAAAACAAACCAGAGCAAAGCATGGGCACAGCCCACCTGAAAACGTGCTTTTGGGAAGAAGGTTGTGCCCTTGGGACTGGTCTGAGCAGAAATCATGCCACCTTCACACAGGGTTAGCTTTAGGATGCTCCACAGGGCCACTGCACTGGATCAACCCAGCAAAGAGCATTAGCAGAAGGTGGTGACCAGCGTTGCAGAGGGGAAGTCAGGAGAGTTAATATAGCAGTCATTAGGAGGGACAAAACAACAAAACCAGCAACAACAGCAACAACAGACACCCACAGGACAAACAAACCAACCAAACAAACCCAACACACACAAAACAAAAACCCCAAACCCAACCAACCAACAAAAAACCAACAGAAAGCCCCACCAGTGCTGCAGCCTTATAACAAAGGTCTCCACAGAGGCTTCTCCAGGCCCAGCACTCAAGCTTCATGGTAACAACCAGCAGCTGTTCATGGAATCAGTCAGGGTTGGAAGGGACCACAAGGAGCAGCCAGTTCCAACCCCCCTGCCATGCCCAGGGACACCCTACCCTAAAGCAGGCTGCACACAGCCTCAGCCAGCCTGGCCTCAAACACCTCCAGCCATGGGGCCTCAACCACCTCCCTGGGCAACCCCTGCCAGCCTCTCACCACTCTCAGGGTGAGAGTTCCCAGACTAGGTCTCACAGCAAGATGATACATCATCTCCTCCACTGCCTTTTAACACAAAGCTCACCATCCAGATTTTCCTTTTTTAATCACAGAACCCCAGAATTATTTTGGTTGGAAGAGCCCTTTAAGATCATCAACATTAACCATCAACCCAGCACGACCAAGTCACTACTGAACTACATCCCTCAGCACCGTACCTGCACGCCTCTTAAATCCCTCCACAGACAGGGACTCCACCACTTCCTTGGGCAGCCTCTTCCAGTGTTTTGCAACCCCTCCTGTGAAGTAATCTTTCCCCAATATCCAATCTAAACCTCCCCTGGCACAACTTGAGGCTGCTTCCTCTTAGAATCACAGAATCAGTCAGGGTTGGAAGGGACCACAAGGATCAGCCAATTCCAACCCCCCTGCCATGCCCAGGGACACCCTGCCCTATCTTGTCCTACTGCTTGTTCCTTGGAAGAAGAGGCCAACCTCCACCTTTCAGTTGTTGCCAACAGTGAAAAGATCTCTCTTCAACCTCCTTTTCTCCAGGCTAAACCTCAGTCTTAAGAGCAAAATAAGAGAAATGGAGCACATTTTAACTGAAAACCAACTTACAGCGTTTCAGAGTGACCTCACATTTGTGTTGCAGCTGGCAACAAACTCTCCCAGGAAACTAGGCAAAGACACTGCACACCCAGCTTATGTGAAAAGATGAGGTCAGATGAGATTCTCACAGTCCTGCTGCACTGCAGCTTGGCCTTTTCACCTGCAGCAGGAGCCACCACACACATTGTTTGCCTTGTGAAACCTTGTGTGCGTGCTCAGCTTCCTCTTTGAAGGTCTAAAGGTGTCACTTTGCCTGCATCTGATGTAATCTAACCTGAAAGCAATAAAGCTGCCACAGGGGCTCCAGCTGGAACAAATGGTGGGGAGAGCTTCTTGTGTCTACTTACACATCAAAACCTGCTGGTAGCACTTCCAGGCACAGGGACTCGGAGCTGGCCAAGCAGCAGGACCCCATTACCGCTCTTTTGCCCACCAAATTCACTCCACTCTCCCAAAGCCCCACAACTCTATCCCCTGGCTAACCCCAGAAACAGCAACTACTTAACTGAAAGGTGAAGATTCCCTCCTCAATTTGAACCTGGCCACCTGTGTCAGCAGGGTGCACATAGACTTTGCAGGGTATCAGGGAGTGCCAGGAGTGTTGGGAATGGAGCAAAGCTGGAGGTGGGGAGAGTCAGCCTGGAGGTGAGGAGGAAGTTGTTGAGCAGGAGAGTGGTGAGAGGCTGGACTGGGTTGCCCAGGGAGGTGATTGAGGCCCCATGGCTGGAGGTGTTTGAGGCCAGGCTGGCTGAGGCTGTGTGCAGCCTGCTCTAGGGTAGGGTGTCCCTGGGCATGGCAGGGGGGTTGGCACTTTCTGCTCCTTGTGGTCCCTTCCAACCCTGACTGATTCTATGATCCCAGATGCTCCAAAACACCATGCAACCCCCACAGTCACTTTGGTTGCTGTCATTCCTGCCATGCTGAGGTCTCACCTCTCCCTCACAGCCCTTTCACGCTTCCCCTTATCAACACTGGTTCCCCTCTGATTTCTCACCTGAAACAGCTCGAGGAGCTGAACTAGAAAAAAGAAGTTGTTAACCCAGAAGAAGTGGAAGTGGACTTCTTGAAGCTGCTGACACTAGCGAAGCCCTGTGGCATGAGGTTCTCAGCAGCTCACACCAGACTCTGTCTTGAATCCATACCCTGAACTGTAGCAGGGAAGGAGCCTGTGACAAAGTGGATCTCAGCTGTTTCCAAGGAAGGGAACACTTCTGACAGCACAGCATGCAGGACAGGGAGGTTTGGAGGCAGGGAAATGAGCGTGTAGGGCTCCAAGGCAACGCACGACTGTGCTGCTGTCGGACTGTGCTACTTGCTGTACAGATAGCAGATGAAATGCTTATTCTAATGAAGTACCACAGGGAGAACCTGTTTTCCTTCCAAGATCATGTCAGTGAAGAATCAAAGGCTTTGAGTTTGCAACTCTCGTGCTTTCTTTCTCTCCTCTAGGGGTGGTTACCATTGAAGGAACTAAATCTAAATTTATGCTTGAGGAAGAGAGATTTCAACTGAGTATTAGACAGAAATTCTTTACAGTAAGGGTGGGGAGACACTGGAACAGGTGACCCAGGGAGGTTGTGGACGCTCCCTCCCTGGAGGAGATGCCAGGTTAGACAAGGCCTTGATCAGCCTGGTTTAGTGGAAGGTGTCCCTGCCCAGAGCAGAGGGGCTGGAACTTGATGATCTTTAAGACTCCTTCCAACCCAAACCACTGCACAAATCTGCAAGCCTTCTCTCCCATCAGAAAGGGAAAAGGAGAATAAGACAACCTCTGCTGCACCTTGTTAGCCCTGCATTCTAATACTGCAGGGGAAATGCTGCTGCAAATGTTTCCCTTATTCAACTATTCCTGAAAGGTTTCAGCTGTCTTGCCCAGTTTGGCCAAGGATGTCAGCTGCTGCTCAACTGGGAAAAAGTTAAGACCTGGCTCATTAGATTTGTTTGGCTTGATCCAAGAGGAAAAACAAAACCAGTAAATGCCTTACTTGCCAATGCTGCTCCAGCGCTGGAGACAAACACACTCAGCTCACACATCACTCCACTTTCTAGAAAGCTGCCACCTCCTTTGGCTCTCCTTGTCCCCATCTAATCTCCTGTGTGCCCTGAATGACAAAGAGGGGGTGGCTGAGCTCCCCTAGGCAGGGTGAGAGCTGCCATGTCCTCAGATCTGGGGTACGAGCAAAGGTACTCGCAGCGCGAGGCTGCACGCTCGAGGCCACGAGATCCCCCAGCCCTGTCTGAACTATTTAGTGTACAAAACTCCATTTGTTGTGCCATGTGGGTGCTGAATTCATGAAAGCTCAGCTGAAAGGCTACTTTCTTAGGGCGAGGGGAAGGAGAAAGCTTCCAGAAGCCTTCCTATTATAGAAGCAGTAGAGCTGGTTCCAAAAATAGCAGAGGAGCACTCCCAGAGCTCTGGAGATGTGATGCCCTTGTTTCACAAGGCTGAGGTCTCACTGGACTGCTCCTGTGCACGCAAAGAACGGTAGCAAGGGCTGTGAGGTGCAGAGCTGATGTGAGAAGGGACTTATAGGACAAACGTCAGACACAGAAACCCAGACAGCCTACATGAAAGAGATCAGCTTCAACACCAGTAGGGAGTCAACCTGTCCCACTTTGGAGAAACCCAGTTAAAACCAGCAAGAAGAACAATCATAGAATGTCAGGGGCTGGAAGGAACCTTGAAAGCTGATCTGGTCCAACCTCCTTGCCAGAGAAGCATCACCTAGAGCAGATCACACTGGAACGCACCCAGACAGTTCTTGACTATCTCCAGAGAGGGGGACTCCACAACCCCCCTGGGCAGCTGGTTCCAGTGCTCTGTCACCCTCACAGTGGAAGAATCTCCTCTTTTGCAGAGCACAAAGTCAGTTTGCTAAAGATCCTGCTTGTTATTCTAACACTGACATGGCAGATTAGAGTCGTCAACAAGAATTCCGTCACCCTGTTTTGCCTGAGGATGTTTGGGATCCTGGCTGGAGAGGTCCACTTGACTCATTTTGGCACACATTTGGTAGAGTTGTTTTTTTTCTGCTGTGATAGCCAATAAATTCACCATCACATGGCCTGCCTGACAGCAATTATTCATGAGTTCACCAGAAATAGTTTGTTGGTGCTGCAGCAGCACAGCACAATGACCCACTCTAATTCTTGAAGTCTCCTTTGTCCCTTTTGTGGCAGCTTTTATAGCACACTGAGAATAAGTCCATTTGCAGTACTCCTCTGATTACCTGCATGTCACTGAATCAATCTACTCCAGCACAGAGCTGACCATTTTATTAGCATCTATTAACTAAGTAAGAAGTCACCAGGAAGCCAAAAATCTCATACTTGACAATACAGAGGCAAGAAGTCATCCTGCACCATGACACAACACACAGTAAGCCCTGCTTCTGTACATAGAATCAAGCAGGTTGGAAGAGACCTCCAAGCTCAGCCAGCCCAACCTAGCACCCAGCCCTGGCCAAGCAACCAGACCATGGCACTAAGTGCCCCAGCCAGGCTTGGCTTCAACACCTCCAGGCACACAGACTCCACTACCTCCCTGGGCAGCCCATTCCGATGCCAATCACTCTCTCTGGGAAGAACTTCTCCTAACATCCAGCCTGGCCCTGCCCTGGCACAGCTTTGAGGCTGTGTCCCCTTCTTATGTTGCTGCTTGCCTGGCAGCAGAGCCCAACCCCACCTGGCTACAGCCTCCCTTCAGGCAGCTGCAGACAGCAATGAGCTCTGCCCTGAGCCTCCTCTGCTGCAGCCTGCACACCCCCAGCTCCCTCAGCCTCTCCTCACAGGGCTGTACCCCAGGCCCCTCCCCAGCCTTGCTGCCCTTCTCCAAACACCTTCCAGCACCTCAACATCTCTCTGCAATTCAGGAGCTCAGAACTGGACACAGCACTCAAGGGGTGGCCTGAGCAGTGCTGAGCACAGGGGCACAAGAACCTCCCTTGTCCTGCTGCCCACACTGCTCCTGAGCCAGCCCAGGATGCCATTGGCTCTGCTGCCCACCTGGGCACTGCTGCCTCAGCTTCAGCCTACTCTCTATCAGTACCCCCAGCTCCTATTCCTCCTGGCTGCTTTCCAGCCACTCAGTCCCCAGCCTGTAGTGCTGCTTGGGGCTGTTGTGGCCAAAGTGCAGAACCCTGCACTTGGCCTTGTTAAATGTCTCAACAAGCCCAGCCAGCTCATGTGCTAGGGTCCTTCTCCCCCTCTGCATCAGTTGTACCCCACTTGATGCTTGCAGACCTGCGGCAAGATGAAGTTCCCCAGTATCAAAGAACCCGAAGCTTTGCTGGAGGCAGCAGCCTCTGAGCCACCTGTTAATCAAATACACTTTCCTCTTCCTCTCTGGAATACTGCTCTGAGGGCTTGTTTACCGTGGCCCCGCAGCAAGCAGAGGCAGCAGGCAACAACATCCATCTTTAAAGGCCTCCAAAACCAAAACTGAACCACCAGAAGCCTTGCTTGGCAACACAAACAAATGAAATAGAGCAGCAGCCAAACTAAAGCTCTAGGAATAACTGTGCCACACGTTGCAAGAATTTCTGCCATTCAAAATGCCCCTTTTTTTCCTATCACACTCCTGAACCCACCCCGTTTTCACACACTAGCATCTTCCCCAGGACTCATGCCTCATGAGTTGTCGTGAAACCTTCCATCAGTAAGTTTGCAGATGACACCAAGCTAGGAGCAGCTGTGGAGCTGTTGGAAGGTAGCAGAGCCCTGCAGAGGGACCTGGCCAGGCTGGATGGGTGGGCAGAGGCCAATGGGATGAGACTGAACAAGGCCAAGGGCAGGGTTCTGCACTTTGGCCACAACAACCCCAAGCAGCACTTGGGGCTGGGAATAGAGTGGCTGAGAGCAGCCAGGAGGAAAGGGACCTGGGGGTGCTGACAGAGAGTAGGCTGAAGATGAGGCAGCAGTGCCCAGATGGCCAAGAGAGCCAATGGCATCCTGGGCTGGCTCAGGAACAGTGTGGGCAGTAGAACAAGGGAGGTTCTTCTGCCTCTGTGCTCAGCACTGCTCAGGCCACACCTTGAGTGCTGTGTCCAGTTCTGGGCCCCTGAATTCAAGAGAGATGTTGAGGTGCTGGAAGGTGTCCAGACAAGGGCAACAAAGCTGGGGAGGGGCCTGGAATACAAACCCTATGAGGAGAGGCTGAGGGAGCTGGGGGTGTGCAGCCTGCAGCAGAGGAGGCTCAGGGCAGACCTCACTGCTGTCTACAGCTGCCTGAAGGGACATTGTAGCTAGGTGGGGTTGGGCTCTTCTCCCAGACAACCAGCAATAGAACAATGGGACACAGTCTGGAGTTGTGCTGGGGGAGGTCTAGGCTGGATGTTGTTAGGAAGTTGTTGTCAGAGAGAGTGATTGGCATTGGAATGGGCTGCCCAGGGAGGTGGTGGAGTCTCTGTTGCTGGAGGTATTGAAGCCAAGCCTGGCTGAGGCACTTAGTGCCATGGTCTGGTTGATTAGATAGGGCTGGGTGCTAGGTTGGACTGGATGATCTTGGAGCTCTCTTCCAACCTGGTTGATTCTATACATCTATGACCCTTTCCCAGCTCTGTTCAAACTAGGACACAGCTGAGGGCCTGGCTTCATGCTTGCACAGAAAACTCTCTTTCATCTTGCGAGGATAATGCAGAAATGCTCAGCTCCCAAGTGTCACATTTTTAAATGTCAGCAGTTTGCAGAAAAATTCTGCTCTGCAGACTTGGCAAAACAGTTACACTAAATATACCCAACCCCTGGACAGGCTTCACATGAAGGGGAAGCTCAAATTGTTTATCACAGAATCATTACTTCAGGAGGAGGAAGTTGTGGCCAGAGAGAGTGATCTGCCATTGGAATGGGCTGCCCAGTGCTAGTCTGAGCCTAGCTAGAGAGTTTTGGTGAGAAGAACTAGATTACAGGCTGTGAAAGGGAAACAAGGCTGATGTCTACCTCGCTCATAGGCTTGCTGAGATGTACAAGAACAAATATCAAAACATAGATAACTCACTTCTGCTGCTGGGCAGCTCCAAGCTGCACCTCTCTAACCTCACCCTCCGTTTTGGACTCATTCACTTTGCTTCCCAACCCCCTGGCCAAACCTCCACTCTTCCTTGGGACTGGGGTAAGGTTGAGAGAAGTACAGGGAAGGTGAAGGGGTGGTTGGGAGCCCCTCCTGGGGTCTCAGATTTCTGGGAGGGCTGTTGTGTTTCTGTACTAGCTTCCACCTTGTCTATAACTGTATATGCTGTAAATAGCTGCTTGTATAGTTTGCTAAGCTGTATATAATAAGCTTCATTCCATTTCCAGAGCCAGATGAGTCTAGTCTGGGTGATTTCTAAAGGGGGGGGGGGGGGGGGCAGGGAACACCCAAACCAACACACCCAGGGAGGTGGTGGAGTTGCCATCCCTGGAGGTGTTCAAGCAAAGCCTGGATGAGGCACTTAGTGCCATGGTCTGGTTGACTGGCTAGGGCTGGGTGCTAGGTTGGACTGGATGGGCTTGGAGGTGTCTTCCAACCTGGTTGATTCTGTGATTCTATGAGGCACTTAGTGCCATGGTCTGGTTGACTGGCCAGGGCTGGGTGCTAGGTTGGACTGGATGAGCTTGGAGGTCTCTTCCAACCTGGCTGATTCTATGATACTTCTGATGGGGACAGAAAACCTCCAACACAACAGATTCATCAAGAGCATCTAAAAGAACAACCACTCGTTCACATACCAACAAGCAAGAAAATGCTATCCACACCCTCTCAACAAGCTTTGGACTCACTGGTCTTTCCAAGGGTACCTTAAAAAACAAGCCATAAAGCTTCTAAATAACAGGTGACAAAAGTTTAACAAACTAAAAATCACTAATTAGTGTTAGATTCCAACGTGGCATCTGCAGGAGGATATCATGGCTGCACCAGGCTCTTTCCACCACGACCCACAACAGGAGAGAGCTGAGCCCATCAGCTAAGCAACTGGCACTGCTGTGGGAACGTTTGAAGATGGGGGGAAAACAACACTTAGGAGAAACAAAAAAGCACAGGAGTAAGAGAAGGATAAGGAGAAGGTGTGTACCATGGCAGGACAGGTAACCCCCTGCAGCCAACGGGAGAGAAAAGGTGTTGGGTTAATACAATCACAGAATCAGTCAGGGCTGGAAGGGAGCACAAGAAGCAGCCAGTTCCAACCCCCCTGCCATGCCCAGGGACACCCTACCCTAGAGCAGGCTGCACACAGCCTCAGCCAGCCTGGCCTCAAACACCTCCAGCCATGGGGCCTCAACCACCTCCCTGGGCAACCCACTCCAACCTCTCACCACTCTCATGCTCAACAACTTCCTCCTCACCTCCAGTCTCACTCTCCCCATCTCCAGCTTTGCTCCATTCCCCCCACTCCTGCCACTCCCTCACACCCTCAAAAGTCCCTCCCCAGCTGTTTTGTAGCCCCCTTCAGATGCTGGAAGGCCACAAGAAGGTCCCCTGGGAGCCTCCTCTGCTCCAGCCTGCACAGCCCCAACTCTTTCAGTCTGTGCTCACAGCAGAGCTGCTGCAGCCTCTCAGCATCCTCCTGGCCCTGCTCCGGACACTCTCCAGCATCTCCACAGCCCTCTTGTCCCAGGGGCTCCAGAGCTGGATGCAGGACTCCAGGTGGGGTCTCAGCAGAGTTGAGAGAGAGAATCACCTCCCTGGCCCTGGTGCCCACACGTCTCCTGCTGCAGCCCAGGCTCTGCTTGGCCCTCCAATATTTATCTTGGGTTCTCACTACTCAAATCTATTTTAGCTGGTGAGGAATTATGTTTTTGTTTTATCCACAACAGTCATCAGTAATCTCCCTGACTTTATCTTGACCTTTAAGCTCTCTAAGCCTATTCCCCTCAGCACTGTGCTGCTGAGAGGGAGTGAGCAAGCAGCTGGGTGGGCGTTTGGCCAGTGGCCAAGGCTACCTCAGCACACATCCACAACATGTGAAGAAATTAAACGTTATTCTGGCTCTGTCATTAAGTGCTGGTGCTGATTAACTGACACCACACACAGGAATCATGCATTTCCAATTAGGCTGCACATTAGACCCTGCCAAACTTCACTCTCCATTAGAAGATTAATCTGCCATGGTGCTGAAGATATTTTCTCACTGAAAGCAGGATGAGGCCACATCGACTCTATCCAGCAGTCTGTTTTTTCACCTACTGTCATGCCTTGTGCTAGTGCCTCTCTAACAGCTCCAGGCCTGCAGCATGAAGTCATGCACATGCACAGCGAGGAAATGGGACAGCAGGGTGTCAAAGCCAGCAAAATAAAGACCTAATCTAAAGCAGTGACAGAAGGAACAACGCAGCAATGCAGACAGGGCTTACAAGAGCACAATCAAAGCAGATCCTCTGGTTATCCATCATGCAAAACAAAGCACATTGCAGAGCTCATCCAAGTAGATACAGCTCAGCCGGAGCAGGCACAAGGAGGATGCAGCACACCGGAGTTGGGGTCACACAAATGAAGGTGAAGGCTCTGTGATACAGCATCTGGATGCAGAGGATGTTTCTGACCACCAAACCACTCTGCAGCTTGCAAACCACAGAACCTGTGCTCAAAGACACCTAAAAAGGTTTTAAACACTCAAAACCACAGCAAAATGACCAGTGACACACTAAGGCTAAATTGCTTCAGATGAGTCACAAAATCAGTCAGGGTTGGAAGGGACCACAAGGATCAGCTAGTTCCAACCCCCCTGCCATGGGTAGGGACTCCCTGTTCTAGAAAGCAGAAGGCAGGCTACAGCACAGGCTGAAAGAAAAAGATCATCATCTTTCCCAGCCAAAGAATCTGCTGGGTTTTATACAAATTCTTTCAAGAACAACACACATAGAACATCCTCTGCTGAACTAACCCAGCTCCATCCTCTGCTGAACTAACCCAGCTATATAAGCAGTTAAATGCCTAAACAAGTTGGTGGGCAGACAGCTGAAAATGAGCCAGCAGTGTGCCCAGGAGGCCAAGAAGGCCAACAGCATCCTGGCCTGGATCAGCAATGGTGTGACCAGCAGGAGTAGGGAGGGGATCATGCCCCTGTACTCAGCACTGGTGAGACCACACCTTGAATACTGTGCCCAGTTTTGGTTACCACAGTACAGGAGGAACATTGAGGCGCAGGGAAGGGCTACAAGGCTGGGGAGAGTCTGACAAACATGCCCTATGAGGAGCAGCTGAGGGAGCTGGGGGTGTTTAGTCTGGAGAAGAGGAGGCTGGGAGGGGACCTTATTGCCCTCTACAACTGCCTAAAAGGAGGTTGTAGTGAGGCTGGAGCTGGTCTCTTCTCCTGAATTACTAATGCTAGGACAAGAGGAAATGGCCTCAAGTTGTGTCAGGGGAGGTTTAGGTTGGCTGTTGGGAGGAAGTTCTTTCCTGAACAGGTGGTCAGGCACTGGCACAGGCTGCCCAGGGAGGTGGTGGAGTCACCATCCCTGGAGGTGTTTAAGAGGAGAGCGGATGTGGAGCTTGAGGCTATGGTCCAGTGATGAAGGATGCTGGGATGAAGGCTGGACTGGCTGATCCTGGTGGTCCTTTCCAACCAGAGTGATTCACAGTGACTGGAGGTCATGCTGAGGGGTTTGGTTTGGTCAAGGACTTGTCAGTGTGAAACTGAGCTTGAAGGTCTTTTCCAATCTAAGAAATTCATAGAATCAAGCAGGTTGGAAGAGAGCTCCAAGCTCAGCCAGCCCAACCAAGCACCCAGCCCTGGCCAAGCAACCAGACCATGGCACTAAGTGCCCCAGCCAGGCTTGGCTTCAACACCTCCAGCCACACAGACTCCACCACCTCCCTGGGCAGCCCATTCCAATGCCAATCACTCTCTCTGACAACAACTTCCTAACAACATCCAGCCTAGACCTGCCCTGGCACAACTTGAGACTGTGTCCCCTTCTTCTATTGCTGGTTGCCTGGCAGCAGAGCCCAACCCCACCTGGCTACAGCCTCCCTTCAGGCAGCTGTAGACAGCAATGAGGTCCCCCCCTCAAATTCTGTGAGCCTGTGAAATGCAGCAGGGCAGGATTAGAGAATCAGCTTGCATTATTGTTTCAAAAGGCTGTTTACAATGTGAGGTAATTCTGAAATCTACCAATTCTGTGGTTCTTTAATCCTTTTTTTTCCCCTTCTTCTTGGCTACATTTCAAAAGATTTTTTTGCCCATTAAGAATTCAGAGTTACTTGAAGTAAAAAGGAGTTTTATGTTATCAGTGCTTTGTAGCTGATCCACCAAACGACTAACACAATTAAATTTTCAAGAATTCCAAGCATAGCACAAATTCTGCTCCAATTCACTCTTCAAAAGTCCCCAAAATAGCATGGAAATTTCAGGCAAGGATAGCTTCTGCACACTCAAGTGCCTTCTAAGCTGTGACAACTTTTGCTGCTAAACTTCCCCTTTTCATGTTTATCTTCACAATTCAGTAACACAGACCCCAAAGAGGACATCAGAAATAATGATGGTGCAATTTTTTCCAGGTTAACAACTACCTAAGAAGTATAAACTTCTCTAGTTCACCTAAAAATACCAGACTTGGGTTTGTTTCACAAGACTTTCAGACTAATTCATTCAAAAACACTGGATGAAGCACTTAGTGCCATGGTCTGGTTGGTTGGATAGGGCTGGGGGATAGGTTGCACTGGATGAGCTTGGAGGTCTCTTCCAACCTGGTTGATTCTATGATTCTATGCAGGCAAGGCAAAATAGGGAAAAATAGAGGTATTGCTACTTAACTCAACATTCTCCACTGCTCTCCCCAATTCAATCAATCTTCTTGTCTCAGGGTCTCCTTCACTCAGACAAAACCTAACAAAATGGGTCTTGATCACCAAATAACCAAGAATCTAAGCAGAAAAGAAGTCACCAGCAACCATGTTTTGAAGAGGGTGGTTTGAGCGAGGCAGATTTGGAGCTGGGGTTTGTTACTGCACTGTGAAAATACTCTAAAGGTTCACCTAAAGACACCAGATTTGGGGTTACCTCACAAGACCTCAATATTCTTGTCTCAGGGTCTCCTTCTCTCAGACAAAACCTAACAAAATGGGTCTTGATCACCAAATAACCAAGAAACTAAGCAGAAAAGAAGTCACCAGCAACCATGTTTTGAAAAGGATGGTGTGAGTGAGGCAGATTTCAAGCTGGGGTTTGTTACTGCACTGTGAAAATACTCTAAAGGTTCACCTAAAGACACCAGATTTGGGGTTACCTCACAAGACCTCAATATTCTTGTCTCAGGGTTTCCTTCTCTCAGACAAAACCTAACAAAATGGGTCTGGATCAACAAATAACCAAGAATCTAAGCAGAAAAGAAGTCACCAGCAATCATATTTTGAAAAGGGTGGTTTAAGTGAGGCAGATTTTGAGCTGGGGTTTGTTACTGAACGAGGAAATTACTCTAAAGGTTCACCTAAAAATACCAGATTTGGGGTTGCTTCACAAGACTTCAATATTCTTGTCTCAGGGTTTCCTTCTCTCAGACAAAACCAAACAAGATGCATCTGGATCACCAAATAACCAAGAATCTAAGCAGAAAATAAGGTACCAGCAACCATGTTTTGAAAAGGATGGTGTGAGAGGCAGACTTTGAGCTGGGGTTTGTTACTGAACTGGGAAAATAAAGGTTCACCTAAAAATACCAGATTTGGGGTTGCTTCACAAGACTTTCAGGCTTATTCATTCAAAAAAACCTTTGCAGGCAAGGGAAAATAGGGAAAAATAGAGGTATTGCTATTTAACTCAATATTCTCCACTGCTCTCCCCCATTCAATCAATATTCTTGTCTCAGGGTTTCCTTCTCTCAGACACAACCAAACAAAATGGGTCTGGATCACCAA
This sequence comes from Pogoniulus pusillus, assembly GCF_015220805.1. Taxonomy (NCBI): domain Eukaryota; kingdom Metazoa; phylum Chordata; class Aves; order Piciformes; family Lybiidae; genus Pogoniulus; species Pogoniulus pusillus. Next base: position 1,752,310 of record NC_087264.1, on the reverse strand, counting down.
ATAACCAAGAATCTAAGCAGAAAAGAAGTCACCAGCAACCATGTTTTGAAAAGGGTGGTTTGAGCGAGGCAGATTTGGAGCTGGGGTTTGTTACTGAACTGGGAAAATACTCTAAAGGTTCACCTAAAGACACCAGATTTGGGGTTACCTCACAAGACCTCAATATTCTTGTCTCAGGGTCTCCTTCTCTCAGACAAAACCTAACAAAATGGGTTTGGATCACCAAATAACCAAGAATCTAAGCAGAAAAGAAGTCACCAGCAACCATGTTTTGAAGAGGGTGGTTTGAGCGAGGCAGATTTGGAGCTGGGGTTTGTTACTGCACTGTGAAAACACTCAGCACATTTTTAGACTCCCCAGCAGAGCAGCTGGTGTGAGCACAGCACAGAGCAGAAGACCATAACTAAATCAAACACAGCAGCTCCAGAGCTCCTACTCACCACACTGCCTTTCATCGACAGATCGCTACTAAATCCCTCTCCCAAGAAAACAGCTGAAGTCTGCTGCCCTGCAAACCAAGTTACCAAAGTGATCCCCCAGCCCCACCAGCTTGTCCTCTCAACATTGAACATCTCTCACTAATTCTCCATGAGGAAACCATTTCAAACAGCTCCCTCAAGAAGCTTCAAGCCTTATTTTTTTCCATTCTGAGCCATCCCTGCACTGCTTCATAGCTCTGATAATTGTACCACTGACTAACCTCCAACTGGGAATAGCTGTTTTTATCATCACTATTAAAAACAGTCCCTCACACTGTTAGGAATCTGGAAACTCAGTGTAGCTGCATCCCACCCTTCAGCCTCTCAAAACACTACAGAGCAATGAAACTATGTGCTGAAACCAGAGGATCCCTGTGCTGAACTACTCCTGTAATTTCTGGGTAATTACAACTGCTTCCTAAGCAACTGTAGCCATGGAGGTTTGGTTATTGACTTTAGAGGGGCAAGTGGCTTAAGATCTCAGAGTGTCAAAGTGAACTAACATGCTGCCATACAAGACTGCAGAAGTTCAGTTACTATTCTAAGTGTAGAAGTCATGTGCTGGGCTCCCCAGTTCAAGAGGGACAGGAATATACTGGAGAAGGTCCAACAGAGACTATGAGGATGATTAAGGGACTGGAACATCTGTCTGAGGAGGTAAGGCCAAGAGACCTTGGTCTTTAGCATGGGAGAAGAGCAGCCTGAGAGGGCATCAGATCAATGTCTACAATGGAAGGTGAGTGTCAAGAAGTGTCAGCCTCTGTTCAGTGATGCTCTATGGCAGGAGCTGGGGCAATGGCAGTCTCTTTTCAGTGATGCTCTATGGCAGGAGCTGGGGCAATGGCAGTCTCTTTTCAGTGATGCTCTATGGCAGGAGCTGGGGCAATGGCAGTCTCTTTTCAGTGATGCTCTATGGCAGGAGCTGGGGCAATGGCAGTCTCTTTTCAGTGATGCTCTATGGCAGGAGCTGGGGCAATGGCAGTCTCTTTTCAGTGATGCTCTATGGCAGGAGCTGGGGCAATGGCAGTGTCTCTGCAGGGGTGCTCTATGGCAGGAGCTGGGGCAATGGCAGTCCCTCTTCAGTGGTGCTCTATGACAGGAGATGGAGCAATGGCAGTCCCTCTTCAGTGGTGCTCTATGACAGGAGATGGAGCAATGGCAGTCCCTCTTCAGTGGTGCTCTATGGCAGGAGATGGAGCAAGGGATGCAAACAGGAACACAGAAGTTCCACCTCAACATAAGGAAAGAAACTTTACTGTGACAGAGCACTGGAGCAGGCTGCCCAGAGTGGTTGTGGAGACTCCTCCCCTGAATGAGTTCCTGTGTGACCCATCCTATGTGACCCTGCTTTGGCATGGAGGATTGGACTTGATAAGCTCTGGCTGTCCCTTCCAGCCCCTACCATTCTATGACCCTATGCTCACACATGCACCTGGTTTGCTTTTCAGCAAAACATAAAAGAGAACAAAGAGCTTCACCTGCAGCCTTCCTTATTACCTTGGATTTCAGACCTTGGCCAGAAGGAGGACTGATGGCTCTCAAAGTACCACCCAGATGCAAAATAAAGAGATGAAAGAACGGATTTAAAACAGCTTTTAATTGTCTGAAGGTACAGTTGCCAAGCAGACAGCAAAGAGGTTGTACAGCACATACAGAAGAGGAAAACTCCCTGGGGTTTATTTCACAGTCAGTTACAGTGGATTAATCTATTAGTAAGAACAAAATATGTTGGTTGGGGTTTTTTTTTTTGGATGCCAGTTTCAACAACTTGAAAAATCACTGCCACCAGTACTTTGCTACACAGGATCAGCAATCTGTTTTCTCCCACTTCCAGTCATCACAGCCCATAAATACTCCCTGCAAGAAACCTCTCCCTCTTTTTTAATGCATCTTGTGTCGTTATTTCCTTCTGGAGGAATGGCATCTCTCTTTGCTTCTGGCTTTGATTACTGTTTTATATACAGCCATCAAGATTTTTTTATTGCTGTCAAAAGAGTAGCATCAAACACCTCCAAACTCTCACATGCACCTTTGCACAAACTCCTGGGCACTTGTATTACTCAGTTCTGCCTCTCCAAGATGTCAGATCCCTTGATCTGTCAAACAGAAAGGGTCAAGGCAGTGAGGAGCAGCTTTCCAGGATCCCTCTGCTAAAATACTGGGTGTGCCTACTTTTGTTTGGTATCAAGTTCCTTCTGCTGGCTCCACTGCAAGAACAGACTACACGGATAAAGTTTTTCCCCACCTCCAAAAACATCTGTTCTTTTTCTATGTTCTCCAGACTTCCTTCCCCTTTACGGTATCACAAAGCCTCTCTTTTTAGCAAGGCTGCCTTCTTGATAGCCCATCACCATTATCTCCTTGTTCGCTGCAAAGCAGTGAATCACTGAATCTTGCAGAGCTTCCAGTCTTTTCAGCTCAAGGCCAGGCACTGAATTCAAGCATCCTGATTTAGAGACAGGGTTGTTAAACTCCTTCACTGCCTCTTTTTCAACGTTCTACAGCTTCCTGTCCTGGGAGGCAACCAAACTGCTCTAAGAAATGCCAGTTGCTGTTAAATATCCTCAATTCCTGTGACACTGAACGCCTACAACAGCCACATTAGCTTCCGAATCTTGTGCTCTAAACAGCCTTTATTCCACAAAGTGCAGAGATGAGCAAAAATTACTTCAGCACGAAGGAGCTTTAAAGTTGGTTAATCACTGAATCCCACAGCATTTGGAGTTAACATTCAGGCTTGGCACGACCAGCCATCCGCTCCAACAGGCAGCACAATGTCACCCCTCAAAACCTCACTGTTCAACCTAAAGGCTTTCTCCCCCACCCCTTTCTTTTTTTTCCCCCTTTTTAAGTGTGTGTCAGCTGCTAACTGAAAGTGGGAATGCTTCATTTAGCACACACTTGTTAAACTGCTCACAGCATGCAAATAAAATACTGCATTGTGCAAAAGTCATTCAGCCTCCCCATCCCTCGATATGTGCAAGGGAAACCACGTCCAGGAAGGAGAAACTTGGAACAACATGCAAATATTTCAGCCCCTTGTTTCTAACATTCACATGTTGCACTGAAGCCCACATCCCTGCCATGCTAAGGGCTGACAGCGCTGAGAAGCTGCTGTAGGCAAGGGGTGGGAAAATGACCATTATCTGTCTTGCCCCCGTACTGCACCCTTTTATTTGTAGTTATTACTGCAAACTGCTTTTTTTTTCCAGACAATGGTTGTGTTATTATAGGTACCTTCATGCCGTGCCAAAGCACATACACACAGCAATTCAGAACAATCAGCCTTGTTTTCATGGGAGCAAAGGTTGCAGCCAAACGAAATGGGTGGAGATCACATTAAACAATCTTGGAATCTGCTAATAGGATATAGGAAAATGTGACCATAATGCAGATGCAGAGCTCCCCTTTCACCTCCCGATATTATGGACAAAATAAAAGCTTTGGAAAACCAATTAAACTGTTTGAACAACATTAAGCAAGTCAGAGTGTTCTCAGTGTGCTTACAAGACCACCGAGAAGTTCTTTTAAGTGCCTTTTCAAAGCTGTGAAACTAGAGAGCAGGTTTTCCCACCCCAGCACACCACCTATTTAAAAGATACAGGATACCTGCAAGATGCCTGCTTATCCAGGGTAAAGAGAAGCTCAACACGATGACTGTCCCTGCCTTAAAGACATCATCAGCCCCTCCTCTCTACGAGGGGAATTTCCATACTGAAGCACCTTGCTTGGTCAGCTGCAACCTGCATTCCCCTTGTTTGCTTTTGAGATGTGCATTAGTCAGCTTTCTCCTTCACAAATCTGATCGTGCCTCTGCATGATCATACACTGAAGTCATGTCCTTGAGTTTGTGACATCAGTCTGTTGCCATGGTAATGTACAGGGCAGTCCAAAATTCAGTATTATGGCATCACTGCAGGATCAGACAGCAGGACAAGCCAACGCCTGAGAGCTGGGTAATTCAGAACAAACAGCTAGGACATCGCAATCCAAATGCTGAAGTGTAACTGCACTTGATCATGATGTTCTTCATAAATACAGCTAGAAGCCTCTCCACCAGAAAGACTATCCAGAATCACAGAATCAACCAGGTTGGAAGAGACCTCCAAGATCATTCCAGTCCAACCTAGCACCCAGCCCTAGCCAGTCAACCAGACCATGGTACTGCCTCATCCAGTCTCTTCTTGAAGACCTCCAGACACAATGACTCCACCACCTCCCTGGGCAGCCCATTCCAATGCCAATCACTCTCTCTGTGAAGAACTTCCTCCTAACATCCAGCCTGTACTTTCCCCGTCACAACTTGAGACTGTGTCCCCTTGTTCTATTGCTACTTGCCTGGGAGAAGAGGCCAACCCCCACCGGGCTACAATGTCCCTTCAGGTAGTTGTAGACAGCAATGAGGTTGCCCCTGAGCCTCCTCTTCTCCAGGCTAAACAACCCCAGCTCCCTCAGCCTCTCCTCATAGGGTTTGTGTTCCAGGCCTTTCACCAGCTTTTTTGCCCTTCTGTGGACACCTTCCAGCACCTCAACAATTAAGTTGAAGGCAAAGAGAAAAGTCATCAAGCATCATCAAAAGAAAGAGTGATACGTTTCCAAGGATGGCCACCAAGTATGAAGAAAGCCTATTTCAGCTCTCTGAACAGAAACCATCATCTGTGTTCCTAAGGCAACACAAGACCTGCCTAAATACATCATTCACAGATAAACAGGGATGGACTCCTGGCACCCCAAATTGAGTGCTGGGTGTCACACAGCTTCCTCTGGAAATTAGAGACCAAAATGTCACAGCACCTTCATCTCTTTGGAAGGGATGCCATTACATAAGGCATGGCTCTTCAATTCTCAGCTTGGAAGCAAAAGATCAGCACACCATTAGCCCAACTTGTAACAAAGCCTTGTAGTTAAAAAAGGGTGGTACCTTCCAAGAGTTGCTATTCCATGTAGGGTTAGACATTACAGTCCAGTAGGTTCCTTGTGCACTCATGAGAACGGCATTTCTGAAGAGCAAAAGGGAAGGAAAAAGGACATTAGTGACACTTTAACGGCGTTACAACTGCTAAGCAGCTCTTACAGCCCCCAGAGAGCTGCTTTGCCCAGCACAAAGGCACGCGGGAGCAGCAAACAACGTGCTGCTGACAGGTGGAGCACCAGCAGTGGGAGCAGGTCCCCGGCACTGACTGACCGCAGCCACCTTAAAGGAGGTCAGCACCTAGAGCTGAAGGCTGCAAGGAGCAGCCCTGCTGGGCGGCTGAGCAGAAGCTGCTTTGGCATCATGGAAGCCCATGCTGCAGGGACGGCACAGAGCTGGACTCCTTTCTTTACCTGTTCCTCCATTCTCACCAAGGACACACGTCCAGGGGTCTAGCCGTGGATTCCCGGTCACCGCCCCAACACCACAGCCCCTCCAGGTCCTCAAGTGCCACTGCTTTTGGGCACTCAGCTGCTGCGTAACCGCAGCCACTCCCAGCTCGCTGCGCTGGTTTCAGGTCACCTCCTTCCACTTTCTCTTACAAGTGCACAGGTCTCTGCAGCTCACCCAACACTTCCTCCTGCGGGCCTGACCTCTGTGCTTCCTATCACCTCAGACGCACCCAGGACTTCTTAACAGAGCCATTACCCACCGGCAGGCAGAAGGAACACTGCAGCTTCTCCACACGGATGTAACTCTCAGCCTCCTCCAAGCCCTCCACCCAGGTCCCTGCCCGGAATTACCCCACGCCGCCTTATCTAACACCCAGCAGAAGCCTGGGGGCTGGGCACCTCGTTGTTTGTCTCCGCAGCGTCCCACACCCCGCTGGGGTGGTATAAATGAATTCCACAACCTGTATGAGCCTGAGCTCGACTCAGAGCCGAAGGAGTGCAGCTCCTGGGTGACTGGCGCAGGCACCTCCGCTTCTCCCCGCTGCCTTCAGCAGCGCAGGCTGAGCGCGGCTCCTGCGCGGCACAGCGCGGCTCCTGCGCGGCACAGCCGCACGGAATAGCATCAGAAGAGCGTTACAGAACGGCTGGAGCAAGCTGAGAGCAGGGCCACAAAGACAGCCCAAGGACGGGAGCGGTTCTGCTATATGGACAGGCTGAGGGAGCTGGGATTGTTCTGCCTAGAGGCAGAGGAGGCTCAGAGCAGAGCTCATTGCTGTCTGCAGCTCCCTGAATGGAGGCTGTAGCCAGGTGGGGCTGGACTCCTCTCCCAGGCAAGCAGCAACAGAACAAGGGGACACAGCCTCAAGGTGTGCCAGGGCAGGTCTAGGCTGGATGTTGTTAGGAAGTTGTTGTCAGAGAGAGTGATCGGCATTGGAATGGGCTGCCCAGGGAGGTGGTAGAGTTGCCATCCCTGGAGGTGTTCAAGAAAAGCCTGGCTGGGGCACTTGGTGCCATGGTCTGGTTGACTGGCTAGGGCATAGGTTGGACTGGCTGAGCTTGGAGATCTCTTCCAACCTGGTTGATTCTATGACTTTAGAGTTGCCTTCCAATACCCATAGAGAACCTACAGGAAGGCTGGAGAGGGACTTTTTATAACAGCATCTAGAATAGGATAAGGAGAAATGGTTTTAAGCTGAGGCAGAGTAGGTCTTAGAAGTTCTTTAATACAAGGGTGGTGAGACTGTGGAATGAGTTGCCCAAAAGGCTTGTGAATGTGTGTCCCCCAAAGGTGTTCAAGACCAGGTTGGGAAAGGCCATGAGTGAGCAATCAAGCCTTGTTTAGAGAGATCCCTTCCCTTGGCAGGAAGGTTGGAGTAGATGATCTTCAAGGTACCTTCCAAGCCATTCTATGATTCAACCCCCCCTGCTTTTAAGCAGACTCATACAATCAACCAGCTTGGAAGAGAGCTCCAAGCTCATCCACTCCAACCTAGCACCCAGCCCTGCCCAATCAACCAGACCATGGCACTAAGTGCCCCAGCCAGGCTTGGCTTCAACACCTCCAGGCATGGCCACTCCACCACCTCCCTGGGCAGCCCATTCCAATGCCAATCACTCTCTCTGACAACAACTTCCTCCTAACATCCAGCCTAGACCTCCCCAGGCACAGCTTGAGACTGTGTCCCCTTCTTCTGTAGCTGGTTGCCTGCTACACAACTGCAATACAGACTGCAAATCACAGAGGGAAGAAGAGACAGGCAAGAGACACACTGTTCTCAGTATAAAAACACCTCAAAGACAACTTACTTGCCACTGCCACCTCACAGCCACCAATGTAGCTAGATTTTGTCCCAAACTCAGTCCTTCATCACCCAGCAGGTTACCCAGCTACAAATACTATAGGAGGCAGAGACTGTGGAGGGAACATTAAGCCAAATGGATTTCAGAGCAAAATGAAGTCAGCAGGCTTCATCTCCATGGAGCTTCTGCAACACAACATAACCTGAATGAGTTGCTGAGGACAGAGGTCTTTCTATCAACTACCCAGTAAATCCAGATTAAAGTCAGGCAGCTTTCTCCCCTCCCTCACATAAAGATCAGATGCTGTCCACCCCTGAGGATTCAATCCAGCTTCTGCAATAAGGAAAGCTTGCTCAAAGCTACATGACAGCACACAGTCCACAGGATTGCAGCCCTCCAGGTGGTCATTAAACATTTCACACAGAAAAGTCTCTGGTACTGGACAAGTTGCCTCTAATTCACCTTCTGGATCATAACCAAGTAGTATTGAAGCACATGAGTAGCCCCAGTACACACACCCTAGCTCATGGGCACACAGCTGCAAAAATGTGTGGATGTTCATCATCCACCCTCCCAGGCACATGTGCCCATTCAAGCAACCACATGCTGCTTCAGAGAGGTGATCAAACCCCCAGATCAAACAAGAAAGAGGAAGGAGGTACTGAGGCATGCTTCAACCATTAAGAGGTAAGCAAAGTCCAGAGCCAAAGCTAGGTGGCAGCTATGGAGGCCTGGTTAACAAACTTCAGGAAGAGAAGCAGAGCATAGAGAAGGCAAGACACCATCCCAAATGGTCACAAGAGCCTAGGCAACATGGACATGTGCAAGGGCAACTCCAAAAACATCAAGTGCAGTATTGCTAAGGCAAAGAGACCATTCTGAACCATAGGATCAGCTTTCTTTCACTGGAGCAAAGGCAACACAACCATTCAACAACTAAACATGCAGAATCCAGCGCTGTGGGTCTGAGATAGCAGCAGAGACACCATTTTATCAGCCAGCACTTCACCTCAGCACAAAAGATGCCAAGATGTTGCTCAAAGCAATGGCATTTGCCCTCATCACGAGCACACAAGAAGAGGAGCTTCACCCACTCATAGGAATGTGCTTTGCAGACCCTTCCTCGCTACTCAGCTGAACCTCCTGTCCTCTTCTACCTGTATTACACCCAGAGCATATCAGCCAGCAGAGAAAGTTAATCACACCCCATCCTGCAGCTTCTTCACAGAGAGAGTGACTGGCATTGGAATGGGCTGCCCAGGGAGGTGGTGGAGTCACCATCCCTGGAGGTGTTCAAGCAAGGACTGGAAGAGGCACTTAGCACCATGGTCTGGTTGACCGGATAGGGCTGGGTGATATTTGGACTGGATGACCTTGGAGGTCTCTTCCAGCCTGGTTGATTCTATGATTCTCTTCCCCACAAAGGCAAGGCTCCCAGCCTCCTTCAAAAAGGCAGCTAGGCACCCACATTACCACTCAAGACTCATGTGGCCTACAACTTCTTGGAGGAAGCTGTGGCAAAGAACATGCTGGCTCAACCTTCTCAGCAGGGTGGGGGGGGCGGTCAGGCAGCTCTGCTGCCATATAGCACTTTAGGCTTTAACCTAGTTTTTATTTAGGCAATACCCAGTTCAGCTTGCCAGCCTCCTGTCTCTGCAGGATCAGTGGCTAAAAATGTATGCAGGAGTCTGAGGAGCTACAGATTTTCAGAAGAAAAAAGTCTTCTCTCCTACGGTTGCTAAAAATGGACACAGGAGTCTGATCAGCTCTAGATTTTCAGGGGGAAAAAAAAAGCCTTTTCTCCTATGTGAATAAATATCTCCCTAAAAGAAGGTGATGCAGTTCATCTCATTAAAAGAACTCTTACATTGCTATCAAAGCATGGAGCCATTCCAGCACACAATGCACAGGTTCCTTTGCAAAGCATGTTTGAGTCTTCTCCTCTGAAAGCCACTTTAGAAATGCAAGATCCCACTAAAGGGGCCTCATATGCTAATCCTCTGTAACTTACCATCACTTCACCCTAAATTATTTCAAGAACTGAATGCTGCATTTGGATCCACATGGAGTCACTCTACATGACCAAGCCCACTGGCTCAGTTACAACCAAGCCCAAAGTTACAAAACTCACCAACACCAAAAAGCCCCAGATTGTATTTTCTTTTCCCAAGACACTTTACCTGTCAACAGTTATCTGCCACAGTATCACAGTATCATCAGGGTTGGAAGAGACCTCACAGATCATCAAGTCCAACCCTTTACCACAGAGCTCAAGGCCAGACCATGGCACCAAGTGCCACGTCCAACCCTGCCTTGAACAGCTCCAGGGACGGCGACTCCACCACCTCCCTGGGCAGCCCATTCCAGTGTCCAATGACTCTCTCAGTGAAGAACTTTCTCCTCACCTCCAGCCTAAATTTCCCCTGGTGCAGCCTGAGGCTGTGTCCTCTTGTTCTGGTGCTGGCCACCTGAGAGAAGAGAGCAACCTCCTCCTGGCCACAACCTCCCCTCAGGTAGTTGTCGACAGCAATAAGGTCACCCCTGAGCCTCCTCTTCTCCAGGCTAAAGGTCCAAGGTTACCATCTTCCCATCACCCTGACTTTGCTTACAGCAAAAAGCAGTGAGAACCAGAAGCAGAATGCCTGCAGTCCACACAGAGCCTGCACGAACAGATCCCTTTGGGGCACCAACAGTTGAGTCCCATTTAATACAAAAACCAAACTACTTTTCCATTTGAGTCAAAAGCAGAGACAAAGAATTGTATGCAGCTCAGACTGCAGTGTCAGCTGTCCTTTTAAGAACAGATCAGCTTTAACTGCTCTGTGTCAGTCCAGAAAAAGCCAGTCTGATGAGTTTATGCTTTGCCCAGTACTGTGCTATACTAAGTCCAGGCATTTGTCTGTGGTGCTTTCAGGGCCTTCAGCCAGTACATCAAAATCATCACCTTTCAGAAACATCTATTCCAAGAAGGCATTTTATCAGGATTGAGCCTGATGCATGAATGCACTTTTAACCTCTTTCAATGAAAGACAAAAGTCCTTTTGGAAGCTCTGCCCCATAATTCCCTTTCTCACTGGAACCCCATTTCTAATTGATTAGAATCACAGAATTAACCAGGTTGGAAGAGACGTCCAAGCTCATCCAGTTCAACCTAGCACCCAGCCCTAGCCAGACAACCAGAGGCTGGGGCTGGAAAGCTCTTAGTAGCAGCTGTAATTTCAACCAGTGCAATTTAGCTGTGGGTTGAGGGTGAGCTCTCTCCTGCTTTCTCCATGGGCTCCGTGGTTTAAAGCAATAGGTAGGAATAAAAAGATGTCTTTTCACCCTGAAACTCTGGTCTGCTGCAGCAGGAGGCAGCTGACACAAGGGGGAGAAAAGGCTGAAAATCTGCTGAGTTTAATTGTCATGAATTTTAGTGAAACTTCTTAGAATCACAGAATCCAGCAGGCTGGAAGAGAGCTCCAAGCTCATCCAGTCCAACCTAGCACCCAGCCCTGGCCAAGCAACCAGACCATGGCACTAAGTGCCCCAGCCAGGCTGGGCTTCAACACCTCCAGGCACAGAGTCTCCACCACCTCCCTGGGCAGCCCATTCCAATGCCAATCACTCTCTCTGACAACTTCCTAACAACATCCAGCCTAGACCTGCCCTGCCACAACTCCAGACTCTGTCCCATTGTTCTGTTGCTGCTTGCCTAGGAGAAGATCGGACAGGGCTGGGTGCTAGGTCGGACTGGATGATCTTGGAGGTCTCTTTCAACCTGGTTGACTCTATGATTCTACACTGGGAAAACAAAACTACAGAGTTCTGCTAAAACCTCATCAACATAACTACTCTCACAACAGATGTGGTAAGAGAGGTGTGCTCAGGCTGTTTTACTTGACAATTCAGAGCCTAATGCAGACAGAGAAACTCGTTAACATTTATTGCTAATAAAATATCATTTAAACCTTCACTGGTTTATATCTAAACCCTTTGAGGCATCTCATGTCAAAACTAAGCAGACCTTCACCTGGCAAAGCACTTGGAAAACCTTCAACTGAAGCTGCCAGCTAAGAGAGTGCAGTGTTTCAGGGTATTTTTGGGACACACCAAGGACATACCTCTAGCATGCACAAAGCCCAGAGAAGCATCATGACAGCTGTACACAAAACAAAAGACAACTTTGTCTTAGCTAACATTCACATAACAAAATCACAGTTTCTCTCCAGGGAAAAAGGAAAAAGCACTTAAGTTTTGCTTAGATTCAAATGCTCCAAGCCACAGCACTTATCTGCTATCAGAGCAGACTGCAGGGCTGCTCTAATGAGTATACAGTAATGAATAACTGGAATTGGAAGGTATGCAATTAGTCCCATCTCCTCCTCCTCCAAAAGGGGAAAAAAAGCAGCACAGGCATTATCAGCTCTCCTCCTAGCTCTGCTGCTCTGATCACTGAAAATACCTCCAAGCAAAGAAAAGCTGTTGCTTACAAGCCTGCCTGAGCCCTGATGGATGGCAAAGGTGATATTCTCAGCATCTCCCCATAAGAAAGCTACTGGTATGTTTTCTCAGGTACCCACACAGGCATATATTAAGTTTCACAGGGCTGCATTTAGCTGTGCCAGTAAAAGCACACCACTTTGCAAGAGAAAAGCACTGCTGTTCCTACAAGCTTTAAGTTAAAGCATCTCTCACTTATCCTCCTGAGCCTGACCACTGAGAAGTGAAGCTATTAAAGTCAGGACACAGGTATCTCTTGCTGGCACCCTTGTCTGGCTGTACTGACTCCAGCCTGAAAACGCTGGCTCAATTTACCAGAGCCATTTGCAGTCCACTCTCCCTTGGAGACTTGTGCTTTATGTCTTTGAAGTGGTACATGAAGAATCACAGAATCAACCAGGTTGGAAGAGAGCTCCAAGCTCAGCCAGCCCAACCTAGCATCCGGTCCTGGCCAGTCAGCCAGACCGTGGCACTAAGTGCCCCAGCCAGCCTTGGCTTCAACACCTCCAGCCACAGAGACTCCACCACCTCCCTGGGCAGCCCATTCCAATGCCAATCACTCTCTCTGACAACAACTTCCTCCTAATATCCAGCCTAGACCTGCCCTGGCACAGCTTGAGACTGTGTCCCCTTCTTCTGTAGCTGGTTGCCTGGCAGCAGAGACCTGTGCTCCTCCATAGGTACAACTTACATATGGGGGGTGCAGAAAGGCCCCAACACCTCAAAGCCAGGTGGCAACCTGCAGTCAATCCCAGCTTCCAAACTGCAATTCTGATGAAATACATGCTGACATTTATTCATGCTCAAGAGCTCACCCATCTTCCCCTCCACCTCAGAGACACCAGTTGCTCTGACTAAAGACATGCTTTCTCCTAGCAGCCTCAGTGAAGTTTCTCTAGCTGTGACCACCAGCTTCTCCTCTGTAAAAATCTCCATGCTTCTCCAAGTGGCAAACAGCCTGACAGGCTCCTGGGTCCCTAACTGCTTCTGCTCTGCCTGGAGAGCCACCTGATGAAAAACACCATGCTTTGCTGAAATGTGGTGACCTAAATAAAACAAGGGCAGGATGAAGGACATGAAAGGGTTTCTCCCAGCCCTAAAAAGGATTTTAAAACACTCAAACTTATAACTAATGCAACCAGAAAGCATCAGTGGACTTGCTCTGTAGAGTTTCAATATGGATGCAACAACTGTACACTCAGATTAAGTTACTGGACTTTAGATGTTGAGGTGCTGGAACATGTCCAGAGAAGGGCAACAAAGCTGGTGAGGGGCCTGGAGCACAAATCCTATGAGGAGAGGTTGAGGGAGCTGGGCCTGTTTAGCCTGGAGAAGAGGAGGCTCAGGGGTGATCTTATTACTGTCTACAACTACCTGAAGGGGCATTGTAGCCAGGTGGGGGGTGGCCTCTTCTCCCAGGCAACCAGCAATAGAACAAGGGGACACAGTCTCAAGTTGTGCCAGGGTAGGTCTAGGCTGGATGTTAGGAAGAAGTTCTTCCCAGAGAGAGTGATTGGCATTGGAATGGGCTGCCCAGGGAGGTGGTGGAGGCACCGTCCCTGGGGGTCTTCAAGAAAAGCCTGGATGAGGCACTTAGTGCCATGGTCTGGTTGACTGGATAGGGCTGGGGGATAGGTTGGACTGGCTGAGCTTGGAGGTCTCTTCCAACCTGCTTGATTCTATGATTCTAAAGCTCTTCCCAACCTCTTAAAAACGTTTTCCCCACAGATATTCTTGCAGAACACTTTGGTGACTTTGCTTCCTTGGATTCAGTCAGGCCGGGGGTGAAGCTGTGTTACCACTGCACAGAACCACTGAACGCATTGGGTTGGAAGGGATCCTTGAAGGTCATCTTGTCCAACACCTCCACAGTGAGCAGGGACATCTCCACCTAGATCAGGCTCATGTACAACCCTTTCCAGGCTATATTTGCTGATCCAAAGGAGGAAAGAGAGCAAAAAAAAACCCCATCTGCCTTTTAAGATAAGAAGAGTACACAGAATGCTGCAAAGGCATTTGCTACAAAGGTAGGTAAACTACCACTGTTAGCCTACAATTCACCCCAAGCCTACAGCTGACACATCAGGGGACATCATTTTAACAGCCCAGTAAGCTGTTTTAGGGCCTAACAAAGCAATCATTAGGAAAACTGGTTTAGTCCACTGTTGGTGACATCCCATGCACCACCCGTGGAGAGAGCGTGACTCAGTCTGCCCTGAGCTCCTGTTTGCAGCAGAGGCTGCAAAGCTGCATGAGAAGAGAATTCCCAGTAACTTGTATCGAAGCCACATCTCCAACTGCTTCTGCTGCAAGACCAATTCATAGCAAGTCACTCTATATTTTAATAGGACTACATTTGCAGTCCTATTGCATCCATAAAAACCCAGATGCCTTCTAGGAGAAACACTGGGATTTTTTTCCCCCTCAGCACCACAGAAGATGGATTCATTGCTACCACTAATCCTCCCACAGCCTGAATTTCAGAAGCAACAGCAGATTTACTTAAGATTTCAGATACAGAAGCAAGAATTCTGTGCATCACTTCATGTGTTTAAGAAGATAAAGTTAGTTCATTAAAAAAAAGCCAACAAACCAAAGGCAGAACACCATCTTTCTTTAGAATGGAAAGGAGATGTCAGATACAAGCACAAGAAACTAAGGGTCCAAGATGGGGAGATACTGGAACATGTCCAGAGAAGGGCAGCAAGGCTGGGGAGGGGCCTGGAGCAGAGCCCTGTGAGGAGAGGCTGAGGGAGCTGGGGGGGTGCAGCCTGCAGCAGAGGAGGCTCAGGGCAGAGCTCATTGCTGTCTGCAGCTGCCTGCAGGGAGGCTGTAGCCAGGTGGGGTTGGGCTCTGCTGCCAGGCAAGCAGCAACAGAAGAAGGGGACACAGTCAAGTTGTGCCAGGGCAGGTCTGGGCTGGATGTTGTTAGGAAGTTGTTGTCAGAGAGAGTGATTGGCACTGGAATGAGCTGCCCAGGGAGGTGGTGGAGTGGCCATGCCTGGAGATGTTGAAGCCAAGCCTGGCTGGGGCACTTAGTGCCATGGTCTGGTTGCTTGGCCAGGGCTGGGTGCTAGGTTGGGCTGGCTGAGCTTGGAGCTCTCTTCCAACCTGGCTGATTCTATGCTGATGCCCTGACAGTTAAATAGAGGTCTAGAAATCCACCTCCAGAGGACAGACTTCCTTAAAGGATTATTTTTTAGGGTCTCCTTACAAAGTTCCTGACATTTGTCACAAGCCACCATGCCCTGCATGTTCTGACTGCTCAGCAGTGGATGGCCAGGGGCACAAACGTCCTGTGCAAGGACAGCTCTCCTGTGCCCAGGACAGGGACATGTGCTGGAAGCCAGGAAATGAGAAAGAAAAGCGCTGTCAGCATGACAGGCAGCATCATACCAAAGCCAGAGCAGCTTAGCAGCAGGAGAACGAGGGGCAGCTTTGCCTCGGTGTTTACAGGGAGAGTCTCTCAACCTCAACGGTCAGGGCCAGAGTCTCAAAGCCTTTCATGATGGAAAGGATTTTTGTACTTTGCAGTATAGACTTAGGTGAGGCAAAGTTCAGAACAAAGACTTCAGGAACGAGCTTCATAAATCGGAAGGGAACAGAGCTGCCTCTGCAAGCACAGGAGCTGGTGAACACAAACCCCAATTCTCCACTAGCTACCAGCACTCGATTCACAGCAAGTCCTGTTTGAACCCAGTGTCCAAACTCTTCTTTAAAATGTAGCCTCCAGGAGGCCACACTGCAGACAGCCAAACCACAGGCACAAGCCATCCGTTTGTCTTTGAAGTTTAGACACAACAGAAAAATTATTTCACCTACCTAGATGCAGAGGACCAGCTGCTGCCTTTGATGCTACAAGAAATGTTGGTCTGGAACTGCCCAAGGACTTCAAAATTGCTTGCTGGGCTGCAGAGTGGCAACACCCAAGCCTACACATACACACAAGTCTAATTATGCCTGGTCTAGACTGGGGGAAAGTGAAGGTAGCATGCAAAGAAAACAATAGCATGTACAAAGAATTCTCTAGAGTGACTTATGAACAAGACTTTATGCTTGGCTTTCTGCCAATTCAAGAGGAATTAAAGAGCCTAGCAATATAACCCTGTTCATCCCAAGGAAGAAACTGCATTCTTAAGTGATCAGCAGAGGCAGAGGAGGAAAGTAGGGACAAAGACATGGGACTGCATTTGCACACTACGAAATGGGAAGTTTCTGGTGGTGCTGAGACAGAACACAAGGTAAGACCACAATGCACAAACAATGGTTCAGGTTTTTCAATGAACTCAATCTATTGCATCCAAAAGAAAGACACCCACCAAGTCACAGCACTCCAAAACAAAAAGCAGACAGCAAATTTTAGTATGGAATTCCAAACATTGATGTTTCACAGATTATACACCAACACAAAAATCAGTAAAAGGAGGAGGTAGCAAGAACAAAACTCAGACTGGAGGTGAGGAGGAAGTTGTTGAGCAGGAGAGTGGTGAGAGGCTGGACTGGGTTGCCCAGGGAGGTGGTTGAGGCCCCATGGCTGGAGGTGTTTGAGGCCAGGCTGGCTGAGGCTGTGGGCAGCCTGCTCTAGGGTAGGGTGTCCCTGGGCATGGCAGGGGGGTTGGAACTGGCTGCTCCTGACTCTGACTGATTCTATCAAAAGCAAACCAAGTAGAAGTGTCATTGCTGGACATCTTGAGAAGACAGAGAAGTGTCTAACCCCAGGCTTTTAGAAAGACACAGAGAGAGTGATTGGCATTGGAATGGGCTGCCTAGGGAGGTGGTGGAGGTACTGTCCCTGGAGGTGTTCAAGGGGAGACTGGATGAGGCACTTAGTGCCATGGTCTGGTTGACTGGCTAGGGCTGGGGGATAGGTTGGACTGGATGAGCTTGGAGGTCTCTTCCAACCTGGCTGACTCTATGACATAACATTTAGCAGCTATTTGCAATGATGATTCTGTATCCAAACTCTTTGGAGCTTAAGAATTTGCAAGAGGAGACCAGCTTTTAGCAGAATTAGGACCAGACTTGATATGCCCCAATCTCCCCAAGGTTGCTTTGTGAAAACACACTTTAAGTGCTCTTTTCACACTGCAGAAGAGTGAATGAAACTTGAATTATCAATTTTACTCTCTTAGAATCCACTTTGGAAGAATTCAGTTTTTCAATCCTTTTCCTAATTGAATAAGAGAAGGAGTTTTGTGTTAGACTACAGGTTGCAAGTTACTGGAAATGGCAGCCATCTACCCTTGTGTATAAAGAAAGTCACGGCAAGGAGAATCATAGAATCAAGCAGGTTGGAAGAGACCTCCAAGCTCATCCAGTCCAACCTAGCACCCAGCCCTATCCAGTCAACCAGACCATGGCACTAAGTGCCTCATCCAGGCTTTTCTTGAAGACCCCCAGGGACGGTGCCTCCACCACCTCCCTGGGCAGCCCATTCCAATGGGAAATCACTCTCTCTGTGAAGAACTTCTTCCTAATATCCAGCCTATACCTACCCTGGCACAACTTGAGACTGTGTCCCCTTGTTCTATTGCTGGTTGCCTGGGAGAAGAGGCCACCCCCCACCTGGCTACAGTGCCCCTTCAGGTAGTTGTAGACAGCAACAAGATCACCCCTGAGAAGATGTTACTGAAGCTCACTAAAAATCAGAGCTTGTGAAACACCAAAACAATAACCCCCAAAATGAACCAGAAGTAGCTTAGGAGTTGCTAGGAACGTTCAGAGTCACTAACATCCCAAGTTAAATGGCTGTCGCTTAGGCCTGCCAAAAAATGATGCAGATTTCCAAAGTTCATCCATAGTAATTAGCACAGCAAAAAGCAGCTCCCAAAAAGAGTGATGAAGCTGGCCTTGCTCTTCTTTTTCCAGCAGATGGAATTAGCTGCCTGAGAAGCATTTTTTATTTCCTTCTGCAACTGGAGATCAAACATGTTCTCCTGAATCTCAGCCCTGCAAGTACAACAGATTGGAGGCATGCACACACAGTTATCTGGAACACACGAACCCCAAGCTGAATCCTTCCCCATCACCCTAAGAAGGGCACTAAAGAGGCTGGGGAAGTTTGTATATTTGAAACTTCATTTCCCAAACTCATTATCTGGCAACAACTTAGCTGAAATGATTTGTCTCGAGCTGCTGAGGCCAGTCCTGGTCAATATCTTTAGTGATGATCTGGAGCAGGGGATTGAATCCAGCATCAGTAAGTTTGCAGATGACACCAAACTGGGAGCAGCTGTGGAGCTGTTGGAGGGTAGCAGAGCAATGCAGAGGGACCTGGCCAGGCTGGATGGGTGGGCAGAGGCCAATGGGATGAGATTGAACAAGGCCAAGTGCAGGGTTCTGCACTTTGGCCTCAGCAACCCCAAGCAGCACTACAGGCTGGGGCCAGAGTGGCTGAGAGCAGGCAGGCAGAGAGGGAGCTGGGGGTGCTGGGAAAGAGGAGGTGAAGCTGAGGCAGCAGTGCCCAGGTGGGCAGCAGAGCCAATGGCATCCTGGGCTGGCTCAGGAGCAGTGTGGGCAGCAGGACAAGGGAGGTTCTTCTGCCCCTGTGCTCAGCACTGCTCAGGCCACACCTTGAGTGCTGTGTCCAGTTCTGGGCCCCTCCATTCAAGAGAGATGTTGAGGTGCTGGAAGGTGTTGAGGGAATGGCAGCAAGGCTGGGGAGGGGTCTGGAACACAAACCCTATGAGGAGAGGCTGAGGGAGCTGGGGGTGTGCAGCCTGCAGCAGAGGAGGCTCAGGGTAGAGCTCATTGCTGTCTGCAGCTGCCTGAAGCGAGGCTGTAGCCAGGTGGGGTTAGGCTCTCTGCCAGGCAACCAGCAGCACAACAAGGGGAAACGGGGAAGGTCTGGGCTGGATGTTGTTAGGAAGTTGTTGGCAGAGAGAGTGATTGGCATTGGAATGGGCTGCCCAGGGAGGTGGTGGAGTCTCTGTGCCTGGAGGTGTTGAAGCCAAGGCTGGCTGGGGCATTTAGTGCCATGGTCTGGTTGACTGGCCAGAGCTGGGTGCTAGGTTGGACTGGATGAGCTTGGAGGTCTCTTCCAACCTGGTTGATTCCACTCTATGATACATTAGCTTTAATAGTTTGGACAAGTTTTTCCCAAGGAAACGTCTGCCTGATTTGATTGGGGCAATTAATTGGCCAAGGCAGGAATTATAAAACCTTTTCTTTCCCCAAAGGCCCACCCCCAAACTATATACACAAGTAGTTAAATTTTATTTACAGGTCCAAATGCAGTTGGGAATCTTCCCAAGGATGCTTATGGGCAATTTTAGCAATTTAGGAGAGTCAGAAAATGGAGAAGGCTAAGCTACAAGATAGCTTTACCCCACTTATAAATCTGTCTGAGCAGAGAGCATAGGGAAAGGTTGATTTACTCATGGGGTCAGAGTAGGAATTTAGAGATGATGCTGCTGGATCTCTTCTGCAGCACCCTCTGCAACCTCAAGCTATAACCCAGTTGTGGACCCACGTGGCAAAGTCTGATGCGAATGAAAACCTGCCCAAGTCAAAAGCACCTCAGACACAGCTTCCACCAGGCAAATCTCACCAAGTGACACTCAGCAGCACAGGGAAAAAGCCAAACTGCTGGCTCATTCCTACAAGCAGCTGCAGTTCACAGCAGAGGCTGAGCCCATGCAGCAAGAAGCCAGGATACAGTGGTCCAAGGAGAAACCAGGTTTGGCTGGCACAGGCAACACTCTCAGATTGAACCTACTGGGCATGTTGGGCTTGCAGAGTCGTGGACCAAACTGCACAGAAGGGTGCAAAAGCAGGGGCTGTGCATGCTGTCTTGTGGCTCTTAAAATCCCCCTACACAATGTATACTTGGCACAAAGAACCCTGCCAACCATCAGCCCAGATTCTCCTGTGGGCTTCCTGAAGAGAATACAGCTGGAAGAAAAGGCTGCCCTTTGCTGATCCCCATTCAAGGCCACCAGGAATGGGGGAAAGAAGTTTCACACCTCCTTCTTCCCCCATTCAAACCTCCAGAGACAGAGCTGGGGGGGAAGGGAGCCTGGAGTGCCCTGCCACACAGGACTGGACTAAAAACACATCCTCTTGATGTGCTAATGGATGGACCACAAAAAGCCATCCCACGGCAAGTTCGAACAACAGACAGGACTCAAAAATCCCCGGGTTCTGTGGATTATTTCTCCATACCCATCAGATAGAGTATGCCACACACAGTAATGCACACATCTCCCTTCTGCATTCCTCATTTGCCACTTCCTTTAAAAGATGCAGCCTTCTCCTAAGCCCTGCAGTCCTCAAGCTGCCTGCAGCAACGCACCAAGCAATGGCTGAACCTCACCTGTGCCCTTGACCAAAATACTCCACCTGTGTTCCACATTCTGAATTTAGTTTCTCTCAAGCACTCGAGCCAAGGGCTGTCCTAGTACAAGAAGTTACTCTCAAAGACATTCAAAGACCCAGCAACTTCTCTCAGTTGTTTGCCTACTATAACCTTAGTAGACCGACTCAATAATACATCAGACTGGATGATCTTGGAGGTCTCTTCCAACCTGGTTGATTCTATGATCTTAAAGGTCTTTTCCAAACAATTCTATGAAGAAGTTCTAAAATACATATTAAAGAATTATGCTTATAGAAGCATGATCCAAAAGGATGGTTACCAATGAATGTATCCAGTTTAGAAGGCACCCACCTAGGAGCATTTGACCTCCTACCAAGAACATCAACAGATGAGTACTGAGAAGGTTCAGGGAGGTCAACCAAAGCCACAGTTACAGTACTGATGGTGAAGAGAAATGATAGACTGCTGTTTGTGCAGCTTCCAAACAGGAAAGTGGTTAAAGAAGTGAAAACAAGCCACAGGTCTTGCTACATGAACACTGCTTTGTAACTGAGCAACCTGATGTAACTGCATGGAGGTTGGACAAGATGACCTTCAAGGGTCCCTTCCAACCTATGATAACCCCAAGTAGTCCAGAAAAGGTTTCCAGAACCCATGTGTGCTACAAAAAGAACCCAAACTTACATAATTAAAGGAACATATGGAGAGGAAAGTTTAACTCTGACTTAAAAGTCAAGTAAGCAACACACTGGTTTGAGTACTATCAACCAAAACTGCACAAATCAAAAGTGGATGTACTGAAAGCAGTAAAAACCCTGCCCAAAATGAGACTTCTCATACAAAAATACTTCTCTGGCCAAATAAAATAGAGAGTTTAAATAAGAAAGCCCCCACTCCTCTTTCTCAACTAAGGAGTCTCACTTATCTCAAAGCAATCAAAAGAAAACACTTTGATTTTTAAAGTGAGAAAAACTGCAGAAATTAGAGCTCTGTCTGGCACGAACAAGTAATATTTGAGAAATCAAAAGGAGATTCTCCAAGTTAAGGGAAGAATGAAAACAGTTCTGAATAATTTACTTTGCATAGCCTAGTTCCTGCCAAAACAGTTCTGTGAATCCCATGGTAGTTCAGATGATTTCCATTCTTGAGGCAAAAAAAAAAGCAGCTAGATTGAACGTTAGCAACATTAATTGTGTGATATGACCTGAATGATGCAAGAACAAGTAGTTAAGTGAACCACAACATCTGCTGAATTTTTAATCACTGGTTGTTTTGCTGCAAGGCAGAAGAACACTGGATATTGGCTTCCAGGCGCTATGCAGAATGGCACATTAGGACAGCAAGGATTTTAACTGGCAGAAGCTCAGCCTCCGCACTACCTAAATGCCATTACTTCACTGTGAACTGCAGACACAGCAGCTACTAGAGCAAGGTTTGTGTTTTAATCACATGGAAAAGAGAAACACTGTTTTTTGCACTTGAAGACACCAACCAACCATTTGCAAGCAATATTTATCACAAAGCTGACATGTTCTTAACAGCCATTTGGGCTTATTTTTACTCTCAAAACGGCATTAAGCAGTCATGGGGCTGCCCAGCAGCAACTCACCACGAAAGAGGCAGTTGAACCTCCGATGTGTAGGAAGGTGATCTGTGTAAACGTTGCTATTACCTCTGCAGTGTAACATGTTTGGGCGTACCTGAGCTATATTTAATCCATCTGCCTCTGATACCCATCACAATGACGCTGCAGATAGCCAGGTTTCACCACAAGCTGTCTGTCCGTGTGAGTACCATGGATGGGAGCTGCACAAGTCCACCCTACACCCATACCAAAGCCACTCTTGCTGCGATTTCTCTGTGTTTGACATCCAAAATAGCTTGATTAAAACCAACCACCACAACTACACTGGTAAACACATCTCCAGTTTATGCTTCGAGCATCAGACTGCAACAGCAGGATTAGCAAGTGACACAGCAGATATTCCCCTTCCACCAAAAGGCAAAGAGAGAAATTATTTGGGGAGTAAAGATGAATTCCACAACTACAACTTCCAAATGCAAGTCCCACAGCTACAGTCACAATCTGCACTATGGGCAAGTCTCCCAAAAATTCTCAAGGCAGAAGGCATGACGAAGACAGTCAGTCACACTGACCTTGGTAGATGACAACTTTAGTAAGCTAATAGAATCAAACTACCTTAGAAAACAAAACCAGACAAACATGGTACAAGTGAAAACAGAGTAGCCACATCTACCAAAGCACCATTTCTGTGCCCTCCTTACTAGAGAGGATACAAAGCTGCCAAGTTACCTGCAACTAACATCTTCACACTCAACTAAGAGCCCCTTTAAAAGCTTAAATGTATGGGATAAGAATTAAATTATACACCAAATGATTAAACAATGCTCAAGAGCAAACAAAAAGCAAGGACAAGAAAGATGCTACAGTTCATTTAATCATAGGCTCAAACACTAAGCAGAAGGAAAGCTGCCCTCTTCTCTGAATCCAGTATCGAACCTGCAATGGGGACACCAAAACGTGCCCTATTTGCCACTAACAAAGCAAGCAGTGATGAGAACTGTTTTATTATGCCATGGGGCAGTGAGTAGTGACAGTAACATACTATGGTGTATGCAGTGACACCTGGAACTTCAGGGACAGTTAGTATCTAGGTCGCATTGTGCACCTACTACCACACAGTGCTCAGCTTCACAGCACCAGAAATCGACCTTGGCAGCTCTACAGCCCAAAGCCACATCTCTCCCTGACACAAGAACTACAGGCCAGACTCTATGAGCATGTAGTTTCACTGCTGGCTACCATTCAAACCATTACCAACACCATGACAAACATCCACAGCATACTACAAGACAAGCTTCCAATTTGAAGGGACACAAAGATGTTTTATATACCTATAAAAAAACATCAGTTGCAGCTTATCACTTGTCAAGTCACTCATACTCCTTCACGATCCTTATCTAAATGGAGAAGATAGTTTAGAGAGCATTTAGTTCAAGTGAAATGTACACAGCTTCCTCCTCAACCTCTGCTCATCCTCCAATTAAGTATGAAAGAGACAACTTAGTCATACAGAGCCTGCGAGATGGTTTTAAGACACTGGT
The DNA here is from genome assembly GCF_015220805.1 of Pogoniulus pusillus. Lineage (NCBI taxonomy): Eukaryota > Metazoa > Chordata > Aves > Piciformes > Lybiidae > Pogoniulus > Pogoniulus pusillus. The sequence continues at coordinate 1,728,742 of NC_087264.1, read as the reverse complement.
ATTAAATCACATCCCACAACTTTTCACACCTATTCAAATGCAACTTTGTCGTTAGAAGGAGAGACTTTTGATGAGCACGATCCAATTAACAGACACTGCCTTTGTTAGCAGACTGCTGGTGATGAAGCCCAGGCTCCCTGACATTCCATTTCTTCCCCCTCGGAGGCTCTGTGCTACAGCAAATTTATGGTTTTCAGTATGTAAGAGGAGAATTGGGCATGTTACCTTCAAAACCAGTCAATAAGGCTCTTTCACTCAATCCCGGGGAAGGCGGGTGGCTGCTGGAAAGCAGCACAAGGCTCTCCCTTCCCCCTCCCCTCAAGACCCAAAACCTCTGCATTCAAAACACTCCTATCCCCTGCAGCAAGGGATTAGCCATTTATTAAAAAGGAATCAAAACACTGTAAAAGGCTTCCAGTCAAGATCGCTAGGGAAAGGGAAGGAAAAAAAAAACACCAACCCCCAACCAAAATGCAAGCTGGTGCAACCAGAATCGTGCTAGGAATAATCCTGGGCACTGAGGAACAAGCAGCTCAAACATGAGCAGGATGTCACTTGTCCGGACAATGCCGATGGAGCAGCTCAGAACAGAACTAGACTGTGTCTCTAGTCAGTCATTTTGCTGCCTCCACGTTAAGCAGTAACAGCATTACCAACCCTACAGGCATTCACGGGCTTAGACTTTGGACTTCCAAATCAACTACCTACCTCGCGTGTATTTTCTTGGCTCTTCTCAAAGGGTGACAGACAATTACCATGGCCAATTATGTAAAGCCTTTCATCCAGGAGAGCACCAAGCGCTACGCAAACACTCATTAAGGACTCGCGACTCGAGTCTGAGCTGGGCGCTTCGCCGCTTCAAAGGCAGCCTTGGCTATCTCCAGCTCCCAAAACCGGGTACCGAGAGCTCCGGCACGGCCACGACTGCATGCAGCGCAGCAGGGTGAACCACCTGAGCGTTTCACACAGCTCCACGGGCGGGTTCTGCAGCCCGCGACCAACCCCGAGCGGCCGTGGCTGCGCTCCGCCGCCCCGTCCAGCCTCGTCATTTAAGAGCCGAGAGGAGAGACGGACGCTGCTGGTGGGTGTCGCAGAAAGCACCTCGCAGAACCAGCTCAGAGCCGTTTCTCCGGCTGATCCCAGCAGAATTTTTCCCCGCTGGCAGCCACATGGCGCAAGTCAGTAACCCTGGTCTACCGAAGACAGTAAAAGCTGCGCACATGGAACCACAGAATCAAGCAGGTTGGCAGAGACCTCCAAGCTCAGCCAGTCCAACCTAGCACCCAGCCCTGGCCAGTCACCCAGACCATGGCACTAAGTGCCCCAGCCAGGCTTGGCTGCAACACCTCCAGGGTTGGACTTGCTTCAAGTAAGGGCCTGGAGGAAGTAATTTCGAGAAGAAATCACTTCCACCATCATTGTACTTTTAACCTTTCCTGGGGTTCTTGCACCATCCCCACGCAAAGGCGTTATTAGAAGTATTATCTACGATGTCTAACGACGTTTCCTTCGGGGATGGCTGTTACGTTCACTGAGCCTCACACTCTCCTCCGAAGGATGTACAAAGCACAGGATGAGCCGAGCAGTAAAACACCATCAGGAAGTGACAGCACTCAGCAGACCAAAATGTGGGGGGCAAAAACACATGGGGTTTGGTTGGGCTTTTTGAAGGAAAACCCATGCGTGCTCGTTCGCCTGCCTACACAGAGACCGGGAACGGCAGAAAGGAAGTTGGGACGACCCCCAAGCCCCCTCCCGGGCGCACAGCCCTCCTCACGCGTGGGTCGGGCGCGGGGGTCGATGGCGTTACATAACCGCCGGGGAGGGGAGATGCCCCGCGGGCCGAGGCCGAGCGGAGGGGTCAGGACCCCGCAGCGCGGAGCGCTCCGTCGCCCTCGCCACCGCCGCGGCAGCGAGCTCACGCTGTCAGAACAGCTGGGCCGGGCCCGTCGGGAGGCGGGAAGGCCACGGGAGCGCTGCCAGCGGAGCCGGGGAGGAGGCACAACGGGGCGAATGTAACAAACCGTCCCCCAGGGAGCGACCGCCTCTGACCCCGCGGTGCCCTGACACTCGAGAAGGATCCCCGCAGCACGGGGAATTAGATAAAATAAACCCTAAAAGGAGCAGCCGCCGGCGGGGAGGCGCCGGGACTGCGGGGAGCGAGGAGGCCTGCTGCCCTCCGCCGCGCAGCCCCGCTCGGCCAGCAGCCCCTCGGCGGCCCCCGGAGCCGCCATGGCCGGCCAGGAGAACGGGCGGTGCGTGCGGGGCCTGCTCGCCGCCCACCTGCCCGCCCCGGCCCGCGGCCCCAAGCCGAGCCAGACCAGCCCAGCCCAGGCGCCTGCGCTGCGCTGCGCTCTCCTGCCCACCCCGGGCCCCGCACGCACCGCGACAAACCTACCCGGAGCGTGGCCAGCCGCACTCGTGCGGGGAGCAGGGACCGCTCTGACGGCAGCGAGCCGCCCGGAGCCGCCAGGCTGAGCTCGGCGCCGAGCCGCGCAGCGCGGCCGGATCCCTCCCGAGCGGCGGGAGGGGCCGCGCCGGCCGCGCCAATCCGGGCCCGGGGCGGGGCGGGACGGGGATGGGCCCGGGCCCGCCGGGGAGGGCCGCGGCACCGCCGACCGCCTCCGCACCGTGCCAGGCACCGGCCTCCCCGCCGCGCCAGGCAGCGCCGGCCGGGCAGCCGAGGGGCCGGCGGGCAGCCATGGGGCCGGCGGCCCGCTCGGGGCATCGCTGGGCTCCGCGGGACCGGCATCTCCTCACGGCCCCGGCGCGGCCCTCCCTGCGCCCGGAGGGCTCCTCGGGGCCGCAGCGAACTCCTCGGAGCTGGGCCTCGCCCCTAGGATTCCGGCCGAAACGTTTCAAGGTAGAGCCCGGTGCTGGGAACCGGCAGGATCGAGGTCTCCTCGCAGTCCCCAGCGCTGGCTGGGGTGGGATGTCCACAGCCTTGCTCACCCCCGGGCCTCCAGGCTCGGATCTTAGTACTGGGGCGCTGGTTACTGTAGGTTGTAGTAACCAACTTGGCAGTGAAAGCAATGAGGGGGACAGTGCCCAGCCTCCTGCCTGCCGCCCATATGTAATGAGTGGATTTAATATGCTGATAACTGGCTTAAAGTATATATACTCCTCTGCAGGAGGCCAAAGAAACTCGTTTGGTAGACCTCCTGGCTTTAAAATCTGTGTAACTCTCTTGACTGCAGGGCCAAAAATGCTGCAGGGAATGTGGAGGAGCATTGGATCCCCACCAGTGCACTGTCAGCACTGCCAGCTAGCTCATATTTGGCAAGGTTACCTCCCCAGCACAATCACTACATGCCCTTTGCCATCATTTGAGCGGTTGCTGCCCTTGGCAGAGGAAAACACAGGCTGCTGTTCCTGGTGTAGATGTGTTTAGGAGGCATGGCTGCATAGACTGGGCACTGGTTCATCAGGCAAGAACCACCCTAGCCAACTCCTCTGTGCCATCCTTGCAAAGCCCTCAGCCTTCAGGGAAATAAAGGCTGGCACCAGAGAAGCCCTCTGAAACCAAAGGTGTTGAGAACAACAATGAAGTGCCAAGAGAAGACCTTGGGAAGGGGGGAATTAAGTACAACCCCCCAAGGGGTTCCTGCAAGACGGAGCATCCCCCCTCCTCAAAAGGTTTCAGCAATTCACTTCTGCGTGGAGGGATGCAGGTCCATGGAGGACCCAGGGTGAGGGCAGGGCTAAACCAAAAAGATAATGGTTTCTCTGGCTGGCTTGAGGGCAGCAGTGCAGACATTGCTTGCTCTGTGTAATGCAATACTGTGAGAAGATCCTTGAAGCCATTCTCAAGCTAAAAAGCAGGATGTGTGTCAGCACAGCACTGTGCTACAGGAGTCCGGACGAGGGGCAGAGATAATTAGCCACGGTGCAGGATCACATTAACATGGCATCTCAGATGGCTGAGATGAACCTCCCAAAGTCTCTTCAGTCTCTGTTGACTATGGCTGCTATATACAAAGATAAAGAGAGGACAGGAGGGAGGACAGAGGTGAAATGAGTTGATGAAGGTCAAATATTAGATCGGTGACAAGGCAGAAAACAGAACCCACAGTTTGTCATCCTTCCAGTGCTTTCTACTCTGGACCAAAACAAAACCCCAAACAAGTGCAGGATTTAGCTGCTGCTGACACAGTGGCTTTGTGTGTTCCAGGGGAAAATCACTTCTTTTGGTACAGGACCATGATGATTTGCTTGTGTGTATGGAGAAAAGCCCTGATCACTAGGTTTGCCACAGTTCAGTGACGTACACTGCCACACCAGACAGCATCAAGTGACCTAAGGGGGAATGAAATACATGTCTTGTGTTAGAGAAAGGCTCCACAATGCTACAGCCCAAATCTTCTACTCCAACTCATAGAATCATAGAATCAACCAGGTTGGAAGAGAGCTCCAAGCTCATCCAGTCCAACCTAGCACCCAGCCCTGGCCAAGCAACCAGACCATGGCACTAAGTGCCCCATCCAGTCTCCCCTTGAACACCGCCAGGGATGGCGACTCCACCACCTCCCTGGGCAGCCCATTCCAATGCCAATCACTCTCTCTGACAACTGCCTAACAGCATCCAGCCTAGACCTCCCCCTGCACAACTTGATACTGTGTCCCCTTGTTCTATTGCTGGTTGCCTGGGAGAAGAGACCAACCCCCACCTGGCTACAGCCTCCGTTCAGGTGGTTGTAGACAGCAATGAGCTCTGCCCTGAGCCTCCTCTTCTGCAGGCTGCACACCCCCAGCTCCCTCAGCCTCTCCTCATAGGGTTTGTGTTCCAGGCCCTTCCCCAGCGTTGCTGCCCTTCTCCAAACACCTTCCAGCACCTCAAGATCTCTCTGCAATTGAGGAGCCCAGAACTGGACACAGCACTCAAGGTGTGGCCTGAGCAGTGCTGAGCACAGGGGCAGAAGAACCTCCCTTGTCCTGCTGCCCACACTGCTCCTGAGCCAGCCCAGGATGCCATTGGCTCTGCTGCCCACCTGGGCACATTGCTGGCTCATCTTCAGCCTACTATCCACCAGTACCCCCAGCTCTCTCTCTGCCTGGCTGCTCTCAGCCACTCTGGCCCCAGCCTGTAGTGCTGCTTGGGGTTGTCATGGCCAAAGTGCAGAACCCTGCACTTGGCCTAGTTCAATCTCATCCCATTGGCCTCTGCCCACCCATCCAGCCTGGCCAGGTCCCTCTGCAGGGCTCTGCTACCCTCCAACAGCTCCACAGCTGCTCCTAGCTTGCTGTCATCTGCAAACCTACTGATGCTGGACTCAATCCCCTGCTCCAGATCATCAATAAAGATATTGAACAGGACTGGGCCCAGCACTGATCCTTGGGGAACACCACTAGTGACAGCTGCCAGCTGGATGTGGCACCATTCACCACCACTCTCTGGGCTCTGCCATCCAGCCAGTTCCTAACCCAGCACAGAGTGAATCTGTCCAAGGCATGAGCTGCCAGCTTGGCTAGGAGCTTGTTGTGGCAGACAGTGTCAAAGGCTTTGCTGCAGTCCAGGTAGACTCCATCCACAGCCTCCCCCACATTCACCAGGCAGGTAACCTGATCATAAAAGGTAAAGAGAGATAAATGCCATTTGCTGCTAAGTGACTTGCAACGATTAAATAACTTTTCTCCCCTCTGCTCCCCTTAGGGCATTTAGTGATAACATAAGAAAGATTTTTGCACCTCGTTTAGCTTCCATGGCCATCTGGCACTTCAGCATTTCAGTAGCCTTGAACACTGGAAAAACAATAGATAATGAAAACCAATCCTATCTTATCAGAGACCTGGAGAAGTTTAGCTCTGTCAGAGTACATAGGATTGACCAAGTCATTGGAGCTCTTTTATTGTTCCTATCTTAATTAAAGGAATTGTGTAATAGCAGTGTCATAGCTGGGGAAATGGTCCATCAGGACAGCAGTGTTCCCTACAGAACTCCTTCTTTTCACTCATTTCTGGATTTCATTGTCACTTCAAGTGAAGCTTCAGGTTGCTGAATGTGCACAAACAAGTTCTCCTTTAATGGCATTAAGAAAAGGATGCAGCTTGTGGAGTGAAAAGGCTTTTCTGGTGAATGTTGTTCTCTCCTTCTCTGGAGGCTTTCAAGGTCTGTCTGGATGTGTTCCTCTGTGACCTGAATTAGGTTATGGTCCTGCTCTGGCGGGGGGGATGATCTCTTTGGGTCCTTTCCAACCCCTGACATCTGTGATCCTGTGTTGTGGTCATATTCCTCACAGCTTCGTGTTGCTGCAAGGTCTGAACCAAGCCTTTCCTTACCGCTTCTGTTTTAACCTTGAAAAACTGAATTCCAGCAGTCACATCCACCTTTCTTACAAGATGTTCTGCTTCTGGGTAATGGAGACATAAAGAGGTACATGCTGAGAAAAGAACACATACAGGTTTTAAGCCAAAGTAATAAAAATGTATACTAAAAGTCTCATCTAAGCTAGGGAAGAGGATGCTCTTTCCAAATAAAAAGGCAATGATCTTGGCCTAACCCAGTTAGAAACCTCTTTCACACTGCTGAAACATCATCTAATCCCACTGCACCAAGTGGTTTCTTCATCTGCTTTTGCTAAAGGGGATCAGAGTATAAACCAGCCAAAATAACCTACTCCAAAGTCCCTGGAAACAACAAGAAGTCTGGTCTTGACTCAGCAGTGGCTTATGCTTGAATGCAGCATTTGTGCTTGTGTTAATTCCCACTCCCCTCTGCCCCACAGAAGAAAACCAACAAGGTTTGAGTCTGGAAAGAAATGTGATTTCCTTAAGAGTATGGCTTTGGGCCTTGGAGGACAAAATCAGCTGCAGGATGGTTTCACCTTGCAGTGCTAGATTGGGGGTTTGACTGAAATGTGTATCAGCAGGGAACATACAGCATAAACACACCATAAAGAACAGAGCATATAAAGATATGTTGAGATTAAAAACTACTCAGGCTCCCAGCTGTAAGATTGCTCATTTGCATGTTAGGCCAGCTCCAGTGAAAGCTGGGAGCTTCTAAATATGCTACAACATCTAGCATTGGAGTATCAGGCTGCCAGAGTGCAATATCATGCCCAGAGTTGGGTACTCATCTTTCTATTTATAGCCTGGAGAGCTTCGTCTGCCTCTCAAGGGCGAGTGGAAAGTCCCAGCCACTGAGCGCAGACCTGGCTGCAGGAGACATCAAACAAGGGAGGGCCTGGACTTGCTTTGCATAGCCACTGTGTAGGTGTTTCCCCCAGCTCTGCATCCTGTGCCCACACATCTGGGCTTTGGGAGTCTCCTGAGTGCTCTCGGAGGGAGCAGAGCAAGTTTCCCAATTTCTGTGTAACACCGTGGGCTGTAGGGGTGGCCTTTGATGTTGTTTGTATGTGCTTTTCCACGTGGTAGAGCAAATACCCAGGCAAGGGAAGCTGCTCGCCAAGCCCAGCCTGGTGGGAGTCCTAATGTCTGTCTCAGAACAAGAAAGACATGGATCTGTTAGAGAAAGTCCAGAGGAAGTCACAAAAGCCATGCAAGGGCTGTAGCCCCTCTGCTGTGAGGGCAGGCTGAGAGAGTTGGGGTTGTTCAGCCTGGAGAAGGCTCCAAGGAGACCTCCTTGTGGCCTTTCAGTAATTAGGGCAAATAACAAAAATGATGACAGCCCTTTTAGCAGGGCCTGTTGTGGCAGGATAAGAGGCAATGGTTTCAGACTAAAAGAGAGAGAATTAGACTAGAGAGAAGATTTTGTTTATATCAAGGGTGGTGAAACACTGGCACAAATGCCCAAGGGAGGTGATTGATAGATAGATAGATAGATAGATAGATAGATAGATAGATAGATAGATAGATAGATAGATTGATTTATGGATGCCCCATTCCTGGAAACATACCAAGTCAGGTTGTCTGGGGCACTGAGCAATCTACTCTAGTTGCAGATGTCCCTGCTGACTGCAAGGGGCTTGGACTAAATGCACAGACCCATCCTCAATACTCTGCCAAATCGAAAAGGACTTGGGGGTGTTGGTTGAAAGCCAGGTGAAGATGAGCCAGTATGTGCCCAGGTAGCCAAGAAGGCCAAGAGCATCCTGGCCTGGATCAGCAGTAGTGTGGCCAGCAGGACCAGGGCAGTGATTGCTGCTCTGTACTGGCTCTCTACAGCTCCCTAAAAGGAGGTTGTAGTGAGGTGGTGGTTGGTCTCTTCTCCCAAGAAGGTGCATTTTGTGGTTCTGTGATCTCTCCTCCCTCCTCCTAGGCTACAGGCTGAGGCCTTAGGGCTTTGGTGGGTGGCTGTCTCACTCTGTGATTAAAAATGTGCTGCTGTGCAGGATAAGACTTGAAGAACAGAGCAATAAACTGCAGCAGAGGGGCTTACCTCCATTTCCTCGCTGTTGTAAGACAGGAATCCAGCTTCTATTTTCTGCTCCTGGAGTTTGCTCTGATCTTCAAACCACTTCAGATGACGAGCATCATCAGGAGTGGGAACAACTGCCAATGCACTGTAATGGTTCTGCTGTATGATGCTTAATTAAGAACTAATCAATTGAATTTGGCTGGAAGACTACTCTGTGCCCAGACTGACTCCACATGCAGTAGTTTGCCTACAGAGGCTTTTTTGACAGGTGTCAAGTATGTCTTGTTGGGGGCTTCAGCTTTATAACTGCATTTGCCTGAACTTTAATCAGAAGTATATTCAGAAATGGTAATTACTTCAGGGCTAAGTTCGGGCAAATGTTTCCCTACATGTCCCATATTATAGAACCATGGAATCAGTCAGAGTTGGAAGGGACCACAAGGAGCAGCCACTTCCATCCCCCTGCCATGGCCAGGGACACCCTACCCTAGAGCAGGCTGCCCACAGCCTCAGCCAGCCTGGCCTCAAACACCTCCAGCCATGGGGCCTCAACCACCTCCCTGGGCAACCCACTCCAGCCTCTCACCACTCTCATGCTCAGGAACTTCTTCCACACCTCCAGCCTCACTCTCCCCATCTCCAGCTTTGCTCCATTCCCCCCACTCCTGGCACTCCCTCACAGCCTCAAAAGTCCCTCCCCAGCTTTTTTGGAGCCCCCTCCATGTGCTGGAAGGCCACAAGAAGGTCATCTGGGAGCCTCCTCTGCTCCAGCCTGCACAGCCCCAACTGTTTCAGGCTGTGCTCACAGCAGAGCTGCTGCAGCCTCTCAGCATCCTCCTGGCCCTGCTCTGGACACTCTCCAGCATCTCCACAGCCCTCTTGTCCCAGGGGCTCCAGAGCTGGATGCAGGACTCCAGGTGGGGTCTCAGCAGAGCAGAGCAGAGGGGGAGAATCCCCTCCCTGGCCCTGCTGGCCACACTTCTGCTGCTGCAGCCCAGGCTCTGCTTGGCTTTCTGGGCTGCAAGTGCACACTGCTGGCTCCTCTTGAGCTTCTCCTCCACCAGTACCCCCAAGTCCCTCTCCTCAGGGCTGCTCTCCAGCCACTCACTGCCCAGCCTGCACTGGTGCTTGGCATTGCCTCCACCCAGCTGCAGGACCTTGCACTTGGTCTTGTTGACCCTCCTGAGCTTGGCTTGTGCCCACCTCTGCAGCCTGCCCAGGTCCCTCTGGATGGATCCCTGCCCTCCAGCCTGGCTGCTGCACCACACAGCTTGGTGTGGGCAGCAAACTTGCTGAGGGTGCAATATTGCTCCTCAGTAAGCTGCATTTATGTAATGGTGGAAAGAATTACCCTGACAAAGAACAATATTCCCTGTGAACAAATGAGGAGTAGAAAGAACAAGTTAGCAGGTTTCCACATAATGATCTCTTCAGTACAAAATGTATCCCATAATGACAGTCATACTGGCAAGAAATAGGTACTTTCAAATTGGTTCTCAAAGCTTCAATGTAGCTACATTATCATCACATCATCAGGACTGCTAGACAATGAGAGGTTTAACCTTTCAGGCATGTGTAATATCTGCACAGGACAATGAGTTCATAGCTTCACATTGCTTGGCTTTATCTATTAAGTGGTAATATGTTTGTTCCTCTTAAAACAATAAAATCAGTAGCAACCAGGAAATTGGTTGAAAGACACCCAGCTAACATGTTTTTCCTCTTAAAGTGACATTGCAGTATTTGAACATCATGCCACTGTTCAAAGGTACCTTGCAGTGACCTACATATGGTCAGTGGAAAGTGTCACTGTAGAGTGTTAAAGAAATCCATCCTGGCTTTAACTTAGCTAGATCAGGTAACTACCAGCCAAGGTGCAGAGCCTCAGCCTGCCAAGGACTTGGGTTAGGTACTCAGGTTACCATTCTGCCTTGAAGTGCTTACCTCTGTGTTATCACCAGTGTTATTTGAGCTAGTGAGCTTGAAGCCCCAGCTGCAGTGCAGCACTTCCTACATTCGGTAGCAGTGTGGGAAGCAGCAAATCTGACAGTGTAGATGCTCCAAAGGGCAAACAAGTTTCAGTGTGAAGGATTCCTTCAGGTGCAGGTGTGCAGTGGGGAAAAAATGGGTTTGATTGGAAAGAAGACACTCCTAGACTGAATTTTGCCCTAAAACTCATAGAATCAGAGAATCAACCAGGTTGGAAGAGACCTCCAAGCTCAACCAGCCCAACCTAGCACCCAGCCCTATCCAGTCAACCAGACCATGGCACCAAGTGCCTCATCCAGGCTTTGCTTCAACACCTCCAGGGACGATGTCTCCGCCACCTCCCTGGGCAGCCCATTCCAATGCCAATCACTCTCTCTGACAACAACTTCCTCCTCACATCCAGCCTAGACCTCCCCTGGCACAACTCCAGACTGTGTCCCCTTGTTCTATTGCTGGTTGCCTGGTTGAGCATGGTTTGCATCATTGGACTGCTTTACCCTAAGGTAACCTCTAGAATTTCTCCTGGGATTTACACACATCCCAGGCTGGCAGAGTCGATGCTTTTTGTGGAAGGAAATGTTTTGGAGGAACCAAAGGAGGGTGAGACCCCACCTGGAGTACTGCATCCAGTTCTGGAGCCCCCATTACGAGAAGGATGTGGAGGTGCTGGAGTGTGTCCAGAGCAGGGCCAGGAGGATGCTCAGAGGCTGCAGCAGCTCTGCTGTGAGCACAGACTGAAAGAGTTGGGGCTGTGCAGGCTGGAGCAGAGGAGGCTCCCAGGGGACCTTCTTGTGGCCTTCCAGCATCTGAAGGGGGCTGCAAAAAAGCTGGGGAGGGACTTTTGAGGCTGTGAGGGAGTGCCAGGCCTGGGGGGAATGGAGCAAAGCTGGAGGTGAGGAGAAGTTATTGAGCATGAGAGTGGTGAGAGGCTGGCATGGGTTGCCCAGGGAGGTGGCTGAGGCCCCATGGCTGGAGGTGTTTGAGGCCAGGCTGGCTGAGGCTGTGTGCAGCCTGCTCTAGGGTAGGGTGTCCCTGGGCATGGCAGGGGGGTTGGAAGTGGCTGCTCCTTGTGCTCCCTTCCAACCCTGACTGATTTTATGATTCTAACCACACTTTCAGAATCTGAAGCATTTAGAAGGGATCTGTTCACCAATGACACCAGAGCTGGTACTGGCAAAAGCCTCTTGGTGCTGGGCAGGGGGGTGGCTGAACACTTGTTGTTCTCCAGAAGTCCAGCCTGATGTTGCTGGGGCACAGTATAACCTTTAAAGAAAACAGGATGTTTACTCCCATTTCCCCCTTTCAGTTTAATTTTGGCTCTTTTTTACCTTTTGCTGAGTACTTTTACTCCTCTCTGCCTGTTTGCCAGGCAGGAATCTGTACATATCATCTGTGAGAGGAGGCTCAGGGGTGACCTCATCACTGCCTACAACTACCTGAAGTGAGGTTGTAGCCAGGTGGCCAGAAGAGACCTTCTGACAAGCAAGCAGCAACAGAAGGGGACACAGGCTCAAGTTGTGCCAGAGGAGGTCTAGACTGAATGTTAGGAGGAAGTTGTTGGCAGAGAGAGTGATTGGCATTGGAATGGGCTGCCCAGGGAGGTGGTGGAGGCACTGTGGCTGGAGGTGTTGAAGCCAAGGCTGGCTGGGGCACTTAGTGCCATGGTCTGGTTGGTTGGGCAGGGCTGGGTGCTAGGTTGGACTGGATGAGCTTGGAGGTCTCTTCCGGCCTGTCTGATTCTATGATCTGAGGGCTGGGGGTCAGGAGCATGGTGACAGGCTCTGCTCACTTGGACAAGTGCAGAGTCCTGCATCTGGGAAGGAATAATAAACTGCACCAGTACAGGATGGGAGGTGATTGCTGGAGAGCAGCCCTGTGGAGAGGGTCCTGGGAGTGCTGGTGGCTAACCCCATGGCAGAGCAATGTGCCCTTGTGGCCAAGAAGGCCAGTGGGATCCTGGGGTGTATTAGCAAGAGTGTGTCCAGCAGAGCAAGGGAGGTTCTCCTGCCCCTCTACTCTGCCCTGGTGAGACCTCATCTTGAGTACTGAGTTCAGTTTTGGTCTCCCCAGTTGAACAGGGACAGGGATCTGCGGAGAGGGTCCAGCGGAGGGCTGCGAGGATCATGATGGTACTGGAGAGCTGCCTGATGAGGAGAGGCTGAGGAACTTGGGACTATTTAATCTGCAGAAAAGAAGACTGAGAGGAGATTTAATCAATGTTTATAAACATCTGAGGGCTGGGGGTCAGGAGGGGGGACAGGTTCTGCTCACTGCTCCCTGGGATAGGACAAGGAGCAATGGGTGTAAGCTGCAGCATTCGGAGGTTCCAGCTCAACACAAGGGGGAACCTGAAGGGTGGACCTTTTAGGGTACAAGAAAGGGTCATCTTTCACTGTAATTGCACTTACAGACATGTTACTGTCATAGAATCATAGAATCAACCAGGTTGGAAGAGACCTCCAAGCTCAGCCAGTCCAGCCCTACCCAGTCATCTAAACCATGGCACTAAATGCCTCATCCAGTATTTTCTTGAACACCTCCATGGATGGCAACTCCACCACCCCCCTGGGCAGCCCATTCCAATGCCAATCACTCTCTCTGACAACAACTTCCTAACAACATCCAGCCTGGACCTGCCCTGGCACAGCTTCAGACTCTGTCCCCTTCTTCTGGTGCTGCTTGCCTGGCAGCAGAGCCCAACCCCACCTGGCTACAGCCTCCCTTCAGGGAGTTCTAGGCAGCAATGAGGTCCCCCCTGAGCCTCCTCAGGCTTCTCCTGAGCCTCCTCTTCTCCAGGTCCTGCATTTTTAGGCTATTTGCAAGGTGTAGTCCTGCTCTGCCCCTTGGCACGGCGCCCGCGGGGCAGCTTCTCCTGCCGTGCACACTCCCCCCTCAAGCGCCCTCGACACTTTCGCAGTGCCACCAAGTGGCTGCTCTCTTCCGTAGCATTTCTGCACTTGAATTGTGCAGATTTTAGATGAACCAACCCAGAACAAACGGCCTGGCGGGCGAGGGCCTCACTGAACCCCCCCCCACCTCCACAAACCGGAGGGGAGGGATCGTGGCGATACACGGGAGGAGCAGCAGATGCTCAGCACAACGCCAGGCCCTTTAAAGCCTGGGCAGACCTGCCCTCGGTCTCTCATGACAGCGGCCACAGGATCACAGGGTGTCGGAAAGGATCCAAGGAGATGGAGTCCAACCCCCCCTGCCAGAGCGGGACCGCACAATCTAGCGCAGATCACAGAGGAACGCAGCCAGAAAGGCTCCAGCGAAGGAGCCTCTGCAACCTCTCTGGGCAGCCTGTGCCAGTGCTCTGGGACCCTAACAGGAGAGAAGTCTCCACAGAAGGAGACTCCACAACCCCTCTGGGAAGCCCATTCCAGGGCTCTGGGACCCTTACAGGAAAGAAGATCCCCCCTGTGCTGAGCTGGAACCTGCTGTGCTGCAGCTTACACCCATTGCTGCTTGTTCTGTCCCAGGCAGCAGTGAGCAGAGCCTGTCCCACCCCCCCGCCCATCCCTCCGATGTTTATAAACATCAAATCCCCTCTCAGTCCTCTCCAGGATAAGCAGCCCCAGGGCCCCCAGCCTCTCCCCATCAGCCCTGCCCCTCCGGTCCCCTAACCACCCTCGGTCACCGAGGGACAGCCAGCAGCCTGCACGGACGCGGGAAAGGCAGTACGAGACGTGCGCGTCCTTCCCCCCGTGCCCAGCTCCCCGCAGGGAAGAGGGAATCAGGCCGCAGCGCGCACAGCTCCCACCACAGCACAGCAACCCTGCAGCCGCCATCGCGCAGCGAGCCGCCAGAGCCACGCCTCGCCTCCCTGCCTCCCGCCCCACCGGCCAATGAGCGATAGGCGAGGGGAGGGGGAACCCTCAGCGCAGCCAATAAAAACCAAGCATGGCGATCACGGCAGGCCAATAAACAGCTCGATCCTGGCCTTTGGCTCCGCCCATCAACGGCCGGCGGCGAGCGGGCCAATGGGAGGCCGCAGGGCGGCGAGCGGGCCAATGGGAGGCCGCAGGACGGCCGGGCCAATGAGCGTTGTCAGGGGGCATTTGAAAGCGAGGCGAGGCGGCCGCGCCGAGCGGGCTACGGGGGTTGGAGCGGTTGGGCTCGGCTCAGGTAGGTCTGGCTTTGGGAGGCGGTGGGAGAGGGAATAAGCTGCCGGCGTCTTGTCAGGGGTCGTGCAGTAGCATCTTGTCGTTGGCCTGGGTGCGGGGTGGGGCGGTGAGGGAAAAGGGGCTGAGTGGAAAACAGTCTCAGAGCCGCGGTGGGAATCGGGGCTCGGGGAGAGGTTCTTCGGGATATAGAATCATAGAAGCAAGCAGGCTGGAAGAGACCTCCAAGGTCATCCAGTCCAACCTAGCACCCAGCCCTGGCCAAGCAACCAGACCATGGTGACCTCCGGGCCTCGTCTCGAAGACTCCGTGTCTAGACCTGATTCAGCCTCTAAACCTGTTTGCTTTTTCCGCTCTTCTTTGTCACTATTTGGTCTAAAAAATGCCAACTATGTAGCTAAAGGCTCTCTAGGTCTGTATAACTTCACAGAGAGAGTGATTGGCGTTGGAATGGGCTGCCCAGGGAGGTGGTGGAGGCACCGTCCCTGGAGGTGCTGAAGCCAAGCCTGGCTGGGGCACTTAGTGCCATGGTCTGGTTGCTTGGCCAGGGCTGGGTGCTAGGTTGGACTGGCTGAGCTTGGAGCTCTCTTCCAACCTGCTTGATGCTATGATTCCATGAACTCCTTTGGTTCGTGTGGTGGTGTTGCTTGGAAGTGATTCTTTAGTGAAATAAAAATCACTCCTCTACGTGTTCACCTTTAACGTGGGACTGCTAACCAGGGCCACAATTCCCCTTGTATGTAATAAGCTCTTTCCTGCTGCTAGTCATAGAATCAACCAGGCTGGAAGAGAGCTCCAAGCTCAGCCAGTCCGACCTATCCCCCAGCCCTGTCCAGTCAACCAGACCATGGCACTAAGTGCCTCATCCAGGCTTTTCTTGACCACCTCCAGGGACGGTGCCTCCACCACCTCCCTGGGCAGCCCATTCCAATGGGAAATCACTCTCTCTGTGAAGAACTTCCTCCTAACATACAGTCTTGAATGTATCCTAACTGAATTTCAGTTAATCTAGACTTATGTTTGGGCCAAGTACTGCTCCGAAGCCATAAGCTGGAAAGAAAAGGAGGCAGATATTTTTGTTTAGCATCTTGAGCATGCTGTACATTCTTAGGGATCCCAAAGAGATGGTGGGTTTTGTGACCTGGAGTGTAAGTTGATAACATTTATGTGGAAGATCTCTATCCTTCTGCTTGTATTTGCTTTCTTTGGGTTCCAGGTGAATGCTTTAGGATTAGTGGAGCACAAATTGTTTGCTCTTGACATTTTTCATGGGACAAGACTATGTTGTCCTAGGCTAGGGCTGGGTGCTAGGTTGGACTGGATGAGCTTGGAGGTCTCCTCCAACCTGGTTGATTCTATGATGATTTTTTTAAGTGGACTTACACTACAATAAATAGGTGAGACCCTACCTGGAGCACTGCATCCAGTTCTGGAGCACCTATTACAAGAGGGATGTGGAGATGCTGGAGAGTGTCCAGAGCAGGACCAGGAGGATGCTGAGAGGGCTGCAGCAGCTCTGCTGTGAGCACAGACTGAAAGAGTTGGGGCTGTGCAGGCTGGAGCAGAGGAGGCTCCCAGGGGACCTTCTTGTGGCCTTCCAGCATCTGAAGGGGGCTACAAAAAAGCTGGGGAGGGACTTCTGAGGGTGTGAGGGAGTGCCAGGAGTGGGGGAATGGAGCAAAGGTGGAGGTGGGGAGAGTGAGGCTGGAGGTGAGGAGGAAGTTGTTGAGCATGAGTGGTGAGAGGCTGGACTGGGTTGCCCAGGGAGGTGGTTGAGGCCCCATGGCTGGAGGTGGTTGAGGCCAGGCTGGCTGAGGCTGTGTGCAGCCTGCTCTAGGGTAGGGTGTCCCTGGGCATGGCAGGGGGGTTGGAACTGGCTGCTCCTTGTGGTCCCTTCCAACCCTGAGTGATTCTATGAAAAATATTGTTCAGAGTAGAAGGCAGAGCAGAACTAAAAGCCTCTAAACATGTTGAGTGTTTATCAGTGTTAAAGGAAAATGCAGCTTTCTCTGAGCTTGCCTGATTGATAACAGTGTATATTCTGTACATGTAGCTTATGTTACCTTCTGTTCAAGGCACTGAATTAAAACTTGCCCCTGCACTTGGAAAGGAGTGTTGTTGTATTTAAACAACATATGGTAAATTCAGAGGATTTGTGCACAAAGGATGGGTGGAGAGGCTTAATTGCTAGCTTCTGGGCTCAGAAAGCTTGCTTTTTCTGGGGGCCAGATAGAGTGATATTCTGTTATACTATGGGAATGACTAACAAGAGCAGTTCTAAGATGGTTATTGGAGATGCTCACAAACTAGTCTTTCTAAATCACTGAAATGTAAAGCAAGGCAAATAGAGAATCATAGAATCAACCAGGTTGGAAGATCCCTCCATGCTCATTCAATCCAACCTAGCACCCAGCCCCTTCCAATCAACCAAACCATGGCACTAAGTGCCTCATCTAGTCCTTTTTTGAACACCTTCAGGGATGGCGACTCCACCACCTCCCAGTATAACTTCTGAACCACAGTAGAGTTAGTCTGATTGCTTGTAACCATTAACTGACATCTTTTAATCAATTCCTGAAAGCTGGAATGTGAGATCCAGGATGAACTGTAAAATAGCCACAAATCAAGTGACACTGACACGAGGTCTTCTAGAACCATATAAAAGAAACTTAATCTCTGATCTGAGAGCTTTAAGCTGAGTTTTGATGTTTGGTTCCCTTTTGCTTGTTGAGTTTTGTGTTTAATTTCCAGTGTCTGTTTTTCTGTGCTGCAGTACTGTATATATTGGATAAAAAAAGAATTAAAATATACCCATTTAGATTTCTGACTCATACATTTATCTCCAGTATCTATTCCAAGCACTTCCAGATGGTGTTGCAGGTACTGTTGGTGCCATGGAAAAGTTACTTGGTGCATGAATACTGCTTTGAAGTGAGGCTCAAGGAGCTGTCACTGCCAGCAGTGATTTCATCAGACAGATTTTGTCTGTGCTCCTTACAAGAGCTGAGATTCTGTCCTTGACTGTGTTTTCCTTAAGTTCATGTAGTTTATGAGTGCATTGCTATTTATTTCTGAACACTTTCTGGGTTTTTTGGTACTCCTCTCACATTTGTGTTTTTCAGTTAGCCTGCTGGTGTTGTTTATGGCTTTTGCTGGCAAGAGGAGGAGGAGGGATTCATTTTGAAGAAATCCTCCATCCCCAAGGCTGATCTTTTCAGTCTCATTCACTGATGATTTCCGTTAGCTTGATCAAAGCTTGCTGTCTTGAAATAAGTAACCTCAGCAAATGACTAATTTACTGTTAAATGAATTAACTGTTGGCTGCTCAGCTTTGCTTTCGTACTCCTTACCATAAAGCTGTGTTCTCTAAGTAATGGAAGGCCCAAGTTGAGGTGGCAGAATAAGACCAGTTGCAAAAAGTTATCACAGTATCAACAAGGTTGGAAGAGACCTCATAGATCAAGTCCAACCCCTTACCACAGAGCTCAAGGCCAGACCATGGCACCAACAGTATCACAGTATCAACAAGGTTGGAAGAGACCTCATAGATCATCGAGTCCAACCCTTTACCACAACTCTCAAGGCTAGACCATGGCACCAACAGTATCACAGTATCAACAAGGTTGGAAGAGACCTCATAGATCTAATCCTGACGTCTCAGGAGAAAGAAGGCATAAAAACACTGAACAAGACAGGCTTCAGTGGGATGCAGGGCATGAAAGGATGGACTTCTTTAGAATCATAGAATCAACCAGGTTGGAAGAGACCTCCAAGATCATCCACTTCAACCTAGCACCCAGCCCTATCCAGTCAACTAGACCATGGCACTGAGTGCCTCAGCCAGTCTTTTCTTGAGGACCTCCAGCCACGGCCACTCCACCACCTCCCTGGGCAGCCCATTCCAATGCCAATCACTCTCTCTGCCAACAACTTCCTAACAAAGTCCAGCCTAGACCTGCCCAGCACAACTTGAGACTGTGTCCCCTTGTTCTATTGCTGGTTGCCTGGGAGAAGAGGCCACCCCCCACCTGGCTACAATGTCCCTTCAGGTAGCTGTAGACAGCACTGAGGCTATGTTGCTGTTAATAGAGTTTGTACAGACCAGCTTACATTTGCAATAAGCCTTCTTCAGGTTGGAAAAAGTAGGGAGAAATCCTGCTTGAAATAAAGGCTATTGTGTTGCAGTTGCATCCTGGAAACAAGGTTGGGCCATGTTGCCAAGTACTCTGCTGCATGGCAGAAATGCCTCGCCATCAGATAGGGTGTAATCTAAATGCTCAGTGGCAGTGCTGCTTCCAACTATTGTCCTATGACCTTGTCATTGACTTGTCTCCTTAACATGAAAAACATCTGTGCTGAAAACAGACCTATCCCTGGCAGTGACACGGTGTCCCCTGCTAATTCTGGGTCAGACTTGCTCACCACAGCTCCTTGACTGCATTAAAAATAAAGAGAAATAATGAGGAGTCCGTTACTGAAATTGTTGTTTGTGTTTTCTCTGGTAGGTACAGAGGAAGGAATAAAGCAGACCTTAGGTTTTTCCTAGCTGTCAGACTGCAAGGAAAAGGGTAAAGCAAACCATAATGGCCTTTGTTCTAATGGTTATGATTCTTTTTTTGGTCTAGGGTCATCAAGATGGCTGCAGCCTCCCAGTTTGCCTGTCGGTACAAAAAGGATTTGAGCACAGAAACTCTCCGAACCAAAGTGGCGCGCAGGAAATCGATGCTACAGAAGGAGAACAGACACAAGCTGTTTGAAAAGGGCAGAAAGTTTGGATTGGCAGATGTCAATGTCCAGCTTGCAAGAGAAAGGGGGATTTCTCAGCTGAATGAGACAAATGAAATGTGCTCTCAAGAGAACAGTAGTGTGAGAAAGAGTGAGTAGTGACTTGTTAGAAAGCTTTGAATTGTTGGAAACATCTTTGAGTTGGTGTAGTAACATTAGCACCAGAACCTCATTGTGGGCAACAATTGAATTTGAAGACAAGGTTTAAGATTTAAAAGCCAATGGCTACCACTTCTTTTAACTGTTGAAAAAAATCAGGAAATAAAGCCTTAATTTAGCTTTATCCTTCTGAGCCAGCAGTGTGCCCAGGTGGCCAAGAGAGCCAATGGCATCCTGGCCTGCATCAGGAACAGTGTGGCCAGTAGGACAAGGGAGGTTATTCTTCCCCTGTACTCAGCACTGCTCAGGCCACACCTTGAGTGCTGTGTCCAGTTCTGGGCCCCTCAATTCAAGAAAGATGTTGAGGTGCTGGAACATGTCCAGAGAAGGGCAACAAAGCTGGTGAGGGGCCTGGAGCACAAATCCTATGAGGAGAGGTTGAGGGAGCTGGGCCTGTTTAGCCTGGAGAAGAGGAGGCTCAGAGGTGATCTTCTTACTGTCTACAACTACCTGAAGGGGCATTGTAGCCAGGTGGGGGGTGGCCTCTTCTGCCAGGCAACCAGCAATAGAACAAGGGGACACAGTCTCAAGTTGTGCCAGGGTAGGTCTAGGCTGGATGTTAGGAAGAAGTTCTTCCCAGAGAGAGTGATTGGCATTGGAATGGGCTGCCCAGGGAGGTGGTGGAGGCACCGTCCCTGGGGGTCTTCAAGAAAAGCCTGGCTGAGGCACTTGGTGCCATGGTCTGGTTGACTGGATAGGGCTGGGTGCTAGGTTGGAGTGGATGATCTTGGAGGTCTCTTCCAACCTGGTTGATTCTATGACAAAAAATAACTTCTATGATTTCTCTGCAGCAGCTAAAAGAAGAAAGCTTTTTGCTATTAATATTCATTGGGAAGTTTCTTAATGATTGCTTTGTCATTCTAGAAGTGAAAAATCCTGACCTGAAATCTCATCTGACATGTAATGGTTGTCTGTCATGTGCTTCAAGTGTGCTTAGACATGAGTAATTGAATTCTAATTGGGTAAATGCAGAGTATCATTTTTTCAGTGGGGCCTACTTAGACTGAATTCTGCCTCCCTAGCTCTTCTGGATGCTAATGGCCTAAGGAATTAGGATAATGCTTAGAAATGCTTTCACCTTTGGTATAATGCTAGCAGAAGATTACTGGGAGAAGGAGTGTAATCCATATGTAATCATATCTAATGTATCACAGTCACTGAATCACAGAACTGTAGGGATTGGAAGTGTCCTCTGGAGATCATCTAGTCCAAAGCAGGCTCACCCAGACTAGATTGCCCAAGGTCATGTCCAGGTGAATTTTGAGAGTCTCCACAGAGGGAGACTCCACTACCTCCCTGGGCAGCCTGCTCCAGTACCCTCACAGCAAAGATGATGTTCCTTATATTCACTGTTCCAGCTGGTGTGACCCTGTTCTTTTGACCCCAGCCATTTTGGGATTTATAAGCAAGGTGGAAATAATAGAAAAGTATATCTTGATTATGAGGAGAGGCTGAGGGGGCTGGGGGTGTGCAGCCTGGAGGAGAGGAGGCTCAAGGGTAATCTCATTGCTGTCTATGACTACTTGAAGGGAGGCTGTAGCCAGGTGGGGTTAGGTTCTTCTGCCAGGCAACCAGCCACAGAAGAAGGGGACAAGCCCTTCCCCTCAAGCTGTGCCAGGGGAGGTCTAGGCTGGATGTTGTTAGGAATTTGTTGTCAGAGAGAGTGATTGGCATTGGAATGGGCTGCCCAGGGAGGTGGTGGAGTTGCCGTCCCTGGAGATGTTGAAGCCAAGCCTGGCTGGGGCACTTAGTGCCATGGTCTGGTTGATTGGGCAGGGCTGGGTGCTAGGTTGGACTGGCTGAGCTTGGAGCTCTCTTCCAACCTGGTTGATTTTATGATTATGTTCAATAACTTCTAAGTAAATACTGATTTTTTTTCATACAGATACATAGTTGACTGTCTGGTATCATCTTAAGATTTTATTCTTTGGCAGAACTTCTGCCTCATTTATTCTCAGCCTGAGACAGACACTGGTGTCTACCACTGACTTAAACTACTCAGCTTTCAATGAGATTCCAAGTGTATGGTACAATTAAACTAAAGAAGTCATTAAAATGTTGACTTTAATACTAGTAACCTTGTAAGAACAGCCTGTGCTCTGTGAAGTGGATGTGAAATGACAGCATGCCTTGGGTGCAGATTTGAGGATGTGTGTTTGTAAGTTGGAATTTTGCCATGGACTGTTCTTTTAGTGAGAAGGTTTAAAATAATTGAGATAATTAAAGCTCTTAGCAAGCTAATGGATCATTTGTACTTGCATTTTAAGGCTTTGCTTAAAACTTTCAGGCACAGATTTCAGTCTTCTGCTGTTTTGACTTAGAATCATAGGACCAGATTGGAAGAGACCTCCAAGCTCATCCAGTCCAACCTAGCACCCAGACCATGGCACTGAGTACCTCAGCCAGGCTTTGCTTGAGCACCTTCAGGGACAGTGACTTCTCCACCTCCCTGGGCAGCCCATTCCAATGCCAATCACTCTTTCTGCCAACAACTTCCTCCTAACATCCAGCCTAGACCTCCCCTGCCACAGCTTGAGCCTCTGTCCCCTTCTTCTGTTGCTGGTTGGCAAATCGCTCTGCCTGTGAAGAGCTTCTTCCTAACATCCAGCCTAGACCTCCTCAAGCTGTTGTTCTTCTGGCTTGAAAAAGCTGACATCTACTGATTTGCTTATTGTTAGCTCAGAAATAGAATCATTTTTTGTGAGCTGTTTGTGTTCCATCTTTGCTTCAGAATGTACAGATGCAGCCACCCAGAGGATTAACAACCGCAAGGAAATGCTCCAGCGCTATAAAGAAGAAAAGGAACTTCGAAAGCTGAAAGAGCAGAGAGAGAAAGCTAAAAAGGGGGTGTTCAAAGTTGGGTTGTACAGACCAACTGCACCTGGATTTCTTTCATTTGTACCTGAAGATCCAGTCATAGTGAAGCCAAAAGAGAAGGTAACAAGAGGAATATTAAGCTTATAGAGTATTTTATACTCACTACAGTTAGAGGACAAACTTAGGCTTATGTTATGCTAAATAAACAGTTTATTATGTAAATACTTTACAAAGATTTCTAGTGGGGGAGCAGTTTGTCTCCTTTTAAAAAGCGAGCTGGAAGTCATAGTAGTGATGTGTTGATTTTTGTGTTCATAGCTGTTGTCAGTTCAAAGACTGGACTGATTCCTCCACAAATGAAACAGCTATCTTATTTTACACCTGCTAACTTGTTCAGATTATACACTTGACTCATTTTGCACAAATAACTTGCTTTTCACACTTGGGCTTCTTGCCCACTCAGCAATGATAAGGAGAAAAGGAGTAAATTAACTCTTGTTTCCTTGGGGATGTTTTCAGGCAGCTCCTGCTTCAGCTCCTGCTTACTCTGGGAGGATTACTCGATCAAAGGCCAAGAACCAAGGAGAAAAAACTGTGATACCAACTGCATCTAAGCCTTCTATGGTTAGTTTTTCATGTAAGCTTCAGTGAATACATTTAGATAGGAAGATGTGGTTATTCTTCAGACCATAGTTCAGGCCTGTATGCTTACAAGTTATACTTGGGTCACAACAACCCCATGCAATGCTGCAGGCTTGAGGAAAAGTGGCTGGAAAGCTGCCCAGTAGAGAAGGACCTGGAATTGTTGATTGACAGCCAGCTGAATGTGAGCCAGTGTGCATGCCCAGGTGGCCAAGAAGGCAAACAGCATCCTGTCTTGGGCCAGGATTAGTGTGATCAGCAGGACTGGGGAAGCTATTGTCCTCTACTGAGCACTGGTGAGGCCACATCTTGAGTGCTGAGTTCAATTTTGATTCCCTCACTACAAGAATAAAACTGAGGTGCTGGAGTGAGTCCAGAGAAGGGCAGTGAAGCTGGTGGAGCATCTAGAGCACGAGTCCTGTGAGGAAGAGGTGAGGTGACCAGGGTGATTTAACCTGGAGAAAAGGAGGCTGAGAGGAGACCTCACTTTTTACAGCTACCAGAAAAGATGTTGCAGCCAGGTGGGAGTTGGTGTTCTCTCCCCAGGAACAAGCAATGGGACAAGAAGAAATGGCCTCAAGTTGCACCAGAGGAGGTTTAGATTGGACATTAGAAGAAAAGTTTTCATTAAAGGGTTCTCAAACACGGGAATAGCTGCTCAGGAAGGTGGTTGGGTCACCATCCCTGGAAGTGTTCAGAGGACACAAATACACAGTACTGAGTGACATGGTTTAGCATCAGACTTGGTAGAGTTAGAGAATGGTTTGACTTAAAGGTCTTGTCCAACAAAACAAATCTATGGTTCTGTGAAGTTAAGTGCTGTGTTCTAGGATGTTTCATTAGTGAGAAGGACAAATCGGATCAGAAAAGCTATTGGCAAGTTGATACATCTCATGGTGCTGAAATGAAGTACAGAGAGTTTGGTTAGGTCAGGAGACAGAGAAATTCACAGATCTGGATCAAGTTTTCAGTTAAAAATACTGCAGTCAGTGTGGGCTGTAAATATGTGTAGAGCTGGTAGTGAGACTGAAGTTACATACTTTGAGTTTTGGCTTGGAGAACTGACCAATGCATTTCCCTTAAGTTCAGAAAGTCTGCCATGGGTGCAGATTATAGAGTCAGCTCAACAGGCTGGGGACAGAGTAACTGCAGAGCAGCCAGGCAGAGTGAGGCCTAGCAGTACTGCTTAGTAGCTGAGGCAGCAGTGTGCCCAGGTGGCCAGGAGAGCCAATGGCATCCTGGTCTGGATCATGAGCAGTGTGGGCAGCAGGACCAGGGAGGTTCTTCTGCCCCTGTGCTCAGCACTGCTCAGGCCACACCTTGAGTGCTGTGTCCAGTTCTGGGCAGCAAGAGAACAAGGGGACACAGTCTGGAGTTGTGCCAGGGGAGGTCTAGGCTGGCTGTTGGGAGGAAGTTGTTGTCAGAGAGAGTGATTGGCATTGGAAGGGGCTGCCCAGGGAGGTGGTGGAGTTGCCATGCCTGGAGGTGTTAAAGCCAAGGCTGGCTGGGGCACTTAGTGCCATGGTCTGGTTGCTTGGCCAGGGCTGGGTGCTAGGTTGGAGTGGATGTGCTTGGAGCTCTCTTCCAACTTGCTTGATTCTATGATTCTTCAGTCCAAAATAACTTCTGTGTTGCCAGTCCCTTCTACTGTTCTTTGTATTTAAAAAGTAGATTTTGTTAAGGAATTTTGCCAGCAGTAATCTGTAAGAGAAGCTGTATTTGAGTTTGGCAATCATGCTTAGCTGTACTTGAATTTGGCAATCGTGCTTTAGGAAACTGGAGTATATTTGAAAGATTCCAGTCATAACTTTACAAGGGCACCACTGTGTTCATACTGATTATTTTTGGTGAAAGCTGATCTTTTTTTAACACACATGTACTAAGGTGCAGCAGGAACTGGCACCTAATTTCACAGTAAACTGAAACTGTTTCTTAAATATTTTTGTTCCTTCTTTCTCTGACATATTCTTGGTTCACTGAATGCTGCATCTTAACCCATCTGAAAGAAACTGGTTTAGTTGGGTTTAATTTCTGGAGTGTTTTTTTTAATGGCTCTGTGCCAAATTGTTTGACTTCTGTTTTACTGCTGCCTAAGACAGATATTAGGTTGCTTAATTTGTGGAAGTCTGATACTTGACAAAATATTCTCTTCCTTTGTAGGTCAGTGCCAAGGAGCATAGAGTGTGCCCTATGCCAGCAGGACGTAAACAGATGAGTGCAGACAAAGCAGCTGAGAAGGAGAAAGGTATGAAAGTCCAATCCACACTGCAGTGGGCAGGGACCTTTTCAGGTAGCTTGCTCAGAGCCCACTCCAACCTGAGCTGGAATGTTTCTAGGGATGGGGTGTCTACCACCTCTCTGAGCAAGCTGGGCCAGTGTCTCATCCCTCTGTGTGAAAAATATCTTCCTTATCTAGAATCATAGAATTAATGAGGTTGGAAGAGACCTCCAAGCTCATCCAGTCCAACCTAGCACCCAGCCCTAGCCAGTCAACCAGACCATGGCACCAAGTGCCTCATCCAGTCTCCCCTTGAACACCTGGGGATGGTGACTCCTCCACCTCCCTGGGCAGCCCATTCCAGTGCCAATCACTCTCTGTGAAGAACTTCCTCCTAACATCCAGCCTATACTCCCCCCAGCACAACTTGAGGCTGTGTTCCCGTGTTCTGCTGCTGGTTGTCTGGGAGAGGAGCCCAATCCCCACCTGAATACAGCTTTCTTTCAGGTAGTTGTTCATCTAGTCTGCCTCTCCCATCTTTGTTTCAAACCATCACCCCTTGTCCTGTTACAACAGGTGCTTCCTAAAAAGATTGTCACCATCTTTCAGACAGGTCCTTTTAAGTACTGAAAGGCCCCAAGAATGTCTCCTGGCATACACATATTGCCTCCCTAGGCTGTGGAAATGGATTGTAGGATGCTACCTATCCTGATTATTCACTCTAGGAGAGGAGGGGAAAACCCTCAAAAGTCAGGAGGAAGAATTGCAGGGCTGCTAACTCAGCATCTGGAGCTGTGCAGAGCTCTGTCACTAAGAGAAATACCATAGGCAGGTGCTGCTGCTGTTACAGAAGAGCAAGTGACATCACCTGGGAAGGTGAAGAATAACTGACATGAGTAAAATCTGAGTTTTCCTTTGTATTGTAAGTAGCCTTAAAAATAGCTCCTAGTGCGAGCTGTATAGCTGCTCAGTCATGTCTGTCTTCATCTGCCATTGTCTGTGGCTCCAAATTATGCTGCTTGTGTAACTCAGCAGTCACAAAGGCATGCAACAGGATATAGCTGACTGGTAAAGCACCTTAGTGTGTAACTTCGGAGACAGGAGCTCCAACTTGTGATGCACACTGGTGCAACTGGGTAAATGTGTGGTTGTCTTTAATGAGTTACAGTTCTAACCTTAGATTTTCATGTTTTAGCAGCCTCTTCTGTGTCTGTCACCTTCTATGTTACAATTAGGTCCATAGAATGGCTTAGATTGGAAGGGACCTTGGAGATCATCTAGTCCAAACCTCCCCACCATGGGCAGAGACATCTCTGACTAGACCAGGGTGCTCAAGACTTCATCCAACCTGGCCTTGAACACCTCTCCAGGGAGGTGGCATCCACAACCTCCATGGGCAGCCTGTTCCAGTGTCTCACCATCCTCACTAAAGAATTTTTCTCTATTCAGTCTAAATCCAATTACAGGCATTTCTTTAGAGAACAGCAAAAATACCCAATCCATGCCACCTTTGAGGGAGTAGAGTACTTTAGGAAATCTTCCTGATAGGAGATTGATGTCCATGCCTTAAATAGGTAAGACTAAGTCATGTGGAATGTTGATGTTCATGCAAGATATTAATTCAGAGTGAAATGGAATCTTCATCACTGATTTAATTAAATCAGCTGACAGCAGACCTTTGCTTAAATCAATTTAAGCAGTGCCTTCAGTGAATACTGAGAAGGTCTATTATCAGTGTTTGATACAACAATTAAAACATTTCATTGTGGGAAAATTGTCATCCCTAGCCTTGATTATTCCCTTTGTGATAGCAATATCCATTTGATGTATTTAAACAAGAGTATAAAAATGTTAGGGAAGTAGATGTGTGGATAAATCAAAGCTAGTTATTTATTGAGGAGTTTCTTTGTCCAGCTTCTCATTCTATCTTGCACAGAATTGCAGCTTGGCATTGCAAACTCAATGAATGTTGACAGAAACTAAGTGGGGCTGGTCATTTTTACTGAGGTGTAGAAAGGAAAGGGGAGTGAGAGGACAGAGTCTCAAGTTGTGCCAGGGCAGGTCTAGGCTGGATGTTAGGAGGAAGTTGTTGTCAGAGAGAGTGATTGGCATTGGAATGGGCTGCCCAGGGAGGTGGTGGAGTCTGTGTGGCTGGAGGTGTTGAAGCCAAGCCTGGCTGGGGCACTTAGTGCCATGGTCTGGTTGACTGGCCAGGGCTGGGTGCTAGGTTGGACTGGATGAGCTTGGAGCTCTCTTCCAACCTGCTTGATTCTCTTGTTAAATTTTCCTGTATCATTTTTGAAGACTATTAGAAGCAGTTCTACAATACTGAGATGAAAAGAATTAAGAGGGGCAACACAGTGCATGAACTTGTCATATTTTATACATTTATTTCAAGGGTAATTCATCTTAATTCTTTAGATTACATTAAATTCAGTCCTTGGAATACTTTGATATAATGATCAGGGCATCACTTCATTACACAGCTGGGTTGCTGAAGCTTTCAGCTGTGCAAATAACTACAGCAAGTTACTACTCCAGGGACTTTTGTCTATGAAGTAAGTTTGATCTCTACTCTGACTGCAGTGTCCTTAAGCTTTGTACATGGCATCTGCCACATGGGGACGTTGGTAGTCCTGGAGGTACTACTGTACAATAAAACATCTTCAATCAAGGCCCTTCAGAGCATTGCCTTGATGTCCAGGGCACAGCTCATCCTTGGCATGTAACACTGCTTGCACTGAACTGATGAAGAACCAAACCCCTGTCGTTTCTAATGCAGCTGATAATTGCTAGTGCACTTCTTTTGATTTCTACTAAATGTAAACTTTCAGTTTTCTTCCTCAAGTGCACCTCCTTATTAAGCTTGAGGCCTCTGGCATTTGTGTTTCTTAGTGTTGCAGACTGCAGCCCAGCCAGCCTTCAGTGGAAGAATCACCAGAGCAGCAGCCTCTGCAGCTAGGCAGGTGCTGAAAACAACAGTTCCTGCTGCCACCACCGGTAAGTGAGGCAGCAAATGCTGTCTTGCTTCTGTTAACTCAAGCCTGATAGGTCCATTTGGAGTAGTGTGCTATAAAGAGATACCATCTAGTCCTGAGTAAGTGAGCACTGGAGACAACTTATGTATGTTTATATGCTGTTAGATACATTGTTAAGTGATATTGTAGGATAACTTGGTTGTCTTTAGGATCTTGCTGATATCTGAGGCACTTTTGTGCTGTAGAAATGTTATCAGCTTATTCTAGACTGTCTTAGCATGCTGCATTCTGCTGTGTAGCCATCTGCTTTGACTAGGTAAATCATGCCATATAGTCATGTAAGAGAAGGACTAAATGCTATATGACTTAGATTCTTATCTGGAACTCTTACTGCAATCTTGAAATCAGGATGTTGAAACAACACTGAATCTGTTGGTGTGGAGCAGCAATATCTGTATGGTAATTGCAAACAAAGAGTGTGATGGTTTGGGTGTTCCCTGCCCCACACTTAAGAAAATCACCCAGACTAGACTCAGCCGAGCTGGAAATTGAATGAAGCTTTGTATTTACAGCTTATCACAATATCCAAGCAGGTATTTACAATCTATACAGAAATAGACAAGTTAAAGGTAATGCAGACACACAGCAGCCCTCCCAGAAACCAGAGTCCCCAGGAGGGGCTCCCAACCACCCTTCTACCCCCTTCCCACCCCTCTACCTTATCCCAGACTTTGCCTAACATTCAATGTGACTTTGGAGGATGATCCAGGGGGGTTAGGAAGCAGATGGATTAGTCACACAGACAGCAGCTTAGAGAGAGAAAAGTGCAGCCCAAAGCCAGAGAACAAACTGTGTAATCTATGTTTATGTTCTTGTTTTTAATCCATCTCAGCAAGCCTATGAGTGAAGCAAACGTCACCACTGTTTCCTTTTCCCAGCCTAGCATCTAATTCCCTTCACTGAAATATTCTAGCTAGGCTCAAACTAGCACAGAGAGGAATATTGGAACTGGTAGAGATTTGCAAGTTTGGTGTGTTGGTGTTTAAGGACACATAACTATTAGTTCTGTGATCAGAAGCTGGTGCCTCTGGATCTGATGAGAGCCAATGTTCTCCTGAACCCTGTATAATGTTTTGCAGTGTCCCTTGTATTATATATATGACAGAAGTTAACCTCTGGGCTGAAATCACAGCTTTGATAGTCCCAGTTTCAATTGAACAGCAGAAATTCTGTGCTATTAAAAATCTGAACTCGAATTGCCTTGACATGAAGCCTTTAAGGTAATAAGGTGAGTTTCATGTTTGATATATGACAACATCTAACAACTAAATTAATCTGTTTTCCTCTCTAGGTGATAATCTCCTAATAAGCTGTTTAAATTCTAGGCCAAGTTGTCTTTTGAATGAGCTTTTGCAATTAGATGTCTGCCCTTTAACCACATCCTACTCAAGACACAAAACAGCTTCTCCCTTTCTTTAGCTGCTGGACTTGTATGGCAGTCTTTTGGTGAAAGATTATCTTAATCAGATGCCTTTTTGACCTCTGGGAGTTTCTCTCCTTATAGGCTACCAGTCACAGAGAAAGACAGCAAATGTAGGAAAGCAGAAGAAAGGAGTCAAACCCGACCAGATGGAGGTAGGTCAGTTAATAATTGAAATGGAAAAGCAGTAAAACTGATGTGAGAGCCCCTAGCAGTGTAATTGCAGTTCAAATATGCTTGGGTTCAGGCATAGAAGTAATAAGCTCATTAATAAATTGGATTTGGGGAGGAAGCCATATCTGTTTTTAAAATGAAGTGCTCTTATGGATGACTTGATTACTAATCAAGATCTGGACAATGACTTAAGTTACATAAGTTGGTGCATGGCATGTCTCATGTCTCATGTAATAAAACCCCTGTTTTGCTGGGTTTAGCAGTGGTGAATTTTGTGTAGTTCACAGTATGTTTTACAAAGGAATGAACATAACCTTTTCCTGCTGAGGTAGTATTTCATAGAAGAGAGTTTCATGGAATCAACCAGGTCAGAAGACACCTTCAACCTATCACCCAGCCCTAGCCAATCAACTGCACAATGGCACTAAGTGCCCCAGCCAGTCTCTTCTTGGACAGCAAGTCCACCACCTCCCTGGGCAGCACATTCCAATGCCAATCACTCTCTCTGCCAGGAACTTCCACCTAACATCCAGCCTAGACCTCCCCTGGCACAACTCCAGACTGTGTCCCCTTGTTCTGTTGCTGGTTGCCTGGCGGCAGAGCCCAACCCCACCTGGCTACAGCCTCCCTGTAGGGAGCTGCAGACAGCAATGAGCTCTGCCCTGAGCCTTCTCTGCTGCAGGCTGCACACCCCCAGCTCCCTCAGCCTCTCCTCACAGGGCTGTGCTCCAGGCCCCTCCCCAGCCTTGCTGCCCTTCTCCAAACACCTTCCAGCACCTCAACATCTCTCTTGAATGGAGGGGCCCAGAACTGGACACAGCACTCCAGGGGTGGCCTGAGCAGTGCTGAGCACAGGGGCACAAGAACCTCCCTTGTCCTGCTGCCCACACTGTTCTCTAGAATCTAATAAATACAGTGTAAAGATACTTGAGCAAAACATGAAGCTGGAAATGTGTTTGTCTGCAAGGTATACACAGTTTGTTACAATTGAAGGCAGTCATTGTAGTTATTGGTGTCACTGCTATAACTTCCCTGCTCCTACAGAGGGACAGCAGCTTCTGGGTTCTCTTTACTTCTACAGTCTGGACTTTTTACAAGGGCTTGCAGTGATAAGGTGAGAGGGGAGGTTTTGAAGCTTGAGGAAGGAAGATTAAGATTGAATATTAAGAAGAAATTATTTACATCAAGTGTGAGAGACTGGAACAGGTTGCCCAGGGACAGCCCTTCCCTGGCAGTGTTCAAAGCCTAGGTGGATGGGGCCTTGAGCAACCTGGTCTAGTGGAAGCTGTCTCTGCCTGCATCAGGGGAGTTGAAATTAGATCATCTTCAAGTTCTCTTCCCACACAAACCATGCCATGTATCTCTGAATTCATGGGAGGACTCCAACCCAAGTCCCCAGGCAATCTGCATGAACATTCACACTCTGACAGTCCTGTGTGGGAGCTGTCTGTGAGTTTTCTCCGTTGCACTTCTCTATTCTCCCCTCACCTCCTGCTTCCCTTGTGTCTCCCATCTCCACTCCTGTTTCTATAGTGCAGCTGTGCTCTGATGTTGTCTTGAAATAGTCTTTAAGCCCTGTCAGGAGGTAAGAGGCATAGATAAGTACCTCTGCACAGGCAGGAGATGCCTTGTGCTGCCAGTTGGTAAACTCTTGTCACAAGAAGTGTGTTGAAAGTTGATTTCCAGGCTTACATTCCAAGCAGGAGTATCTAAAGTGTAGCAAGGCTTTCAGTAAATTGAAGATGCATATTTTCTTGGAAAACAATCTAAGATCTCTTGGCTGCTTTGAGCTACCAATGTCTTCAAGTAGCTCTCTCAGAAATGTGTTCTGTGTGACTATCTGGTGACTCATCCTACAGGACTGTGGATTCCACTTACTGATTACCTTTTTCTCCTCTTTTACTGACATTCTGTGGTCCTCACTGCACTTGTCTTGGGCTTCATTCCTCAGCTCTCAGTTCAGTTTAGCATGTTCAGTCTTTGGATCAGAGTATGTGCATAAAGTGTTGGATTTGGAGCCAGGAACTCTACTTGAGGATCTTGCCAATTTAAAGCCTTTTCTTCCCTAGCAGTGGGAGCAAGTGTTTGCAAATTTCAATTGCTGTTTGGGTAGGAGAAGTGCTTTAGCTCCTTCAACTGCATTCCTTGTAAAGAACTTCTATCCCTGTTCCTAGAATGGTTTTGACACCCACAAATCAGTTGGGCCTATTGGTAATTCATGATTTCTGATCTATTGTAGGAAGCACCTTGCCTGGAACTCTTCTCTGATGGCTTTCAGACTGTGTTGTCAATGATGATCATTATCTAAAGGGTGGGGATCAGGAGGATGGAGCCAGGTTCTACAGTGGTGCCTAGTGATAGGACAAGGGGCAACAGGTGCAGAGCAATCTTCACCTAAATAAAAGGAAAACCATTTTTACTGGAAGGATGCC
Organism: Pogoniulus pusillus; assembly: GCF_015220805.1. NCBI lineage: Eukaryota > Metazoa > Chordata > Aves > Piciformes > Lybiidae > Pogoniulus > Pogoniulus pusillus. Next base: position 1,696,627 of record NC_087264.1, on the reverse strand, counting down.
ACACCCCTGGGCTAGACTGCCCAAAGAGGCTGTGAAGTCTCCTTCTTTGGAGATTTTCCAAACCCACTGGAGAAACCTGCTTTGGGTGACCCAACTTTAGATCTCCAGAGGTCTCTTCCAACCCTCACCAGTCTGCAATATGTTGTAATGTACAGCCCATGCCTGTAGGAAACACTTCATTGTGGCCAGTAGGGTGAGGGAGGTTCTTGTGCCCCTGTGCTCAGCACTGCTCAGGACACACCTGGAGTGCTGTGCCTAGGTCTGGGCTCCTCAATTCAAGAGAGATGTTGAGGTGCTGAAAGGTGTTTGGAGAAGGGCAGCAAGGCTGGGGAGGGGCCTGGAGCACAGCCCTGTGAGGAGAGGCTGAGGGAGCTGGGGGTGTGCAGCCTGGAGGAGAGGAGGCTCAGGGCAGAGCTCATTGCTGTCTGCAGCTCCCTGCAGGGAGGTTGTAGCCAGGTGGGGTTGGGCTCTGCTGCCAGGCAAGCAGCAGCAGCAGAAGGGGACACAGCCTGAATTTGTGCCAGGGGAGGTCTAGACTGGATGTTAGGTGGAAGTTGTTGTGAGAGAGAGTGATTGGCATTGGAATGGGCTGCCCAGGGAGGTGGTGGAGTCTGTGTGGCTGGAGGTGTTGAAGCCAAGCCTGGCTGGGGCACTTAGTGCCATGGTCTGGTTGGTTGGCCAGGGCTGGGTGCTAGGTTGGAGTGGATGATGTTGGATGTCTCTTCCAACCTGGTTGATTCTCTGATTGATTTGATAATGTAGAATTTGTTTTGTTTGTGCCATTTTAGGTCATTGCTTCTAAAGGTGAAGAGGATAAAAAAATTCAAGTGGACCCAATCTTGACAGATTCTGCAGCTGATTCCAAACCTTCAGCATCAACAGAACTTCAGCAGGAGCAAACCTCAGCAGACAGAGAAATCAATTCTGCTTCACAGAGACCCAGAACACGCTCTTTTGCACCTCATAACTTTGCCTTTCAGCCACTGGATGGATTAGCAACCTACAAAGTTACACCCATGACTCCTTCTAGTGCAAATGCATTTCTGACACCTAATGCCTTATGGGATTTTTCCAGTTCTCCAATGTAAGATTCATTCTTTTAATGGCCTAAAATACAATTGAACATCTCTGTGATGATGCAGAAAACATGATCTTTCAGTGGCTGCCCTGTGTAACCAACTCTTAGAATCAAGCAGGTTGGAAGAGACCTCCAAGCTCATCCAGTCCAACCTAGCACCCAGCCCTGTCCAGGGTGTTGAAACTCCTCCTGATCGTTGTGCTTGCTGTTGTTGCTTGACTATGAACTAAATTCAACAGCCGAGAGAGTGATGTCAAGCATGAGTCTGTCTGCTCCATGTGTCAGGGAATATGCTGTATGAGTGTCTGCACAGATTATTCACTTCAGGATTTGCTTGAGTTCTCCAGTGTCCTGCATAGAACTGCCTTCCAATTTGTGCATTTCTATGTCTTTGGCAGCATTTGATGCCAATTGCTCCACGTCTTAACTCTGTGTACTTTGTTTCCAGTGGTATCAAGGAGAAATCCAGTGAGGTTAAGGCACAAGAGGCTGATTTAAAAAGTCCACCTTCGCCCACTGATAAGGACATTCAAGACCAACAAACCACTACAAGTTTGAAAAGAGAAAAAGGTAGGAAGCTCACATTTAGTTCATTGTTCTGGTGGCTTTAGTTTTCACCAGCTTCTACACAAACAGAACAAAGGGACTCAGTCTAAAGTTGTGCTGGGGGAGGTCCAGGCTGGATGTTAGGAGGAAGTTGTTGGCAGAGAGAGTGATTGGCATTGGAATAGGCTGCCCAGGGAGGTGGTGGAGTCTGTGTGGCTGGAAGTGTTGAAGCAAAGCCTGGCTGAGGCACTTAGTGCCATGGTCTGGTTGACTGGCCAGGGCTGGGTGCTAGGTTGGACTGGATGATCTTGGAGGTCTCTCTTCCAACCTGATCATAGAATCATAGAATCAACCAGGTTGGAAGAGACCTCCAAGCTCATCCAGTCCAACCTAGCACCCAGCCCTAGCCAGTCAACCAGACCATGACACTAAGTGCCTCATCAAGTCTTTTCTTGAAGACCCCCAGGGACGGTGCCTCCACCACCTCCCTGGGCAGCCCATTCCAATGCCAATCACTCTCTCTGTGAAGAACTTCTTCCTAGCATCCAGCCTATACCTACCCTGGCACAACTTGAGACTGTGTCCCCTTGTTCTATTGCTGGTTGCCTGGGAGAAGAGCCCAACCCCACCTGGCTACAATGCCCCTTCAGGTAGTTGTAGACAGTAATAAGATCACCCCTGAGCCTCCTCTTCTCCAGGCTAAACAGGCCCAGCTCCCTCAGCCTCTCCTCATAGGATTTGTGCTCCAGGCCCCTCAGCAGCTTTGTTGCCCTTCTCTGGACATGTTCCAGCACCTCAACATCTTTCTTGAATTGAGGGGCCCAGAACTGGACATGGTACTCAAGGTGTGGTCTGACCAGTGCTGAGTACAGGAGAAGAATAACCTGCCTTGATTGATTCTGTGATTCTATGAAAAGCCTTTCATACTTTTCAGCCAGCAAATCAGAGCAGAAAACTTCCACTCAGACATCACCTGAAACAACTCCTGTCTCCCCAGTACTCAAAATGAAGTCAGATGATATCAGAGAGCAAGAACATGATGTGCCCTATTTCAGGTGAGTGTTCATGTGTTTCACTTCCCTGCTGTCTTTTTTGAGGCCCTTCTCACTGTTGGCAAGATGCCTTGGAAAGATCAGCCTATTGTGGCTGATGTCTGCCAGCAGTGACCTGAGTAGGCACATACTGCTGTCATTTTTGTATTGTTAGCACAAGCAAAGAACAGAACATTCTGGAGAGTAGCACTGTCCTAAGACAAGCAAACTAAAGCCATCTAATGGCTTCTGCTCAAAGACAGTGTAGCTTCTCTGAAAGCAAAAGGATGGTAGCCATTAGCAGTCACAAGTAGTGGTACCTGATTGTCCAAAACCTGTATTTTCCCACCATCCCTTCTGTTTTCCTTCAGAAACATCCTTCAGTCTGAGACAGAGGGACTGATGTCTCAGTGCCTGCAGTGGGATGGAAAACTTGAGCTGGACATCCCAGAGGATGGTAAGATCAAGCTGTAACATGCACTAGAAGGGGTTTTATGGTAACTGAAGGGGACAGAGGGAGGTACTTATTCGTGAAGTAGCACTGTCTGCAGAACTTAGTAGCAGCTGTATTGGATATTTCATAGAATCAAGCATGTTGGAAGAGAGCTCCAAGCTCAGCCAGCCCAACCTAGCACCCAGCCCTGGCCAGTCAACCAGACCATGTCACTAAGTGCCCCAGCCAGGCTTGGCTTCAACACCTCCAGCCACAGAGACTCCACCACCTCCCTGGGCAGCCCATTCCAATGCCAATCGCTCTCTCTGACAACAGCTTCCAGTATCAAGCCTAGACCTGCCCTGGCACAGCTTGAGACTGTGTCCCCTTCTTCTGGTGCTGCTTGCCTGGCAGCAGAGCCCAACCCCACCTGGCTACAGCCTCCCTGCAGGCAGCTGCAGACAGCAATGAGCTCTGCCCTGAGCCTCCTCTGCTGCAGGCTGCACACCCCACGGCTCCCTCAGCCTCTGCTCACAGGGCTGTGCTCCAGGCCCCTCCCCAGCCTTGCTGCCCTTCTCCAAACACCTTCCAGCACCTCAACATCTCTCTTGAATTGAGGGGCCCAGAACTGGACACAGCACTCAAGGTGTGGCCTGAGCAGTGCTGAGCACAGAGGCAGAAGAACCTCCCTTGTCCTGCTGCCCACACTGCTCCTGAGCCAGCCCAGGATGCCATTGGCTCTGCTGCCCACCTGGGCACACTGCTGCCTCCTCTTCAGCTCCTCTCTCCCAGCACCCCAAGCTCCCTCTCTGCCTGGCTGCTCTCAGCCACTCAGTCCCCAGCCTGTAGTGCTGCTTGGGGTTGTTGTGGCCAAAGTGCAGAACGCTGCACTTTGATTAGGTTGAGTAATACAGGTCCAGGCAGAGTAATTAGTGAAGCAAGCAGCAGGCTGACTGTCTGACTTTCTGTTTTCTTGCTTTTATATCTCTCAGCAGAAGAAATGAGTGATACAGACATCACTATTACTTTCTTTTCACAGCCAATAATCTAATCCCTCTCTTTAAAATATACCAATTAGCTTCAAACCAGCACATCTGTCCTTAGAATGTGCTGCCCAGGGAGGTGGTGGAGTAGCCATCCCTGGAGGTCTTCAAGCAAAGCCTGGCTGAGGCACTTAGTGCCATGGTCTGGTTGACTGGATAGGACTGGGTGCTAGGTTGGACTGGATGAGCTTGGAGGCCTCTTCCAACCTGGCTGTTTCCATGAAATGCTGTTGTGTGAAATATTACCTCATCAGGAAAAGGTTATGTTCATTCCTTTCTGAAACATACTCTGAACAGCCCAGACTTTACAACTGTTAGCTAAAACCAGCAAGGTAGGGCTTTTGTTCCTAGTTAAAGCATGAGACATGTAAAATTGGCAGGGGGGTTGGAGTAGATCTCTGGAGATCCCTTCCAATCCCTACCATTCTGTGACTCTTGAAATCAGTGTAAAAGCAGTATGTGACCTGATGGATTCATCCAGCTCTTTCTTCATTGTTTTCTTGTTGCTGTCAGCTAAAGATCTCATTCGCACCACAGTTGGTCAGACAAGACTGCTGATAGCAGAAAGGTTTAAACAGTTTGAAGGCCTGGTGGACAACTGTGAATTTAAACAAGGTGACAAAGAGACCACATGTACAGACCTAGATGGATTTTGGGATATGGTTAATTTTCAGGTATGTACTTGCACATTAACCAATGAGAATGAAGTTGTTTGGGTTATTTACAGGCAACATATTGCAACTTTTATATAGTGGTTTTTAATATTGAAATTAAGAGTAGTAATCATAATCATTTAATATGCAAATTATGAGGAGAGGGACTTGGGGGTGCTGCTGGAGGAGAAGCTCAGCAGGAGCCAGCAGTGTGCACTTGCAGCCCAGAAAGCCAAGCAGAGCCTGGGCTGCAGCAGGGGAAGTGTGGCCAGCAGGGCCAGGGAGGGGATTCTCCCCCTCTGCTGTGCTCTGCTGAGGCCCCACCTGGAGTCCTGCATCCAGCTCTGGAGCCCCTGGGACAAGAGGGCTGTGGAGATGCTGGAGAGTGTCCAGAGCAGGGCCAGGAGGATGCTGAGAGGGCTGCAGCAGCTCTGCTGTGAGCACAGCCTGAAAGAGTTGGGGCTGTGCAGGCTGGAGCAGAGGAGACTCCCAGGGGACCTTCTTGTGGCCTTCCAGCATCTGAAGGGGGCTCCAAAAAAGCTGGGGAGGGACTTTTTAGGCTGTGAGGGAGTGCCAGGACTGGGGGGAATGGAGCAAAGCTGGAGGTGGGGAGAGTGAGAGTGGAGGTGAGGAGGAAGTTGTTGAGCAGGAGAGTCTCCTTTTGTGGAGTTGTAGAGAGTGGTGAAGACTTTGCCCCGCTTCCTTTTGCTCAGGCTGAAAACCCCAGTTCTCTCAGCCACTCCTCACAAGACCTGTTCTCCAGACCCTTTGCCAGCTTCATTGCACTTCTTTGGATCCACTCCAGCACCTCAGTATCCTTATAACAAGAGGCCCAAAACTGAACATAGTGTTCAAGGTGTGGCCTGCTCACCAGTGCTGAGTACAGGGGGACAATCACTTCCCTGATCCTACTGGCCACACTGTTGCTGATCCAGGACAGGATGCTCTTGGCCTTCTTGACTGCCTGGGCACACTTTTGGCTCCTGTTCAGCCAACTGTCAGTCAACACCTCCAGGTCTTTACTGGGCTGCTCTCCAGCTTCTCTTCCTCTAGCCTGTAGCATTGCACAGGCTGGTTAAGAGCCAAGTGCAGGATCCAGTATTTGGCCTGCTGTAAAACTGTCATCTCTCTTGCTGCTTCCTTTGGTTTCACAAGGAAATATAATGAATAATTCAAAAGGCTCTCAGGGGTATTTGTACATCAGTATTCCACTAAAGAACCTGTAAATAGGTAAATTAAACTCAAAGATGGATTTATTGTTAAGGCCACAGTCATAGGTCTTTGACTCCTTCCAGAAAGCATAAGGGTTTCTGAGCTGCCTCTTGACATCTATTGGAGGGGAACTGCTAGAACCAGTAAGCTGCAAAGCAGTTTCCCTAATCTTAGTGTGCATGTGGAAGCTGCTCCAGCTTCTCCTGAGCTTCCTCACCTTTTAACTTGAGATAAACTTGGAGTAACAAAACTGCTAGCTGTCCCTTCTTTTGTTTTGTTTGTTTGTGGTTTGAGTCTCAGGAAGGATGTAAAGGCCTTGTCAGGTCAATGACTGATCTGCTGTGCATAATAAGCCTTGTGTGACCTTACCAGCATGTAGGGCAAGCATCTGCACTACAAAGCCTGGGAAGAAGGCTATTGCCCTTGCTGCAGGTAATGCTGCAGAGCTAGTTTGTCATGAGCAAGCACAGGCTTCCTTAACAAGCTGTTTAGGCCAGCAGTTTAAGCTTGCATGGTGCATTTCCTACCTAATGCAAGACTCATGCTTGCTTGGCTAAGATCTGTTTTGCAGTGTGTTCTTTTCTATCCCTTAAATGCTGCCATTCTCCAAGAGCTTTAAGTTCAGTAGAAGAACAGGTTGTAAAGCAGCTCATTCATTTTAGATGTTAGACCTTACTGAACAATTACATTTGCCTCACTGACCTTTAAACTACAGAAGTTAGACTAGTCCTGTCATCTAAGCTGAAGCTTGTGTGTGCTGGTGACAGTTCCATCAGAACATGTAATGCTCAATCAGCTGGTAGTTTAATTTGCTCCTGTATTTAAAGCAAGGCATGCATAATATGAACCACTGTTGTGTTGTGAGTTGAAAATTGAACCTGGACTCTTCTGGGCTTTCCAATAGATTGAAGATGTGAATAAGAAGTTTGATCATCTCAAGAAGCTTCAAGACAATGAGTGGCAGCTACTTGATGTCCCACGCCCAGAAATTGTCAAGGTATGTGTAGCTCCCAAAGGCATCAAGATGCAAGTGTGAGTGATCTCAACCTGGAAATTGCTGGTGCAGTAGTGAGTACTCTGAAATGGAAGTTCCTTCTGAAGCTCTTCTCATCCGGCTTCTTCAGATGTTCATGTTTAAAAACTCTATGAATGTCTTCTCATAGAATCATAGAATCAAGCAGGTTGGAAGAGACCTCCAAGCTCAGCCAGTCCAACCTAGCACCCAGCCCTGGCCAAGCAACCAGACCATGGCACTAAGTGCCCCAGCCAGGCTTTTCTTGAACACCTCCAGGGATGGTGACTCCACCACCTCCCTGGGCAGCCCCAGTGTGTGCCCAGGTGGCCCAGAGAGCCAATGGCATCCTGGCCTGCATCAGGAACAGTGTGGCCAGTAGGACAAGGGAGGTTCTTCTGCCCCTGTACTCAACACTGGTCAGGCCACACCTTGAGTGCTGTGTCCAGTTCTGGGCTCCTCAATTCAAGAGAGATGTTGAGGTGCTGGAAGGTGTCCAGAGAAGAGTGACAAAGCTGGTGAGGGGCCTGGAACACAAACCCTATGAGGAGAGGCTGAGGGAGCTGGGGGTGTGCAGCCTGCAGCAGAGGAGGCTCAGGGCAGAGCTCATTGCTGTCTACAACTACCTGAAGGGAGGCTGTAGCCAGGTGGGGTTGGGTTCTTCTCCCAGGCAACCAACAATAGAACAAGGGGACACAGTCTGAAGCTGTGCGGGGGGAGGTCTAGGCTGGGTGTTGTTAGGAAGTTGTTGTCAGAGAGAGTGATTGGCACTGGAATGGGCTGCTCAGGGAGGTGGTGGAGTCTCTGTGGCTGGAGGTGTTGCAGCCAAGCCTGGCTGGGGCACTTAGTGCCATGGTCTGGTTGACTGGATTGGGCTGGGTGCTAGGTTGGACTGTATGATCTTGGATGTCTCTTCCAACCTGGCTGATTCTATGAGAGACTTCTCTGACTGACTGGTGTCTGTCCTGCCTGCCACTAGGAGTCCCTGTATCCCTTTGGTTCCATATATGTTCTTCAGACTTAGAAAGAAGTTTCAGGGAGCACTTCTGAGCTATAGACTCAGCATGAAAGGCCCTTTGGATTGTCCTCACCGACTGGGGCACTTCAGGGCTTTCTGAAGGAGAGCAGAGACCTTCTCTCTAGGCTGTCTCTTGCCTGTTGTGATTCGTGTGTGGCCCGCAGCTGTTCATGGGCAGTTGCTGCTGTCTGAAGATTGCAGATGTGATCTAGACTTCCTTACCATTCCAGAGGAAGACAGTTCCAAATGGAGTGCCCAAACCGGAGCTGGGAGCAGCTGGCAGAGCTGCTGCCCGCAGCCGGCTTGCGTCTGTCAAGGCAGCTATGAGGAGAAAAATGAAGCATGGTGATGGTGTGCAGGAGAAACTCCCTGAAGTGGAAAAGGTGGTTTTTGAAGCAGGATTTTTCAGGATTGAAAGCCCTGTGAAAACCTTTCCAGGTAGGTGAAGTTTACTCATTTTTATGGCCCAAAAGGACTGAAGTGTGTTTAACCAATCTCCTTGGCTGAGGGACTTATTAGAAGCTATTTCCAGTGAGGGTGATGAGAGAGTGCAGCAGGCTGCTTAGGAAGGTTGTGGTTGACACCTTCCTGGAGGTGTTCAAAGCCAGGTTGGATGAGGCCTTGAGCAACCTGATCTAGTGGAAGGTGTCCTTGCCAATGACAGAAGGGTTGGAACTGGATGATCTTAAGGGTCCCTTACAACACAAACCATTCTACTGAATCTATAAACTGTGCTGTTCATACTGGATACAGCTCCTAATACTGGAGCCAGTATTTCAACTAGTGGTGAATTACAGGATCAGAGGATGTTAGGGGTTGGAAGGGACCCAAGGAGATCGAGTCCAACCCCTCCATCAGGAGGGTTACATCAGGGATCCAAAGGAAACTGAAGATACTGATCTGAGTGAGTGTGGCAGCATGAAATCTCTGCTTAGACACAGGGGTAAAAGCAGCTGATTCAGGTTCTGTCAGCATGTGTTTAACAATGACCTTTTCATCTGAGTGTTCCCAGACTTAGCTCCCAAACCTGGTCATCAAAGTCAGCACAGGCTCATCTGCTCTATTTGCAAGACAGAAAGGGGAATTTTTTAACCTAATCTCTTGCAGTGCTGCCTTCAAAGCTGTACATCTGTGTGCATGTTCAACAAGACTGTAACATGCTCCAGTCTGCTACAGAGATGTTTGATATGTTTTGTGTTTGTTTTTTTTCAGCAGATGACCAAAATATAACTGCATTTGCAGTAGCTGTCTTCTTGCAGCCTATGTGCAGTCAGTATTTGCAGTGATCCTTGACTCCTTGGGAGCTGTGTTGGTTTTTTCCCCTTTCTAGTTCCTAAATCAACTTTAAATTTCCCTCTTTTTTTTTGGTGTATCATTTTTTTTCTCATGTTTGCTGTTATTGGAAGGATCTTCCTAAAAGCTTTAAGCAATGCTTGGTTTAGGCAAGCTCTAGCAGAGAATATAAGAATCAAATCTGGCTCTTTAGTTCTGTTAAAATCATCTCATGTGAAAGATGGAGATTAATGACAGCTTCCACCAGATGGTCTCTCTAATCAGAACAGCAAGCCTCATGATTTCAGGCTCCTCATGAATGGGTAGTAAATACTTAAATTGCTTAGCTAGAGTTAGGGTGGTTTTATAACTTAGTGAATCAAAGTGGTGGAGGTTGGAAGATTGAGTCCAGTCTCCCTGCCAAAGCAGGTCACACAGGAGCGTGTCCAGAGGAGTCTTGGAAGTGTCTAGAGAAGGAGACTCAATTCCTCTGGGCACCCTGGTCTGGTGCTCTGTCACCCTTAGAGGAAATGAGACAGAAGTTCCAATCCCTTGACCATCCTTGTAGCCTGTTGGACACACTCTAGTATATTCCTGTCCCCCCATAATCTGGAGGAGCTCAGACAATGATCCAGATGTGGTCTCAGCAGGGCAGAGCAGAGGGGAAGGATGAACTGCATCCAGTTCTGGAGCCCCAGGGACAAGAGGGCTGTGGAGATGCTGGAGTGTGTCCAGAGCAGGGCCAGGAGGATACTGAGAGGCTGCAGCAGCTCTGCTGTGAGCACAGACTGAAAGAATTGGGGCTGTGCAGGCTGGAGCAGAGGAGGCTCCCAGGAGACCTCCTTGTGGCCTTCCAGGATCTGAAGGAGCCTCCAAAAAGGCTGGGGAGGGACTTTTGAGGCTGTGAGGGAGTGGCAGGAGTGGGGGGAATGGAGCAAAGCTGGAGGTGGGGAGAGTGAGGCTGGAGGTGAGGAGGAAGTTGTTGAGCAGGAGAGTGGTGAGAGGCTGGCAGGGGTTGCCCAGGGAGGTGGTTGAGGCCCCATGGCTGGAGGTGTTTGAGGCCAGGCTGGCTGAGGCTGTGTGCAGCCTGCTCTAGGGTAGGGTGTCCCTGTGCATGGCAGGGGGGTTGGAACTGGCTGCTCCTTGTGCTCCTTTCCAACCCTGACCGATTCTATGAACCTCCCTAGACCTGTTGGCCACACTCTTCTCAGTGCACCTCAGGATACCACTGCTGCTCTTGGCCACAAGGCCCCACTGTTGCCCCCTGGATACCTTATTGTGCACCAGGACTGCAAGGTCCTTTTCTTGTCACCACTTTGCCAATTTCTCCTTGTAGCATGTGTAAGATTTCCATGTACTTGTGCAAGCAGCTCAGTATGCAGAAAGCAACAGCCTTCCTAGCTGGAATCCACAGCTCGTTCATCCTGCTGCAAACTGCTCCAGTAATGAGACCTAAACCACTGTTTTTCAGGCTTGCTTTCAAAGACATCTCTCAGATCTTCCCAGGGAGCTGCTGAAAACATGGCTACTCCAACATCATCCAGCAAAGTTTTGCTTCAGAACACTCCCTCTGGCCTCCATAACCCTGAGGACACAACTGCAAACCACACAACATCAGTGTGCCAAGGCTTCCACCCAGCACAGAATTCAGAAGTGCACCAGGTTCCCTCAGGAGAAATGCCCCCACTGCAGAAACTCCCTGATATCTTTCTTCAGCCAAGGTAGACATGGCAAAGCAGCTTTTCATTTCACTTCCCTACAAATAATTGTCCAGTTTCAACCAAAATAATTAATCCCCCATTCAATGCCACCTTCCAATGCCACAAAGTCCTCCTCTCTTCCCCTTCCCTCAAGCAGATATTAAGTGTTTTGCCCCAATGTCATTTCTCTGCTGGGGTGGAAGTTGGCTTGTGCCTGGGAAGTAGTGGAGCAGTGGCAAGCAAGCCATTGCAAAGTCAAAGCAAAGCTGTGAGAGCAGTTGAGTGAGTAAAAAGATGAGTGATGGTGATTGAGAAGACAGAAAGAAAACACTCTGGTTTCTTTTTCAGCATTTCTGTGTCTTCAGAAGGAAAACATGATATTGCTGACACGTCAGAGGAGAGTGAAGTAAGTGCTGCCTGGTTCCTGTGTGTCCTTTGAGTACTGCACTGTAGTTGTTGGCAAAGAAACTTTTCATTTGCCCCTGACACCTGGATTTATCATAGAACCAGACAGGGCTGGAAGGGAGCACAAGGAGCAGCCAGTTCCAACCCCCTGCTATGCCCAGGGACACCCTACCCTAGAGCAGGCTGCACACAGCCTCAGCCAGCCTGGCCTCAAACACCTCCAGCCATGGGGCCTCAACCACCTCCCTGGGCAACCCAGTCCAGCCTCTCACCACTCTCATGCTCAGGAACTTCCTCCTCACCTCCAGCCTCACTCTCCCCACCTCCAGCTTTGCTCCATTCCCCCCACTCCTGCCACTCCCTCACAGCCTCAAAAGTCTCTCCCCAGCTTTTTTGGAGCCCCCTTCAGATGCTGGAAGGCCACAAGAAGATCTCCTGGGAGCCTCCTCTGCTCCAGCCTGCACAGCCCCAACTCTTTCAGTCTGTGCTCACAGCAGAGCTGCTGCAGCCTCTCAGCATCCTCCTGGCCCTGCTCTGGACACTCTCCAGCATCTCCACAGCCCTCTTGTCCCAGGGGCTCCAGAACTGGATGCAGGACTCCAGCTGGTGCCTAAAGTTCAAAATTTTCTTTCATGTAGTGGAAGAACTTCCTTGATACTCTCAAAGGGATTATCAGGCTGACAAGAGTGTTTGGAGCACAGTTCCTGTGAAATGGATCAGAGCCTTAAGCTGTGAGCCTTGGCCTGTTTGTGCTTTGTCCAATGCCTGAAGTTAAAAGCCTGTCTCCTGAACTGTGTTGGAAGCCTGTAAATGAAATGAATGGGCTTGATCTGTCAAAACAGGGCTGTGCTGGTGTCTGTAAGCTCACATCCCTCGAGTGTCCTGGTTACCCTTTCATCTTTGTGCTTTCTGCATCCAAAGCTGACAAACTTCCTTTTATTGCAGGCAAAAATAAACTAAGAAAGCTTCTTAGTGTCATGAGTCCTGCCTCATGTTCACCTCATTTCACTGATGGTTGCTCTTTGGCACTCTGAGAAACAAATACAGCTACTCCAAACATCTGAGTTTCTTGGAGCTAAAGACAATGAGAATTCTTGATCTTTCAGATGCTGGAAAATCCTAGCAGTGAATTCAAAGTAATAAATGGCATGGAAGAGATGGAACTATCTGCTGAAGGTCAAGGACTGGATATTGTCATGTTCAGTCCCGAGAAGGAGACTGGCACAGAGAATAACTTTCAGCCTGGAGAACCAAAAATACAACACACAGGTGTGTATCTGCTTAGAAAGGTTTGTGTGGTTGTGCTGGGGCTTTATCACAGACTCTAGTGGGGGGCTGGAAGTGACCTTATCTAGTCCAACTCCCTCCTCTAAAGCAGTGGGGTCACCCAGAGCAGGTTGCCCACTATCATCTCTGGGTGGGTTTGGAATGTCTCCAGAGAAGGAGACTCCACAACCTCTCTGGGCAGCCTGCTCCAGGGCTCCAGCACCTGCACAGCAAAGAAGTTTTTGCACGTTTTCAGATAGAACTTCCTGGGTTCCAGTTTGTGCCTACTGCTCCTTGTCCTGTCCACTGGACACCACTGGGAAGAGTCTGGCCCCATCCTCTTGACCCCAACCCCCTCTCAGGCTGCTCTTCTCCAGTCTGAACAGCCCCAGGTGTTGTTGGCCTTCCCTTCTCAAAGAGATGCTCCAGGCCCCTCAGCATCTTTGTAGCCTTTGCTGGACTCTCCAGTACTTGTCTGTCTGTTTTGAACTGGGGAGCTCAGAAGTGGATACAATACTCCAGAGGTGGCTTCATTGGGGTAGAGGGGAAGGAGAACTTCCCTCCTCCTGCTGGACATAGTCTTAGTGCACCCCAGGAAACTATTTGGCCTTCTTGGTCATTGCTGGCTTGTGGTAAACTTGTCCACTATGCCTCCCAGGTCCTTTCTCTGCAGAGCAGCTTTCCAGCTGGCCAGCCCCAACCAACAAGGTTATTCCTTGCCAGGTGCAGAACCCTGCACTTGTCTCTATTGAACCAAATTTTGATGATCATCTGAAACATTGCTCACTGAATTCACTGCCCTCACAGCTCAGTTAATCTGTGTGCCGTTAGCAAAGCCATCTTCATCTGGCATGACTTACAGGTGTGTCCATGTGTGCAAACACTGCCCATCAGACTGGCCTGTACAGCTTCCATGTGGAGGAGAAAAGCTCACGTAAAAGGCTTGGATTGGGAGCCAATAGAGTGGTTTGGGAGCTCTCACTAAGTGCAGAAAAGAAGAAGGTTTGGGCTTTGGCAGCATCAGGCTAAGGTATTTGGGTCCTTGTAATGAAAGAATGAAATCTTCTTGTTTTTCAGATGTTTCAGGTAGTGATTTGACAGCTGTTGGCAGAAACCCTTTTGATATGGTAAGCTGACCTTCAGATTTAGTTGACTTAAGACAACCTGCATGTTACAGTGCTGCTAACCTTTCCTGCAGTGTCAGCTGCTGCATGAAGGAAACTAAGCTGAGATGTCATCAAGCCAGTTCACATAACTTAGAATCACAGAGTAACTTACATAGAATAACTATGATTATAACTTAATCATAACTTAAAACCTGTGTCACAATTCCTGGCTCCTTGCTCAGGGTTTTACTCCTTACTGAATATGATGAGTGTAGACAAGTACAAGTGAAGACATCTGCAATGGAAAAATGTCTGATTCTTAACAGGTTGAGCCTTTAAATTCTATTTCTCACCTATCTCCTTGTATTTATTAACATAGTCAACTGGCCTGGCTTTTTCCTTCCCTTTTCCTCTTGTAGTTTCTCAGGTCTGTTCCACCTCTTCTTGCTGCTTTTCTAGCTTTGACTTTTAGAGCTGGAAGTAAGATTCAACAGGGAAAAGCAGGTGTGAAAAGCTTTCAAGTTGTTAGAAGAATTTGGGTTTAGAGTTTCCTTGGGCTCTCATGAAAAGTCCTCTTTCAAATATGGCTTAGTGCTTGAAATGGACCCTGCCTTGCCTTCTGATTTTATATTTGAACACAAGCTTGCAACATTTCTCTTAGGAAAATTGGTCTGTGATTTGGGTCCAGCTTTAGAGGCTCCAACCCTGGAAGCATTCAGGGACAGATTGGGTGGGGCCTTGAGCAACCTGGTTAGTAAGAGCTATCCCTGCTGATGGCAGGGGGCTGGAAGTACATCATAGAATGGTCTAGTTTGGAAGGCACCTCAAGGATCATCCAGCTCTAACCCCCTGCTGTAGGCAGGGACACCTCCCACTAGAACAGGTCACTCAAGGCCTCATCCAATCTGGCCTTGAACACCTCCAGGGAGGTTGTGGAGCACAGAAGCACCCAACGTGATCAAAGATCACGTTGGGTGCTTCTGTGCTCCACAACTTCCCTGAGCAACCTGTGCCAGTGTCTCACCACCCTCACTGGAAAGAACTTCCTCCTAACATCCAGTCTAAATCTCCCCTCTGCCAATTTAAACCCATTCCTCCTCGTCCTGTCATTACAAGAATTTGTCAATAGTCCCTCCCCAGCCTTCCTGTAGGCCCCCTTCAGATACTGGAAGGCCACTATAAGGTCTCCTCAAAGCCTCCTCTTCTCCTGTAAGGCCTCTTCCTACTCAAATCATGCTGTGATCCTGTGGCTGTTGCTTTGGAATGGTGTCATGTATAAGCAAGCCCATTTTAGTGTAGAATCATGGACTGGTTTGGGCTGGAAGAGAGCTCTTAACATCTTCTAATCCAACCCCACTGCAGTCAGCAGAGCCCTCAAGTTGCTCACAGCCCAAAACAACCTGACCTGGAATGTTTCCAGGGATGGGGCATCTGCCACCTGTCTGGGTCAGTGTTTAAATTTACCCTAGTTTAGTTTAAACCAATCACCCCTTGGACTGTCACAACAGACTCTGCTGAAAAGTATGTCCCCAGCTTTCTGACTGGCCTCTCTAATTGCCAACAGGCCACCAGAAGGTCTCCCAGGAGCTTTCTCTTCTTCAGGCTGAGTCACCCCAACTGCCTCAGCACTTAGTGCATTTACTGAAGTGCTGCAGACTTCAGCTCTGCCTGATGAGTGCTTTGCTTATTCTAAAGCTGTGATGTGTCCACAGTGCCAAGGGAGAGGCAAGAATTCCCTGCCTCTGTTCTCTTGCCAGAAGCATTTCCCTGCTGGTTTTGTCCCTCAGTGTTACAGTCACCTCTCCATTAGGCATTGCACCTCACATCCTCGAGCCAGCCAGTAATTCTTGTTGGTCTGGTGGCTGTACAGATGGCATCAGAGAAAATGCCATTTGCTGTTAGCTTGTCTTGTGTGTCACTGCAGTGGTGTTTTGCAGAGCAGGTAACTGTCTCCAAGACTCACCTCAAACTCTGCTTTCTCCCACAGCCCATGCTGGATGCTGAGCTCCCCTTCACACCAGTCAAGAGCAAAGCCCAGAGGTTTGCAGCCACTGAAACATTCAGTGACCTCATTGTATTTTCTCCTGTTTCCCACTCTGAGCAAAAATGAAAAGTGACTTGGACTGCAGAATGTGTAAATTGTATTAACCCAAAACCCCACAGTGGCTATCTGGAATGCAAACTGTTACCCTCCAACTATGTCCTGGGTGGACAAACACCTGTAGTATTTTTGTGGTCAGTCTTAGATTGTTACAACACACTTCACTACAGTACAGTTGTTGTGCACTGCACACTAGCAGCAGGATCTTTGCTGGTTAGACCTCCTGTGTCCATGCTTTGCACATTGCAATTGCAAGGCAAAATGGTTTTATTTTTGTATATTTTTTTATCTATTTCATTTTTACTCCAACTTGTAAAACAAACTTCAAGCTTTTCTGTCCTGACCTTGCTTCCTTTTACCAGACTAGCTATACCTGTGCCCTAATTCTGATGTGTTGTGGGGGGAACCTTCTGAGTGTGAGATTCAGCTCATTGCTTCTCCCAAACCACTGTTGCTGCTGTGGGGTACTGGTGCACCATAAGCTCCAGTATTCTGTGCAGCAGCAGCTGTGTCAGGAGTTGACATGACTAATTCCTTCCTGGTGTTTAACAACCACTTGGTTTGAGGTAGTAAAAACTAGATCAGAACAAAGATTGCAGAGTCAGAGCATATGTTTTTCCTGGCAGTGTGTTAAAACAGGCACTGATTGTTCATCCCTTCAAGGACACAGCTTTCCACTGAGCATCTGAAGTATCCTGAAGCCAAACTGTTCTCTTTTTGCTTTTTCATGTGAAAGTCTCTTAACCTCTTTCTCTTAAACCCTTGGAGCCTGTTCCTGTGTCTTGTTCTTCATGCAGTCTCTTATCCAGACTGTAATCCATGCAGTTACAGATACTCTGAGTAGTAGCATTGGAGTACCTCCAGTTGCCATGATTTTAACAAATACTTTCTTGTCAGAGTGACCTTAATGTAACATCCACATTCTTCCCTGGGCTTTGTTTTTAAACCAAGCAGAGGTACTTCAGCTCCCCCAGCAGAAAGCATTTGCCACCACATCTGAGATTGGGAGGGGAAAAAAAAACAACCTTAAGTTTTAACCTGGGAGCTGTGTACTGATTATACTGAAATAAAGAAATGGAGAAAGCTGATGTGAGATGGGTGTGTGGTGCTGGAATCAACTCTTCTCTTTGTGAAACTCTGCTCCTAGGGCTAGCTTAAATAAAGAGCTCTTACCGACCTCCCTGCTCTGCTCAGGCATCAAGTCTGTGCACTGAAGAGTGGGGACAAAGGATTTCTGACATCCAACATAGACAGCAGCTGCTCTTAGCCACGTGCTGGCCCAGGTCACTGCCTCTGCTGGGAATGTCAGCACTTAGAAAGGCCAAGTCACAACGATTTGAAGTACTAATGAAGTTACAGAAGAGCACAGGACCCATCAGAGATGCTGAAGAAGCTCAGCAGCAGTTCTGGCACTGCTCTTGTTTTGCAGAGAGGAATGGGGCACTGACTCACAGCCAAGGGAGCACTCTCTAACTAGTCTGACTCATGAGGTGAGTGTGCCAATATACTTCCCCACCCTTAAAACTGCTCTTGACTCATGCAGAAGTGATGAGGGTAGGGAAGCAAAAGGCTTGTGACCCACTCCAGGCAGTGCATAATGCTTATCTAAAAGAGGTCTCCTTGGGGAGTGAGGAGTGCTCAGGACAGACAGTGCCAGGCCATTGAATCAGTTCTGGAAGTGGAGGGGGAAATTTAACCATGGTCGAGGAGAGAGAGATTTTTCTTCCTCCTGGCTTTAGGAGTCTTCCCCATTTTGCAGTGTTTCTACATGGCCAGCTTCAGGGAATTACAAAGACCATATTCAGAGCCTGACCTGCAGCTCCTGCCTGGGGGGAAGGAGTCCTTTGCTGTGCTGTTTATTTCTTTCTTGCTAAAGGAACCCAAACTGAAAATAAGAGCTGCTGCTTGCTGCCTGGCAACTGTTGGGGTGGGGACTGCTGCCCTGGGTTGCAGAACCAGCAGTGGTATTTCACAGGCTGCTTCCCTAAGTCTTCCTCTCCCTACAACCAAACAGCTCCCAGTTGTGATCCTCTGTCAGAGAGATTCCCTGTCTCTACAGTGAGAATTCAGCTGCATCCACATTTTAACTTCCTGGAAGATCAGAGAGTCTTTTGGTTGGAAAAGATCTTTAAGAGCATCAAGTCCAGTTGCTGACCTGACACTGCCCAATCTGCTGCTAAACCATGGCCCTTAGCACCACAGCTGCATGGCTTCTAAATACCTCCATGGAAGATTCAACCACTTCTTTGGGCAGCCTGTTCCAAGGTCTGACAACCCTTCAGTGATGCATTTTCTTCTAACATCCAGCCTAAGCCTCCTCTGGTGCAACTGGAGGCCATTTCCTCTTGTCTTATTACTTGGGAGATAAAACTGATCCCCACCTTGTTCCAACCTCCTTTCAGGGAGTTGTAGAGGACCTCAGCTTCTCTCCAGGCTAAACAGCCCCAGTTTGCTCAGCTGCTCCTCAGACTTGTAGTTTGCCATTGGAATGGGCTGCCCAGGGAGGTGGTGGAGTCTGTGTGGCTGGAGGTGTTGAAGCCAAGCCTGGCTGGGGCACTTAGTGCCATGGTCTGGTTGGTTGGGCAGGGCTGGGTGCTAGGCTGGACTGGATGAACTTGGAGCTCTCTTCCAACCTGGTTGTTTCTATGATTCCAGACCCTTCACCAGCTTCACTGCCCTGCTTTGACCCCACTCCAGCAACTCACTATTCTCCTTGTAGTGAAGGCCCCAAAAGTGAGGGCAGTACTAAAGGTGTGGCCTCACCTCTCCAGGCTGATCTGGCCCAGTTCTCTGGGCTGCTCTGTTACGTTGTCTGAGCTGATGGTGAACCAAAGGTCACTTGTGAAAGTGTGGTTTATTACTGCAAGAGAGTCATGTCAAAAGGCACTTCTGTTACAGCCAGAGCAGGAGCACAAAGCTTACACTGCAGCTCCAGCAGCAGCCTTAGATCATGGTGGGCATGACGCTGGTGAGGGTGACGTCCCCAGCGATGCAGAGCTTGGTGACCTCGTTCAGCCTCTTCTCACGGAAGTTGTACTGCAGCAGGTGAGCATCATCCACTGCCACCTTGAAGTGATCCACCTCACAAAGGATCTGGAGCTGAAAGAAAACCCCCACCCAGCCCCAAAGGTTAGCTCTAGGATGAATCACAGAATCAGTCAGGGTTGGAAGGGACCACAGGGATCATCTAGTTGCAACCCCCCCCCCCACTACCATGGGCAGGGACACCTCACACTCGATCAGGTTGCCCAGAGCCTCATCCAGCCAGGCCTTAAACACCTCCAGGGATAAGGCTTCCACTACTGCTCTGCATAACCCATTCCAGGGTCTCACCACCCTCATGGTGAAGAACTTCTTCCTAAAAATGCAGTCTGAATCTCCCTATTTCCAGCTTTGTTCCATTCTCCCCAGTCCTGGCAGCCTCAAAAGTCCCTCCCTGCTTTCTTCTAAGTCCCCTTAAAGTGCTGAAAGGCCACAACAAGGTCACCTCAGAGCCTTCTATCCAAACTGAACAGCCCCAACTCCCTCAGTCTTTCCTCACAGCAGAGCTGCTGCAGCCCTCTAAGCATCTTCGTGGCCCTTCTCTGGACACACTCCAGCTCATCTAATAGGGGCTCCAGAGCTGGGTGCTGGGGTCTCACCAGTGCAGAATAGAGGGAGATAATCACTTGCCTCACCCTGTTGCCCACATTGCTCTTGCTGCAGCCTAAGCCTCTGATTGCTCTCTGGGCTGCAAGTGCACACTTGACAGTTCATACTGAGCTCCTCCTCCAGCAGCACCCCCAAGTCCCTGTCCTCAGGGCTGCTCTCCAGCCACTCACTGCCCAGCCTGCATTGGTGCTTGGTTCTGCCTCAACAAAGCTGCAGGTTTGACCCCTGGACTCGAGCAGTCTGGCACTGACTAATGTCTGCTTCCAGCTGAACCCAGCCCAGAGGCATGTGGAGAAGCTGGTGCAGCAACTCCAAGCTGCAGGAACACTGGTGACCTTTGCCTCCCCCAAAGCCCAGCTGTACTTCTCCTTCAGGGCTGGCCCACGGTTTATGGCTCCTCATGCCTATGAGAGTGCTATGAGGAAGCAGTGGGAGCTGTGCTTGCAGAAGCAGCAGCTTGTGCAGAGAGCTTGGCTGCTAACGGGGAAACTGCTGTACAGAACCTTGCCAGCAGCTGCTGCAGAGCAACAGTGCAAGGAAGGAGGAGTTAATAAAGGGGAATAACACAAGTGGGAAGAAGTTACACCCTGGACACCTTCACCTGCAGGAAGGGCAGGTCCTGCCTCACCAACCTGATCTCCTTTTATCATCAGCTTCCTGCCTGGTGCATGTGGGGCAGGCTGTGGATGGAGTCTGCCTGGACTGCAGCAAAGCCTTTGACAGTGTCTGCCACAAGCAGCTCCTGGCACAGCTGGCAGCTCCTGGCTTGGACAGATTCACTCTGATAGGGGTCAAGAACTGGCTGGAGGGCAGAGCCCAGAGAGTGCAGGTGAATGGTGCCACAGCTGGTTGGCAGCTGGCACCAGTGGTGTGCCCCAGGGGTCAGTGCTGGGCCCAGTCCTGTTCAGTATCTTTAGTGATTATCTGGAGCAGGGGATTGAGTCCAGCATCAGGAAGTTTGGAGATGATACCAAGCTAGGAGCAGCTGTGGAGTTGTTGGAGGGTAGGAGAGCCCTGCAGAGGGACCTGGCCAGGCTGGATGGGTGGGCAGAGGCCAATGGGATGAGACTGAACACAGTATCACAGTATCACCAAGGTTGGAAGAGACCTCACAGATCATCAAGTCCAACCCTTTACCACAGAGCTCAAGGCTAGACCATGGCACCAAGTGCCACATCCAACCTTGCCTTGAACTGCCCCAGGGACGGCGACTCCACCACCTCCCCAGGCAGCCCATTCCAGGGTTCTGCACTTTGGCCACAACAACCCCAAGCAGCACTTGGGGCTGGGGCCAGAGTGGCTGAGAGCAGGCAGGCAGAGAGGGAGCTGGGGGTGCTGGGAGAGAGGAGCTGAAGCTGAGGCAACAGTGCCCAGGTGGGCAGCAGAGCCAATGGCATCCTGGGCTGGCTCAGGAGCAGTGTGGGCAGCAGGACAAGGGAGGTTCTTCTGCCCCTGTGCTCAGCACTGCTCAGGCCACCTCTGGAGTGCTGTGTCCAGTTCTGGGCTGCTCAGTTCAAGAGAGATGTTGAGGTGCTGGAAGGTGTTTGGAGAAGGGCAGCAAGGCTGGGGAGGGGTCTGGAGTGCCATCCAGGCTTGGCTTCAACACCTCCAGCCACACAGACTCCACCACCTCCCTGGGCAGCCCATTCCAATGCCAATCACTCTCTCTGACAACAACTTCCTAACAACATCCAGCCTAGACCTCCCCTGGCACAACTCCAGACTGTGTCCCCTTGTTCTGGTGCTGCTTGCCTGGCAGCAGAGCCCAACCCCACCTGGCTACAGCCTCCCTGCAGGCAGCTGCAGGCAGCAATGAGGTCTGCCCTGAGCCTCCTCTGCTGCAGGCTGCACACCCCCAGCTCCCTCAGCCTCTCCTCACAGGGCTCTGCTCCAGGACCCTCCCCAGCCTTGCTGCCCTTCTCCAAACACCTTCCAGCACCTCAACATCTCTCTTGAACTGATGACACCACTGAAATGACACTGGCACGTTCTTGGCAGCCACCCTTCAGATACTTAGAGACATGAGTATGAGCTCCTCTCAGTCTTCTCCACACTGAGCAGCTCCAGGTCACAGGGTCCCAGGCTCACAGGATGGTTGGGAGGGACCCCCCATGGGGGGGGAGATCATGCCAGAGCAGGAGCACACAATCTACCTCAGGGCACACAGGAACACACCCAGACAGGCCTTGACAGACTCCAGAGAAGGAGACTCCACAGCCTCTCTGGGCAGCCTGTGCCAGGGCTCCCAGCCTTTCCTCACCAGACAGTGTTCCTGTCCCTTAGGCATCCTTGTAGCCTCTGTTGGGCACTTCCTAGCGTATCCCAGTGACTCTTCAACTGGGAGACCCAGAACTCAACACAACACTCCACATGAGGCCCCACCAGGGCAGAGCAGTTGGAGGAGAACCTTCCCTGCCCTTCTGGCCACACTTGGTTAATGCCCTGGGTTGGGCTCCTTGGCCAGAAGGACACTGCTGTCCCACGGGCAGCTTACTGTACACCTCACAGCCAGGTTTGTTGCAGGGCCCTGCCCAACCCCCCCTACCCAGCACATGGTTGGCTCTTTGAGACTGAGTTTTGGGGGCTTCTTTGTTACCTTGAAGGGTTTTCCAGCTTCAAATGGGAACCTGGGAGCTGTCCTCTCCTCCTGGCCCCAGTTACCCTGGAACAGGGAGTTGCAGACGATGACTTTCCTCCTGTCCTCCTTGAAGCGGGGGTTGAAGTGGAAGGCAATGTCATTCCCTCTCTTGAAATCCACGGAGAACCTGCCAAGACAGGACTGCATCTGCTGCTTGTTCCACCAGAGGGAGGGTGGTGTCATCTGCCTGCACCTGAGCAGAGCCTTTGGCACTGTCCTGCACCACATCCTGGTCCCCAAGCTGGTGGCACAGGGGTTTGAGGGGTGCAGCACTGGATGGATAGAGAACTGGCTTGATGGCTGCACCCAGAGAGTGGCTGCCAATGGCTCCATGGCCAAGTGCAGGCAGTGACAAGCAGAGTCCCTCAGGGGTCATTCCTGGCACCAGTCTTGTTCAACATCTTTGTGGGTGCCATGGACAGAGGCACTGAGTGCAGCCTCAGCAGGTTTGCTGCCCACACCAAGCTGTGTGGTGCAGCAGCCAGGCTGGAGGGCAGGGATCCATCCAGAGGCACTGCACAGGCTGCAGAGGTGGGCACAAGCCAAGCTCAGGAGGGTCAACAAGAGCAAGGGCAAGGTCCTGCAGCTGGGTGGAGGCAATGCCAAGCACCAATGCAGGCTGGGCAGTGAGTGGCTGGAGAGCAGCCCTGAGGAGAGGGACTTGGGGGTGCTGCTGGAGGAGAAACTCAGCAGGAGCCAGCAGTGTGCACTTGCAGCCCAGAAAGCCAAGCAGAGCCTGGGCTGCAGCAGCAGCAGTGTGGCCAGCAGGGCCAGGGAGGGGATTCTCCCCCTCTGCTGTGCTCTGCTGAGACCCCACCTGGAGTCCTGCATCCAGCTCTGGAGCCCCTGGGACAAGAGGGCTGTGGAGATGCTGGAGAGTGTCCAGAGCAGGGCCAGGAGGATGCTCAGAGGGCTGCAGCAGCTCTGCTGTGAGCACAGACTGAAAGAGTTGGGGCTGTGCAGGCTGGAGCAGAGGAGGCTCCCAGGGGACCTTCTTGTGGCCTTCCAGGATCTGAAGGGGGCTACAAAAAAGCTGGGGAGGGACTTTTGAGGCTGTGAGGGAGTGCCAGGAGTGGGGGGAATGGAGCAAAGCTGGAGGTGGGGAGAGTGAGGCTGGAGGTGAGGAGGAAGTTCCTGAGCATGAGAGTGGTGAGAGGCTGGCATGGGTTGCCCAGGGAGGTGGTTGAGGCCCCATGGCTGGAGGTGTTTGAGGCCAGGCTGGCTGAGGCTGTGTGCAGCCTGCTCTAGGGTAGGGTGTCCCTGGGCATGGCAGGGGGGTTGGAACTGGCTGCTCCTTGTGGTCCCTTCCAACCCTGACTGATTCTGTGGTTCTGTGAAAGCCTCAGGCTCTGGCCCAGGGCTTGCCAAATGTGGCAGCAAGTGGGCAGGAAGGAGCCACAGGCCCTAATGGACACTCATAGGCTCAGCAAGGCTGCAAAAGACCTCTCAGATCCTCAGGTCCATCCCAGCGCTGCAGTGCCACTACACCACCCCCTCCCTCGAGAGGGCACTTGCACACTGACTGTGTGTAACAGCTGATTTGGCACCAGGCAGCTGCTCCTCAGGAATGGAAAGCAAGTTCCAGCCTCCCTGGAGCTGGAGCTCCCCCTCAGAGCTGGACACACACAGTACCTGTTAGGGTTGGGGCTGACAGTCCCTGTGATGGTTAGCAGCATCCGAGGGATGAGTCCTGCCTGCAGGGGCATCTCGAAGGGCACTTTCTGGGAGGCAAGAGGGAGTTGGTGTTAGCAGAAAACCATGTCCAAAGCCCAGTGCTCAGGCATGGGCTGGCTCTCAGTATGGCAACACAGCAAGGCAGCCCTGGGGCACGGTGGCAATTCATGCCAGCCTCTCTGGAGGCAGCCAACCCCAGCTCCCTCCCGTGGCCATGCAGTGAAGGCACAGAAACCCTTACAAACACGATGGAGCTGTTACCATGGGAGCAGCTGGTCCACCCTGCGGAGGATGTGGCCCGAGTCCAGGGCCACTGGGTGGTTGTCCTGGAGCAGGATATGGCCCTGGTCCTGCTGGTGCTCCAGGGAACGCTCCGGGTGCTCCTGGATACAGTCCATGTCCTGCTGGTCCTCCTGGATAGGCTCCTGGTGCTGCAGGGAATGCTCCAGGTGCTCCAGGATACGGCCCCGGGGGGGGAGCATAGCCTGGGAATGCCCCAGGAGCTGGAGGCTGGCTCCCCCAGGAGGGCCAGCCGTGGGGTGGGGGCGCAGAGGGGTTCGGGTTGCTGCCGGGGGCCAAGGCATCGGATAACTGGGGACAGAGGGGAGAAGAGGAGGGTTAGGAGGGTGACACTGATCCTGGGCTTAGGCTGAGCCCCCACAAGGCCCTGAGGGTGCTGATCAACAGCTGGCTGAAGAGCACAGAATCACAGCAGCAGTCAGGTTGGAAAAGACCTTTGAGCCCATCAAGCCCAATCCATTACCCAACATTATCCAAGCAACTCAATCACAGCAGCAAGTACCACAGCCAGGCTTGGTTTAGACACCTCCAGGGATGGCAACTCCACCACCTCCCTGGGCAGCCCCTGCCAGTGCCAACCACTCTCTCTGCCAACAACTTCCTCCTAACATCCAGCCTAGACCTGCCCTGGCACAGCTTGAGGCTGTGTCCCCTTCTTCTGTTGCTGCTTGCTTGAGAGGAGACCAACCCCATCTGGTCACAACCTTCTTTCAGGTAGTTGTAGACCATGATAAGGCCCCCCCGAGCCAGTGTGTGCCCAGCTGGCCAAGAAGGCAAACAGCATCCTGGCTCAGACCAGCAAGTGTCACCAGCAGGAGCAGGGCAGTGATTGTCTCCCTGTACTCAGCACTGCTGAGACCACACCTTGAGGGCTGGGGTCAGTTTTGGGACTCTCTCTACAAGGACAGTGAGCTGCTGGAGGGTGTCCAGAGAAGGGCAACAAAGCTGCTGAAGGGTCTAGAGAAGAAACCTTGTGAGGAGTGGCTAAGGAGCTGTGGCTGTTTAGTCTGGAGGAGACTGAAGTGAGACTTACTCATTCACTACAACTACCTGAAAGGAGGCTGGAGGAGAGGCTGGGGGTGTGCAGCCTGCAGCAGAGGAGGCTCAGGGCAGAGCTCATTGCTGTCTGCAGCTGCCTGCAGGGAGGCTGTAGCCAGGTGGGGTTGGGCTCTGCTGCCAGGCAAGCAGCAACAGAACAAGGGGACACAGTCTCAAGCTGTGCCAGGGCAGGTCTAGGCTGGATGTTGTTAGGAAGTTGTTGTCAGAGAGAGTGATTGGCATTGGAATGGCTGCCCAGGGAGGTGGTGGAGTCTCTGTGCCTGGAGGTGTTGAAGCCAAGCCTGGCTGGGGCACTTAGTGCCATGGTCTGGTTGGTTGGCCAGGGCTGGGTGCCAGGTTGGGCTGGCTGAGCTTGGAGCTCTCTTCCAGCCTGGCTGATTCTGTGATGCTATGAACATTCTTCACCAAAACATTTGCCCAGCCTTGAAACAAGCTGCACAGGGAAGAGGCTGAGCCACCATGCATGGAGGTATTTGAAAGCTGCTTAGCCAAGGTGCTGAGGGACAGGGTTTAGGACCAGACTTGGTAGTGTTAGATCAATGCCTGGACCTGGTGACCTTAAAGGCTCTATCAGCTCCCAGCTTCTGTAGCCAAGGGCACACACTGAGGACACCTCCCAGCAGCAGAGAGGGATGGAGGATGCCTGGGGTGAGGCTGCCAAAGAGCCAGTTCAGTGCTGATGTAACTGGAGTGGATGTGGGGACTTAGGTTAGCAAAGACACATTCCCTCCCCACCAAAGAGCCCTGCCTCAAGGCAAGGTGACCTCCACAGCCCCCACCTGGCTTTGATGAAGTCCATACTTACAGAGAATCCGTCTGACATTCCTCCTGCAGCAGAAAGACAAAGGACACCAAGGTCACTGTCAGCACACACCCACAAATGGAGAGCTTTGAGAGGAGCTGCAGCTGATAGCAGCAGCAGGATGGAGGTTGTTAAATCTGTGTCACCTACCTGCCAGGCAGAGCTCTGGGGCAGCCAAACGAACCCTTGCCTGGTACCTGTGGGAGAAATCAAAGGTCACCAACAGGAGGAGCCTCTTGGGCACTGAGTGCAGCCTCAGCAGGTTTGCTGCCCACACCAAGCTGTGTGGTGCAGCAGCCAGGCTGGAGGGCAGGGATCCATCCAGAGGCACCTGGGCAGGCTGCAGAGGTGGGCACAAGCCAAGCTCAGGAGGGGCAACAAGACCAAGGGCAAGGTCCTGCAGCTGGGTGGAGGCAATGCCAAGCACAATGCCAGGCTGGGCAGTGAGTGGCTGGAGAGCAGCCCTGAGGAGAGGGACTTGGGGGTGCTGCTGGAGGAGAAGCCCAAGAGGAGCCAGCAGTGTGCACTTGCAGCCCAGAAAGCCAAGCAGAGCCTGGGCTGCAGCAGCAGCAGTGTGGCCAGCAGGGCCAGGGAGGAGATTCTCCTCCTCTGCTGTGCTCTGCTGAGACCCCACCTGGAGTCCTGCATCCAGCTCTGGAGCCCCTGGGACAAGAGGGCTGTGGAGATGCTGGAGAGTGTCCAGAGCAGGGCCAGGAGGATGCTGAGAGGCTGCAGCAGCTCTGCTGTGAGCACAGCCTGAAAGAGTTGGGGCTGTGCAGGCTGGAGCAGAGGAGGCTCCCAGGAGACCTTCTTGTGGCCTTCCAGCATCTGAAGGGGGCTACAAAAAAGCTGGGGAGGGACTTTTGAGGCTGTGAGGGAGTGGCAGGAGTGGGGGGAATGGAGCAAAGCTGGAGGTGGGGAGAGTGAGGCTGGATATGAGGAGGAAGTTCCTGAGCATGAGAGTGGTGAGAGGCTGGACTGGGTTGCCCAGGGAGGTGGTTGAGGCCCCATGGCTGGAGGTGTTTGAGGCCAGGCTGGCTGAGGCTGTGTGCAGCCTGCTCTAGGGTAGGGTGTCCCTGGGCATGGCAGGGGGGTTGGCACTGGCTGCTCCTTGTGGTCCTTTCCCACCCTGACTGATTCTGTGATTCTGATATCCAGTGAAAACTCAGTCTCTGTGCCAAGAAGTGATGCCACCAAGCTCAGAGCCTGGAGGTTGCCCTGTCCTCCTTCTGTCTCTTCAGCATTGTAGGTCTGGGAGCCACAGCACAGTTTGGATTGGCAGGGACCTTTAAAGGTCCTCTAGTCCCTCTCCCTTGCGGTCAGCAGGGACACCCCCAACTAGATCAGCATGTTCAGACCCCCATCAACCTGATGTTGGCTGTCTCCAAGGCTGGGGGCTCTACCAGCTGCCTGGGCAACCTGTTCCAGTGCTCAACAGCATCCTAGCAAAGCACTCCACAACAGCTCCAGCAGGTGATTTGCTTTCTGCTGGGCCCCTGGCAGCTCTGCCCTCCAGCAGTGCCTCAAAGAGTGTATTGCTGACACCACTTGGACTGTTCAGATGCAACTTGCTCGATCTCCACTCCCTGAGCTCTCACCGACCTGGCGAGGACGGTCTGCGGCGAACACCCCAGGGAGACCTCCTGCGAAGCACCCCACGAGTCTCCCACTCGCCCCAGGCAAGCCCCAGACGTTCTCCTCCCCTCGGCTCCACTCCTGCAGCCATTTTCCGGGCTGTGCTCCTGGCTGCCTTCATTCGTTCCCCGTCCCACGGTCACCCGCAGCGCTCCCTGCAGCCGCCGAGAGCGCTCCCCGCCAGCGGCGGGCACTGGCGGCAGCTGCCCCGGGGCGCGTCCCGGCTCCCGCCCCCACGCACGGCAGGGCAGACACAGCCTCTGCACAGCAGTGCACGCCGTACTGCTGCTGCTGCTGCTGCCCTGCTCCCACCCGGGACCCCCGCGGGGGGCATCTGCTCACCGAGCGCTGCGCCGGCTCCCGCTTCTCGGCGGCGGAGCTGCGACCCCACCGCTGCTGGGCGGCCTGGACCCGGCGGCGAGGACCCGACGGGGCGGGGATGGGGCGGGGGGAGCGGCTGCGGCACAGCAACCTCCTCCCCTTCCCCCGCACGGCCTGGGGACACCACCCACAGGCTAACCTGCAGCTGCTCAGCTTTCCTGTCCCAGGTCAGTCGATCTCCACGCGTCAGAGGCTTTCACTCCCTCCCAGAGCCGCAGCAGACGCAAATAGGCGTTTGCGTTTGGAACGCTTCCTGCTGGTGGTTCTGCTTCGGCTGGAGAGCTGCCGAGGGAGAAAACAGGAGCAAAAAAAGGAAAAATGGGGGGGGGGGGGGGGAAGGGGAAAAAAAGAAATCAAAAGAAAACATTTTTAAAAAGAGAAAAAAAGGAAAAAAGGGGGGGGGGAAGGGGGAAAGAGAAAAAAAAGGGAAAAAGGAGAGAAAAGAAAAAAAGAAAAGGAAAAAAAAAGAAAAGAGAAAAGAAAAGAAAAAAGAGAAGGAAAAAAGAAAGAAAAGAAAAGAGAAGAGAAGAGAAGAGAAGAGAAGAGAAGAGAAGAGAAGAGAAGAGAAGAGAAGAGAAGAGAAGAGAAGAGAAGAGAAGAGAGAAGAGAAGAGAAGAGAGAAGGGGGAAAGAAAAAAAAAGACAAAAAAGATAAAAGAAAAAAGGAAAAAAGAAAAAAAGGGGGAAAAAAAGGAAGAGAAAAAAATGAAAAAGGAAAAAGGGGAAAAGAAAAAAAAAGGGAAAGGAAAAAATGAAAAAAGGAAAAAAGAAAAAAGGGAAAATAAAATGGAAAAAAGAAAAAAGGGAAAATTAAATGGAAAAAAGAAAAAAGGGGGGGAAAGGGAAAAAAAAGAAAAGAAAAAAGGGGGGAAAGGAAAAAAGAAAAAGAAAAGGGGGGAAGAAAAAATTTTTAAAAAGAAAAAATAAAAAAGGGGGAAAAAAGAAAAATAAAAAAGGGAGGAAAAGGGAGAAAATAAAGAAAATAGAAAAAAAAAACAACCCCAAAACCAAAACCTTTGCTTTCTACCTGGGGCACTGAGGCCCCTTGGAGGCTGGGGCTGGAGAGCTCTTAGTAGCAGCTGTAATTTCAACCAGTGCAATTTAGCTGTGGGTTGAGGGTGAGCTCTCTCCTGCTTTCTCCATGGGCTCCGTGGTTTAAAGCAATAGGTAGGAATAAAAAGATGTCTTTTCACCCTGAAACTCTGGTCTGCTGCAGCAGGAGGCAGCTGATACAAGGGGGAGAAAAGGCTGAAAATCTGCTGAGTTTAATTGTCATGAATTTTAGTGAAACTTCTTAGAATCACAGAATCCAGCAGGCTGGAAGAGAGCTCCAAAATCAGCCAGTCCAACCTAGCACCCAGCCCTGGCCAAGCAACCAGACCATGGCACTAAGTGCCCCAGCCAGGCTTGGCTTCAACACCTCCAGCCACACAGACTCCACCACCTCCCTGGGCAGCCCATTCCAATGCCAATCACTCTCTCTGACAACAACTTCCTAACAACATCCAGCCTAGACCTGCCCTGCCACAACTCCAGACTGTGTCCCCTTCTTCTCTTGCTGCTTGCCTGGCAGCAGAGCCCAACCCCACCTGGCTACAGCCTCCCTGCAGGCAGCTGCAGACAGCAATGAGCTCTGCCCTGAGCCTCCTCTGCTGCAGGCTGCACACCCCCAGCTCCCTCAGCCTCTCCTCACAGGGCTGTGCTCCAGGCCCCTCCCCAGCCTTGCTGCCCTTCTCTCAACACCTTCCAGCACCTCAACATCTCTGCAATGGAGGAGCCCAGAACTGGACACAGCACTCCAGGTGTGGCCTGAGCAGTGCTGAGCACAGGGGCAGAAGAACCTCCCTTGTCCTGCTGCCCACACTGCTCCTGAGCCAGCCCAGGATGCCATTGGCTCTGCTGCCCACCTGGGCACTGCTGCCTCAGCTTCAGCTCCTCTCTCCCAGCACCCCCAGCTCCCTCTCTGCCTGGCTGCTCTCAGCCACTCTGGCCCCAGCCCCAAGTGCTGCTTGGGGTTGTTGTGGCCAAAGTGCAGAACCCTGCCCTTGGCCTTGTTCAGTCTCATCCCCTTGGCCTCTGCCCACCCATCCAGCCTGGCCAGGTCCCTCTGCAGGGCTCTGCTACCCTCCAACAGCTCCACAGCTGCTCCTAGCTTGGTCTCATCAGCAAACTCACTGATGCTGGACTCAGTCCCCTGCTCCAGATCATCAGTGAAGACATTAAAACAGGACTGGGCTCAGATAGGCTAAGGAGACCTCTAAAAGGCCTTGAGCAGCCTGGTCTAGTGGAGGGTGTCTCTGCTGATGCCAGGCAGGGCTGGAACTAGCTGATGTCCAAGGTTCCTTCCAACCCAAAGCACTCTATGAATCACCACAGTCAGCAGTAAAGGTTACCTGGTGGTGTTATTTTTATCCTCCCCAGTGCCATAAGCTTTGTGCTTCAGTCAGGCAACAGAGACACTGTGTCAAAACAAAGGTTGGCCCAAAAGTGAAGCCAGGACCCAAAACCTAGAATCACAAAATCAACCAACTTGAGCTGATTTCTCCACTCAAACGAAGCAAGCAGCAGCAGTGAGGATCACTTCAGCATTCGTGGGCTGAGCCCTTTGCACGCAGGGCCATGAAACATCCACAGTTTCCCTGCCCCACATCATCTGAGTCATCCTCCCATGACTCACAGGGTTGGACACAGAGGTGTGGTGGTTGTGGCTTGGCAGCTGTGCCTCTGGGGACAGAGAGAAGGGAGCAGTTGGGTTTATTACCAGAGCACTAAGCAAGCTCCAGAGAAGACACAAGTACAGCTATTTGCTCCCTGCAGGGAGGCTGCAGCCAGCTGGGGTTGGGCTTTGCTGCAGCAAAGAAGGGCACACAGCCTCAAGCTGTGCCAGGGCAGGTCCCAACATTCCATGATTCTGTGGCTAATGGGAAGGAAATCAATCCAGAGGGCAAGAAATTCGATGGCACAAGAGATCCAGTGCCCTTTACAGAGCAGAACACACATCCTCAGGGTTCAGGGAGTGCCAGGAGTGGGGGGAAAGGAGCAAAGCTGGAGGTGGGGAGAGTGAGGCTGGAGGTGAGAAGGAAGTTCCTGAGCAGGAGAGTGGTGAGAGGCTGGACTGGGTTGCCCAGGGAGGTGGTTGAGGCCCCATAGAATCATAGAATCATAGAATCAACCAGGTTGGAAGAGACCTCCAAGCTCATCCAGTCCAACCTAGCACCCAGCCCTAACCAATCAACCAGACCATGGCACTAAGTGCCTCATCCAGGCTTTTCTTGAAGACCCCCAGGGACAGTGCCTCCACCACCTCCCTGGGCAGCCCATTCCAATGCCAATCACTCTCTCTGGGAAGAACTTCTTCCTAACATCCAGCCTAGACCTACCCTGCCACAACTTGAGACTGTGTCCCCTTGTTCTATTGCTGGTTGCCTGGGAGAAGAGGCCACCCCCCACCTGGCTACAATGCCCCTTCAGGTAGTTGTAGACAGTAATAAGATCACCCCTGAGCTTCCTCTTCTCCAGGCTAAACAGGCCCAGCTCCCTCAACCTCTCCTCATAGGATTTGTGTTCCAGGCCCCTCACCAGCTTTGTTGCCCTTCTCTGGACATGTTCCAGCACCTCAACATCTTTCTTGAATTGAGGGGCCCAGAACTGGACACAGTACTCAAGGTGTGGCCTGAGCAGTGCTGAGTACAGGGGCAGAATAACCTCCCTTGTCCTACTGGCCACACTGTTCCTGATGCAGGCCAGGATGCCATTGGCTCTCTTGGCCACCTGGGCACACTGCTGGCTCATCTTCAGCTTACTGTCTATCAGTACCCCCAGGGCCCTTTCCTCCTGGCTGCTCTCCAGCCACTCAGTCCCCAATGGCTGGAGGTGTTTGAGGCCAGGCTGGCTGAGGCTGTGTGCAGCCTGCTCTAGGGTAGGGTGTCCCTGGGCATGGCAGGGGGGCTGGAACTGGCTGCTCCTTGTGCTCCCTTCCCACCCTGACTGACCCTGTGATTCCACCAGTCTCATGCTTCCTGTGGCCTGAGTTGTGTGTGGGGTCTGGAACCACCATCATGAGCAACGTTTGGGCTGCAGATCTACCAGCAAGGCCATGGGTGGCACTATCCAAGCTGCTGAATCCAGTCATCATCTTTCCTTCCCCCCTGTGCAACCTCCCAGGCTGGGGAACAGGAACCACCACAATCTTATCTCCTTTCTCAGACACAGGAATGAGGATCCGAGTGCCACAGATGCCTTTATGGAGCCCTGCACTGCCCCTCCCCAAGGTGCCACTTCAGTTTCAGCCCTGCATGCCAGTGACTGAGTCAGCTCCAACTATCCACCTGGCTGCAAAAGGGCATCCCAGGCAAAGCCAGCATTGGAACTCCCCTCTGTGGCCTGCCAGCTGTCTGCAGCATCATAAAAGCATAGAGCCCTTTTGGGTGGAAAACACCTTTAAGGTCATTGAGTCCAACCAGTACCTAATTCTATCAAGCCTGGTGCTAAACCATGTCCCTCAGCACCACACCTCTGTGTCTTTTAAACACCTCCAGGGATGAGGATTCAACCACCTCCCTGGGCAGCCTGTGCCAGGGTTTGTCAACCCTTTCAGTGAAGACTTTTCTTCTGATGGCCAGCCTAAACCTCCCCTTCTGCAACTCGAGGCTACCACCTCTCACCCTATCATAGAATCATAGAATCAAGCAGGTTGGAAGAGACCTCCAAGCTCATCCAGCCCAGCCTAGCACCCAGCCCTATCCAACCAACATAGAATTAAGCAGGTTGGAAGAGACCTCCAAGCTCATCCAGCCCAGCCTAGCACCCAGCCCTATCCAACCAACATAAAATTAAGCAGGTTGGAAGAGACCTCCAAGCTCATCCAGCCCAGCCTAGCACCCAGCCCTGCCAGTCAGCCAGACCATGGCACTGAGTGCCCCAGCCAGGCTTTTCACTTGCTATTAGGGAGAAGAGACTTGACCCCCACACACACCTGTCTCCAATCTCCTGTCAGAGAGATTAAGCTTCCTCCCAGCCTGCTTTTCTCCAGGCTCAACAACCCCAGTTCCCTCAGCTGCTCCTCACCAGACCTCTTCTCCAGACTCTTCATCACTTTCAATGCCCTTCTTTGGCCATGCTCCATCACCTCAATATCTCTCCTGCAGTGAGGGCCCCCAGACTGAACAGAGTATCCTCCCAGCACCTCTCAAACAGC
Source organism: Pogoniulus pusillus (assembly GCF_015220805.1). Classification (NCBI taxonomy): domain Eukaryota; kingdom Metazoa; phylum Chordata; class Aves; order Piciformes; family Lybiidae; genus Pogoniulus; species Pogoniulus pusillus. The sequence continues at coordinate 1,663,415 of NC_087264.1, read as the reverse complement.
ATCACTCATCCTCACAGATGGCTCACTCCAGGCCTTCCTTGGTGGCATTACTCACCCCCCACCCCCAATACCACCTTGCTCCAGTGCTAGTCAGACATTCGGTGCAGGGGAAGGTTTAGAACTTCAGTAACTCGAGTTTGATGGTAAAGGAAGCAAACAGATAAAGCAAACTGATGCCCACAGCACCATCTGAGCTGCTCACATCTACAGTCAAGCCTGGACATGCTCATATTTGCCTGCATCAGGTCCCTTTCAGTCTCTCTTTCCAAAGCAGAAAGCAAAGCTCCTGTCTTTGAGCTTCCTTCTCCCAGAAAACAAAGTAGTGGTGCGAAATTGCAGCTCACCCAGTTCCCTCCTGCTCTGGCAGTGCCAGCAGAGCACCAGCCCCACCCCCAGAAAGCTCCCCAGGGCTTTGAATGCTGATGCTTCTGATGAGCAAAACCCTGCTCCAGTTTGGGGCCCTTATGGTATCCAAGATGAACAAATGAGAGGAATCACCTTGGACTTGATAGCCAACCTGAGCCTTGAGTTGCTTTCTAGGTGTGAAATGAGTCTTCTAAGCAACTTGTGCCAGCAGGGAGCTACAAAAGTCCTCAAGCCCTGTGAGGAGAGGCTGAGGGAGCTGGGGGGGTGCAGCCTGCAGCAGAGGAGGCTCAGGGCAGAGCTCATTGCTGTCTGCAGCTACCTGCAGGGAGGCTGTAGCCAGGTGGGGTTGAGCTCTGCTGCCAGGCAAGCAGCAACAGAACAAGGGGACACAGCCTCAAGTTGTGCCAGGGCAGGTCTAGGCTGGATGTTGTTAGGAAGTTGTTGTCAGAGAGAGTGATTGGCATTGGAATGGGCTGCCCAGGGAGGTGGTGGAGTCTGTGTGGCTGGAGGTGTTGCAGCCAAGCCTGGCTGGGGCACTTAGTGCCATGGTCTGGTTGCTTGGCCAGGGCTGGGTGCTAGGTTGGGCTGGATGAGCTTGGAGCTCTCTTCCAACCTGCTTGATTCTATGATCTTTAAGGTCTCTTCCAACCCAAACCATTCTATGATTGAGGTTGGCCTTTAAGCCCATGCAGTCTGGCTGGAACCAGTGTCTGTTACCATAGCTGGGGAAAACAAAAGGGATGGGAGGAGGAAGGGCTCTGTACGAGCCCCTGGCAGCTTGTTTGGCTTCCCTTCTTTGCTGCACAGCTTTTGAGACTCAGCTTTTGCAGAGCACAGAAGTTCTTTCCCCTCTGGAGCCTTGCACTGAGCAGGACTCGTGTGTGCATCTCACACGCAGCATGTCCGTGTCCTGCTGCGCAAGTCCAAGCCCTGCTGCGCAAGTCCAAGCCCTGCTGCGCAAGTCCAAGCCCTGCTGCGCAAGTCCAAGCCCTGCTGCAGCGCAGTGCGAGGCTGTGCCGAGGCGCAGGCGGTGCGCACAGCTCCCGGGCAGCACTGCAAGCCACAGCAGCGCACAGGGCCACCGAGTCAGCCGGGCTGGAAGAGACCTCCGAGGTTTAAGCTCCAAGTCACTAAGATGTTGTTGGTTTTCCTCTCTTTATTACCAAGTTCACCGTTGAAAGTCATCACTCCCGGATGGAGCTTCCGTGCCAGGCAGGGCTTGCCAAGGAGGGAGCAGGCAGGAGGGCTGGCAGCAGCAGCACTGCCCTCTGCTGCTGACAGCCACCAGCTCGGAGATCCAGAGGGACCAGGCGAGGCTTTGCTTTTCCCACATCACTCATAAACTCCTTTTTTCCCAGCGTCTGAGTTTTCCCTGAAACTCAGAGCACCTTTTGCCTGGTGTCACTTCACTCCTTCTAGCAACTCCTGACCTCGATATTTGGTACTGCCAGCCAGAGAGCATCAACGTGAGGGGGAAGGCAGCAGCACCTCGGACCTACTGATGGGATCCTCTCCATGGAGTCATAGGATTGTGAAGGTTGGAAAAGGCTCTTAAGAATATAGAGTCCAACTGTTAGCCCTGCACTGCCAAGTGCACCTCTAAACCATGTCCCTCCAGCACTGCAGAGAATGGTTCAGGTTGGAAGGGAGCTCAAAGCTCAGCCAGTCCCAAGCCCCTGCCATAGGCAGGGACACCTCCCACTAGGACAGGCTGCTCAAGGCCTCATCCAACTTAGCTTTGAACACCTCCAGGGAGGGAGCATCCACAGCCTCCCTGGGCAACCTGTGCCAGTGTCTCACCACCTTCACTGGAAAGAACTTCCAGTTGTGGAGCATGGGATCTTTCCCAGGTTTGCCTCCAAAGCCACCAAGGAGGGACAGTGCACAGCCCCACGCGTGACTGTCCTCACTGCAGAGCAGTTCCTCCTCTCTCCTGCTCCAGCCTGTGCTTAATCTCATGCCACCATCCAGGTTTGCAGCAAGATGAGCTGGGGTTTGCTTTAGAACATGAGCTCCACCAGCAGCAGGAACTTAGCCCCTGGACTAGAAAGAACTCCCCACGTTGCACACTGAGGATGCCAGCTCCAGCCTCAACATCACTCAGAAACAGATAGCAGCAGGGTAAGGCCCAAGAAAGGACCCAACCTTCACCCAAGAGCCAGCTGTTAGCAATCTAAATAGCTCATCCCCCTCTAGCTCAGAGAAATTAGTTCCTCTGCAGAGCATGAAATGCTTCTGGTGGCTGTGTGCTCCAGCTCCTCTTCTGGATGAGCTTCCCTCCACTGACAGCCTCACACAAGTGTCTCCTCACCGAGGCCACAGTCTGCAGCACTGGCAGCTTCCTCCATCTGGGTCAGGGCAATGCCAAGCACAATGCCAGGCTGGGCAGTGAGTGGCTGGAGTGCAGCCCTGAGGAGAGGGACTTGGGGGTGCTGCTGGAGGAGAAGCTCAGCAGGAGCCAGCAGTGTGCACTTGCAGCCCAGAAAGCCAAGCAGAGCCTGGGCTGCAGCAGCAGCAGTGTGGCCAGCAGGGCCAGGGAGGGGATTCTCCCCCTCTGCTGTGCTCTGCTGAGACCCCACCTGGAGTCCTGCATCCAGCTCTGGAGCCCCTGGGACAAGAGGGCTGTGGAGGTGCTGGAGAGTGTCCAGAGCAGGGCCAGGAGGATGCTCAGAGGCTGCAGCAGCTCTGCTGTGAGCACAGACTGAAAGAGTTGGGGCTGTGCAGGCTGGAGCAGAGGAGGCTCCCAGGTGAACTTCTTGTGGCCTTCCAGGATCTGAAGGGGCCTCCAAAAAAGCTGGGGAGGGACTTTTGAGGGTGTGAGGGAGTGCCAGGAGTGGGGGAATGGAGCAAAGCTGGAGGTGGGGAGAGTGAGGCTGGAGGTGAGGAGGAAGTTCCTGAGCAGGAGAGTGGTGAGAGGCTGGCAGGGGTTGCCCAGGGAGGTGGTTGAGGCCCCATGGCTGGAGGTGTTTGAGGCCAGGCTGGCTGAGGCTGTGTGCAGCCTGCTCTAGGGTAGGGTGTCCCTGGGCATGGCAGGGGGGTTGGCACTGGCTGCTCCTTGTGGTCCCTTCCAGCCCTGACTGATTCTCTGATTCTGTTCTATGATTCTGGCTCTGCTCCACTCAGCAGAGCAGCTCGTGGGATGCACACAGGGTTCCATCAGAGAAGTCATCATGTTTAAGGAGAACTGGGGTGGGGACAGAGGTGGAAGAGATAGGCAGATGGACATTAACCCATGATTACTGCCAAGCAGCACAGACCTGGAGATTGATGGCACAGCTTGATGCAAGAGTTTAAGGGTTAAGTGCTGCAAGCATTCCTCTCCCATAATTGCCACAGGGATCTGGCAGAGCAGGTAAGATCCTGTGCAGACAACAGAACTGGGACCTGAAATTTATCCCACAGGCACATGCCAGCTGACTTCTCAGCGTGGCCCTCCCCTGCTGAGTGTGCTGAGAGAGATGGGAAGAGGACAGGAACACAGCTGCTGCTGGTTCATCTCTTCACCTCTCATTTAACAGGGAGGGAACCCTTTGGAAAGTGATAAGACAGAGCTGAAGTGCTTCTACTGCTAGCTGACTGCCCTTTACTGATCTAGGTGTAACCTGTGACTTAACCTTATCACAAGTGCACAGAGGACACAAACTCTCCCTGTCCCCATCTCTGGAATGGTCATCCCCAAACGGGTCAGCCTGATGGACCAGCAGATCCCTGCTCACGAGGACTGGCTTCCAGCAGCAGATTGCCTTGATGCACAAAGCTTTTACCCTGGGCTTTGCCACTCACCTGAGAGATTCCACAGACAAGAGTGAGCAAAAAACAACAGTCCTCCCTTGCTGCCATCAGCTTACTGGGTGCTTGCCACTTGGAGGCCACAGGAACTCAAGCTCCACTGAACTGTGAGAAAAAAGGGTAAGTTATACTTGCCCAGAGAGGCTGTGGAGACTCCTTCTCTGGAGAGGTTTCAAACCCACCTGGACATAGCAATCCTGTGCAACCTCCTGTGGGTGACCCTGCATCAGCAGGGGAGTTGGACTGGATGAACTGCAGAGGTTCTTCCAACACCTACCATTCTGTGAGCCTTCCCTTACTACTGCTTTGAAAACATCTTTGGGCAAGCCAGGTCATAGAATCAGAGAACCAAGCAGGCTGGCAGAGAGCTCCAAGCTCAGCCAGCCCAACCTAGCACCCAGCCCTGGCCAAGCAACCAGACCATGGCACTAAGTGCCCCAGCCAGGCTTGGCTTCAACACCTCCAGCCACACAGACTCCACCACCTCCCTGGGCAGCCCATTCCAATGCCAATCACTCTCTCTGACAACAACTTCCTAACAACATCCAGCCTAGACCTGCCCTGGCACAGCTTGAGGCTGTATCCCCTTCTTCTGGTGCTGCTTGCCTGGCAGCAGAGCCCAACCCCACCTGGCTACAGCCTCCCTGCAGGCAGCTGCAGCCACCAATGAGCTCTGCCCTGAGCCTCCTCTGCTGCAGGCTGCACACCCCCAGCTCCCTCAGCCTCTCCTCACAGGGCTCTGCTCCAGGCCCCTCCCCAGCCTTGCTGCCCTTCTCCAAACACCTTCCAGCACTTCAACATCTCTCCTGAACTGAGGAGCCCAGAACTGGACAAGGCACTCCAGGTGTGGCAGAGCACAGAAGGTGAATACCAAGTGAGGCATGCACACATCATGTCTATCTGGCCATCATCCCTCTCCAGACCATAACCTCAAGGACTGCAACCCCTGCCTGTGCACAGCTGGCACACCCCCAGGTATCAGAGGCTCTGGTTGGAGCCCAGACAGCAAGTGCAGAGCTCACCACTCCCAACATCACAGACACCAACATCCACCCACAGAGCACACCAGACCCCAGCCCACTCGAGATCTTTCTCCAGACATCTCAGGGGTAACCACACTACCTCGTGCAATGCACTGAGAGTTAATCCTCCAGCATGGACCCCTTGATTAAAAGCTCAAACCTTGCAGCTCTAGATTTGCCATAAGGAATAGCACAGGGATCTCTTACTTGCCTGCTGAACAGCAGCTGCTGGAAGGGCCTGGAATCACATTTGAATGGCTGAAACTTTGTTCTTCAGAGATGAGAAAGCCTCTACTGACAAGAAGGACCTGGGGGTGCTGGTGGGTGAAAAGCTGGACATGAGCCAGCACCATCTGCTCACAGCCCAGACCCAGCCACGTCCTGGGTTGATCCCCAGCAGCATGAGCAGTAGGTGAAGAGATTCTGCCTCCAGACCCCCAAGGGCAGCGCTGGGTCCAGCTCTGGAGTCCTCACCCAGGAGAGACAGGGACCTGTTGGAGGGGGTGCTAAGGAAGCTAAACCCCTCTGCTGTGAGGACAGGCTGAGAGACTTGGGGTTCCTCAGCCTAGAGAAGGCTCCAGGGAGACCTTACTGTGGCCTTGCAGTACTTGGACGATGGGGACAACCTTTTTAGCAGGGCCTGCTGTGGGGACAAGGGGTGAAAGAGGAAAGAGTTCAAGTAACTTTCTGACTGAGGGTGGCTAAACATGAGCCCAGCTTGCCAGTGAGCTGGGAGATGCCCCACCCCTGGAACCCTCACACATCAGGCTGTGTGGGGCTCTAGTTACAGGTGTCCCTGCTGACTGACTGCAGGTGGATGGGACTAGGTAACCTTTAAAGGTCCCTTCAAGTCCAAACCACTTTATGTGTATCAAGATTTGTCCTCCCCTAGATGCCCAAGGGCTCCTGCTGTGCAGTGGTTGAAGACAACCTTCCTATTAACATCCCACCCTTTAGAATCATAGAATCAAGCAGGCTGGAAGAGAGCTCCAAGCTCAGCCAGTTCAACCTAGCACCCAGCCCTGGCCAATCAACCAGACCATGACACTAAGTGCCCCAGCCAGGCTTGGCTGCAACACCTCCAGGCACAGAGACTCCACCAGCTCCCTGGGCAGCCCATCTGGGCAGAGCAGGGGACAGTGTCACACTAGTTGGTCAGTGAGCAATGCCTGAACTCAGAAAGAGGTCTGAGCTTGCCTGGGGAGTTGAGGCATCTGCCTCGACAGCAGCAGACCAGAACTAAACACACCCTGCCTGGTGCTTCTAGGCACCCACATGCCCACCACTTTGCAGGTCCCTGGCAGAGCTTTTCAAACTGCTTCTCAAAGAACTACACAGCTAAGTATGACTTGTGTCAGAGCTCCCCCCAAAACAGTAGTAAAGCTGTTTGCCTGCAGGGCAGTCAGCAACCAACACGATTGGACCAACACACACACACACACACACACACACACACACACACACGGCCTCACCTCTACCTACACTGCAGAGGTGAGACTCGTTTGAAGCATCCACAGGAGCAGAGGATCTCACAGAGGAAGACCTTTACAGCATTGGCCATGCACTGTTGTTCTGTTACCAGATGTAAGGATCACAGTCAGTGTGCAGTTTGAGAGCTTGTCTCCTAAGGCTCAGAGGGGACAAACATTGTTGTCTCCTCCCTTTACTGCTCACTGCTGCCATTTTCACCTTCCTGAAAGGCTGAAGGTGTGGACAAAGGCAGCAACATTGTCCAGCTTGGCTGAACCATTCTGCAAACCACTATCTAGGAAGAACGTAAATGCAGTGATGAGTGATGCCCAAGCTTTGTTCTTCAAGCCAGCACCAAGCCCTGAGGGGACATTTAAAGGTCATCAAGTCCAAAAGCACTGGCATGTGTGGATGTGGTTTAAGTGACCCACAAACCAATTTAGCAAAGTACAGAGCCAGGGAAAACCAAAACAAGCAGGGAGGTGGTGGAGTCTCTGTGCCTGGAGGTGTTGCAGCCAAGCCTGGCTGGGGCACTTAGTGCCATGGTCTGGTTGACTGGCCAGGGCTGGGTGCTAGGTTGGGCTGGCTGAGCTTGGAGCTCTCTTCCAACCTGGTTGATTCTGTGATTCAAACAAGCAAAGAAAGAACACATCACACTCTACACAGGTTAAAGAAATAAGTCATTCCTTCTCTAAAAGAAGAGAGAAAACACCTGACCTTGCTTGATTACCAGGGATGTTTGTGAGGAGGCAGGAGCTGAGGCAGACAGGCTACAAGAGAGCAATAGTCACATCTGCATCTAGAATCATAGAATCACCCAGGTTGGAGAAGACCTCCAAGCTTATCCACCCCAACCTAGCACCCATCCTTAGTCAATCAACATAGGATCACCTCCAAGCTCATCCACCCCAACCTAGCACCCACCCTTAGTCAATCAACATAGGATCACCTCTAAGCTCATCCAGTCCAACCTATTACTCAGCCCTATCCAATCAACATAGAATCACCTCCAAGCTCATCCAGTCCAACCTAGCACCCAGCCCTATCCAACCACCATAGAATCAACCAGGTTGCAAGAGACCTCCAAGCTCATCCAGTCCAACCTAGCACCCAGCCCTATCCAGTCAACATAGAATCACCTCCAAGCTCATCCAGTCCAACCTAGCACCCAGCCCTATCCAACCAGCACAGAATCAACCAGGATGCAAGAGACCTCCAAGCTCATCCAGTCCAACCTAGCACCCAGCCCTATCCAACCAGCACAGAATCAACCAGGATGCAAGAGACCTCCAAGCTCATCCAGTCCAACCTAGCACCCAGCCCTATCCAATCAACATTAAATCACCTCCAAGCTCATCCAGCCAAACCTAGCACCCAGCCCTATCCAACCAGACCATGGCACTAAGTGCCCCAGCCAGGCTTTGCTTCAACACCCCCAGGCGCAGCGACTCCACCACCTCCCTGGGCAGCCCATTCCAGTGCCAATCACTCTCTCTGGCAAAAGCCTCCTCTTAACATCCAGCCCTCCCCTGGCACAGCTTGAGACCGCGTCTCGAGTTTTCATTTAATACGCACAGGCTGCAAAGCTCACCAAAAAGGAAGAGGAAAAAAACACTCACAGCAGTCAGGTCATTCTGATTTTATATTCAGTCTTAGCAAACCAAGGATGGCCTTTGTTGTTTGGGTTTTTTTTTACTATTCAAGGCAAAAAAAAAAACCCCAAAAGTCTACAGAGAGCATGTCCAAAGCAGTGATTGACTACAGTGCAGACGACCGTCTTGAAAATACGTTTAATGTCTAATCTTAATACAAAAGTGACAGCATTTTCAAAAAAATATCAAATCCTGTATTTATAAGCTCCTCACTATCATACAGCAAGTATCTTGTCCTCGTTGTCTAAAGAAAATTACAGCAGCAGGTGAGAATCTCTACTTTCAAGATGTGATTGCTTATAGACTTCATCTCGTAAACAGATGCGGGACGTCGATCTCGAAGCACAAAAGTCAGCAGTCGAACGATGCATAGAAAGGTACAAATCCCATTGCAAAAAGCTTCAGGCCAGAACTGCTCACACTTGACAGAACAGGTGATAAAGTTACTACACAGTATATAGTGACAACTGGAAGTTTTGTTTTGTTTTGTTTTTATTATATATATACTTTTTTTGTACACAATAGATTAACAGGTAGAATACCCTTTTCACTGCTAGGCAAAGAACTCTGCTCACAAAAACAAAGGGGTTATGAAACAGTTTCCATGACCTCAAGAAATACGAATATACATTGAAAAAACATCCCATAATATACTGAATTTTAAGCCTAAATGGTCCAGTAATAAATCCTGCCTATTTTCAGGAAGAACCTAGAAGTCTAGTGACTTTCACAAATCCCCTCTCCAAAACAACATCACTTACCAGGTTTGCTTTACCTTTTCCTACCTCTCCCTGTTCCCTGCAAAGCACATCTCACCAGTGCAGTTCCAGACTGGAGTGTTGCTGCTGCATGATCCATTCATTTGGAATGTGTTGGGGGTTATTGTTTTGTTACACTGATTTAGACTCTAAGGCTGCAGGTATCAAAAAAGCACTTGAGCAAATGGAAATCGATGTTCTCTTGTGTTAATTGTTAATTGGTCTTGCCAAGAGCTAAGCCAAGTCTGCTGGGGAGTGGGGGTAGAGGGGGTATGTTTAAGGTTAGTGAAGACATGCACTTCAGGTTCCTCCTTCTAGGGTTGCAGATGCTGGTTATAAGCTGAGATGTTAAACACTTTTGTTCAGCTTCAGTATTGTCTTCCCCAGACAAAAACTACACAAACCTTTGCTATTAACTTTCATGCCATTAGGTTAACACCAGCCACAGCTCAAAGCTGATTGGTTTCTCCTGCAAGAACACTGCAGGACTCTGCCATAAAGGCTATGACTTCTACCAAGCATCACCACCAGGTCACCCCATTTTGTTTTGAAGAAGCCCATTACATGCATGCAGGAAGTCACGACAAGGTACTGGAAGAGAGTTAATTCACTTTCACAGTTCCATGATACAAAGACTTCCCTAAGGAGCTACCATGTTAAGCAAAATTTGTTTCTAAGTCTACTTACAGAAGCTAAGTTAGGATACCCCCAGCTGGGGATGAAAGAAACTGTCTGTGGTCTAAGCCTAGGCTATGAAGTACCACGGAGAGTGCCAGAACTCCTCACCGACACATGGCCGAGTGCCTCGGTAGCGCTGAATCAGCATTGCAGCGAACCCCCTGCATGCTCTTTGCACAGACACGGCTTGAGTGTGGGAACTTCCTGCATGCCTCATCCAAGGAGAGACAGCTACACAGCAGTGCACAGCCTTCCAGACATTCATTACTCCAATGACACTTACTCAGTGAGGTATGCAGACACCTGGCTGAGAACAGAGGGCCTCTCCCCATCGCGACATCCAGCAGAGACCCGATGAGACCTCCTTGTTCTCAACCGTGGCAGTAAGGATCTTTGTAGCCGACAGAACTAAACTGCTGGGAGGGGAGTTGTCGGGTTGGGGGTTTTTTTTTGATCTTTTAAGCTCAAGTTCAGTTTCCAAGGACTCTAAAAAAGTCTGCTGGGTTTACACAACCCAGCAGCAAAGTCAAATTTTAGAGGACTAGAACCCGGGTTAGAAATAGGGAAACACCTTACCTAAGCGGGGATCAGTTTCTCTTTACACAGACCAAGCCAAACTTCCAACCACCACAGAATGAGAACTGGCAAAATGATGTCCTCATTTGCATGCATAAAACTCACATTTGTTGATTCAAAAGTTAACTGCACATCCAGGTTATTTAATTTGCACAGAGATGCCTGCTTGTGAACACGAACAGCGTGCCGACGCGCCAGACCGCGCGCTCCCAACGCGCGCCCTCTCCTCCGCGGTCCCACACCGAGCGATTGCTTTGAGTATATACAAAATGCTGAGGAAAAAAAACCCTTCAAGTTCACATCCTCTGTCTCTTTAGTTTGAATTACTGTAGCACGTTCAAGAATCAGATTTCTTGACCCCAAAAAAAAACCAAACCAAAACACTTTTTATTGGCATTTAAGAATAACCTGAAAGTAGACAATGTATGACTATCCATCCGTTCAGTGACCAGTCTGGCAACAAAGACTTAAAGCATCCATGGAAATTGAAGAATCATCAAGTCCTTGAGCCTGGCTTCTTTATCATCCTCACTTGGCAAAGCCTCTGTTTTTCCAAGGAACACTTGCCAACAATAAGAACCACAGATGTTTAGTTTGAGTTCTGCTCTATTTTAGTCAGCCAAACGATTATGCCAGCGTATGAGCACAGTACATTTATGTCAAACTGCTCCTTCAATACCTCCAATGCACATACAAGAGGCAAGGATTCTTCAGAGCCCCCAACATTACCCAAACAAAAACTGTAAAAATCTCTCTTGAAGTAGTGGATGAAGGTGGAAAGCTACAGTATTTTGCTGCCCAGAATGTGTTCAACGATAAGGCTGCAAGAGATAACAATTCGTGGTCAATGTGGGGTTTTCACAAAGCAGTTCATTCACAGTCACAACAATTCTTAGTCAAAAACAAACTCATCCTTATCATTTCTTGCTCCCTCCCACTCTGTGCCCTAGAAGCAACCCTCCTCTAAACCACAGAGACTAGAATGCCTTCTCTTTCAGGAGTCACAAGGCTTCTTTTCTCCCCTCCTTTGCCTTGTAGAGAAGGCTTTCCAAGTGGTGGATGATGACTGTTAATGTTGTGTCACACTTAACTTGACAGAACTTCACCACCTTAGTGTACTTAGTTAAGCACTTCAGAAGAAGCTGGCTGCTCAGTTTTAGGCTCCCCAGTTTAAGAGGGACACGGATCTGCTGGAGAGGGTCCAGCACAGGGCTACAAGAATTAGGGGACTGGAGCACTGTCTGATCAGGAGAGCCTGAGGGGCCTGGGGCTGTTCAGCGTGGAGAAGAGAATCACAGAATCGGTCAGGGTTGGAAGGGACCACAAGGAGCAGCCAGTTCAAACCCCCCTGCCATGCCCAGGGACACCCTACCCTAGAGCAGGCTGCACACAGCCTCAGCCAGCCTGGTCTGAAACAGCTCCAGCCATGGGGCCTCAACCACCTCCCTGGGCAAACCATTCCAGCCTCTCACCACTCTCATGCTCAGGAACTCCCTCCCCACCTCCAGCCTGAACCTACCTATCTCCAGCTTCAGGAGACTGAGAGGGCATCTAATCAATGTTTATAAACATCTGAGGGCTGGGGGTCAGGAAGGGGGGGACAGGCTCTGCTCACTGCTCCCTGGGATAGGACAAGGAGCAATAGATATAAGCTGCAGCACAGGAGGTTCCAGCTCAGCACAAGGGGGAGCTTCTTTACTATAAGGGTCACAGAGCACTGGAACAGGCTCCCCAGAGAGTTTGGGGAGTCTCCTCTGGAGAGTTTCAAGGCCTGTCTGGATGTGTTCCTCTGTGACCTGAGCTAGATTGTGTGATCCTGCTCTGGCAGGGGATTTGGACTCAATGATCTCTTTGGGTCCCTTGCAACCCCTAGCATCCTGTGATCTTGTTATTTATTCCACTGACTGCAGAAGCAAGACAGATGTGCTGAAGCTCCTTACCTGCCCTACCAGATCTTACTGAACATCCACACTTGAAAGTGTAACATTTTAGAGTCATTCAAAACCAAAAGCAGATACTCACATGGGGACCACCAGGCATTGATGGAGCACCAGCAGGACCAGATGGCACTTGAAAAGGATTAGGGGGCGTAGGATATAGTCCTGGAGCCGGATATGATCCTGTGGGTGGAGGAAATGGACCTGGCGGTGAAGGTCCCCATGTTCCGGGTGGAACTGTACCCCATGGTACTGTTGGCGCAGCCCCTGGAGTCTGGGTAGGAGCAGAGTATGGCCCTGGGGGTGGATATGGCATGCTAGGTGCAGGATACTGCCCTCCCATTGTTGGTCCCCATGCTCCAGAGGGCATGGATCCCCATGGCCCAACAGGAGCAGGAGGTGCAGCTGGCTCTGTTGGACCACCGTAAGGTCTTGGAAGCTCTGGAAAGGGCATATTTGGCGGAGGATATTGCCCTGGTGGGACAGGACCTGGCACAGTTGGGGGTGGATATGGACCACCAGGAGGAGGGCAAGAGGGTCCAGTAGGAGGAGGAGGAAATGGAGCAGGCGGTCCGGGGGGCATTGAAGGATACATTGCTGTTGGAGGAGGTCCGAACGGCACGCTGGAAGCGGATGTATTTGGTGGCAGTCCGGCGGGCGCCGCGGGGGGAGCGCTGGGGCTGTTCCAAGGGTTTGAAGCTGGCCAACCCTGCGGTGGCTGACCAGGCTGCTGCCCAGGTTTGGTACTGCTCACTTTGGAGGTTTTAGCAGGCGACTGATCTGGCAAAGCATCTGCCAACTAAAAGATAAAGCAGCAGTGAGGATGTAAAAGGCGACCAGACTTACTCCTTGCAGACATTCACCCACTACGTGTTCTAGGTTTCGGCTGCCAAAATGGGAGGAGGAAGAGCTCTCTGCTGCTGCACAGAGATGATTACATTCATTTTTGTGCAGCTCCTATCACTAAGGCAAGAAGAGGCCTTTTGACATGCCACAGTGCGCAATCCAGAGATAAAAGGCGACCTACCACACATAGCAATAAGCAATTTCATCACACATCCAGGAAGGCTTTGATAGATTTCCATTATAGCTACTCTGGCACAACTAAAGCACAACTCCTTTGTTACTATCACAGCAGAAGTGAACACACAAAGTAACCTGGAAGCTTCCCGTGTTTAATCCACAGGTTGCTACACCTTCCCAAAAGGAAAACACCATGACTGCAATAGAGAGGAATCATAAAATCAACCAGGTTGGAAGAGAGCTCCAAGATCATCCAGCCCAACCTAGCACCCAGCCCTATCCAGTCAACTACACCATGGCACTAAGTGCCCCAGCCAGGCTTGGCTTCAACACCTCCAGCCACAGAGACTCCATCACCTCCCTGGGCAGCCCATTCCAATGCCAATCACTCTCTCTGACAACAACTTCCTAACAACATCCAGCCTAGACCTGCCCCGGCACAACTTCAGACTCTGTCCCCTTGTTCTATTGCTGGGTGCCTGGCAGCAGAGCCCAACCCCACCTGGCTACAACCTCCCTTCAGGGAGCTGCAGACAGCAATGAGCTCTGCCCTGAGCCTCCTCTGCTGCAGGCTGCACACCCCCAGCTCCCTCAGCCTCTCCTCATAGGGTTTGTGTTCCAGGCCCCTCCCCAGCCTTGCTGCCCTTCTCCAAACACCTTCCAGCACCTCAGCATCTCTCTTGAATTGAGGAGCCCAGAACTGGACACAGTGCTCCAGGGGTGGCCTAAGCAGTGCTGAGCACAGGGGCAGAAGAACCTCCCTTGTCCTGCTGCCCACAATGCTCCTGAGCCAGCCCAGGATGCCATTGGCTCTGCTGCCCACCTGGGCACTGCTGCCTCCTCTTCAGCTCCTCTCTCCCAGCACCCCCAGCTCCCTCTCTGCCTGCCTGCTCTCAGCCACTCTGTCCCCATCCTGTAGCGCTGCTTGGGGTTGTTGCGGCCTCTCAGCTGTAAGCTCCCCTTGGTCTTGGCAAAGCACGTCAAGCTTTTAGAATGAAGTAACAACTGGCTGATCTTCAGGAAGGAAAAGCTGTTACTTACCGAAAAATCATCAGTTCCAGACATTTTGCTGAAAAGTAAGGTAAGATAAAGTGAAATTTGTTGAAAATAAAAGAAGCATTTCAAGCAAGAGTTCAGGAGACAAACTCGACACCTGTCTCGTTCAAACCACAGCAAGTGGCAGCAGCTTTGTGTTAATGACTGGCCCAGACAGACACCTGCCACCCAAACACCTTCCTCTGCATGAAAGTTCTCAGAAAAAGGAAAGTCTTCAGCCTCTACCTGTCTCAGCTCAGGCAGGACTCAGGCACAAATGTAAATGGGTCACATTACACTAAGAAAGAATCCTTCAAACACTGATATAGCCTACCCAGACAGTGATGTCTGACAAGCATGCCAAGTCTCTTCCCAGCTGCCACTCAGAAAAGGCACAGCAGGCTGCTTGCAGGTGAAGTTAATGCATCTAAAGCAAAACATGATTAAATCCCCACACAGATTTATTGCCAGAAATAAAAGTACAGGTTGCTGCTAGTTTATGCCCAGCTCTTTCAGAACACACTAAAGGGCAGTGGATGCTCTTTACTTACACTCACCGACACTTAACCTAGACACAGCGTTGGTGTCGTTAACAAGTACCCAACTTCTAACCTCTAACACTCCCAAGAAGCAATGTCAACAGGGACCAAGAAGACATGTGTTATCTTTTCACTTGGAGCTTTCCAGAGCTTCACCACAGTGAAGGCTGACTGGCTTCATCCACCTTCAATAGCCACAAAAACAGAGCAACTGAAATTACATTTGGTTTAATGACAGCAAATACTGACTAGAGGTGAAGAGATGTTAAAAAGGTGACCACGAGCAGGTGGAATAGGTGAATATGCCCCAGTGCAGCCAGAGAGCTTTAGAGGAGAGTTTAGGACATGGAGAGGAACATAAAAGGAAGAAAAATGCAAAACAGAAGAGTGCAAATACTACCACAAAGATGACCCCCACAGAAAAATATCACTTATTTTGCTTGTTGATGATGAGGACTTAACACAGGGACTGATGTCAGGTGCAGAGTTTTGTACAGGTAGCCTGTGATGATGAGGACCTAATACAGGGACTGATGTCAGGGACAGAGCATCTAGAGTCTTCTCTGAAACTGTGCTGTAAGTTTAGTACTGCCTACACCTTCTATTCCTAGGACAGTGCTGGAGCAGAGCAAGGGGCCATTTAGCTCAGCAGCCCATTCTGTCTTCAACAGTGAGCAGCAGGAAAGAGATGACACTCACTCTGGTAGTTAAAGGATTCCAAACTCTGAGAATTCCTACATTGTGAGCAATTCCTACGGGATAACAAACCTCAAATAACTTCCACCAGCATGTCTAGCTTCCTTGCTTACTCTACAACACCCATTGGCAAGAAACTCCACAGGGCTGCTGTTACAGAAAAAGGTACCTTTTCTTTTGGTTCTAAACTTGGATCTTACTAGTTTCAGTCATTGCTACTTCATCCTTGCAGCTGAGGAAATCAGCAGGTCTATTCTTATCCACCCTGCCCATGCTGATCATTATTCTACAGATTTTCACTGTTTTCTTTGAGCTGTTCCCTTTCCAGGCTGAGCTGTAGCTGATTTCACTGACCCTTGTGCAGCAGCTTTGATTATTCTTCACTGCCTCTCTTTGAGGCTTTTCCAGTTCTTTTGTATCTCTTGAGATGAATGACAAGAGAGAACCACAGAGAATTTAAGGTGTGGGATAACCACTGATTTATACAGTTTCCTAATTATCTTCTATTTCCTTCCTAATACTTCTTCATGTTTCATCTGCTTTTTGATCACTACAGAACTGACACTTCTGCGGCAATATTTCATTCCTTGGCATTAAGGGGTCAGCTCATCATTTTATATGTGAAATTATATGCACTGCTCTACATTTATCTACCCTAAATTACACCAAATTTATCAAAGTTGAATTATATCTGCTATTTTATTACTTAATCCTTACTTTCTTGAATGGCTTCACATCAACAAGAGACTGCTCATCTCATTTTCCAAGTTATTTATGACCACACAGATCAACCCAGACATCAGAGAAAATATGATGAACTTCTTAAGTTCCACCTAATAACTTAAGGAAGCCTTTTAGGAAGGACCTAAAAATGTAAATAAACCTTTTAGGAAATACACATCCACAAAGCTGGCACCCTGGTGGCAATTGGTGCCTAATCACATGAATCCAATGGTATGTTACAGCTCCAACATTAGCTCATGAACAGTAGAGGTTCCTTCAAACAAGTACTTGAATATCTGTATCAGATCAATTCGGATCAATGATTCTTGGTTTAAAAGTCAAGAAGCCAACTGAACTACATAAAGAAAGTGAGAGAGACATCTACCAGAAAAAGCTCAACTTCTCTTGAACAAATCTCTTGTATAATAAGAGAGCTCCTTAGAATTTTTTTTAACAAACCATGGCCAATCCTAACCAGAAGCTGATGTGTGATTTTCAGTGGCGAGGAGGTAATCCTAACTAGAAGTTGATGTGAGCTTTTCAGTAGTGAGGAGGTAATCCTAACTAGAAGCTGATGTGAGCTTTTCAGTGGCAAGGAGGTAATCCCAACTAGAAGCTGATGGGAGCTTTTCAGTGGTGAGGAGGTAATCCTAACTAGAAGCTGATGTGAGCTTTTCAGTGGCGAGGAGGTAATCCTAACTAGAAGCTGATGTGAGCTTTTCAGTGGCGAGGAGGTAATCCCAACTAGAAGCTGATGTGAGCTTTTCAGTGGTGAGGAGGTAATCCCAACTAGAAGCTGATGTGAGCTTTTCAGTGGTGAGGAGGTAATCCTAACTAGAAGCTGATGTGTGCTTTTCAGTGGCACTGTAGTTCAATTTACCTATACAGACACAAACCATTTAATATAAGGCACAAAATAGAGGCAATCAATCATTAATATAGAAACATGTATAAACTCATGGAAACAGTTATTTTTATATGTCAACGTAGTCACAAGGAATAAAACCAACAGGTTAGGAAAGAGCAAGACCAAAAGAGGCCAAGAGAATCAGCCTTTCTTTAAGGCAGATGGAAAGATGGGTAAGACCAACTGAAAACCAGACCTACAAAACCCCCAGAAGAAGACATAACATAGGCTGCAATGGAAAGAAGGGAGAAAGGAAAGGGACCTGAAGGAGAACTCAGAAGAAAATACCACAATCCATCAGAGAAGTGACAGAGAGTAGTAAATTAGAGTCAAAGCAGTGGATGAAGACAGCTGGAACAGGCCTTCTGACAAAATACCAGCAAATAGCCCCAATATTTGTCAGTAGATCATTTCAACTCTGCCATGAAAATTAAGGAAACAATTCTGCTGTATGAGTTATGGCAATTAAAAAAAAAAAGAGGCATAGTTAAGCATAGCTTATAATGAGATTTAGTGGCTTTTTTCCTTTGGCAAGCAGACTGGAGCAACATTTGCTGGCAACATTTGGAATAACTGAGTGAATGCCAAGCATGCCAAGGATCTCCTTGCAGACAGGATGGCCTACTTCAGGGACGTTCTCTAAACACAGACTGAATCTGGGTACTGCCACCTTCATTTAATAAAGCAGAAGATGAAATTTCTGTTAGGCACATTCAGACAACATATGGACTAATTTGTACTTTAATCTAGAATTTACATCCCATTCAAGGTGTTCAACATTAGTGTAAAGAAATCCCAACAAAACCTTGCAGAAGTATCAGCTCTGTTTGTAAAAGTATCGCCCAAGGCATCCCCATGGCTCACAAATTAGATCTGGAGACACTGTCAGGCAGAAGACCTCCAAGTAGCTCCATTTTAAAGTCACCCATTACTCAAGAGTTTAGATCCATGTGCTGAATGGTGCCCTGACTGGATGTTTTGTCAGCAGAATTAATAGATGGACCATTTTCTCCTGAAGCTTTCCTAGGAGAGCACTGCATGAGCCTTGCTGTGAGCACAGAAAAGCTCATTTGTGTCCTAAACATCTGTCTTGCCACATTTAATTATTCTTTCCCAGAGCTGGGAGGAAGAAGGAGTGAGTAGGAGGAGGGTTCAGGAGTGCAAATGGCCTGGCAGGGAGGGGGAAGACTAGAGAGCTGGCAGAACTCAAGGTGAAGTCCTGTTCACATCCACTGGGCTGCAAGATAAGACTGCCTCTGGTTTCTGAAAGCCAGTGTCCCTGGAAGCATCCCCTGCTTTTGCACAGCAGCTGTGCAGGGCAACAGTTCTCATAAAAAGAGGTGTCCTGGAGCTGAATCTCTCATCCTTTATGCTGGAGATGAGAGGACATGAAGGACCTCACTGCACCTACTCAAAACTCTCAGACAGCCAAATCTTCAGACTGCAGTCCAAGCCCTCCTGGACTCCACTGAGCTCCTCCTGAAAATTAACACCAGGTAGGTGACAAGTAAGCCTGATGGACTCCACATGGAAGATGGGAGAAAGGTTAGGAAGCACTCTTCTGACAGGCCACTGCCAAGCTAGCTCAACCAACAGCCTTCAAGACCAAACAGTGATTTGTCAGAAGGGTCTGTGAAAACTCTTGTTTCTGGCAACGTGGCGTCATGTGTGGTATGCAAGATCCATCCCACTTAACAGCTTCCACCAGAAAACTGCTCCACTGTGGTTTTAAAAGCTCTAAATCCTCTCTGATCACATCCAGCCCAAGCAGAGCTGATGGATGTAGCAGTTTTTCCCATGCTCTTGCCTTTCATGGTTTCTATCCATCATCAGTTGATGCCCTTGTTAGAAACTCCTTTAACTGAAGCTATCCAAAAGCAAGCATCCTATTTTTTTGAGTTGTATGACATTTCCTGAACACTTGACGTGCCAGATTTAGTTCCTGTCTCCATGATCATCTTTCAAACACAGAGAAAATGCCTCCTAGGTGCAACAGGCTCTGCTGCATTTCCACTGGGTGGCACGGCTCGATCAGCAAAGAGGCTCTTTTGTCACTGTAACATGACTAATCCCTACCAGCATAACCTCATCTACAACAAGATTTCTGCCCACATAAGTGTAACTACCCAACATAGCTACACAGATAAAATGGAAGAGAGAGCAAATCTTTGATAGCTTCTAAATGTTTTCCAAAATATGCAAATTTCTGCAGCTTACACCTTCAGGCATTAAGCATCAACATTTCACAGCTGACCTTTCCCTATCTTTAATGTCTTCTCACCACTATACCACGCAATCACTTTGTCTGGCATGGATATGTACTTATGGGGAGAAGAAAGACAACTGGCAAGTTGCCTGAAGGGGAAAACCAACAGTAACATCATTAGGACCTACATGAGATTTGGTGATCCCTCTGCCCCTTTCCACCTCTGTTTTGACTGACACAGGTCAGAACTCAGCTTGTCTGGACAGATGTTTTTAAGATCAGTAATCAAAGCATTGCATTTGTTACACACTGCTGTGTATTGTATCATAACAACTATGTGGGTTTGATAATGCTTCAAAATAGAGGCCTTAGTAGTTTGGAAGACTTGTAAGATATAAAGCCAAAAGGAGCTGGAACCTGTTCCACTTCTCTAGACCTGACAGGCCACTGTTTCAGTTGCCTCCCCACTAAGACCAGATCTAATCACTTCAGATGGTCATCACCTCAGAAGCAGAGTGTTCAAAAGCCAGCAGGCATTTATCACTCCCGAGGTGACTTGCTAGCGTGCCAGCTGTGTCTACTGTCTACAACTACCTGAAGGGGCATTGTAGCCAGGTGGGGGTTGGCCTCTTCTCCCAGGTAACCAGCAATAGAACAAGGGGACACAGTCTCAAGTTGTGCCAGGGTAGGTCTAGGCTGGATGTTAGGAAGAAGTTCTTCACAGAGAGAGTGATTGGCATTGGAATGGGCTGCCCAGGGAGGTGGTGGAGGCACTGTCCCTGGGGGTCTTCAAGAAAAGACTGGATGAGGCACTCAGTGCCATGGTCTAGTTGACTGGCTAGGGCTGGGTGATAGGTTGGACTCGATGATCTTGGAGGTCTCTTCCAACCTGGTTGATTCTATGATTCTATGATTCTATAAAACCAGCAGAGAACAGCGAGCCTCCACTGCCAATGGTGACTCCTGTCCAAACCATCCTTCCCTGTGAACCTTGCAAGAGATGTGTCAGTCTGGCAGCTTCCATAGTTGCCTCTAAACTTTCAGGGAGAGATATGGAGTCCATTCCTATCCCATTATCCACATGTTTGAAGTGTGCATGGTTTCTCATCTATAGCTTTAGCTTCCTGTTATCAATCCTTCAGAAGTCTTCCTGAACTAGCTATTTAAACAGTATCTGCGTTTCTTTCCTACCACAGAATCAACCAAGATCATCCAGTCCTACCAAAGCTATACACTCAGGAACTATCAGCTTCACTACTTTTATTTGTTTGGGATGAAATACACACACTGACACTGCGCTTGGCACCCTCACCAGAGGGGTTTTGGTGTGCCACATTCCCCCACCAATGCAAACACCAGTCCTGTGCATCATATTCCAGCTGTAGCCTCAACAGCAACAAAAAAAAAAAACCACGCACCTTTCTGCTCCTTAACAGAGGCTCATTACAAGGATAACTGCATTTCAGGGTACAATCTCACTGCACAGAGCTGGCATCTTCCACATCTTTATTTGGCACTGTTAAAACGTACCTGGATGAACCCAAGTTTTAAGCTTTATCTAGGACCAGCTTGATATTTACCACAAGTTTGATGTCAGCCACTGGTCTGTAGGGATCTTGGGGAAGGTAGCTTCAGGGTAAGTTTTGTTTTAAAGAAAATAAATGATTCGTTGAATTCTTTAGGTTGGGAAAAACCCTTTAAGATAGTTGTGTCCAGCTATTAACCTAGCTATATGTGTTCTTTCATCTACTGACAATAGAGTTGAACAGCATCAAATTAACTCTGTTTTCCATTAAATTCACCTAGAAACAAGTTCTGCTTCCAGACATGAAACCTGTCAGATAAGCAATCTGCTATTTGCTAGCACACAGGGCTAGTTTTCCCAGCAAGCCAGCTACCTTAAGGAAAGTAAGATTGGATGCAATTAATTAACTTCCCATGAGCTGAAAATCTGACCTTTACCCGTGAAGAACCTCTGGTTTAAACACTCACTTCCACGCGATCCACATTCATTTATATACTCATGTACAGATTACCACCACAGAGCATAAACCTAAGTCAGTAAAATATTTTATCCACTCGAAACACAGCAGCAACCACCGATGCGCACAGTAAAACAGGATCCGCCACAAATGAACCCCCTCTGCTGTAGACATCAGCAAAGCCAGCCCCACGTAACGGAAAGCGGCCGCGGCCATGAGGCCGCCACCGGCAGCCCGAAGCGATCCGGCCTCCCTAGGCGGCGGCTCTCCGGGCAGGGGGAGCCTGGCTGCTCACACTCTCTCGAGACCAGCGACTCCCAGTACCACCGCTCCGCAGCTGACCGGGACTAGGAGAGGCGGCGACACCTCCCGCCCGCCTCGCCCGGGGGTTTGAAGCGGGAAGAGCCAGCTGCGGCCCGGCGGTCCCCGGGGGCGGCATGGGATGGAACCTCCTCCCTTTCCTCCCCCAACTCCATCCCTCCCTCCCGCTCCCTAGCGGGCCCGGCGAGCGCCACACCGAGGTTCCAGGGCAGCGGATACCTGAGCGGGAGGAACGAGGCGCGGCACAGGCCGGGAGCGCGGCAGGAGGCGGCGGCCGCAGCACCACCGCCACCCCGACGCCCAGGCGGAAGCGGAACTGCGTCACACGCCCCGCCTCCTCACCCGCGCGGAAGGTCACGCTGCTGGCCACACCCCCTCCGCGGCGGGGGCCCCGCCCACACCGCTGCGCGGGTCACGTGATCAACCCATCGCACCGCCCACTGCCGCGCGGCCTCGGGTGGTCACGTGGTGCCTAGCAGCCCGCGCGGAGGGGAGGTGCTGGTCCGGGCGCGTGCTGCCGGCAGGGGGCGCCGCGGGGCGGGGCTCGGCTCCTTCCGGCTCCTTCCGGCTCCTTCCGGCTCCTTCCGGCTCCTTCCGCCTCCTGCCGGCTCCTTCCGGCTCCTTCCGCTGCGCGCTGCGCTCAGCGGCGGGGCGGCCGCGTTCTGCCGGCAGGGACACAGCGAGCGGGGCTCGGCTCCTATCGCTGCGCGCTGCGCTCAGCGGCGGGGCGGCCGCGTTCTGCCGGCAGGGACACAGCGAGCGGGGCTCGGCTCCTATCGCTGCACGCTGCGCTCAGCGGCGGGGCGGCCGCGTTCTGCCGGCAGGGACACAGCGAGCGGGGCTCGGCTCCTATCGCTGCGCGCTGCGCTCAGCGGCGGAGCGGCCGCGTTCTGCCGGCAGGGACACAGCGAGCGGGGCTCGGCTCCTATCGCTGCGCGCTGCGCTCAGCGGCGGGGCGGCCACGTTCTGCCGGCAGGGACACAGCGAGCGGGGCTCGGCTCCTATCGCTGCGCGCTGCGCTCAGCGGCGGGGCGGCCGCGTTCTGCCGGCAGGGACACAGCGAGCGGGGCTCGGCTCCTATCGCTGCGCGCTGCGCTCAGCGGCGGGGCGGCCGCGTTCTGCCGGCAGGGACACAGCGAGCGGGGCTCGGCTCCTATCGCTGCGCGCTGCGCTCAGCGGCGGGGCGGCCGCGTTCTGCCGGCAGGGACACAGCGAGCGGGGCTCGGCTCCTATCGCTGCGCGCTGCGCTCAGCGGCGGGGCGGCCGCGTTCTGCCGGCAGGGACACAGCGAGCGGGGCTCGGCTCCTTGCGCTGCGCGCTGCGCTCAGCGGCGGGGCGGCCGCGTTCTGCCGGCAGGGACACAGCGAGCGGGGCTCGGCTCCTATCGCTGCGCGCTGCGCTCAGCGGCGGGGCGGCCGCGTTCTGCCGGCAGGGACACAGCGAGCGGGGCTCGGCTCCTATCGCTGCGCGCTGCGCTCAGCGGCGGGGCGGCCGCGTTCTGCCGGCAGGGACACAGCGAGCGGGGCTCGGCTCCTATCGCTGCGCGCTGCGCTCAGCGGCGGGGCGGCCGCGTTCTGCCGGCAGGGACACAGCGAGCGGGGCTCGGCTCCTATCGCTGCGCGCTGCGCTCAGCGGCGGGGCGGCCGCGTTCTGCCCGCAGGGGACACAGCGAGCGGGGCTCGGCTCTTCCGCTGCGCGCTGCGCTCAGCGGCGGAAGGGTGAGCTGTGGCCTTCTGCCGCCGCCTGGGCACGGCCGAGGGGTGGGATGCCATCCAGAGGGCTCTGCGCAGGCTGCGGAAGTGCGGCCTTGTGAACGTCGTGAGGGTCAGCAGTGCCACGAGCAGGGTCCTGCCCCTGTGCCTGGGCGGTGGTTGGCATCGTCGCAGGGCCGGGGATGAAGAGGTGGAGCGCAGCGCGGAGGACAGGGACGTGCGGGTGCTGGCGGGTGAAGGGCTGGGCGAGAGCCGGCACCGGGCGCGCCCGGCCCTGAGCCAAGGCCGCTCCCCGGCTGTACGGGGGCAGGTGGCGGGAGGGGCTCAGCCGCTCTGCTCGCTGTGCTGAGACTCCACCTGCGGTGCTGGGGCCAGCTCTGCAGTCGTGAGCACCCGAGAGACGTGCACAGCCATACAAGAGCTGCATCCCCGCTGTTGAGAGGACGCGATAGAAGAGTTGGAGGTGTTCAGCCTGGGGAAGAGGAGGCTCCAGGGAGGCTGCCTTGTGGCCTTGCGCTGCTTAAAAAGAGTACTATAAGAAAGATGGGGACAGGCTTCTAGCAGGGCCAGTTGTGGCCGGCCAGGGGGTGATGGTTTCAAACTGAAAGAGGAGAAGGACTAGAGAGAAGTAAGAACTCTTTTACAGTGGAGGTGGTTGCCCATCCCTGGAACCATTTCAGGTCAGGTTCTCTGGGGCTCTGAGCAACCTGTTCTAGTGGCAGGTGCCCCTGCTGACTGCAGGGAGGGCTTGGGCTAGAAGACCTTTAAAGGTCCCTTCCAACCCAACCCCGTGGTTGATGTTCTCAGCCCCTCGTGCTAAGGAGGGCTAAACAGATAAGGTGGTTTTCCTGCCCTGCCCCTCCAAGCTATGGCACTAATGCTCTCGGTGTGTGCAGGCACAGAGGATGCCATCGAGCTCAGCAGAAACCCAGGCAGGGGTGATGGGAGCACAGGTCAGGACCTGCATCCCCTGTGCTGCTGCCCTCCCCTCGGCAAGCCTGCATCTGTGTGTGCTTCCCAAGGTCATCCTTCGGCCATTCCCAAAGCAGCTGGGGGAAAGGAGCAGCAGGAGTGGTCCCCAGGCACTATGGTAGCTGCCACGGGCATGGGAGCACAATGCTTGTACTGGCTTATCTCCAGTAATCATTGCTATCAGCACTAAGAAGGCAGTTTGGTGCAGACCCAGCCCCACGATGGCATCGCTGCTGGGTTCATCTGCTCCCTCCGGGTCTCATTAAACGCTGAGGGGCTGCAGCAGCTCTGCTGTGAGCACAGCCTGAAAGAGTTGGGGCTGTGCAGGCTGGAGCAGAGGAGGCTCCCAGGGGACCTTCTTGTGGCCTTCCAGCATCTGAAGGGGGCCTCCAAAAAAGCTGGGGAGGGACTTTTGAGGCTGTGAGGGAGTGCCAGGAGTGGGGGGAATGGAGCAAAGCTGGAGGTGAGGAGATTCAGACTGGCCATGAGGAGGAAGTTCCTGAGCATGAGAGTGGTGAGAGGCTGGCAGGGGTTGCCCAGGGAGGTGGTTGAGGCCCCATGGCTGGAGGTGTTTGAGGCCAGGCTGGCTGAGGCTGTGTGCAGCCTGCTCTAGGGTAGGGTGTCCCTGGGCATGGCAGGGGGTGGGATTGGAACTGGCTGCTCCTTGTGGTCCCTTCCAACCCTGCCTGACTCTATGATTCTATGACTCTGGAAAATTCAGGCTGACTTCACTGCTCTTCCAGAATTGCCTTTCTGGGCTCTGACCAGTGGAGCTCCTGTAGAAACAGCTCTTCTGGTGTGGCCTTAGTAGAAGAAATGAGCAAGTAAGAGGGAAATGAACCTTCCTCCCAGCGGCAGTTCTGCTCACCTTCACTCTCCCTGCTACAGAGGCCTCGCTGTGGGTGGCTGCTGCAGTGTCCTGGGCTGGCAGTGGTGGCAGCAGGAAGCCTAAGAGCAGGACGTCTCCTCCTGAGCAAGCCTCTAGTTAGAAGCCTTAATTAATGAGCAAATGTGCAGCGGGTGACAGTGGTGGCATCTCACGCTGAGTGTCAAGCTGTGACCACAGTGGCACTTTGAATCAATAACCTCACCAGCCAACCTTGGCCTTAGGAGCTCCTGATGGGTGGGAAATGCACACCCTCCCCCCCCTTTCTGCAGGAGCAGGAAGGGTGATGACTGTTTGTGCAAGTATTTGTTTGTGTGCACAGCTTTTCCCCTCCCTCAGGCAAACGTAGCTCTTCATAGAGTGAACCAGGGTGGAAGAGACCTCCAAGTTGCCAGTTCAGCTTGTCCAGGTCTCTCCATAGAGCCTTCCTGCCCTTGAGCAGATCAACACCTTGAGTACTGTGTCCAGAGTGCTGTGTCCAGTTCTGGGCTCCTGAATTGCAGAGAGATGTTGAGGTGCTGGAAGGTGTTTGGAGAAGGGCAGCAAGGCTGGGGAGGGGCCTGGAGCAGAGCCCTGTGAGGAGAGGCTGAGGGAGCTGGGGGGGTGCAGCCTGCAGCAGAGGAGGCTCAGGGCAGAGCTCATTGCTGTCTGCTGCTGCCTGCAGGGAGGCTGTAGCCAGGTGGGGTTGGGCTCTGCTGCCAGGCAAGCAGCAACAGCAGAAGGGGACACAGCCTCAAGTTGTGCCAGGGTAGGTCTAGGCTGGATGTTGTTAGGAAGTTGTTGTGTCTCAGTTCTAATTTAAATTCACAGAGACTCAAATATATTGGATAGGACCAATAACATTTTTTTTGAGTACTCTTCCCCCTTATTTCCCAAAGGAAAGGAATTAGATGTAGAGAGAGGAGAAGGTAAGCACACCCAAATACATAATCTCACTCTGATTTGGAAGTTAAA
Organism: Pogoniulus pusillus; assembly: GCF_015220805.1. Lineage (NCBI taxonomy): Eukaryota > Metazoa > Chordata > Aves > Piciformes > Lybiidae > Pogoniulus > Pogoniulus pusillus. The sequence goes on along the minus strand of NC_087264.1, from coordinate 1,637,211 downwards.
AGAAGAAAAAAAAGTTGAACAATAAAGTAAAAAGGTATCTGAGGTAGGGAAGTTACAAAGGTCCAGGGAAGGGAAAACAAGTACAAAATGTGTAAATACCAGCAGATTTTTGGTGGTAAGGGGTTTGTCTGCCTCCTGGGTGATGGCCACCTGGTAAAACAAAGAGGAGCAGGACCAGGATGGTGATGCTGGTAGGCAGGGAGCACAGAGAGAGAGAACAAAAAGTTCCCCCTGCTCTGATGGACCTTTAGACAGAGGGGTAGTGGTGCTAACCATGAATCACCTGCTGGTGTTCAGACTTACCCCTGGAGAGGGGTCAAAAGCACCTAGGGTCAGGTCCAGGGTCACTCCCCCTGGAGGGTTAACCCTGTACTTCTTGCCAGAGAGAGTGATTGGCATTGGAATGGGCTGCCCAGGGAGGTGGTGGAGTTGCTGTCCTTGGAGGTGTTGAAGCCAAGCCTGGCTGGGGCACTTAGTGCCATGGTCTGGTTGATTGGGCAAGGCTGGGTGCTAGGTTGGGCTGGCTGAGCTTGGAGGTCTCTTCCAACCTGGCTGATTTTATGATACTCATGCCCATAATTCATCACACATCCTCCAGCAGCACCTTTGTCCCATCAGTACATAGAGATCCTTCACAAGCTCAGCTGATCCCTCTGTGCACCATTCCCTGAATTACTACAAGCCATTTGACTGTAAATGTGTTCTTTGGCAGCCATCAGCAGATGATTGACCTTAGCTGTATGGCAGTGCCATCAATAGCCTGCTGAAGCAGAGACATGAATGACTTGGTAGTGAACAATTAATTTCACATAGAAAAAGGCATACATCAGAGCTGTGCAAAGCTAGGGGCCTCAGAGGGTTTGCAGAGGAAGCATGGTGGGCCAGGCAGAGAGGCATCAGGCAAACAAGTGTCAGAGAGATGAAATGCCCAAGCACAGGAGCACCTCTTGATGGACAAACAGATCCCAGCTGCTTTAAAGAGAAAGATAAAACAGGGCACAAAGGTTGGTCAGGTGCTGGAAGACAGAGTGATTGAGATTTGGCAGTCACAGAATCAGTCAGGGTTGGAAGGGACCACAAGGAGCAGCCAGTTCCAACCCCCCTGCCATGCCCAGGGACACCCTACCCTAGAGCAGGCTGCACTCAGCCTCAGCCAGCCTGGCCTCAAACACCTCCAGCCATGGGGCCTCAACCACCTCCCTGGGCAACCCAGTCCAGCCTCTCACCACTCTCCTGCTCAACAACTTCCTCCTCACCTCCAGCCTCAGTCTCCCCACCTCCAGCTTTGCTCCATTCCCCCCACTCCTGGCACTCCCTCACAGACTCAAAAGTCCCTCCCCAGCTTTTTTGTAGCCCCCTTCAGGTGCTGGAAGGCCACAAGAAGGTCCCCTGGGAGCCTCCTCTGCTCCAGCCTGCACAGCCCCAACTCTTTCAGTCTGTGCTCACAGCAGAGCTGCTGCAGCCTCTGAGCATCCTCCTGGCCCTGCTCTGGACACTCTCCACCATCTCCACAGCCCTCTTGTCCCAGGGGCTCCAGAGCTGGATGCAGGACTCCAGGTGGGGTCTCAGCAGAGCACAGCAGAGGGGGAGAATCCCCTCCCTGGCCCTGCTGGCCACACTTCTGCTGCTGCAGCCCAGGCTCTGCTTGGCTCTCTGGGCTGCAAGTGCACACTGCTGGCTCCTGCTGAGCTTCTCCTCCAGCAGCACCCCCAAGTCCCTCTCCTCAGGGCTGCTCTCCCTGCCCAGTGCATTATTCCTGCTGGGAACTGCTAACATGATTGAAGAGAGAAGTAGGAGGCACCCCCTTGATAGCTCCACCTGGAACTGTCCTTTGTCTTTGGTGGGTCTCCAGGTGTTGGTGTTGGAGGTGCAGTCCCAGGCTGCCGCTTGCCAGGGGCTCAGAGCCTTTGGAAGCAGAAAATCATTCCCCACTTCTTGTCTTTCTCCTTCTTCTGCACATCTGGTGTTGCCCACAGTCTGTTCAAGGGCAGCAAGACCTTTGGCTTGTCCCACTGTGACTGTTCTTAAGTCTCTCTGCCAGAGATGTGTGTTCTCCTGGGTGTTCATATGGCTTAGGGAATCTGGGCCAGAGGGAAAATCAACTCTGCCCTCCTTGCCAGGCCAAGCCCCTCCACAAGCCAGTTAACTCCTAGCTGCCTTCTCCTTCTTCCAAAACAGACAGCCTTGTTTGCAACTGCAGAATAGGAGCAGAAGAAAATAGGAGGTCTTCCTGTTTGCTTTTGAGCAAGGAAAGTTCCCATCTTGTCTCTGCAGCAGTGAGCACTTGAAAACACAACCCCTCAGAGAGCAGAGGGCCACCACTTCATGTCATGTATGTGTCACAGGCCACAGGATGTCAGAGCTTGGAAGGGACCCAAGAGATCACTGAGTCCAACCCCCTGCCAGAGCAGTGCCACACAATCCAGCTCAGGGCACACAGAACACATCCAGACAGGCCTGGAAAGGCTCCAGAGAAGGAGACTCCACAGCCTCTCTGGGCAGCCTGTGCCAGGGCTCTGGGACCCTTACAGGAAAGAAGTTCCCCCTTGTGTTGAGCTGGAACCTCCTGTGCTGCAGCTTACACCCATTGCTGCTTGTCCTATCCCAGGGAGCAGTGAGCAGAGCCTGTCCCCCACTCCTGACCCCCAGCCCTCAGATAGTTATAAACATTGATTCAATCCCCTCTCAGTCTTCTCTTCTCCAGACTAAGCAGCCCCAGGTCCCTCAGCCTCTCCTCACCAGGCAGTGCTCCAGTCCTCTCATCATCCTTATAAGCCCTCTGCTGAACCTTCTCCAGCAGATCCCTGTCCCTCTTCAACTGGGGAGCCCAAAACTGAATGCAGCACCTTTGAGACCTGCTTCAACAGTCCCAACCCTGCTTTATTCTCTGTTTTATCAGGTATATGTGAACTCAAATAAATATAAGCAAACAGAACATAGAATCACAGAATCAGGCAGGTTGGAAGAGAGCTCCAAGCTCACCCAGCCCAACCTAGCACCCAGCCCTGCCCAACCAACCAGACCATGGCACTAAGTGCCCCAGCCAGGCTTGGCTGCAACACCTCCAGCCACAGAGACTCCACCACCTCCCTGGGCAGCCCATTCCAATGCCAATCACTCTCTCTGCCAACAACTTCCTAACAACATCCAGCCTAGACCTGCCCTGGCACAGCTTGAGACTGTGTCCCCTTCTTCTGCTGCAGGCTGCCTGGCAGCTGAGCCCAACCCCACCTGGCTACAGCCTCCCTGCAGGCAGCTGCAGACAGCAATGAGCTCTGCCCTGAGCCTCCTCTGCTGCAGGCTGCACACCCCCAGCTCCCTCAGCCTCTCCTCGCAGGGCTCTGCTCCAGGCCCCTCCCCAGCCTTGCTGCCCTTCTCCAAACACCTTCCAGCACCTCCACATCTCTCTTGATGGAGACAGCACTCAAGGTGCAGAGAGAGTGATTGGCATTGGAATGGGCTGCCCAGGGAGGTGGTGGAGTCCCTGTGCCTGGAGGTGTTGAAGCCAAGCCTGGCTGGGGCACTTAGTGCCATGGTCTGGTTGGTTGGCCAGGGCTGGGTGCTAGGTTGGGCTGGGTGAGCTTGGAGGTCTCTTCCAGCCTGGCTGATTCTATGATTCTCTACAGCATGTGAAGAGTGTGTGGAAACAGTTTTTGAGCTGGGAGGCAGGAGGGGAGGCACCTCAGCAGCCACCCAGAGCAGGCAGATGCCCTGCAGAGGCATGTGGTGAAAGGACAAGCAGCAAGTCACAAGCCACAAGGGAAAGTCTGACAGGATGCAAGCAATAATGGTAGTGTTCACAGTGGCAGGGTTAGAGGACTGGGCTGAGTGTCCCAAGAGTTGTGCAATCTCCATCTGTGGACACAGGCAGAACTCAGCCAGACATGGTTTGCCCCTAGCCCTGTTTGGAGCTGGGGGTTGGAGCAGAGCTTCTCTCCAACCCAAATATTTCTATGATGCCAGAGAAGAAAACCAAAGTGGCCTGCACTTGTAGCAGGGAGGCAGCACCACAGCCCCTGAACTGCCCTCACGTTGTCACACCAAGCAGCCCTGCTGAGTGGCCTAAACAATGGCATCATTGATCCTGGGATGGAGGCATGGGAAATAATGCCCCTTACTGACTGGGAGCCAAACATCTCCCACACAGCCTCCATTTCCTCCCATCAGAACCTCATGCAAGGCTCTACATTGGCATTTTCAACCCCAGCTATTCTTTTCCATGACATGATTTAGAGGGCAGCATATTGGCTCCAAGAGGATGTGGCCAGGGCTTGGTGCTAGCCCCCACCCTCCCCAAGACCTATTCCTGGCTCTAGGATGGATCGAGCACACCCAAAGTCAGTGCAGTCACCACTGCAGCTCTCTTTACCACCTTCAGCACATGCAGACAGTGGTGCTGAATGGTGCCACATCCAGCTGGCAGCTGGCACTAGTGGTGTCCCTCAGGCATCAGTGCTAGGCTGAACTAGTTTCACAAGAACACCCCACAGAGACCAGGCTAGTCCCAGCCAAGGCTCTTTTACCCTTCCCATGGAAAAAGCATCCTCCAGAATAGACCATCTTTGACACCACCTGCCACAACAGGCTCCTGGCACAGCTGGCAGCTCCTGGCTTGCACAGATTCACTCTGGTAGGGGTCAACAACAGGCTGGAGAGCTGGGCCCAAAGAGTGGTGGTGAATGGTGCCACATCCAGCTGGCAGCTGGCACCAGTGGTGTGCCCCAAGGATCAGTGCTGGGCACAGTCCTGTTCAATATCTTTATTGATGATCTGGAGCAGGGGATTGAGTCCAGCATCAGTGAGTTTGCAGATGACACCAAGCTAGGAGCAGGTGTGGAGCTGTTGGAGGGTAGCAGAGCCCTGCAGAGGGACCTGGCCAGGCTGGATGGGTGGGCAGAGGCCAATGGGATGAGACTGAACAAGGCCAAGGGCAGGGTTCTGCACTTTGGCCACAACAACCCCAAGCAGCACTTGGGGCTGGGGCCAGAGTGGCTGAGAGCAGGCAGGCAGAGAGGGAGCTGGGGGTGCTGGGAGAGAGGAGCTGAAGAGGAGGCAGCAGTGCCCAGGTGGGCAGCAGAGCCAATGGCATCCTGGGCTGGCTCAGGAGCAGTGTGGGCAGCAGGACAAGGGAGGTTCTTGTGCCCCTGTGCTCAGCACTGCTCAGGACACCCCTGCAGTGCTGTGTCCAGTTCTGGGCTCCTGAATTGCAGAGAGATGTTGAGGTGTTGGAAGGTGTTTGGAGCAGGGCAGCAAGGCTGGTGAGGGGCCTGGAGCACAGCCCTGTGAGGAGAGGCTGAGGGAGCTGGGGGTGTGCAGCCTGCAGCAGAGGAGGCTCAGGGCAGAGCTCATTGCTGTCTGCAGCTGCCTGCAGGGAGGCTGTAGCCAGGTGGGGTTGGGCTTTGCTGCCAGGCAAGCAGCAACAGAAGAAGGGGACAGAGTCTGAAGCTGTGCCAGGGCAGGTCTAGGCTGGATGTTGTTAGGAAGTTGTTGGCAGAGAGAGTGATTGGCATTGGAATGGGCTGCCCAGGGAGGTGGTGGAGTCTCTGTGGCTGGAGGTGTTGAAGCCAAGCCTGGCTGGGGCACTTAGTGCCATGGTCTGGTTGGTTGGGCAGGGCTGGGTGCTAGGTTGGGCTGGCTGAGCTTGGAGCTCTCTTCCAGCCTGCCTGATTCTGTGATTCTATGATTCTTCCAGCAAGCTGATGAACAAATAAGACCAAAGAAGGAAGTGGATTCTCAGGGCACTTTTGCCTGGCATTAGCAATTAAAAGGCACCACTTCAGCCCTGGCACTTGAGCTATTTGCTGAATCAGGGCCTGAAGGCTGAAGAAATGCCTGAGGAATGACATGGGAGTTATTCCCACGGATTTTCTCAGGGCATTAAATAATTTTGAGCTCTTGTGACAAGATTTTGCTTTATTAAAGTTGCAGTGGATGAAATTTGTACATTTTTGATGAGAAAACCCAAAACTGCCAAGGCAATTGCAGCAATCCATTACCTGGAGCAGGGGGAGTAAAGGTAAGAAACAAATCTTAGTCCTGCAGTGGAGTGAACACCCTCAGCTGCACCAGGAACCCCCTAAATGTCTGTCCCAGGTCAGCACAGAATCATAGAAGCACAGAACCACAGAAGCAGTCAGGGTTGGAAGGGACCACAAGGAGCAGCCAGTTCCAACCCCCCTGCCATGCCCAGGGACACCCTACCCTAGAGCAGGCTGCACACAGCCTCAGCCAGCCTGGCCTCAAACACCTCCAGCCATGGGCCCTCAACCACCTCCCTGGGCAACCCAGTCCAGCCTCTCACCACTCTCCTGCTCAACAACTTCCTCCTCACCTCCAGCCTCACTCTCCCCACCTCCAGCTTTGCTCCATTCCCCCCACTCCTGGCACTCCCTCACAGCCTCAAAAGTCCCTCCCCAGCTCTTTTGGAGCCCCCTTCAGATGCTGGAAGGCCACAAGAAGGTCCCCTGGGAGCCTCCTCTGCTCCAGCCTGCACAGCCCCAACTCTTTCAGTCTGTGCTCACAGCAGAGCTGCTGCAGCCTCTCAGCATCCTCCTGGCCCTGCTCTGGACACTCTCCAGCATCTCCACAGCCCTCTTGTCCCAGGGGCTCCAGAGCTGGATGCAGGACTCCAGGTGGGGTCTCAGCAGAGCACAGCAGAGGGGGAGAATCCCCTCCCTGGCCCTGCTGGCCACACTGCTGCTGCTGCAGCCCAGGCTCTGCTTGGCTTTCTGGGCTGCAAGTGCACACTGCTGGCTCCTGCTGAGCTTCTCCTCCAGCAGCACCCCCAAGTCCCTCTCCTGAGGGCTGCTCTCCAGCCACTCACTGCCCAGCCTGCATTGGTGCTTGGCATTGCTCTGACCCAGCTGCAGGACCTTGCACTTGGTGTTGTTGACCCTCCTGAGCTTGGCTTGTGCCCACCTCTGCAGCCTGCCCAGGTGCCTCTGGATGGATCCCTGGCCTCCAGCCTGGCTGCTGCACCACACAGCTTGGTGTGGGCAGCAACCTTGCTGAGGCTGCACTCAGTGCCTCTGTCCATGGCACCCACAACGATGTTGAACAAGACTGGTGCCAGGACTGACCCCTGAGGGACTCCACTGACAGACTCCTCCTGAACTGACAAACATCTCACAAGTACACCTCTTCAGTCAGGTTTTAGGTCCAGTGGAGTTGCCAAGCCAATAGCCACCCGAATATGAAGCACTGCAATAAAGAAATGAGACTTTCCATCGCTGGCAGAGCTCCCTTAAAGTGCAAATGTAGCTGGAATAGTGACTGAAGTCAAGAGCATTTCTAGCAGGAGTCGTTCTGGGGGGTGGGGAAGAGAAGAAGAAAAGAAGCCCTTGAACTTGCTAACCTTGGGGTTGTTTCCAGCCACATCCCCAGCAATGGTAATAGATTCAGAGGGCTCCATGAGAGTCTCTGTTCTTTGGTGTCTTGAGGCATGCAGCATAATGCTCTGAGTTCCCCTTCTCTCTTCTGACAACAGGAAGGGATTCTGCAGGGCAGTAGCTGTTTAAAGGCTTAGAAAGTCTCCCTGGGGAGAACTACAGACACTTCAGTGGCCAACTGGAAGGGAGATAAAAGAACGTTTAGAGTGAGCCTGGGCCAAAGCTCATCTCAAAGCTTTCTCCCTGATTCTGGGGCTTTTTGTGGGGGGTCTTTGAGATGGAAAGTCTCAGCCTGGCTGCATTGGGGTCTGTGCACATTTGTCTTGGTGCAGATGTACCCTGGGCAGTTCCCCTTGGAACAGGGGGAAAAACAAACTATGTCATCCAGCAGGGATTTATTTTCATGGAAGTTGTGCTTGCCAGGCTGGATGGGTGGGCAGAGGCCAATGGGATGAGACTGAACAAGGCCAAGGGCAGGGTTCTGCACTTTGGCCACAGCAACCCCAAGCAGCACTTGGGGCTGGGGCCAGAGTGGCTGAGAGCAGGCAGGCAGAGAGGGAGCTGGGGGTGGTGGGAGAGAGGAGCTGAAGCTGTGGCAGCAGTGCCCAGGTGGGCAGCAGAGCCAATGGCATCCTGGGCTGGCTCAGGAGCAGTGTGGGCAGCAGCACAAGGGAGGTTCTTGTGCCCCTGTGCTCAGCACTGCTCAGGCCACCCCTGGAGTGCTGTGTCCAGTTCTGGGCTCCTGAATTGCAGAGAGATGCTGAGGTGCTGGAAGGTGTTTGGAGAAGGGCAGCAAGGCTGGGGAGGGGCCTGGAGCACAGCCCTGTGAGGAGAGGCTGAGGGAGCTGGGGGTGTGCAGCCTGCAGCAGAGGAGGCTCAGGGCAGAGCTCATTGCTGTCTGCAGCTGCCTGCAGGGAGGCTGTAGCCAGGTGGGGTTGGGCTCTGCTGCCAGGCAAGCAGCAAGAGAAGAAGGGGACACAGTCTGGAGTTGTGCCAGGGGAGGTCTAGGCTGGATGTTGTTAGGAAGTTGTTGTCAGAGAGAGTGATTGGCATTGGAATGGGCTGCCCAGGGAGGTGGTGGAGTCTCTGTGGCAGGAGGTGTTGCAGCCAAGCCTGGCTGGGGCACTTAGTGCCATGGTCTGGTTGGTTGGCCAGGGCTGGGTGCTAGGTTGGGCTGGCTGAGCTTGGAGCTCTCTTCCAACCTGGCTGATTCTCTGGTTCTATGAAACTCTGGATGGCTCCAAACAAGCTGTATGGCAGCCCAGACCCAGTGCTCAGATGGATTTTTCCCTTGCCCAGGTTTGCTTGATCTCTCTTTTCCCCTTTTGCCCAGGCTTTGGCTATCAGTGAGTGGAAGACTCCTATTTTGTCTCGTGTGCTGCTCCCCTACCAAATAATGAACTGTTTAATACACCAGAGGCAATTTCAAATTATCTGCTTTAATGAGGAAGGTTGTGACAAAGATTTATGACCCTTTCTGATCTGCTAATGTATTTTCCCAGCCAGCCCAGCAGAACCAATCACTGTGTTTTCATTATACACTCTATTTTCTGGGGTTCATTAGTTGCAGACTAAAAATAACAGTGAAGGTCTCAGGCTGAGACCTAATCCAATTCCTTTTTTTGTTGTTGTTGTCTTTAATTGGATGCAAAATTTGATTAGACAACTTTCTAATCATAACAGCATCAAACTTAGGGACCCTTACTGGGTGTTTTGTCCAGATTGAAACTTCATGTGGCTACACATAAAGGCCTGACCTAGAAATGCAATCACATAACCCAGGCTTTGCCCTAAACACCCCCTCCCACCCAGTATGTTAGCACAAGCAATAGACTGTAGTCTGGTCCAATTGCTGTGCATTAAAGGTCTGGCAATGAACCTGTTCAGCTGAGACAGACTTTAGAGATGCTCTGAGCTAGTGGCTGAACATCAGAGTTCCAAAATAAGTCAATCATAGAATCATAGAACCATGGAATCAGCTTGGTTGGAAGAGAGCTCCAAGCTCAGCCAGCCCAACCTAGCACCCAGCCCTGGCCAACCAACCAGACCATGGCACTAAGTGCCCCAGCCAGGCTTGGCTTCAACACCTCCAGCCACACAGACTCCACCACCTCCCTGGGCAGCCCATTCCAATGCCAATCACTCTCTCTTGACAACAACTTCCTCCTCACATCCAGCCTAGACCTGCCCTGGCACAGCTTGAGGCTGTCCCCCCTCCTTCTGTTGCTGCTTGCCTGGCAGCAGAGCCCAACCCCACCTGGCTACAGCCTCCCTGCAGGCAGCTGCAGGCAGCAATGAGCTCTGCCCTGAGCCTCCTCTGCTGCAGGCTGCACACCCCCAGCTCCCTCAGCCTCTCCTCACAGGGCTGTGCTCCAGGCCCCTCCCCAGCCCTGCTGCCCTTCTCCAAACACCTTCCAGCACCTTAACAAATGTTGTGGCAGAAACAAGAGCTCTGATGTAGACTGCTCCCAAGGAGGGGATTCTCCCCAGCAATAGAACATCTGCAGTACCCACTCAAGGACATCCTTGGGGTCCTCTCTAACCCTGCAAGGATGCCCACAGGAAGGTGTCTGTTCCAGCCAGCCTGCAGGGGGGCTGGGCTGAGCACACGTGTTGGCCCTGCAGTACCCAGGAGATTCTCAAGCTCTCTGGAGGGCAGAGGGGAGTTGCTGCAGCTCGTGGCAGCCCCTGCTATGGATTGCAGATGCATACATTATATATTTACATCCCAAACTCTATTATTCATAGGGCTGAGTAACCAGGTATTGATTTTTACACGCTAGCACAGACGACTGTTTCTAATGATGCAGACAGAGGCTCCTCTTCCATCCTTGGTAACTCTGACCTCATCACTGCTCCCTGAGAGGAGGATTTAACAGGGAGGATCAAGTTTAAAACCAGTTAGGTGCCGCTGGACGAAGGGAAATCGATGTGCATTTCCTTCTGCTGCCTGCAGGGAGGCTGGAGCCAGGTGGGGTTGGGCTCTGCTGCCAGGCAAGCAGCACCAGAACAAGGGGACACAGCCTCAAGCTGTGCCAAGGTAGGTCCAGGCTGGATGTTGTTAGGAAGTTGTTGTCAGAGAGAGTGATTGGCATTGGAATGGGCTGCCCAGGGAGGTGGTGGAGTCTGTGTGGCTGGAGGTGTTGAAGCCAAGCCTGGCTGGGGCACTTAGTGCCATGGTCTGGTTGCTTGGCCAGGGCTGGGTGCTAGGTTGGGCTGGCTGAGCTTGGAGCTCTCTTCCAACCTGATTGATTCTATGATTCCAAATGATGACTTCACCCACACCACAGCATGGGTGGCTCATGCTACTGCTGCTTTAGAGGCTGGACCAGACAGATGCAGAGGGAAAGCAAGAGAGGCAGGGATGTGTGAAAGAACATCTTGGCTCAGACTACCTAATCTTGGCTAGCTCACATTATGGGAATCACAGAATCAAGCAGGCTGGAAGAGACCTCCAAGCTCAGCCAGCCCAACCTAGCACCCAGCCCTGGCCAATCAACCAGACCATGGCACTAAGTGCCCCAGCCAGGCTTGGCTTCAACACCTCCAGCCACAGAGACTCCACCACCTCCCTGGGCAGCCCATTCCAATGCCAATCACTCTCTCTGACAACAACTTCCTAACAACATCCAGCCTAGACCTGCCCTGGCACAGCTTCAGGCTGTGTCCCCTTCTTCTGTTGCTGCTTGCGTGGCAGAAGAGACTGACCAGTGGATGTTCTCTCCCTGGAGATGTTCAAGGCCAGGCTGGATGATGTCTTGAGCAACCAAGTCCAGTTGAGAGATGTCCCTGCCATGGGTGGAGTGGATGATCTTTAAGATGCCTTCCAGCTTAAGTCATTCTATGTGTCAAGGCTTCCCTCTGTTAAAGAATTGTCTCATTAAATACCTGATACAGAGGCTGGAGCAGCTCTGCTGTGAGCACAGCCTGAAAGAGTTGGGGCTGTGCAGGCTGGAGCAGAGGAGGCTCCCAAGGGACCTTCTTGTGGCCTTCCAGCATCTGAAGAGGGCTACAAAAAAAGCTGGGGAGGGACTTTTGAGGCTGTGAGGGAGTGCCAGGAGTGGGGGGAATGGAGCAAAGCTGGAGGTGGGGAGAGTGAGAGTGGAGGTGAGGAGGAAGTTCCTGAGCAGGAGAGTGGTGAGAGGCTGGAGTGGGTTGCCCAGGGAGGTGGTTGAGGCCCCATGGCTGGAGGTGTTTGAGGCCAGGCTGGCTGAGGCTGTGTGCAGCCTGCTCTAGGGTAGGGTGTCCCTGGGCATGGCAGGGGGGTTGGCACTGGCTGCTCCTTGTGGTCCCTCCCAACCCTGCCTGATTCCATGATTCTATGATACTGCTATGAACATTGAGGGGTGGCAGTAAAATGCCCTTTAAGTGCTTTTTTTCCAGTGCTCTGTTATTGCAGAGGTTAACCAAAATCACTTTCTGCAGAGCTAACTCTGCTCCAGTGGATCAATGTACAAGTTCCTTATCGGGTTTTTATTGCAGATCAAACTGCCAGGGAAAATCCTGAGGATAGACTCAAAAATGGGAAGGAAATGTAGGTTGACACTAAAAAGGTCTCTGCAGGTCTCTTGTTTCATAGGAAGGAAGCTGTCTTGCTGCTGCATGAGCTATGAAAAATGATTAAAACTGGAGGGAGACAGGAAGCTGATAATTTGATTTATCATCTTAATGGCTATGATTCATGAATAAATAATCTAATGGTTTATGTCTCTCTTGTAAAAAGAAGTGGAGAAGAGCAATTTGTCTAATAAATGACTGCAGAAATTACAGCTGAGTCTTGTTTGCCACATTTGTTCTATTTAAAAAGAATGAGCCAGGATCTTATTTCTTATTACTTACCAGGACATTTGTTGGATTATTTATAAGAGTCAAAAACCTTAACTAAAAGCCACTCATCTCTGACCACAGTCCCCCCATTAGCTTTAAATTCAGGAAAGAGAAAGGGATTGATCACTAGATCAATAAATCTAACCTTGGAGCTGACTAAAAGCTTCCTTTAACCTCCTTCCTCCAGCATCCTCTTTCAAAATTAAAGCATTCCCCCCCCCCCGTTTTTTTTTAATTATTTAAGAGCATGGCAGTCTTACAGCCAGCCCATGTATGACTGCACCAGGCAGGGAGCTCTTCTTTGCCTTGGAAATGCTCCCTGCCTGTGGCTGGGGAAGGGGTTGGAACTAGGGGATAGTTAAGGTCCCTTCCAACCCAGCCCATTCTAGGAGTCTTTAAGAGGAAAGCACTGAAATGAAGATCACTGCTTTGTGTTGTGTACAGGCAAGCAGCAACAGGATGAGGGGACAGAGTCTCAAGCTGTGGCAGGGGAGGTCTAGGCTGGATGTTAGGAAGAAGTTGTTGTCAGAGAGAGTGATTGGCATTGGAATGGGCTGCCCAGGGAGGTGGTGGAGTCTGTGTGGCTGGAGGTGTTGAAGCCAAGCCTGGCTGGGGCACTTAGTGCCATGGTCTGGTTGCTTGGCCAGGGCTGGGTGCTAGGTTGGGCTGGCTGAGCTTGGAGCTCTCTTCCAGCCTGCTTGATTCTATGATTCTAAGTGCCTCATCCAGTCTTTTCTTGGAATGGGCAGCCCATTGCAATGCCAATCACTCTCTTGCCAACCCCACTCTTACCTTGGTGGCAGTGACATCTGAGGCATCTTCCAGTCTGATGCCAGTGGTTTCGCTGTGGAGAGATGGACAAGAAAGCACTCAGCCTGTCTGCAACCTCCTGGGTGATTATGGAGCAAAGCTGGAGGTGGGTAGGTTCAGGCTGGAGGTGAGGAGGAAGTTGTTGAGCAGGAGAGTGGTGAGAGGCTGGACTGGGCTGCCCAGGGAGGTGGTTGAGGCCCCATGGCTGGAGGTGTTTGAGGCCAGGCTGGATGAGGCTGTGTGCAGCCTGCTCCAGCCTGCACAGCCCCAACTCTTTCAGGCTGTGCTCACAGCAGAGCTGCTGCAGCCTCTCAGCATCCTCCTGGCCCTGCTCTGGACACTCTCCAGCATCTCCACAGCCCTCTTGTCCCAGGGGCTCCAGAGCTGGATGCAGGACTCCAGGTGGGGTCTCACCTTTCATCCTATCAGCTGATACTAGGGAGAAGAGACTGATGGCACAGGTGATGGACACAGAAGATGATCTTTAGGGCCCAGTCTCTTTACATTTGCAAAATGGCAGTGGCAGGAGGAGGGGAAAACAGATCTCCTAGGATGAAGCTGTCCTTAATAGACTACAGTTTGTGCAAGGGGGCAATGTTGGTCGAATAGAAGCAGCACCAGGAAAAGATCACCACAAGAAAAGGGTCATTTTTTCCTGGCACCAGCTATGCAATTCTCATCTGCACGTGGGGGAGGCAGAACCTCAGCTGGTACAAGCTGTTGTGAGCTTATCAATAGAGCCAGGCTGATTTACAGCAGCTGAGAGCTTGTGCTGCAGTGTAGCCATCCGTGTGCGCTGCGCTAGATTGATGCCTTTGCCTTTCCTCCCTGGAGACTTGGGCTCAAAACCTGTTTAGAGCACACTGAGAACAAATGGGCTGCTCTCTAGGCAGATCTGTTTGCATCGTCACAATGACACAGTTCAGTGGAAAGGGTTTTCTTTGCTCAGAGGAGCAAAGGTAGGGGAGCAGGTCCTGGGTGGAGTTGCATAGGAAAGATTGCTTGGGAGCTCGCACAGGATGAAAGGGATGGGATGGGAGCTTTGGAGACCTTAGAGTCATGGAGTCATGGAATCAGTCAGGGTTGGAAAGCATCACAAAGGTCATCTGGTTCCAACCCCCCTGCCATGCCCAGGGACACCCTACCCTAGAGCAGGCTGCACACAGCCTCAGCCAGCCTGGCCTCAAACACCTCCAGCCATGGGGCCTCAACCACCTCCCTGGGCAACCCACTCCAGCCTCTCACCACTCTCATGCTCAGCAACTTCCTCCTCACCTCCAGCCTCACTCTCCCCACCTCCAGCTTTGCTCCATTCCCCCCAGTCCTGGCACTCCCTCACAGCCTCAAAAGTCCCTCCCCAGCTTTTTTGTAGCCCCCTTCAGATCCTGGAAGGTCACAAGAAGGTCACCTGGGAGCCTCCTCTGCTCCAGCCTGCACAGCCCCAACTCTTTCAGGCTGTGCTCACAGCAGAGCTGCTGCAGCCTCTCAGCATCCTCCTGGCCCTGCTCTGGACACTCTCCAGCATCTCCACAGCCCTCTTGTCCCAGGGGCTCCAGAGCTGGATGCAGGACTCCAGGTGGGGTCTCAGCAGAGCACAGCAGAGGGGCAGAATCCCCTCCCTGGCCCTGCTGGCCACACTTCTGCTGCTGCTGCAGCCCAGGCTCTGCTTGGCTTTCTGGGCTGCAAGTGCACACTGCTGGCTCCTGCTGAGCTTCTCCTCCAGCAGCACCCCCAAGTCCCTCTCCTCAGGGCTGCTCTCCAGCCACTCACTGCCCAGCCTGGAGTTGTGCTTGGCATTGCCCCAACCAAGCTGCAGGACCTTGCACTTGGTGTTGTTGTTGACCCTCCTGAGCTTGGCTTGTGCCCACCTCTGCAGCCTGCCCAGGTGCCTCTGGATGGATCCCTGCCCTCCAGCCTGGCTGCTGCACCACACAGCTTGGTGTGGGCAGCAACCTTGCTGAGGCTGCACTCAGTGCCTCTGTCCATGGCACCCACAACGATGTTGAACAAGACTGGTGCCAGGACTGACCCCTGAGGGACTCTGCTTGTCACTGGCCTGCACTTTTACACCTTCCAGTCCAGCTCCTCCACACTGAGCTTGCAGGGTGGATTGGATGTCTACAAATGTGTAGGTTTCTGTATAAAGTGAAAAGAAAAGATGCAAATAGAAATATTGCTTAGTCTTA
Organism: Pogoniulus pusillus; assembly: GCF_015220805.1. Classification (NCBI taxonomy): domain Eukaryota; kingdom Metazoa; phylum Chordata; class Aves; order Piciformes; family Lybiidae; genus Pogoniulus; species Pogoniulus pusillus. The sequence goes on along the minus strand of NC_087264.1, from coordinate 1,622,000 downwards.
GGCTGCAGCATGGGCACAAGACTCCATGGCACTGTGCTCTTCTGCCCCAGCCCTGCACACAGCCTAACCTCACACACACAGCTGATTGCTGGGCTTTGATAAGGTATTAGAAAGAAATTATTTGCAGTAAGGGTAGTGAGACACTGGAACAGGATGCCCAGGAAGGCTATGGATGCTCCCTCCTTGGAAGTGATCAAGGCCATAAGCAACCTGTTCTAGTAGAGGGTGTCCCTGCCAGTGCCAGAAGGGTTGGAACTAGATCAAAGGATCATGGATCACAGATGTCAGGGGTTGGAAGGGACCCAAGGAGATCATCAAGTCCAATCCCCCTGCCAGAGCAGGACAATACAATCCAGCTCAGGGCACACAGGAACACATCCAGAGAGGCCTTGAAAGTCTCCAGAGAAGGAGACTCCACAGCCTCTCTGGGCAGCCTGTGCCAGGGCTCTGGGACCCTTACAGGAAAGAAGTTCTCCTTGTGCTGAGCTGGAACCTCCTGTGCTGCAGCTTACACCCATTGCTGCTTGTCCTATCCCAGGGAGCAGTGAGCAGAGCCTGTCCCCCCCTCCTGACCCCCAGCCCTCAGATGTTTACAAACATTGATCAAATCCCCTCTCAGTCTTCTCCAGACTAAGCAGCCCCAGAGCCCTCAGCCTCTCCTCACCAGGCAGTGCTCCAGTCCCATAATCATCCTCGTGGCCCTCTGCTGGACCCTCTCCAGCAGATCCCTGACCCTATTAAGCTGGAGAGCCCAAAACTGAAGGCAGTATTCAAGATGAGGTCTCAGCAGGGCAGAGTAGAGAGGCAGGAGAACCTCCCTTGCTCTGCTGGACACACTCTGCTTAATGCTCCCCAGTATTCCATTGGCCTCTTGGCCCCAAGGGCACATTGCTGTGCCATGGATGTTCTCCACCAGCACCCCCTGGTCCCTCTCCACAGGGCTGCTCTCCAGCAGTCACCTCCCAGCCTGTACTGCTGCAGTTTATTATCCCTCCCCAGGTGCAGGACTCTGCACTTGTCCTTGTTGAAGCTCATCTGGTCCCTCTGTGCCCAGCTCTGTCTGCCCAGGGCTCTCTGGATGGCAGCACAGCCTGCAGCTGTCTCAGCCAAGCCTCCCAGCTTGGTGTCAGCAGCAAACCTGCTGAGCAGACTCTGTCTGTGCCCTCATCAATGGCATTGATGAAGCTGTTGAACAGGACTGGCCCCAGCACTGATCCCTGGAGGACTCCACTGGTCACAGCTCTCCAGCTGGACCTGGCACCATTGATCACCACTCTTTGAATCAGCTGCCTGAATGAAATAAAAAAGGTTTGTAACCCTGCAGGCTTGGGGTCTCAGTTTGAAAAGCATTTCAGTTAGATGGCAAAACTACACTTTGGCCACAACAACCCCAAGCAGCACTTGGGGCTGGAGCCAGAGTGGCTGAGAGCAGCCAGGCAGAGAGGGACCAGGGGGTGCTGGGAGAGAGGAGCTGAAGCTGAGGCAGCAGTGCCCAGGTGGGCAGCAGAGCCAATGGCATCCTGGGCTGGCTCAGGAGCAGTGTGGGCAGCAGGACAAGGGAGGTTCTTGTGCCCCTGTGCTCAGCACTGCTCAGGCCACACCTTGAACTTGAGTGCAGCTCTGGGCCCCTCAATTCAAGAGAGATGTTGAGGTGCTGGAAGGTGTTTGGAGAAGGGCAGCAAGGCTGGGGAGGGGCCTGGAGCAGAGCCCTGTGAGGAGAGGCTGAGGGAGCTGAGGGTGTGCAGCCTGCAGCAGAGGAGGCTCAGGGCAGAGCTCATTGCTGTCTGCTGCTGTCTGCAGGCAAGCAGCAACAGAACAAGGGGACACAACCTCCAGCTGTGCCAGGGCAGGTCTAGGCTGGATGTGAGGAGGAAGTTGTTGTCAGAGAGAGTGATTGGCATTGGAATGGGCTGCCCAGGGAGGTGGTGGAGTCTGTGTGGCTGGAGGTGTTGAAGCCAAGCCTGGCTGGGGCACTTAGTGCCATGGTCTGGTTGCTTGGCCAGGGCTGGGTGCTAGGTTGGGCTGGGTGAGCTTGGAGCTCTCTTCCAACCTGCTTGGTTCTCTGATTCTAACTCCCTGTGATCAGAGGTGAGGGAATGGTGGTTGTCGTAGTAACAACTGCATCACCTCACATACTTTTGGCAGAGTAGTTCTGGGCTCAGTTTTGTGAGAGGAGATAAAGCAGACACAAATGAAGACAAGAGAACTACAGGTCACTCCTGCACCACCTGCATCTGCACCACCAGGCCAGGCTGGAGAGCAGCAGAGTCTCTTGCCTGAGCCCACGGGACTGAGCCTCCCTGCCCCTCCAGCGTTCAGCAGCGATCTGCCTACCCATGCAGCGTAAGTGATGCTTTCAGGAGCATTACCCATGCATGGCTTTCCCCTACGTGGAATTTGGCAGGAGGCCACTCCACCACATGCTTCACACTGCAAGAGAACTCTGCAGACTTTTTGGTTCTTTTGAAACCATACTGCTTGGCAAAAAGAAAATAAAACCCCACCCCTGCTAACAAGGTAAGAAAGTTATTCAGCAGCACCTTGGGATCGACAGTGCAAGATCAGAGAGTATCATCTGCAGCCTTTGAATGAAGTGTCTTCCTTCTCACCCTCCCACTCAGTGCCTTGGGATTCCAGCAGCAGCAGCTCCCACAGTGAAAACTGAGTACTTCATACAGTGAAATACCACCACAGAACCAAGTCCCATCTATCATAAGCAGCTCCTTCAATGGTGAATGAGAAATTGGATGTGAGCTGGCACTGTGCACTCACAGTCCAGATCCTGGGCTGCAGCAGCAGAAGTGTGGCCAGCAGGGCCAGGGAGGGGATTCTCCACCTCTATTCCACTCTGCTGAGACCCCAGCTGGAGTACTGCATCCAGCTCTGGAGCCCCTGGGACAAGAGGGCTGTGGAGATACTGGATCATGTCCAGAGCAGGGCCAGGAGGATGCTGAGAGGGCTGCAGCAGCTCTGCTGTGAGCACAGACTGAAAGAGTTGGGGCTGTGCAGGCTGGAGCAGAGGAGGCTCCCAGGGGACCTTTTTGTGGCCTTCCAGGATCTGAAGGGAGCCTCCAAAAAAGGTGGAGAGGGACTTTTGAGGCTGTGAGGGAGTGCCAGGATGGGGAGAATGGATCAAAGCTGGAGGTGGGGAGAGTGAGGCTGGAGGTGAGGAGGAAGTTGTTGAGCAGGAGAGTGGTGAGAGGCTGGACTGGGTTGCCCAGGGAGGTGGTTGAGGCCCCATGGCTGGAGGTGTTTGAGGCCAGGCTGGCTGAGGCTGTGTGCAGCCTGCTCTAGGGTAGGGTGTCCCTGGGCATGGCAGGGGGTTGGAACTGGCTACTCCTTGTGGTCCCTTCCAACCCTGACTGCTCTATGAGAACTGTGTCTTGAGCTGCATCCCCTGCAGAGCAGACAGCAGGTACAGGATGAGGATTCTGCCCCTGCTCTATTTGAAGATGGGGGAGTGGCATTGGACTAAATGAACTGTAAAGGTCCCTTCTAAGCCAAACCATTCTACAATTCTGTGATTATCCCATCCAGACACTGATCAAATCCCAGTTCACAGCCAGTTGGCTTTTTACTGTTATTATTTAAAATAAAAAGCTGTTCCAGGGCACCACTGCTCTGGGGATGAAGGAAATCTCTTTTCCAACCAAAATCTTTTCACAACCAGTTTATACATATTTGTTCCATGTTCTGAGTGTTGTCCTTTGCTTGAATAGTTTCTTCCCCTCCCTGGTATCCAGTCCCCTGATGTATTTATAGAAAGATCATCTGGGATCCAGAATTCAGGAGAGCTGTTGAGGTGCTGGAAGGTGTTTGGAGAAGGGCAGCAAGGCTGGGGAGGGGCCTGGAGCAGAGCCCTGTGAGGAGAGGCTGAGGGAGCTGGGGGTGTGCAGCCTGCAGCAGAGGAGGCTCAGGGCAGAGCTCATTGCTGTCTGCAGCTGCCTGCAGGGAGGCTGCAGCCAGGTGGGGTTGGGCTCTGCTGCCAGGCAAGCAACAACAGAAGAAGGGGACACAGTCTGGAGTTGTGCCAGGGGAGGTCTAGGCTGGATGTTGTTAGGAAGTTACTGTGAAGTTGTTGTCAGAGAGAGTGATTGGCATTGGAATGGGCTGCCCAGGGAGGTGGTGGAGTCTCTGTGGCTGGAGGTGTTGAAGCCAAGGCTGGCTGGGGCACTTAGTGCCATGGTCTGGTTGCTTGGCTAGGACTGGCAGACAGATTTACCACATTGGCTACGTCTGGACAGACAGACAGACTCACACAGAGGCTAGAGCACTCATTTTAAGAGAAATGCAGAAAATACAGAGGAGTCAACCTTCAGTTAACAGGGCATTACTGCAAACAAGTCAGCAACAGATGGAAATACAACATAAAAGACAGACCAAGTCCCAGACTGATTTTTAGACCTACAGACTATCCACCTAGGGAGATAGCAGAAAGCCTACCTGAAACTCCATCACATTCTAGCCTGAGAACAGTACCAAAAGCCCACAATGAACAACAGTACTTAAAGAAAAGAGAAGTCTGGGAAGACTCAAAGCACACTTGGATTAAAAAAGCCTTGAAGAGAGGCTAGCTTGGGCAGTAAATAATCTGCAGAAGGAGGAAGAACAAAAAGAAATCAAACAGCTACTTAAAAAAGTATTAAATCCTAGAAGGAAGAAAGACTGAAGAGAACCTTGGTTTAGAGATAATCTCCTAAAAATAGGCTGTTTTTTTTAGCGTTGCTGCTCTGGTACATCAATCCTGAGTACTCTCACTTTGGACTTATAGTGATACTCCTTCAGGTAGAGCTTCACGGAGGGCGGCACGGGAAGGGCGTCGATGCCGTCGTAGGTGGTGCAGTTGCAAATAACTGTTCTGCATATGTGCTGGAGAGAAAAAGGGAAGGTCCTGTTTAGCGGGGTGGATAAAAGCGGCTCAAAGAACATACAGGAGCTGGGGTCTTTGTAGTGCTCCAGGAGTCCCGTGATGTCCGGGGAATGGAAGACGCAAGGGTCGTGGGCGTCGAAGCTGAAGTTGTGGTTCCACTGCTCTATGCGGGCGTGGAGGGAGCGGCTGTAGCGCCTGAAGCTGACCGAAAACAGGTAGTCCTCCTGGGCAGAGTCCCGCAGCAGAAACGTTCCCTCCGGCTTCCCCTCCAGCAGCGCCTCGGCTGCGTACTTATCCATGACTCCCCAGTAGCAGGGGTTGTTGTTAATCTGGAGGAGGTCTGGGACCAGGCAGTGCACGTAGTCGATCTGGGTGTGGTACTTGGGAGGCGTTTCCATGCGTAGCAGCTCGTCGTCAGTTTCCCATTTGGGCTTGTTTCTTTTCCTGGAGCTGGTGCACAGCGTTATCACTTCGTCGTCCGAGTCCATGTCGCTCTCGTCTCTGCTGCTCCTCCCCGCCTTGCCTGCCGCCAGCTCCGAGCTCGAATCGCGCCTAGAGGAGCCGCTGTCGGTGAAGTCGCAGGACGGGGAGGGAGAGCCCATTCCCCCGTCGGCAATCTCCTCGTCCCGCAGCTGATCCTCCCTTTCCTCCTGCTGGGATAAATCGGCAATTATCCAGTCTTCTGCTTTCGGACTCACGGGGGCCGTGTGCCTTTTGATCAAGTGCCACCGGAAAGCCAGCTCGGAGCGCGGGGGGAAGGGACACTTGTCCAGCATCAGCTCGCTGATGTGGATCTTCCTTTTGGCTGGCAGCGCCGAGGAGTGCCGCCCGCTGCAGTTCTTCAGCGGAAAGCACTGCCCCACCGCGTCCTGCAGCTTCTGCTTCAGAGACCGCCCCAAGAACCTGTGCCCGCAGGAACGGTCCAGGTCCAGCTCGATGGAGGAGCAGCTGTACTTCCTCTCTTGGCTCCTGAAGTTAGCCCCTGGTCTCCCTGCTGCTTCCCCATCAGAACCATGCTCGCTCTTCTTGGACCAGGAGAGCTTCTTGCCGCTCCAGACGTACCCGTCCTTCCTGTCCGCACTTCTGCTGCGGCTGCTTTTGGGTCTCACGTCGGCGCTTTTCACACTGCTGTCCTTGTTTTCTGCCATGCCGGCAGCTTTGCTTCACGGCTTGCCAGAAAGGGCACCTGTGCTTCTCAGAGGGTGCTTCTACATGTGGAAGCTTCCCTGAGGCACCTTCTGGAAACGTCTGAAGAAGGGAGAAAAAGAAACCAACACAGCTGGGTTAGGATTCTGCATGCACAGGGCAGGAGAGCAATGCAGGGCAACGATGGCACTTAATTGCTGACCATGCAAAAAGCATGACCAAGATGAACTAGTTTCACTTGAGCACCCCACAAAGACCAGGCTAATCCCAGCCAAGGCTCTTTTATCCTATCCCTGGAAAAAAGTATCCCCCAGAACAAGACATTTTTGACACCCTCTGCCACAACGAGCTCCTGGCACAGCTGGCAGCTCCTGGCTTGCACAGATTCACTCTGATAGGGGTCAAGAACTGGCTGGATGGCAGAGCCCAGAGAGTGGTGGTGAATGGTGCCACATCCAGCTGGCAGCTGGCACCAGTGGTGTGCCCCAGGGATCAGTGCTGGGCACAGTCCTGTTCAATGTTTTTAATGATGATCTGGAGCAGGGGATTGAGTCCAGCATCAGTAAGTTTGCAGATGACAGCAAGCTAGGAGCAGCTGTGGAGCTGTTGGAGGGTAGCAGAGCCCTGCAGAGGGACCTGGCCAGGCTGGATGGGTGGGCAGAGGCCAATGGGATGAGATTTAACAAGGCCAAGTGTAGGGTTCTGCACTTTGGCCACAACAACCCCAAGCAGCACTACAGGCTGGGGCCAGAGTGGCTGAGAGCAGCCAGCAGAGAGGGAGCTGGGGGTGCTGGTAGATAGAATCATAAAATCAAGCAGGTTGGAAGAGAGCTCCAAGCTCACCCAGCCCAACCTAGCACCCAGCCCTATCCAGTCAACCAGACCATGGCACTAAGTGCCCCAGCCAGGCTTGGCTTCAACACCTCCAGCCACACAGACTCCACCACCTCCCTGGGCAGCCCATTCCAATGCCAACCACTCTCTCTGACAACAACTTCCTAACAACATCCAGCCTAGACCTGCCCTGGCACAGCTTGAGACTGTGTCCCCTTGTTCTGTTGCTGCTTGCCTGGCAGCAGAGCCCAACCCCACCCGGCTACAGCCTCCCTTCAGGCAGCTGCAGGCAGCAATGAGCTCTGCCCTGAGCCTCCTCTGCTGCAGGCTGCACACCCCCAGCTCCCTCAGCCTCTCCTCACAGGGCTGTGCTCCAGGCCCCTCCCCAGCCTTGCTGCCCTTCTCTCAACACCTTCCAGCACCTCCACATCTCTCCTGAATTGAGGAGCCCAGAACTGGACACAGCACTCCAGGGGTGGCCTGAGCAGTGCTGAGCACAGGGGCAGAAGAACCTCCCTTGTCCTGCTGCCCACACTGCTCCTGAGCCAGCCCAGGATGCCATTGGCTCTGCTGCCCACCTGGGCACTGCTGCCTCAGCTTCAGCTCCTCTCTCCCACCACCCCCAGCTCCCTCTCTGCCTGCCTGCTCTCAGCCACTCTGGCCCCAGCTCTAAGTGCTGCTTGGGGTTGTTGTGGCCAAAGTGTAGAACTCTGCCCTTGGCCTTGTTCAGTCTCACCCTTTTCAAACTGTCACTACTCCATGATTCTATCTCAGGTTATTTTTATAGTACCCATCCCCACTACACAGGAGAGCAGAGCTTTAGGTGCTGGCAATCCTCTTGTGCTGAGGTCCATTTTAAAGGGAGACACTTCATGTGGCAGGTGATACCTCTCGAGCTGTTCAGTAAGCAAATTCTGCTGCTCTTCCAAATAACCTTTCTAGAAGGAACAAGGCAGAACAGAAACAACTAGGTCAGAGTACAAAGAACTACTGTACCTAGATGATATGCCTGTTTGCTACTAATCCACAGGATGGGATGCCAGAGATCTTTTTCTTAACTGACACTTTTGGGTCACTTACTGGATATGTATATACAAAAAAAAGTAGACAAATTAAACTCTATCAGTCCCAGATCCCCTCAGTTTCTGAAAGCTGTTTTCCTCTGCCTTTTCAAACAGAGCTAGAAAATACTGAGCCCCGAAGGGATTGAAATATCTGGGGCTTTACATACTGAAAAGGATTAAAACAAATCCAGTCCCTTACTAAAAGCAATTTTAAGAGGCTGTGAAAGATGGAACTGCTTATTACTCATTAGAGAAGAAAGTTTACATTATTAAAATCACTGCTGCTCCGAGACCTGCGGCTGCTGCTTTCATTCTCTTTTGTTTCCCGAAGTGTATTGAATTCTCAGATAGATAAGAGGTTTCCTTCTGAATGCTCTGCTTTAAAAAAAAAAAAAGGAGGGGAGGAAAAAAAATTCCTCTTTTGATTACTCGGTTGGAAGTAGAGCAGAGTTATTTTTTTCAAGGTAGCAATATGTTCTGTGTGCTTTTCTCTCCTGAGGCAACTATTCCCCAGCACATACCATGATGCTTTTGCACCAACCCCACGTACAGCTCCTCTCTTCCACTGGGCTTTTGCTTTCTCTGGCTGAGGATTTTTTGTTTTGTTGGGGGTTGGGTTTTTTTGTGCCCTCCCCCCCCCTTTTTTTTTTCCTTTTTCTTTTTCAAACTAATTGACATGGTAAATACTAAGCAGGAAAAAAGAAAAGGGCATCCACTTCCTCTCTCCATTCAATCCATTCTCATCATCAGGATTAGCCAGCATGACACAACCTCTCTGCGGTCCCCCGGGGCTGCGCAGGCTGAGTTCTAGCCTCTGCTTTCAGTACAAGAATAAGAATGCAGTGCCAAAAGGCTTTACATGCAATCTGTGAGCCAAATGCAGCCCAGATGGAACTTTCACCCGGGAATCTTTGACGTTGCATTCTTTATTTACTACTCGCAAACCTGAGAGATCTGGGAGGGAGTCAGTGAAAGGGGGGAGAAGATGCAGGAAACACAGAATGAGAGGGAAATAGGTAAAAGATTGCAAATGTGGGGGAAAAAACCCTGGTGTTAGAGCAGTGTAGATGAACAAGGCAGGGAAAGGGGGGAGAAGATGCAGGAAACACAGAATGAGAGGGAAATAGGTAAAAGATTGCAAATACGGGGAGAAAAAGCCCTGGTGTTAGAGCAGTGTAGATGAACAAGGCAGGGAAAGGGGGGAGAAGATGCAGGAAACACAGAATGAGAGGGAAATAGGTAAAGGATTGCAAATGTGGGGGAAAAAAACCCTGGTGTTAGAGCAGTGTAGATGAACAAGGCAGGGAAAGGGGGGAGAAGATGCAGGAAATAGAGAATGAGGGGGAAATAGGTAAAGGATTGCAAATATGGGGGGAAAAAGCCTTGGTGTTAGAGCAGTGTAGATGAACAAGGCAGGGAAAGGGGGGAGAAGATGCAGGAAACACAGAATGAGAGGGAAATAGGTAAATGATTGCAAATATGGGGGGGAAAAGCCTTGGTGTTAGAGCAGTGTAGATGAACAAGGCAGGGAAAGGGGGGAGAAGATGCAGGAAACACAGAATGAGAGGGAAATAGGTAAAGGATTGCAAATATGGGGGGAAAAAGCCTTGGTGTTAGAGCAGTGTAGATGAACAAGGCAGGGAAAGGGGGGAGAAGATGCAGGAAACACAGAATGAGAGGGAAATAGGTAAAAGACTGCAAATGTGGGGAAAAAAACTCCTGGTGTTAGAGCAGTGTAGATGAACAAGGCAGGGAAAGGGGGGAGAAGGTTGTGCTAGTTTGAGCCTAGCTGGGATATTTTGGTGAGAGGAATTAGATTATAGGCTGTGGAAAGGAAACTATGGTGATGCCTATTTCACTCATAGGCTTGCTGAGATGTATAAAAACAAGAACACAAACATAGATAAGGGAGTCCTGCTCTGGCTGTGGCTGCAGGCACTTCTCTCCCTAACTTGCTAACAAATCCTTCTGCTTCCTAACCCCCCTGGCCGACCCTCCAAACTACCTTGAGCGTATGACAAAGTCTGGGGTAAGGTAGAGGGGTAGGAGGAAGGTGAAAGGGTGTCTGGGAGCCCCTCCTGGGGACTCTGGTTTCTGGCAGGGCTGCTGTGTATCTGTATTACTTTTTAACTTGTATATTTCTGTGTATATTGTAACTATCTGCTTGTATATTGTGCTAAGCTGCAAATATAAACCTTCATTCAATTTCCAGAGCCACTGAGCCTAGTCTGGGTGATCTTCCTAAGTGTGGGGGGGCAGGGAACACCCAAACCATCACAAAGATGCAGGAAATATAAAATGAGGGGGAAATAGGTAAAAGATTGCAAATATGGGGGAAACTCCCTGGTGTTGGAGCAGTGTAGATGAACAATACCTCACTGGTACCTAGAGGAATCACAGATATGCCAACAGTTACAAAGCAAAGATTAAAACCAAGATGCCTTTTTCTTCTTGCAAGCCACTTTTCAGCAAAAAAACCCACTCCCAGCTTTGTGGGTTGCAAAGCAGGCAGGAGGAAGGCAACATTTGTACATAAGACCCAAAGCACCTTTATTTAGACCAAGATTTGATTGATTGCTTTTGGAACACTGCTGATTTTTCATCCAGAAACAACTAGAGTGAAGTGATGAGTTTTCTCCACGATGCAAAAAGAAGTGAGAACAAAAAATGCAATTTCATTTATTCTGCTGCTAATCAGGAGTAATTGCTGCAGACCAAAAGTTATTCTAGATTCATCCTGTAGGGAAACACAACAAGTGAAGAAGAGGAGGCTCCCAGGTGACCTTCTTGTGGCCTGCCAGGAGCTGAAGGGGGCCTCCAAAATAAATGAGGAGGGACTTTTTAGGCTGTGAGGGAGTGCCAGGACTGGGGGAATGGAGCAAAGCTGGAGGTGGGGAGATTCAGGCTGGATGTGAGGAGGAAGTTGTTGAGCATGAGCGTGGTGAGAGGCTGGAGTGGGTTGCCCAGGGAGGGGGTTGAGGCCCCATGGCTGGAGGTGTTTGAGGCCAGGCTGGCTGAGGCTGTGTGCAGCCTGCTCTAGGGTAGGGTGTCCCTGGGCATGGCAGGGGGGTTGGAACTGGCTGCTCCCTGTGGTCCCTTCCAACCCTGACTGATTCCATGATTCTATGACTCTGTGATTCCAAGTCCCTACATATGGGATTGCTAATTGGACAGAGAGATAGCAGTGAGGAGGCAAAGCCAAGTACTTGGGAATTAGGATATGACAGTTTGTAAATTGCTTTTGAAACCTTCAGTTATCTCAGCCTGCACATCCAGCCCATGTAAGGAATAAGAAGAGGCAGAAGATGGGCTTTTAATTAAAACCTGCAAAATGCACAAACCCCAGAAGTGCTGAATAGGTCTGTTATCTCCTAACTACAGCCCTGCAACTCAAGTCAGCTCAGTGGCTGATGTCATTCCTCGGTGGTTGCTTTAGTGAACTGTAAAGCTGCCTTCTATTTCATACCTTTCCTCTGACCACAGATTATTAGTGGTACCTAAACCCTGAAACTTCAGCCTGAGGACCAGCACGTGAAGTTGCAAGACATACACCATTAGCCAGCAGCACAGAATGCTGCTTCCCTGGGGTTTGAGGGCTGCTGGAACCCAGGTGCCAGTTCTGCCGCGTCAGAGCAGTAATTGATAATCAGGCACAACTCTGGACCCGTGAAAAGAGCATAGGACAAATGAAGGGAAAGGGATGTCACCCTAATTAAACCAGGTTTGAACTTGGCATTGTGGAGGAAATGGATGCTTCAGTGACCCAGGAGACAAACCCTTGATTTCCAGATGTGTTACAAGCATCTGCCATGCGAGGAAAGGTTGAGAGAACTGGGTTTGGTCAGCCTGGAGAAGAGAAAGCTTAGGGGAGACCCTTTTACCATGAACCAGCACACAAAGGATGCCTACCAGGAGAGTGGCAACTCCCTTTTGACAAGGAGTCACATGGAAAAGGCAAAGAGTAATGAGTACAAGCTACTCCTGGGGAGATTCCAACTGAAATCCAGAAGATGAGTTGTCACAATGAGATTAGTTAGACATTAGAATCATCTCCCAGGGGAAGTAGTGGACAGTTTTAAGACCCAGCTTGACAGGGTGCTGGCCATCTCATTTAAACTCCATTACCTAGAAAGGCTGGACCAAATCATAGAATCAAGCAGGTTGGAAGAGAGCTCCAAGCTCACCCAGCCCAACCTAGCACCCAGCCCTGGCCAATCAACCAGACCATGGCACTAAGTGCCCCAGCCAGGCTTGGCTTCAACACCTCCAGCCACAGAGACTCCACCACCTCCCTGGGCAGCCCATTCCAATGCCAATCACTCTCTCTGACAACAACTTCCTCCTAACACCCAGCCTAGACCTCCCCTGGCACAGCTTGAGGCTGCGTCCCCTTGTTCTGTTGCTGCTTGCCTGGCAGCAGAGCCCAACCCCACCTGGCTACAGCCTCCCTTCAGGTAGTTGGTCCCTTCGAACCTGTCATTCTGTGGTTCTGTGATCTGTGCTCTCACAGGCAAGCTGCCTCCTGAAACAACATATGTAGGTGCCCAAATCCTGCCATGTGACATTACAACAGGAGCTCACCCCTTCATACCCTTCCAACCCCACGATTCACAGTCCCATCAATAAATCTGGGACCAAAAATAATCTGTTGGAAAGAAAGAGAACACAAAGAGCAGTGAGGCACTCAGTGCTGTATTGCCACTTAAGGCAATCCTTTCACTGGAAAGGGCCAAGGGAAATGCTGTCCATTAACAGCTGGAACACGACTGAGAGAAAAGGAGAGGAGGGCAAGGATAAAAGAGAGGGAACACGGAGTATACTTTTCCCTACAGGGCAAGGTTAAATGGAGGAGCTCAGCTCTGTGCAGCCTGCACGCATCAGTTCCAAGATCCTTTTGGTAGATATGATTAGCCTCCTTCCTACAAAAGCTGCCTTTGACACAGGGATACCTTCAAGGCATCTCAGCAGCAGCCTTCACAAAGCCTTTACAATTGAAACTCTTCCTCCTAAGCAAACGGCAAAGACAAAACAACGTGCAGGGATAAGCAGAGTTCACTTTGGGCCATGGGATCAGGCTTGCAGTTCAAGGTTACCCAAGACTGCCAGAGCTTGCAGTCCCTAGGAACAAGAAAGAATCCTAGAATCAACCAGGTTGGAACAGAACTCCAAGATCATGCAGCCCAACCTAGCACCCAGCCCTAGCCAGTCAACCACACCATGGCACTAAGTGCCCTTGGTGTTTTTAGTGTGCACAGCTCCCTCCTTCAGAAGCAGGGTTCCTGCCAGGCTGTTGAGAAGGGGGTGCACAGACAGCTGTACCAGATACATTTTTTCCCAAGTGCTGACGCCTCACCACTAAGGCTTCCAAGCCCAAACAATATCTAATAGATATAAAAGCAATATCTAGCAGCTCTTTGAAGGCAATAACAGTATCAACTCCTAGCCGGAGGTAGGCTGTGATAAGACAGTTACAGCCTCACCATATGTCTAATTAAATCAGTGGCAAAGACTCAATAACTCCAACAGGAGAAGACAGACCTTTTTTTTCCCCCTTCTTTCTTAATTCAATACTGAATTGCTTTAATGAGATATTTATGGCCTGAGCTGCTGGCCCTTTGCCTCAAGCCTAGTACCTCCAAGTCTTCTTCATCATTCTACCTCTGTTAATTCTCTTCTTCATTGTGCGAGTATGAGCCTAGCTGGGATATTTTGGTGAGAAGAACTAGATGCTAGGCTGTGAAAAGGAAACAGTGCTGATGCCTGCTGCACTCACAGGCTTGCTGAGATGGATAAAAACAAGAGCATAAATATAGATAACAGAGTTGCTCTCTGGCTTTGGCTGCCTCCCTTCTCTCTCTAACCTGCTGTCTGTGTGACTAATCCCTCTGCTTCCTAACCCCCCATGCCGCTTCTCCAAACTCACCTTGAACATAAGGCAGAGTCTGGGATAAGGTAGAGGGGTGGAAAGGGGGAGTGAAGGGTGGTTGGGAGGCTCTCATTGCTGTCTACAACTACCTGAAGGGAGGCTGTAGCCAGGTGGGGTTGGTCTCTTCCCCCAGGCAAGTGGCAACAGAACAAGGGGACACAGCCTGGAGTTGTGCCATGGGAGGTCTAGGCTGGATGTGGTTAGGAAGTTGTTGTCAGAGAGAGTGATTGGCATTGGAATGGGCTGCCCAGGGAGGTCGTGAAGTCTCTGTGGCTGGAGGTGTTGAAGCCAAGCCTGGCTGGGGCACTTAGTGCCATGGTCTGGTTGGTTGGCCAGGGCTGGGTGCTAGGTTGGGCTGGCTGAGCTTGGAGCTCTCTTCCAACCTGCCTGATTCTCTCATTCTATGTATTATTCCTCTAATTAAACAAGAGAAGAAGACTCACACAAAGAACAACAAATCCATTCTGGAATTGTTATAGAAGTTGACATTCTTCTAGAATGGATAAAATCCTGAGAGGAAGAAGAGCAAGCTGTAATAAATTGGAGTACTTTTGCTTTTTTTTTTTTCCTCTTTCAACCTACGTAGAAGTTATTAGAGAAGAAAAAGTCTCACTGGTCACATGCTGGTTTCATTCACTTCACCCAACTAGAGTTTGGCCACAAGACTGCATTTTAAAGCCTGACCTTTTCCTGAAGTTGAGCTGTTACTGACTTCTCTTGGAATAAAAGCCCAACCTATTAAGCATAAAATTAAATCTCAATTCCTCTGTCTTAACTTATTTTAGTTCAGTCTTGTCTATGTTTGTTTTGATCTATGATACCATTCAAAAATACCTAAGCTCGACTCCAGAGGCCTTTCCAGCAAATTAAAGCAATAATCACACACACAAAAGAGTCAGAGAATCATAGAATGAACCAGGTTGGAAGAGACCTCCAAGCTCATTCCAGTCCAACCTAGCACCCAGCCCTATCCAATCAACCAGACCATCAAAGTGACCGTCTAAGGACATCAGGATAACCTACAATACCTCTTACTTGGAAATAGCCTCTGTATACCCTCAGAACTATAGGAGAAAGGGGTCACAAAGCCATGTCCCCTATTTTATTCATACCCAAGAGGTAGAAGTGATCTGGAAGCAGGTGCCAAAGGTGAAGGCTGCCCATATCTGCTGGTTTAACAAACCTCTGCTCATGTGCTGAACTTGCAGCACTTGGCAGACCACAGCAGCAGGAGCAGCAGCAGCAACCAGTAAAAGCTGATAACCTACAATATCTCTTGCTTGGAAGTAGCCTCTGTATACCTGCAGAACTATAGGAGAAGGGGGTCACAATGCCATGACCTCTAACCCTGACAATGGGGTTACAAAGCCATGTCCCCTAACCCTGACATTGGGGTCACAAAGCCATGTCCCCTAACCCTGACATTGGGGCTATTTTATTCATACCCAAGAGGTAGAAGTGATCTGGAAGCAGGTGCCAAAGGTGAGGGCTGCCCATATCTGCTGGGTTAATGAACCTCTGCTCATGTGCTGAACGAGCAGCACTTGGCAGACCGCAGCAGCAGCAGCAGCAGCAGCAATCAGTAAAAGCTTTATGGTCCATGACCAACACTTCGTGCTCCACCCAGAAACCGAATAGGAGAGCAGCAGCGATTCCCAGCTCCCGCCCTGCCGCTCGCACCCATTAATCAAGTCAGCAGCAGGTTGAGTTCCTGACCGGCTTTAAAGAGTAACCTTGCATTTGACGCCCTGCCACTTCAGACGTGACGAAGCCACAGGGCCTGCAGCCCCTTGGCCAGGTGCCCACGGGATCCCCCAGCTCCCTAAAAACCCTCCCCCTAGTTTCCCGTGCTGTTCAGAGTTATCCCAGCAGCTATCATCTGCACATTCGTTTTGTTGCGATACAGAACTGAACTCAAACTGGCTTGGTATTACAGAATCAGAACATAGCATCAGAGAATCAGTCAGGGTTGGAAGGGACCACAAGGAGCAGCCAGTTCCAACCCCCCTGCCATGCCCAGGGACACCCTACCCTAGAGCAGGCTGCACACAGCCTCAGCCAGCCTGGCCTTACCTCCCTGGGCAACCCCTGCCAGCCTCTCACCACTCTCATGCTCAACAACTTCCTCCTCACCTCCAGCCTCACTCTCCCCACCTCCAGCTTTGCTCCATTCCCCCCACTCCTGACACTTCCTCACAGCCTCAAAAGTCCCTCCCCAGCTTTTTTGGAGGCCTCCTTCAGATGCTGGAAGGCCACAAGAAGGTCACCTGGGAGCCTCCTCTGCTCCAGCCTGCACAGTCCCAACTCTTTCAGTCTGTGCTCACAGCAGAGCTGCTGCAGCCCTCTGAGCATCCTCCAGCACCTCCACATCCTTCTTGCAATAGGGGCTCCAGAACTGGATGCAGTAGTCCAGGTAGGGTCTCACCTCGGAGCCTCCTCTTCTCCAGACTGGACAGCCCCAACTCTTTCAGCCTGTCCTCATAGGAGAGATTGCCAAATTAAAGTAGTGCCCTCTGTGAGCTTCTGCAAACTGAAACACTAAAGAAAAACGAATCCAGTTGACATGCCTGTGTCCCCATCCCAGGCAGCAGCTTGCAGGCAGGCTGCAGTAAGAATAGCTTGCTCTTCCCACTCATCTGAGAAGTGGCTGAGCTGGAATCACTCTGGCTAGAACACGTTATGCCCACCAGAAATCACGATTTGCCGACACATGGCAGCATGCACCCATGGGAAACATGCCTCTACCCAGCTTCCAGCAGGCTGCAGAACGAAACCTGGGCAGATAGCTGGCTGGGGTTTGTTTTTCCTTCAGTAATCCTGTCACTTACTCATTCATGAAAGCATCAACAATGTGACTCTCCTAGGGAGCCCGAGCACATTTCCTACACAAATAAATCACTCTGCTCACCCCCCCAGCCACTGATAACTCTGCTTGCAAGAGCAAAACCGAAGAGGAAAAAAGGCTTTTGCCTGGCAGCAATTTTTCTTAGAAGCAGGAATAGACTGGGCCAGATCATTAAAGCTACATAAAGGAGGAATGGAGAACTGTACATAAATAGATAAGATAAATAGAGGTAGTAAATAGACATAGTATTATGCTGCTCTGCAGGGGGGTTGGACTGAATGATCTCCTTGGGTCCCCTCCAACCCCCAGCATCCTGTGAGCCTGTGAACTGGATTTCAGTCCTTATTTCAGGTATGTCAAGCTCCGACAGCCTTTGCCCTTCGAGACCTAAACCTTGCTGCCTTCCTCCTCCTATTTTTCGGGGCAGGGAAGCTCACTGATTTTTGCAGTGCCATCCTCACCTGCCTAACCACAACTGCTGTCACCTCCATCTCACGGATGCATCCGGGTGCCTGTAATTACAGCCTTAATTCCATCATTACCAGACCCATCTCCAAGTGGGTTTGATCCTGCTGCCTTTGCTGGAGCAAGGGCATTCCCCAGGCTCCCTGATGTGCTTTGCTGAGATGGGGATTATGGCCAAGCGAGGGGTGAAGGGTGAAAGCCCTCGTTTGGGCTTTCCTTGCCATTCCTGTGCCTCCCGAGGGACTACCACCAAACAGATGCCCAGAAGTACATGCACTAAGTACCTGTGCATTCCACACAGGAGAACATGCACATCAGGCATGCCCCCACACACCGCTGCTCACAGGAAAAGCCAACACCCACCGAGGACCGAGCCCACCCCGGGGACAGGGGCTCACACCCCGCCTGACATCGCCTCGGCTGCCCCCCGACCCCAACTTACGATCGCGCCCTCCCGGGAAGCCTCTCGCCGCCCAAGTCGCTTCTTCAGCCGGACAGGGCGGCCTGACCCGCGGCGGGTGACAGGAGGAGAAGGCGGAAGGTCGCCGGCACCTCCGCCACAACCGGTACGCGGGGTCCCGGCAAGGGCGGCGGCAGCCCGGGCGAGGCGGCGGCGGCCTTGGCCTTGGCTCCGCTCAGCCGCCCGAACACAACCGCTGCGAGGCGGCCCCGGCCGCGCCTGCTGCCACTGCTGCCACCGCCGCCACCGCCACGGCCGGCGCCATCCTCCCTCTCCCGGGCGGCCGGGGCCAGCCCCAGCGCCGCCTGCGCGCAGCCCCGCCCCGGGCGGTGACGGCTCAGGCCCGGCCCCGGGGCGGGCGGTGCGGGGCTGAGCGCGGCGGGGCCGAGCGCGGGAAGGCTCGAAGCGGCGGCTGGGCCGGGCGGTGAGCGGGCGGCGAGCGGGCCCCGGCCCCGGCTTCCCCTCGGCCCGGCGGGCGGTGCGAGCCCCTTGCCCCACGCGGGGAGGGCAGGGGTCTGAGCGGGGAGGTGGTGCGAGGGGAGGGGTCCCTTCTAGGCCCTGGCTCGGCCTGCCCGGAGCGCTGAGGTGCCTGAGGGACAGGCCTGCGGTACGCCGCCCCCCTCCGAGCCCCCGCTGGCTCGTTTCTTGCCCGCTTTGCTCTCTTGGTTCGCTTCCTTCTTTTCCCCGGCTGTGAACCCCTTAGGCCAAGCGGGGGGCAGCTGGTGGCCGAGCTCCGTGCCCCCGGCCCTGGGGGCGGCTGGGTGGGTGTCCGAGCAGCCCTGACCTTGTCTGAGGCTCTCTCTGAAGCTTTTCCTTTTAATCTGTTTCTTTCGTCCTTAGCAGGCGAGGGTGAAGATGCCTTCAGCACAAAAGCCGATGCGGTACGGCCACACGGAAGGTCACACGGATGTCTGCTTCGATGACGCCGGGAGGTAAGATCGTAGTTCCTAGCGCCCAGGAACTGCCCTGGGGAGGGAGCATCTTGGGCCTGGCTGCTGCCTTCCCAGCAGCTTCTGTACCGGCTGCTGGGCTGGAGATATGGCCTGGTTTGGTCTGGCGAACCCTGTGGGGTTTGCCTGTGTTGGTGAACTGGCTATGTGACAATATTTTGGTGCCCCGGGTTTTGAAGTGATTGGTTTTTAACTTAAATGCAGGGGTGTGTGTATATATATGTGTGTGTCTATGCGTGTATATACAGGCTGGAGAGCAGCCCCGTGGAGAGGGACCTGGGGGGCCTGGTGGCTAACAAGTCACCCGTGGCACAGCAATGTGCCCTTGTGGCCAATGGGATCCTGGGGTGTATTAGCAGGAGTGTGTCCAGCAGATCGAGGTTCGCCTCTTCTCTGCCCTGCTGAGACCTCATCTTGAATACTGCCATCAGTTTTGGGCTCCCCAGCTGAAGAGCGACAGGGATTTGCTGGAGAGGGCCCAGCAGAGGGCTATGAGGATGATGAGGGGACAGGAGGGCATGGCTGATGAGGAGAGGCTGAGGGCCCTGGAGCTGCTTAGTCTGGAGAAGAGAAGACTTAGAGGGGAGTTGATAAATGTTTGTAAGTATCTGAAGGCTGCCAGGATGGGGGGGGACAGGCTCTGCTCACTGCTGCCTGGGATAGGACAAGCAGCAATGGGTGTAAGCTGCAGCACAGCAGGTTCCAGCTCAACACAAGGGGGAACTTCTTTCCTGTAAGGGTCCCAGAGCCCTGACACAGGCTGCCCAGAGAGGTTGTGGAGTCTCCTTCTGTGGAGCCTTTCCAGGCCTGTCTGGATGTGTTCCTGTGTGCTCTGTGTTAGATAGGATTGTCCTGCTCTGGCAGGGGAGTTGGAGTGGATGATCTCCTTGGGTCCCTTCCAACCCCTAACATCCTGTGAGCCTGTGATATACATATGTGCATATATGCATATATATATGTATATATAATATGTAAGAGCTCTGTATGCCCTTTTTTATGGTTGGAGTTGATCATCTGTTGTTGGACTGGATAATCTTATAGAATCATTAAGGTTGGAAAAGACTCCTAAGAGTGACTTCAGAATCTAGCATGAGTCAGTGTAATGCAAGAGTAAATATGTTCACTTCATCAGTAAGAAACATACTTGAAGAAATCAGATGTTTGGCTTGATGTCTTTTCTTATGCTTGTTGCTGGCTCTTGAATGTATAAATGTAAACAGAATACCTGATGCTACCTTTTCATTGTCTAAAAATAAATGGTAAGCCAGAAGGCAGGCCTTCACAATGAACTCAAGGGGACTGGGTGATCTGGGAGGTCTCTTCCAACCTGGTTGATTCTGTGTTAGGTTGAACTGGATGATCTGGGAGGTCTCTTCCAACCTGGTTGATTCTGTGTTAGGTTGAACTGGATGATCTGGGAGGTCTCTTCCAACCTGGTTGATTCTGTGTTAGGTTGAACTGGATGATCTGGGAGGTCTCTTCCAACCTGGTTGATTCTGTGTTAGGTTGAACTGGATGATCTGGGAGGTCTCTTCCAACCTGGTTGATTCTGTGTTAGGTTGAACTGGATGATCTGGGAGGTCTCTTCCAACCTGGTTGATTCTGTGTTAGGTTGAACTGGATGATCTGGGAGGTCTCTTCCAACCTGGTTGATTCTGTGATTCTAAGTCATGTATCATGTGTGGTTTAAGTCCATATTCTTGTACACCTTTAACCCTGGAGCAAAGACTACTCTTAAGAGTTAGTCTAGTGATGTTCCCTCAAGGCCACAAAAAGCCTTCTTTGCCATCACTGTGCAAATGTTTAAGAAGGGATGCAGGCACCTCTGTCCCTTACCACTGCTCCACTACTGCTGCACTGCCAGCATCAGTGTATTAAATATCAAGACAGTGTTGTGTTGCTGTCAAAGTACAGAGCTTACAGAACTCAGAACAACAGCATCAGAGCTTCACCACTGGCTTGGCAAAGTTTTGCTCTTTAATTAGAATTTTTGGGGTCTGCAGACAAGTGGAAAAGAAACCAAGTCCTGATTATGGCTTTGTGACCTCTTTCATTAAAAATTCCATGCAAGCTTTTGTGTGTTTACTCTGCAACTTCAGGTTATTGTTTGCTGTTTTAAAACTCTAGAAGTTAACTCCAGCAAACTTGAATTCTGTAGGAACCATTTTTAAGGCCTCTGTAGGCTTGGAACACTTTCAGTATGTTAAACTTTAGTCAGGTATGCATTCACACTCTCAGTTTTGCCCTCAGCTTTGTAATCAGCTGTGAGGTAAGTTTTCAAAGTCTTGAGAAGCAATGAAAAGCCCAGTTCTTAGAGAAAACAGTGCTAAATAAATCCTTTGAAGAATTTAATCTGGGTCTTGGGAAAAATGCCTTGACTGGGAGTATCTCAGGGTCAGTTCAGATGAACACCAGGCCTAGGGAGCTATCAGAGACTTGAGCTACTCTGTTGTGCTGCCAGATGTGATTTACCCATCTTCCTTATGTTTAGAATCATAGAATCAACCAGGTTGGAAGAGACCTCCAAGATCATCCAGTCCAACCTATGCCCCAGCCCTATCCAATCAACCAGACCATGGCACTAAGTGCCTCATCCAGTCTTTTCTTGAAGACCCCCATGGACGGTGACTCCACCACCTCCCTGGGCAGCCCATTCCAATGCCAATCGCTCTCTCTGCCAACAACTTCCTCCTAACATCCAGCCTAGACTTCCCCTGGCACAACTTGAGACTCTGTCCCCGTGTTCTATTGCTGCTTGCCTGGGGGAAGAGCCCAACCCCACCTGGCTACGATCTCCCCTCGGGTAGTTGTAGACGGCAATGAGCTCTGCCCTGAGCCTCCTCTTCTCTAGGCTGCACACCCCCAGCTCCCTCAGCCTCTCCTCATAGGCTTTAATAAGCTACTTAAACATGATAAATGTGTTTGCTTTATCATTTAGTATGGATTTTGTTTCCATTTAAGAAAACTTCACACTTTAATAACATTTTCACCTTGGGATCAGAAATCAGTGTCTAACCTTTCTGTTGCTGAATGTTGACAAATCCTGTGTCTTTTCACAGCTGCATTGTAACTTGTGGCAGTGATGGAGATGTTAGGATTTGGGAAAACCTGGATGATGACGATCCAAAGTCCATTGATGTGGGAGAAAAGGCCTATTCATGTGCTCTGAAGGTATTGTTAACATAACTCCTGTAAGTTGTGCCTTGCTGGTGTTGATACACACTTTGCCTGTACAGATGCTGGATTTTCAAGCTCAAGGATGTTGCTTTTGTACGTAACATTAAATATATCCTGGGATAAGATACACACTTCAGTCTAATGTATGTTAAATATATAGATCCTTGTCTTCAGATTAATGTATAAGCAAACAATGCTGCTTAAAGAGCAGCAGGTATTTAAATTTGAGCATATGAACACATTCTACCTTTATGCAAATATCTAAATGCAAAGAGTACAGCAGTGGTGAAACCACAGTTTTCTCAAATTCACAGAACTTCAGCTGATTAACTGTGCCTATTAGAGGTTTTGAATATTTTACTTAAATGAAGTATTTTCTATACATCAAAACTACTTCTGGAAATTCATTTATCCCACAGAGGATTGTAGAGGAATTGTTGTAGGGTAGGAGAGCCCTGCAGAGGGACCTGGCCAGGCTGGATGGGTGGGCAGAGGCCAATGGGATGAGATTGAGCTAGGCCAAGTGCAGGGTTCTACAACCCCAAGCAGCACTACAGGCTGGGGCCAGAGTGGCTGAGAGCAGCCAGGCAGAGAGGGAGCTGGGGGTGCTGGCAGAGAGGAGCTGAAGAGGAGGCAGCAGTGCCCAGGTGGGCAGCAGAGCCAATGGCATCCTGGGCTGGCTCAGGAGCAGTGTGGGCAGCAGGACAAGGGAGGTTCTTCTGCCCCTGTGCTCAGCACTGCTCAGGCCACACCTGGAATGCTGTGTCCAGTTCTGGGCTCCATAGTTCAGGAGAGATGTGGAGGTGCTGGAAGGTGTTTGGAGAAGGGCGGCAAGGCTGGGGAGGGGCCTGGAGCAGAGCCCTGTGAGGAGAGGCTGAGGGAGCTGGGGGTGTGCAGCCTGCAGCAGAGGAGGCTCAGGGCAGAGCTCATGGCTGTCTGCAGCTGCCTGCAGGGAGGCTGTAGCCAGGTGGGGTTGGGCTCTGCTGCCAGGCAAGCAGCAACAGAACGAGGGGACAGTGTCTGAAGCTGTGCCAGGGGAGGTCTAGGCTGGATGTTGTTAGGAAGTTGTTGTCAGAGAGAGTGATTGGCATTGGAATGGGTTGCCCAGGGAGGTGGTGGAGTCTGTGTGGCTGGAGGTGTTGAAGCCAAGCCTGGCTGGGGCACTTAGTGCCATGGTCTGGTTGACTGGATAGGGCTGGGTGCTAGGTTGGACTGAAAGAGCTTGAAAGTCTCTTCCAACCTGGTTGATTCTACTCTATTCTATTCTTAAGGTACTAGTTCTGTATAAGGCTTCAAATTGAGATTCCTGAATTGAGATTATTTAATTAGGTTGTTTAGCACTGGCTGCTGCTGCTGCTTTTATCTTCAGGATTTGTACTGTAATTTCAGGCGACTTAAAATAAACCTCAGCCAAACAAAACCCAAACCCTTTCTAAACTCAAACAAATAAGCAGAAACCCTCAAGGAAATAAAGTATTTGTTTATATGTTTCAAAACTTTACTGTTACATACAACAGAGGAATAATTCTATCACTTGAAGAAGAGATGCTACTTTTCCAAGTACAGGATAATGATTTATTTTGTTTTACACTTCTTTTGATCCGGGTTAATTTTTAGTGACCATCAGCCTTCTGTTTTCCAAGAGAACTGAGCTGTAGTTAGGAACTTCTCATCTTTCCCTCGTGGCATTTAACTTGAGTAGTTGGTCCAAGGGTGCCCTCTCCTGATGCTGCGGTGTATTAATCTGAGCAGGATACAAAAGTCTGCCTGTTCTAAGAGCTTGCTTGCCGACGTCAAAGGAGTGAATTTTCCATCCACCAGAAGGTTAGGTAGTTCTCTTTGACATTCATTTGTGACTTGGGGTATTTGTTGTTTTACTACAGGTGCAAATTGGGAAGGTCTTGATACAGAAAATGGCCATATAGTTGGTATAATGAATTTTAGGTGAGCTGAAGCAACTGGAAATTTCAGTAATAGAGACTTTCAAGGCCTATCTGGATGTGTTCTTCTGTGCTCTGTGTTAGATAGCACTGTCCTGCTCTGGCAGGGGTTTGGACTGAATGATCTCCTTGGGTCCCTTCCAACCCCTAACATCCTGTGAGCCTGTAAAAAATTCAGGCAGTGCTCTTCTACAGGACTGAAAGGAGGAGAGTATTTTTTGTAGTCTTCAGTAGTGTGGTTAAGATGCTAAACTATTAAAGTTACTGTGCTTGTCTGTGTTTTGGGGGGAATGAAATACAAGCTAAAAGAATGTTTCCCTGCTACTCTTGCTGTCAGGTCCCTTCTGGAAAACTAGAGTTAATCTAGCTAAATATTAGGCACATCAAAGCAACTTTTGAAATAAATGCATTTTAACTAACAAATTTTATGCTGGATTTTGTTTTTAGAATGGGAGACTGATCACAGCAATATCAAACAACACTGTCCAGGTGCATACATTCCCTGAAGGAGCTCCAGATGGGATCCTCACTCGTTTCACCACGAATGCAAACCATGTCATCTTTAATGGTGATGGCACCAAAATTGCTGCTGGATCAAGGTAATCTGTGCCTTATCATAGAATCAGTCAGGGTTGAAAGGGACCACAAGGAGCAGCCAGTTCCAACTCCCCTGCCATGCCCAGGGACACCCTACCCTAGAGCAGGCTGCACACAGCCTCAGCCAGCCTGGCCTCAAACACCTCCAGCCATGGGGCCTCAACCACCTCCCTGGGCAACCCAGTCCAGCCTCTCACTGCTCTCCTGCTCAACAACTTTCTCCTCAGAGCCAGCCTGAACCTCCCCACCTCCAGCTTTGCTCCATTCCCCCAGTCCTGCCACTGCCTGACAGCCTCAGAAGTCCCTGCCCAGCTTTTTTGGAGGTCCCTTCAGATGCTGGAAGGCCACAAGAAGGTCCCCTGGAAGCCTCCTCTGCTCCAGCCTGCACAGCCCCAACTCTTTCAGTCTGTGCTCACAGCAGAGCTTCTGCAGCCCTCTGAGCATCCTCCTGGCCCTGCTCTGGACACACTCCAGCATCTCCACAGCCCTCTTGTCCCAGGGGCTCCAGAACTGGATGCAGGACTCCAGGTGGGGTCTCAGCAGAGCACAGCAGAGGGGGAGAATCACCTGCCTGGCCCTGCTGGCCACACTTCTGCTGCTGCAGCCCAGGCTCTGCTTGGCTGTCTGGGCTGCAAGTGCACACTGCTGGCTCCTGCTGAGCTTCTCCAGCAGCACCCCCAAGTCCCTCTCCTCAGGGCTGCTCTCCAGCCAGTAATCAAAGTATTGCTGTTATTCAAAATCTGACAGCTTCCTCACGTGCTGTCTTTTAGCACTGAGATCATTAATCCATGTGCTTCTGAAGCTTTTTAAGTATTGTTAAATGCCTTCCGGGGTGAAGGAGAAGAAAGGAATGAAAAGGACTTTAGGAAACCAGGAAAGATACTTGATTCACTGAATGGTTTTCAGTGGGAATCTGGTGTTGTGGAATGATTCCTTCTCTTGAGGAGTCTTGAGTGTTTTCAGTTTTCACTCCTTTAATGCCCGTGTGGATCTCACTGCAGCATCAAGGATTTTGTTGCTGTGTGCTAAGGATAGTGTGTATGTACAGGCAAAAGTTAGATGGGTTCTGATCTGTGCAAGTGTTTTGAGCCATTCTCTGGCATAAGCATCACCACCATGCTGCCAAGTGATAAGAGATGACAGTTGCAAGACTTGCCTGAGGGGAGTTAAATGTGCAGTTCAGTTCATTCCTTAGGGTCCATGTGTACTTTTACATACACTGTAGTCCTGGTTTCAGCTGGGATAGAGTTAATGCCTGCTGAAAAAAGACCTGAGTGTTGGTTGACAGCCAGCTGAACATGAGCCAGCAGTATGTCCAGGTGGCCAAGAGGCCCAACATCATCCTGGCCAGAATCAGCAGTAGTGTGGCCAGTAAGACTACAGAGGTGATTTTTTTCCCCTGTACTGGCCACTGATGACGCTGCACCTTGAATCCTGGGTTCAGTTTTGGACCTATCTCTCTGAGAAGGACATGTAGATGCTGAGCATGTCCAGAGAAGGGCCACAAAGCTGGTGAAGGGTCTATAACACAAGTCTTCTAAGGAGTGGCTGAGTGAACTGGGTTTGTTCAGCCTGTGGAAAAATAGGTTCTGTGCACCTCCCTGCAAGGTTGGGATGAAGTGGTTGTGGGTCTCCCGAGGAACAAGTGACAAAGCAAGATAAAACAGCCTTGAGTTGCACAGGGGAGGTTTGGGTTGAACATCAGGAAAAATGTCTTTAGGGAAAGCAGTTATCAAGCCCTGGAACAGGCTGCCAAGCAAAATAAGTGGTGAAGTCACTATCCTTGGAGGGATTAAAAAGCTGTCTAAATGTGGTGCTGAGGGGACATGGTTTAGTGGTGGGCTTGGCAGTGCTGAGTTAACAGTCGGACTTGATGATGTTAAAGGTCTTTTCCAACCAAAATGATTATGTCATTCTAATTTCCTTCCCAGTAGCTGCCCCTTTAACAAAGATGGTGAAATAATGAGCAAGTAAACAACACTTTACTTTTTTATTTAAGAGCCAGGTAATCCTTAATGAGATTTGGTGAACTCTGGGCAGCTGTAGCTGACCCAGGCTGTCTGCTCACCTCTCTGCTGGAGCCTGTCCTTCACAGTGGACATGGCACAGCATTGCATCTGCTCCATGACTCCTCTGGGTGTGAAATGAGCTAGAAAACAGTTTGGACTTTTTAGCAGGACATGTGATGGGAGAAGGAGTGATGATTTTAAACTAAAAGAGAGGAGATTCAGACTAGATAGGAGGAAGAAATTCTTTACTGTGAGAGTGGGGACACACTGGCTCAGGTTGCCCAGAGGGGTGGCAGATCCCATATCCCTGGTGCCATTCCACATCAGGTTGTCTGGGCCTCTTGAGAAACCCACTGTAGCAGAAGATGTCCCTGCTGACTGCAGCAAGATTGGAATAGATCAACTCTAAAGATCTCTTTCAACCCAAACCAATTCTGTGATTTACCTGTTGGTTCTTTTCTTTTAAGCTGTCTTGAGTAGTGTTAAGAACACTAAAGTAATTTTAGTTGTCACACAATGTAGCTTAAAGACTTCCCCTTGTGATTGTTTGGTTAGATGATAAAATTGAGGTCATAGAATCAACCAGGTTGGAAGAGACCTCCAAGATCATCCACTCCAACCTAGCACCCAGCCCTATCCAATCAAACAGACCATGGCACTAAGTGCCTCAGCCAGGCTTTTCTTGAACACCCCCAGGGACAGTGCCTCCACCACCTCCCTGGGCAGCCCATTCCAATGCCAATCACTCTCTCTGTGAAGAACTTCCTCCTAATATTCAGCCTATACCAACCCTGGCACAACTTGAGACTGTGTCCCCTTGTTCTATTGCTGGTTGCCTGGGAGAAGAGGCCACCCCCCACCTGGCTACAATGCCCCTTCAGGTAGTTGTAGACAGTAATAAGATCACCCCTGAGCCTCCTCTTCTCCAGGCTAAACAGGCCCAGCTCCCTCAGCCTCTCCTTATAGGATTTGTTCTCCAGGCCCCTCACCAGCTTTGTTGCCCTTCTCTGGACATGTTCCAGCACCTCAACATCTTTCTTGAATTGCGGGGCCCAGAACTGGACACAGCACTCAAGGTGTGGCCTGAGCAGTGCTGAGTACAGGGGCAGAATAACCTCCCTTGTCCTACTGGCCACACTGTTCCTGATGCAGGCCAGGATGCCATTGGCTCTCTTGGCCACCTGGGCACACTGCTGGCTCATCTTCAGCTTACTGTCTATCAGTACCCCCCAGTCCCTTTCCTCCTGGCTGCTCTCAGCCACTCTGGCCCCAGCCTGTAGCACTGCTTGGGGTTGTTGTGGCCAAAGTGCAGAACCCTGCACTTGGCCTTGTTAAATCTCATCCCATTAGCCTCTGCCCACCCATCCAGCCTGGCCAGGTCCCTCTGCAGGGCTCTGCTACCTTCCAACAGGTCAACACCTGCTCCTACCTTGGTGTCATCTGCAAACTTACTGATGCTGAACTCAATGCCCTCGTCCAGGTCATCAATAAAGATATTGAACAGGACTGGGCCCAGTACTGATCCTTGGGGAGCACCACTGGTGCCAGCTGCCAACTGGATGTGGCACCATTCACCACCCCTCTCTGAGCTCTGCCATCCAGCCAGTTCTTGATCCAGCACAGAGTGAATCTGTCCAAACCATGAGCTGCCAGCTTGGCCAGGAGCTTCTTGTGGCAGATGGTGTCAAAGGCTTTGCTGAAGTCCAAGTAGACTACATCCACAGCCTTCATGCTTCTGAATATAGTTAAAGTCATGGTTAACCCTATAGAATTAGGTCCTAAAATGAAATTTCTCTCTGAGGGTGTTGCAGTGAAGTGTGAGAGGAAGTGTTGCTGAAAGATTGTCACAGAAGCTCTTTGGTTTAGCAACTGCTAAGCTATCATGGGTATTTTGAGTTAAACTGCAATAAACTCTAATTTGGGAGGAGGGAATAAAGTTGTGGGAAAATCTGTTGATGTATCTGAGACACTAAGCTAAATACTGTAAATCCTGTTCAAGAAGTCATAAAATAAATGTCTTGCTTTATCTTCTTCTAAAAACCACCTGGGCAGATAATGACAGAAATGAGCATCAGTCCCATTCAACAGGTAGTTCTTGGTAAGGCATCTCTCTGGTGTCTAAGCAGGGGTTTCCTTTAGGCCATGTAGAATATTGTGTTAAACAGATATATAGAATCATTAAGGTTGCAAAAGACATTTAAGATCATCAAGTTCAACTCTCTATCCAACACCACCATGCCCACTAAACCATGTCTTGAATTGCTGGGTCTAAATGGCTTTTGAACATCTCTGGGATGGTGACTCCACCACCTTCCTGGGCAGCCTTTTCCAGTGCTTCACCACTCTTTCAATAAGGAAGTTGTTCCTAGTATCCAATTCGTATCCACTTACCCTGGCAAAACTTAAGCCCATTTTCTCCCATCCTATCTCTAGTTACTTGAGAGAAGAGACCAGCACTGGCCTCACTACAGCCTTCTTTCAAGTAGTTGTAGAGTACAGTAAGATCAGAGAATCGAGCAGGTTGGAAGAGACCTCCAAGCTCATCCAGTCCAACCTATCTCCCAGCCCTGTCCAGTCAACTAGACCATGGCACTAAGTGCCCTATCCAGTCTTTTCTTGAACACCTATCACAAGATCTTCCCTTGGCCTTCTCTTCTCCAGACCAAACAACCCCAGCTCCCTCAAGAACAATGATTGTTTTCTCTTAAAAGTAGTCCTGCTTTACTCCTGTTGTAGTAAACCTCAAGATTCTCATTTTCCCTTAGATCATACAGCATTGAGAGGCAAACTTCATAGAATCAAGCCGGTTGGAAGAGAGCTCCAAGCTCACCCAGTCCAACCTAGCACCCAGCCCTATCCAGTCAACCAGACCATGGCACTAAGTGCCTCATACAGTCTTTTCTTGAAGACCTCCAGGGACAGTGATTCCCCAAACTATGCCTAGCACCCAGCTTTTATTGCCCCAAACACACGGATTGTTGCTGTTAATACTTCTCTGTCTGTGCCATTGTGATTTACAGTGACTTTCTGATCAAAGTGGTGGAGGTGTCTGACAGCAGCAAGCAGAAAACATTCCGAGGACACGACGCTCCTGTTTTAAGCCTGTCTTTTGACCCCCAGGATATTTACTTGGTAAAAACATTTTCTCTGCTTTCTACTTTGAAGCTCTTTTTTTTTTTCCCCTGGGAAAGAAAATAAAGAAGTGCTTTTTGAAAACAAACTAAAAGAAAACACCAGCAATGACTGGGCACATGAGACCACTTCGTTTCAGCTGATGTTACTGATGATGGAGTGTGCCACAGCTTATTGCCTCCCAGGAGAACCCAGTCTTTGCTTTACTACTCAATTACTGTCTGTTCTTCTGGAATCTAATGCTGATCTGATTTTAGAGGGGAAAGATGGCTTACTAAAGAAATTTGCTATTAATTTTGAGCCTCTTCTGCAGCTTGCTTGAAGTCTGAGGGTTTGCAATAGCAGTATTTTGGAGCTGAGCACAATTATCAAGATGACAGCACTAGAAAGTATTAAATCTTCAAATGGTTCAAAGAGGAAGGCTTTCTTTTTGTATGCTATGTCTCTAACATTGGTTATAGGGGTTCTTTTGGTTTGTTTTGTGGCATTGATTTCTCTCTGTCTGTATTAATTGGTTCACAAAAATCTCTTGCACAGGCATCGTCGAGCTGCGATGGATCTGTCAGGGTATGGAAAATTGCAGATCAGGTAAAAGATCTCCATTTCAAGCTTCAGATTGCCTAAGAAATCCAAGATTTCACAGATAGCAAGAAAAGCTGAACTGAAAGAACCCTACT
This sequence comes from Pogoniulus pusillus, assembly GCF_015220805.1. Classification (NCBI taxonomy): domain Eukaryota; kingdom Metazoa; phylum Chordata; class Aves; order Piciformes; family Lybiidae; genus Pogoniulus; species Pogoniulus pusillus. The sequence continues at coordinate 1,591,908 of NC_087264.1, read as the reverse complement.
GGAATAGTGTTTTCTTTTGGGAAAAGAATCTAACTACTCTTTACCAAATCCATCTGTGGGGGAAATTCCAAAGCCTGATGCTAAGATGCTGCCTGGATAAATGTAGACTCTTCTTCCTGTCTGTGGAATTCCTGATTTCTTCCCTTCATCTTCATGGGCCAACACTTTGTGTTTAGTCCTCAGCACAAATATAGAATGTTAAGGGTTGGAAAGGACCTCTGGAGATAATCTAGCCCAAACCCCCCTGCCAGAGCAGGTTCACCTAGAGCAGGCTGCACAGGATGGCATGCAGATGGGTTTTGAATCATAGAATCAACCAGGTTGGAAGAGACCTCCAAAGTCGTCCAGTCCAACCTATGCCCCAGCCCTGGCCAGTCAACGAGACCATGGCACTAAGAGCCTCATCCAGTCTTCTCTTGAACACCTCCAGGGATGGTGACTCCATCGTCTCCCTGCACAGCCCAGGGAGGTGGTGGAGTCGCTGTCCCTGGAGGTGTTGAAGCCAAGCCTGGCTGGGGCACTTAGTGCCATGGTCTGGTTGCTTGGCCAGGGCTGGGTGCTAGGTTGGGCTGGGTGAGCTTGGAGGTCTCTCCCAACCTGGCTGATTCTGTGATTCTCAGAGTAAAGAAGTCCCTCCTTATGTTTAGATGGAACTTTCTATGTTCAAGTTTGTGCCTGTTATGTTTTGCCTGATCACTGGCTCCATCCTGCTGGCTCCAACTCTTTATTTATAAGCATTGATAAGATGGAAGTGTTCTCCAGGCTAGAAAGCCCCAAGTCCCTCAGCCTTTCTTCATGAGAGAGATATTTTAGTCCCCTAATAATCTTCATAACCCTATCAGAAACCCTACTGTCAGAAATAACACTTGTGTGAGAAGATAGCAGTTAGCTCAGATTCTTTATTGGTTTAATAAACAACCCTCGAGGCATTTTTATTTGTTTCCACCAAGCTTCCTCTGAAGCAGTGGATAATTATCAGGGTTGCAGACTGACTGGGGAGGATGGAATAATGCTCTCAGGTGCTACACAGTGTCTTTTCTAAGTGGTGGTGTTACGACATGATTACTTTGACTTGAGATTAGGAGGAGGTACTGATTGCACGTGCCAGGATCACTGTGATGACGCCCATGATGAAAACATTTTTCTTTGAGTTCTGAATTTGAACAGATTTGTTGCTTCAGTCTGTGCTGCTCTCTGCCTGTGGTACATGCAGACTCAAGGCTCAGCTCAGTGCATTTCAGCCTTTTAGCTGTGAATGAGTTTAAGGCTATCCAGGCTATTGTTTGGTTGGTGTTTACAAACTCTAATCATTGAATGGTTGAATCATCAGATTGTTTGGGTTGAAAGAGATCTTTAAGATCATCACTGTCCAAATGTTAATGCAGCCTTTTAGGTGTGAATGAGTTTAAGGCTATTTAAGGCTGTTGTTTGGTTGGTGTTTACAAACTCTATAATCATTGAATGGTTGAGTCATCAGATCGTTTTGGTTGAAAGAGATCTTTAAGATCATCACGTCCAAATGTTAATGCAGCCGTTGCCAAGGCCACCACTAAACCATGTCCCTCAATACCACATTTACACAGCTTTTAAACCCCTCCAGGGTTGATGACTCCACCACTTTCCTGGGGCAGCCTCTTCAAGCACTTGACAACCCTTTCAGGGCAGAAATTGTACCTAATGTCCAACCTAAACCTCCTCTGATGCAACCTGGGGCCACCTCTTATCCAGTTGCTTCTTGCTTTGGAGCAGAGACCAACACCCAGCTGGCTACAGCCTCCTTTCAAGGAAGTTGGTGACTGTAAGAAACAAAGTGGATTTGGTCATTTAGTCACAAGAGGAAGATGCCTAGAAGAAGAAAAAGTCAGAGATGTATTTCCTCACCCACAGAGACATCTCTTGTGATGGGAAACACCTGTTACATCTTCCCCAGTGTAGGTCCAAGCACCCCAGCCTGGAGCTGACTTTCCCTTTCTGTTACCTGACCAGCACATTGGGGAAGTCCTTTCCCAGAGCTGAAAGCCAGTTTGATCGTTGACATCCCATGCACCACCGGTCATGCATGTGCTAATCGGTGCTGGCACCACAGCAATTCTGTAGCCCAGGGGCACAGGAGATGGTCCCCAGCAAAGCAGTGGATGAAAGCCAGGCTCAAATACTAAAACAAGCCAACTGGAAAATGAAAGGCCAAATTTGTCAGAAAGGGGATGGCTTGAAAACATATTTTATTAGAAATACATTCTTTGTGCTCACATTGGCAATATTTGAGTGAAAGAGTTCAGGGCCTATATGAAATCAGACCTGAAGTAGGGGGAGAATCAGATTTCATCTTTGGTCTTGGAAGTCTAAGGAACTTGAGGAGTTTAGGTGAACACTTCAGTAAAGCACTTCTGCACCTGGATGTGTTTTTGCTAAATGCCACTGACTGCAGTAATTCCTATGAGTGCAAGATCACAGAATCACATGGCCTTGAATGCCAGATCCACACACTGCTGAAACACCTCCAGGGGCAGGGACTCCACCACTGCTCTGGGCAGACCATTCCAATGTTTGATAATCCTCTTGGTGAAGAGGTATTTCCTGGCATCCAGCCTGAACCTGTCCTGGTGCAGCTTGAAACCATTTTCTCTAGTCAAAGAATCATAGAATCAGTCAGGGCTGGAAGGGACCACAAAGAGCAGCCAGTTCCAACCCCCCTGCAATGCCCAGGGACACCCTACCCTACAGCAGGCTGCACACAGCCTCAGCCAGCCTGGCCTCAAACACCTCCAGCCATGGGGCCTCAACCACCTCCCTGGGCAACCCAGTCCAGCCTCTCACTGCTCTCATGCTCAACAACTTCCTCCTCGGAGCCAGCCTGAACCTCCCCACCTCCAGCTTTGCTCCATTCCCCCAGTCCTGCCACTGCCTGACAGCCTCAGAAGTCCCTGCCCAGCTTTTTTGTAGCCCACTTCAGATTCTGGAAGGCCACAAGAAGGTCCCCTGGGAGCCTCCTCTGCTCCAGCCTGCATAGCCCCAACTCTTTCAGGCTGTGCTCACAGCAGAGCTGCTGCAGCCTCTTAGCATCCTCCTGGCCCTGCTCTGGACACTCTCCAGCATCTCCACAGCCCTCTTGTCCCAGGGGCTCCAGAGCTGGATGCAGGACTCCAGGTGGGGTCTCAGCAGAGCAGAGCGGAGGGGGAGAATCCCCTCCCTGGCCCTGCTGGCCACACTGCTGCTGCTGCAGCCCAGGCTCTGCTTGGCTTTCTGGGCTGCAAGTGCACACTGCTGGCTCAGTATGGAGTATCTGTGCTGTAATTTGAGACTATGGCCATTCAGACTGATGGGTGTCACCTTGCTGCAGTTGATCCAGGCTTTGACAAGTTCATTTTGTCCAGATTTCTCTCTAAGTCTAAATATATGAGATCATTTGTTCTGTACTTGTTTAAAAACACTTATTCTGTGTGTTTTATTTCTGCTACGAGCAGTTGTATTGTCATTAGAATAGTTTCAGATCTATATTTGGATAGAAGAGATTTGTTTCAGCTCCAAAAATGCTTTATCTTTCTTTTTTTTTTTTTATTAATTTAATCCCCCCCCTCATTTTTCCTTTTAAGAATTTGCTCTGCACAGAAGATTTTGACAGTGGTAGAAAATTCATTGCTTGATATTTTGGTTTCAGACATGCACAACAAGCTGGCCACTGCTGCAGAAATGTAATGATGTGATAAATGCTAAATCAATATGCAGGCTTGGCTGGCAACCTGGCAATGGGAAGGTAAGTGGTGTTGTTTTAGTCACATCTTAATCCTCCTTCTCTCTTTCTGTGTCTGAGAATAGAATTCAGTCTGGGCAAGCCCAAATTGCAGCTCCTGGGACTAAGGAAAATATTTGGGGTGAAGTTCACTCTCAGGAAAAATAGAATCACAGTATCATCAGGGTTGGAAGGGACCACAAGGATTGTCTAGTTCCAGCTTCCCTGCAGTGGGCAGGGACACCCTACACTAGGTCAGCTGGCCAGAGCCTCAGCCAGCCTGGCCTCAAACACCTCCAGCCATGGGGTCTCAACCACCTCCCTGGGCAACCCATTCCAGCCTCTCACCACTCTCATGCTCAACAACTTCTTCCTCACCTCCAGCCTCAATCTCCCCACCTCCAGCTTTGCTCCATTCTCCCCACTCCTGTCACTCCCTCACAGCCTCAAAAGTCCCTCCCCAGCTTTTTTGTAGGCCACTTCAGATCCTGGAAGGCCACAAGAAGGTCCCCTGGGAGCCTCCTCTGCTCCAGCCTGCACAGCCCCAACTCTTTCAGTCTGTGCTCACAGCAGAGCTGCTGCAGCCTCTGAGCATCCCCCTGGCCCTGCTCTGGACACACTCCAGCATCTCCACATCCCTCTTGTAATGGAATCAAAACCTGGAACTGTTTCCTTCTTTAAGCCCCAGGCTGTGTTTGGCAGCAGTCCAGCTGTCAGCCCCAGCCACCCTTAAGCAGTCATGTTGTGCTGAGTAAGAGGAAACATTGTACACAGGGGAAATAATCAGATTGCTCACAACAGGGGATCAAAGGAGTTCAGGCTTCAGCTGCTTTGAGTAAATTTTGCCCTATCAGTAATCTTGCTCTGTAAATATTTCCTTAGTAAGTTGATCTTTTCACCTGAAGAGTGAAGTCAATCCTGTTGTGACTAACAATGCTGCTGATACATACAATCATGGAATTATTGGGGGATGGAAAGGACCTTGAAGATCATCAAGTCCAACTATATAAGCTGATACTGTCAGGTTCACCACTAAACCATGTCCCTCTGCACCATATCTATGCTGCTCTTAAATCCCTGGAGGGATGGTGCCTCCACCACTGCCCTGGGCAACCTGTTCTAGGGTTTAGCAATCCTTTCAGGGAAGGAATTGTCTGTGTCCAACATAAACCTCCCCTGGTGCAAAATACTAGAGCTGTGGTGCATTGTGTACAGACTACTGCAGTAGTGCTGTGTGTGGATCACTAATGAAAGCAGCTTGGGGAGTTAATGCAGCAGTACAGGTGTCTCTGTAGCATGTTACCTGGAAGACCTCTGCCGCTTCTGAGAATCATAGAATCAGTCAGGGATGGAAGGGACCATAAGGATCATCTAGTTCCAACACCCCTGCCCTGGGCAGGGCCACCCTACACTACATCAGGCTGGCCAATGCAAAGAGGAGAGGTAGAAAAAGCAGATAAATGCAAAATAGAAGAGAGGAGATCTTGTAGTGGCCTTCCAGTATCTGAAGGGGGCTGGGGACTATTGACAAGGTCTTGTAATGACAGGACGAGGAATAATGGATTTAAACTGGCAGAGGGGAGGTATAAACTAGACCATAGAATTGTAGAATCAACCAGGTTGGAAGAGACCCCCAAGCTCATCCAATCCAACCTAGCACTCAGCCCTGGCCAGTCATCTAGACCATGGCACTAAGTGCCTCAGCCAGGCTTGGCTTGAACACCTCCAGCCACAGAGACTCCACCACCTCCCTGGGCAGCCCATTCCAATGCCAATCACTCTCTCTGCCAACAACTTCCTCCTAACATCCAGCCTGTAAAGATGTTAGGAAGTTCTTTCCAGTGAAGGTGGTGAGACACTGGCACAGATTGCCTAGGGAGGTTGTGGATGCTCCCTCCCTGAAGGTGTTGAAGACCAGGTTGGATGAGGCCTTGAGCAACCTGTTCTAGAGGGAGGTGTCCCTGCCTATGGTGAGGGGTTGGAACTGGGTGAGCTTTGAGGTCCCTTCCAACCTAAACCATGCTATGATTAGCATGGCAGAGCCTATACAGCCTCTGTTGATATTGCAGTATACTGGATCTACAGAGTATTTCCCAGGGGTTTTCTCAGAGTTCTTACCTCAATAATCTTGTTCCCCTAACGTAACCTTTGTGTCTGTCTACCCATGTCCACTCTTCAGAGCACCTGGCTGCTTGGATAGCATTATGTGTAACTGTGGAAGAGAGAATGTCACCTGCAGTGCAAAGTGTTTCAACACCCATAGTTCATAAAAGCAAACCTTTTTATTTTGTAGGCTAATTAGTCACACACATGCATAGAATCCTAACATGGTTTGGGTGGGAAGGGACTCTGAAGATCATTTAGAATCATAGAATCAGTCAGGGTCGGAAGGGACCACAAGGAGCAGCCAGTTCCAACCCCCCTGCCATGCCTAGGGACACCCTACCCTAGAGCAGGCTGCACACAGCCTCAGCCAGCCTGGCCTCAAACACCTCCAGCCATGGGGCCTCAACCACCTCCCTGGGCAACCCCTGCCAGCCTCTCACCACTCTCCTGCTCAACAACTTCCTCCTCACCTCCAGCCTCACTCTCCCCACCTCCAGCTTTGCTCCATTCCTGCCAGTCCTGGCACTCCCTCACTGCCTAAAAAGTCCCTCCCCAGCTGTTTTGGAGGCCCCCTTCAGATGCTGTAAGGCCACAAGAAGGTCACCTTGGAGCCTCCTCTTCTCCACTTCCACCCCCACACCATAGGCAAGGACACCTTGCACTAGATCAGGTTGCCCAAGTCCTCATCCAACCTGACCTTGAACACTTCCAGGGAGGGGGCATCCACAACCTCCCTGGCAACCTGCTCCAGTGCCTCACCACCCTCACTGTAAAGAATTTCTTCCTAATATCCAGTCTAAATCTACCTGTGGTGTGTAAGTAGTTGTTTTGCTTCTCTTAAAATTGCAGACTGGTAGAAGTCATTGTCAAACCCTGAATACTGAGAAAACAGAGGCAGTAAGAGGCAGTGTTTTTGTGAAAGGTGAAATGAGCTAGGAATCAGCTGTTGAAATAAGATTTACTGAGAACTATAACCTGATCAGTAGAGGTTTGGGGAAGGAGGGGGGAAAGGGAAAAACCAAGCCTGTGCTCACAGCATTGAAAACTGCTTGTGTGTGTGTGTCTATTAGCTACCCCAGGACTAAGAACTTCTAACCTCATGGTGTAGCTGTCTCCATCCTCAATTTTCTGCCACAAAGCAATGGATATTAAAAAACCCAGACATGCTTTGCTGTGCTGCATGTAGAAAGCATTAAAGAGCCTTGAATTCCAGTGACTTCAGCTTGCTTGTCTCAGCTGGTACTGGGAGGATGCTAGAGAGCGATTAAATGCTGCGGTACTCAGCTGTAGTCCCTCTGAATGAGGGAGCTGTGCTGTGTGAATGGTCTGTGTGAAAGGTCTTGTAACTGTTTGATTCTTGCTTCCTTTGAACAGTTGCTGGCAATCCCTGTAGATCAGGTTGTTAAACTCTACAGAAGAGAAACCTGGGACAGTCAGTTTGATCTGTCAGATGCATTCATCACACAGGTAGGTACATAAACCAGGTGCTAAATCTTTCATGCCTTAAATGCTATTCTTCTAGAAATGATCTTCTGGATGGTATTTCCTCCTCTCCCCTTTGTAACAGCTACTCACATTTGCTGTTTCATTTCTGCTCCTGTCCCACTCTGTCAGAACACAAGGAAAAAAGATAGAATAATAGAATCAACGAGGTTGGAAGAGAGCTCCAAGCTCATCCAGTCCAACCTAGCACCCAGCCCTATCCAGTCACCCAGACCATGACACTCAATGCCTCATCCAGGCTTTGTTTCAACACCTCCAGGGACAGCGACTCTGCCACCTCCCTGGGCAGCCAGAGGAGTGTCAAACATCCTCACGTGGCTGTGGTTCTCTTTCATTTGTAGTAGACTTTAGACATCTAGTGGGTTACTGGTGAGTCACCAAGTGCAGCTGAAGAACATCTGCTATCACAAACTGCTCTGGATAGAGAGCTGTGGAGGGAAAGCATCAAGGGTATTATTGCTGTGCAGAACAGAGATATCAGCTGTTTGGTTTATACTTTATTAAGCTGAAATTTAGCTTCATAGTAGCTCTAACTGTGCCATGGAGAAGAGGAGGCTCCCAGGTGACCTTCTTGTGGCCTTCCAGCATCTGAAGTGGGCTACAAAAAACCTGGGGAGGGACTTTTTAGGCTGTCAGGGAGTGCCAGGAGTGGCAGGAATGGAGCAAAGCTGGAGGTGGGGAGATTGAGACTGGCCATGAGAAGGAAGTTGTTGAGCATGAGAGTGGTGAGAGGCTGGCAGGGGTTGCCCAGGGAGGTGGTTGAGGCCCCATGGCTGGAGGTGTTTGAGGCCAGGCTGGCTGAGGCTGTGTGCAGCCTGCTCTAGGGTAGAGCAGGGGGCATGTCCCTGGGCATGGCAGGGGGCTTGGAACTGGCTGCTCCTTGTGCTCCCTTCCAACCCTGACTGATTCTATGATTCTGTCTTATTTCTTTTGAACAAACATTTGGGTTAGAGAGGTTCACTTTCTTAGTCTTACTAAGCTACAGAGCACACACTCTGGAATTTTAATTTATGAAATGTATGAAGTTCAAAATAAATGGAATCATAGAATCAAGCAGGTTGGAAGAGAGGTCTAAGCTCATCCAGTCCAACCTAGCACCCAGCCCTGGCCAAGCAACCAGACCATGGCACTAAGTGCCCCATCCAGGCTTGGCTTCAACACCTCCAGGGACAGCAACTCCACTACCTCCCTGGGCAGCCCATTTAAGCTTTTTAGTGCTGAGCTTCCAAAATAGACAATGTTTCTGTCTACCTGCTAGAATGAGGTTTTGTTTGACCTCATGGCAGTGTTCAGTGACGGAAGATGAGTATTTTGGGAAAAAAAAAACCTTCAATGTGCTGTCTTTAAAGTACAGTTCTTGTAGGGAGATACTGAAAGCCAGCTGCATCATGGCAAGCTGGGTATGGTTTGTAAAGATAATTATTATTATCTGAAGCTGAGGCAGCAGTGCCCAGGTGGGCAGCAGAGCCAATGGCATCCTGGACTGGCTCAGGAGCAGTGTGGGCAGCAGGACAAGGTAGATTCTTGTGCCCCTGTGCTCAGCACTGCTCAGGCCACCCCTTGAGTGCTGTGTCCAGTTCTGGGCTCCTCCATTCAAGAGAGATGTTGAGGTGCTGGAAGGTGTTTGGAGCAGGGCAGCAAGGCTGGGGAGGGGCCTGGAGCAGAGCCCTGTGAGGAGAGGCTGAGGGAGCTGGGGGTGTGCAGCCTGCAGCAGAGGAGGCTCAGGGCAGAGCTCATTGCTGTCTGCAGCTGCCTGCAGGGAGGCTGTAGCCAGGTGGGGTTGGGCTCTGCTGCCAGGCAAGCAGCAGCAGAAGAAGGGGACACAGCCTCAAGCTGTGCCAGGGCAGGTCTATGCTGGATGTTGTTAGGAAGTTGTTGTCAGAGAGAGTGATTGGCATTGGAATGGGCTGCCCAGGGAGGTGGTGGAGTCTGTGTGGCTGGAGGTGTTGAAGCCAAGCCTGGCTGGGGCACTTAGTGCCATGGTCTGGTTGCTTGGCCAGGGCTGGGTGCTAGGTTGGACTGGATGTGCTTGGAGCTCTCTTCCAACCTGCTTGATTCTCTGATTACTATTACTGCTTTATTCCCAAGTGTCTGTCAGTGTGAAGCTCCAGAACATGAAAGCTGTGTGTGCATTGCTCATTTTTTCTTTTGTTTTCTTTTTAAATGATTTTTTTTCCCTTAGTCCTTGAATGTTGTGGCCTGGTCTCCTTCTGGGCAGTATCTGGCAGCTGGAAGTATAAATGGGAGTATAGTGGTGTGGAATGTGGAAACCCAGGGGTGCATAGAGAGGTATTCAACTTTATTCCATACTGTTTTGCTTAAAGTAGAATTTTGTTATCTTCTTTGTAAAACTTATTTGTGTAAACCACAGAATGATGAAATGGTTTGGGTTAGAAGGGTCCTTAAAGATCAGCCAGCTCCAACTTCCCTGCCACAAGCATGGACACCTTCCCCTAGGCCAGGTTGTTCAAAGCCCCATCCCGCCTGGCCTTGAACATTTCTGTTGATGGAAGGCTTCACAGCCTCAATAGCATCTTGACCAGGCCCTGGGAGTCCTGGTGCATAACAAGCATGAGCCAGCAGTGTGCCAGTGATATCCTGGGGTGCTTTAAGAAGAGTGTGACCAACAAATCAGGGAGGTTCTCCTCCCCATCTACCCTCTTCTGAAGTGGCCACAGCTGGAGTATTGGGTCCTGTTCCAGGCTCCCCAGTCCAAGAGAGACAGGAGACTACTGGAGAGAATCTATCCCTGGAGGTGTTCAAGAAAAGCCTGGATGAGGCCCTTAGTGCCATGGTCTGGTTGCTTGGCCAGGGCTGGGTGCTAAGTTGGACTGGATGAGCTTGGAGGTCTCTTCCAACCTGCTTGATTCTATGATGAAGATGCTGAGGGGCCTGAAGCATCTCGGTGAGGAGGAAAGGCTGGGAGATCTGAGGCTGTTTAGCCTAAAGAAGAGCAGCCTTAGAGGGCGTCTGATCAATGCTGATTGACAGCTAAAGGGTAGGGGTCAAGAGGATGAAGTCAGTGGTGCCCAGTGGTAGGACGAGGAGCAACAGGCAGACACTAAAATACAGGCAGTTCCATCTGACCATGAGGAGAAACTTCTGTACTGTAAGGGTGCTGCAGCCTGGGAGCAGGCTGCCCAGAGAGGGTGTGGAGTCTCCTCTGGGGAGATTCCACACCCACGTGGACGTTGTGATCCTGGGTAACCTGCTGGTGATCCTGCTTTAGCATGGTGATTGGATGAGATGATCATCAGGGATCCCTTCCTACTCCTACCATTCTGTGATTCAGCAGTTCTCCTTCCACAGCAAAATAATACATGTTATGACTAAGTGAGGTAGAGAAGGAATGATTTATCTGTCTGAATGTTGTGGGTAAGAAACTTGATTGTTACTGTAGTGCCTGTGCTAAGAACTAGTCAGATGATGTAAATAATTAATGGGAGGATTTTCTATGACAATAAAGGGTGGATAAGACAGAGGATTAATTCATCAATTTAGAACAGAGGAAGCAACTTGGTGTTCTTTTTGTAAGTGCATGGCTCTGGAATGTGTAGCTGCTGGGGAAATGCTTTGTCTTCTCTGCATCTGTCAGGGAGCTCCCATTTTAAGAAGATAGCTCCATTTGGCTTTTAAAGCTGGAGTGCTTTTCTCTGTAGGAAAGGAACACTTGCTGTTTATTCTAAAGGTGACCTCTTCATTGTTTCATTATGTCTAACAGCATTTTCTAATGCTAGGAAATATTGCCACCTTTTGCAGTAACTCTTGGGGAGGCTTCTGCCCTGAGAAGCTTATTAGAAATCCATGTGGGGATTGGGCTCTGCTACCAGAACAAGGGGACAGAGTCTCAAGCTGTGCCAGGGAGGTCTAGGCTGGATGTTAGGAGGAAGTTCCTGGCAGAGAGAGTGATTGTCATTGGAATGGGCTGCCCAGGGAGGTGGTGGAGTCTCTGTGGCTGGAGGTGTTGAAGCCAAGCCTGGCTGGAGCACTTAGTGCCATGGTCTGGTTGCTTGGGCAGGGCTGGGTGCTAGGTTGGGCTGGCTGAGCTTGGAGGTCTCTTCCAACCTGCTTGATTCTGTGATTCTGTGTTCTTTTTAGGATGAAGCATGAGAAAAATTACTCAGTTTGTGGACTGGCATGGCACCCTAAATACAACCACATTGCTTACACAGACACTGAAGGAAATCTGGGGCTGTTGGAACATATTGGTGATGGAAAGAAAGCAGATGACAAGGTGATCATCACCCAATGTTTCTTAAATTAACATGATTGTTTAGACTGCTAAGTCAGATTGAAAGTTCTGGTTTGTGTGTCCAAAGTTTCCTCTTGTGTGGAGGAAATTTCTGGAATTCCAGAAGTTTTCCTACAGTAAAACCATCAACCTTAAGCCTTAATCTGGTTTTAGGTTGCCAGTACAGTGACAAAGGACTACAATGATCTCTTTGATGGAGAAGATGATGACTATTTAAATGGAGATATTGAACCACAGTCTTCCCCAAAGCCTGGAGCTGATGAAGATGATGATGATGTCATGCCAGCTTCAGCCCATCTAAGAAGGGCAATAGTTGATGATGATGACAACTCACTAGGTACTGAATGAACTGATTATTCATAGTGCTTTAGTGCTGTTATTGAGGTGTGGGTTCTATATCCAGCTGTATAGGCTGGATGTGGGGAGAAAGTTGTTGGCAGAGAGAGTGATTGGCATTGGAATGGGCTGCTCAGGTGGAGTTTCTGTGCCTGGGGGTGTTGAAGCCAAGCTTGGCTGGGACACTTAATGCCATGGTCTGGTTGCTTGGCCAGGGCTGGGTGCTAGATTGGGCTGGCTGAGCTTGGAGCTCTCTTCCAACCTGCTTGATTAATTCTATGATTGAGATGATCTCAGCACCCTCTGTTCAGATATATTCTCCCTTATTTTTCCAGAGAAACATTAACTCTTAATTTTTCAACCTATATTCCATCATCATAATCATCATAACATTTATAAGACATAATTATTATTCTTAAACTTCTAGATATTGGGATGATAAAAGCTAATTCCAGTCTCCTGGAAAAGGAAGATGATGATGATGATCAGCCTGGTGGCTTTCCAGCTTTACCACCAACATCCACACAGCAACCTTTCTATGATGGGCCAATGCCAACCCCCAAGCAAAAGCCATTCCAGTCTGGCTCCACTCCTGCCCATCTCATGCATCGTTTCATGGTGAGTCTTACTGCTGAGTGGTTATCATAGAATGGTGGAATGTTGAGGGTTGGAAGTGCCCTCTAGAGATCACCTAGTCCAACCCTCTTGCCAGAGCAGGATCAATATTCATCAGTAGCCTTAGTTGCAGGTAGGAATGCTGAGAGGAACAGGAAACCATGCCTGATTAACATGTGGCTCAGAGGCTGGTGCCACCAACAAAATTTTGGGGTTTTGATCTTGGGGAACTTTATACAGCTCTGGGTCTGCTAGCAACAGATGGGGTACATCTGTCTTAGAGGGGGAGAAAGATCCTGGCACACATGCTGACAGGCTTGTTGAAAGGGCTTTAAACTAGGCTGGAAGGGGGAGGGGGTTGGATACAACAGTACCAGAGATGAACTGAAGCAGGCTGAGTGTGCTAAGGCAGAGGTAGGGATAAAAGCAGCAGCCCAGCTGAAGTGTATGTACAGCAGTGCATGCAGTGTGGGTAGGAAACAAGAGGAGCTGGAGGCCTTGGTACAAGAAGCAAACGATGATGTTGTCACCACAGATAAGTGGTGGGATGACTCACACAACTGGAGTGCTGTAATCAATGGCTACAGACTCTTCAGGAGAGACAGGCGAGGGAGAAGGTGGGGAGGAGTGGCCCTGGGTATCAGGCATCACAGTATCACAGTATCATCAGGGTTGGAAGAGACCTCACAGATCATCAAGTCCAGCCCTTCACCACAGAGCTCAAGGCCAGACCATGGCACCAAGTGCCACGTCCAATCCTGCCTTGAACAGCTCCAGGGACGGCGACTCCACCACCTCCCCGGGCAGCCCATTCCAGTGTCCAATGACTCTCTCAGTGAAGAACTTTCTCCTCACCTCAAGCCTAAATCTCCCCTGGCACAGCCTGAGGCTGTGTCCTCTTGTTCTGGTGCTGGCCACCTGAGAGAAGAGAGCAACCTCCTCCTGGCCACAACCACCCCTCAGGTAGTTGTAGACAGCATGCTATGGACATCATGGAAATAGAGATTATGGATGGCCAGGTTGAGTCCCTGAGGGTGAGAATTAAAGGGAAGGCCAACAAGGCTCACATCCTGGTTGGAGTCTGTTACAGACCACCCAATCAGGAAGAAGAGGTTGATATATTATTCTTTAAGCAGCTGGAGGCTGCCACAAGATCAACTGCCCTAAACCGTGGCAGGGAGGTTGGAATTAGATGATCCTTGTGGTCCCTTCCAACCCTGACTGATTCTGTGATTCTGCCCCTGTGCTCAGCACTGCTCAGGCCACCCCTGGAGTGCTGTGTCCAGTTCTGGGCTCCTCCATTGCAGAGAGATGTTGAGGTGCTGGAAGGTGTTTGGAGAAGGGCAGCAAGGCTGGGGAGGGGTCTGGAGCACAGCCCTGTGAGGAGAGGCTGAGGGAGCTGGGGGTGTGCAGCCTGCAGCAGAGGAGGCTCAGGGCAGAGCTCATTGCTGTCTGCAGCTGCCTGCAGGGAGGCTGTAGCCAGGTGGGGTTGGGCTCTGCTGCCAGGCAAGCAGCAGCAGAAGAAGGGGACACAGTCTCAAGTTGTGGCAGGGCAGGTCTAGGCTGGATGTTGTTAGGAAGTTGTTGTCAGAGAGAGTGATTGGCTTTGGAATGGGTTGCCCAGTGAGGTGGTGGAGGTGTTGAAGCCAAGGCTGGCTGGGGCACTTAGTGCCATGGTCTGGTTGACTGGATAGGGCTGGGAGCTAGGTTGGACTGGCTGAGCTTGGAGGTTTCTTCCAACCTGGCTGATTCTCTGATTCTGTGATCTCTAAGATGTCTTCCAACCGAAGCCATTCTGTGATAGGAAGTTTCTAGCAGGCTGTTTTGTGGCCCCATGTTTGATGGGTTGTTTTTGGGGGGGATTGTTTTCACTAGGTGTGGAATTCTGTTGGCATCATTCGGTGTTACAATGACGAACAGGACAATGCCATCGACGTGGAATTTCACGATACCTCCGTACACCATGCAACACACCTGCCCAACTCCCTGAATCACACAATGGCTGACCTCTCTGCTGAAGCTATCTTACTGGCCTGTGAGAGCACAGAAGAGCTTGCAAGGTAAGTCATGGCCTTGCTTTGCAAAACTCACAGCGTGGAATTGCACTTCTTCCGACACAACAGAGACACGGACCCACTAGAGCGGGTCCAGAGGAGGGCCACAAAGACAGTAAGAGAGCTGGAACCCCTCTACTACAGGGACAGGCTGAAAGAAATGGCTCTGTTCAGCCTGGAAAAGAGAAGGCTCTGGAGAGACCTTGTAACTGCATTTCAATAACTATGGGGGACCTACAAGAAGGCTGGGGAAGGACGTTTAAGGCCAGGCTGGCTGAGGCTGTGTGCAGCCTGCTCTAGGGTAGGATGTCCCTGGGCATGGCAGGGGGGCTGGAACTGGCTGATCCTTGTGCTCCCTTCCAACCCTGACTGCTTCTATGATTCTATTCTATGGTTTTTGAGAAGGCCTTGTAGTGATAGGATGAGGGACATTCTATCTAACTAGAGCAGAGTAGATTCAGGCTGGGCATCAGGAGGAAGTTCTTTAGAGTGAGAGTGGTGAAATAATGGAACAGGGTGCACACGGATCTGGTTGAGGCCCCATATCTGGAGACATTCAAGATCAGACTTGTTTTGGCCCTGGAGAGCCTGATTTAGTTGGAGATGTCCATGCTACTTTGAGACTAGCTGGACTATTTTGGCCAGAAGAATCAGATGCTAGGCTGTGAAAATGAAGCAGTGCTGATGTCTGCTGCACTCACAGGCTTACTGAGATGGATAAGAACAAGAAAATAAACACAGATAACACAGTGTCAGTGGCTCTCTGTTGCAGCTGGTGTCTGTACTTTTCTCCCTGGCCTGCTTTCTGTGTAACTAATCCTTCTGCTTCCTAACCATCCTTGCCAATCCTCCAAACTCACCTTGAACGTAAGGCAAAGTCTGGAGTAAGGTAGAGGGGTGGAAAGGAGGTGTTAGGGTGGTTAGGAGCCCCTTCTGGGCACTCTGGTTTCTGGGAGGGCTGCTGTGTGTCTGCATTACCTTTTACCTTGTCTATTGCTGTCTGTAGCTGTTCTAACTACCTGCTTGTGTGTTGTGCTAAGCTGTAAACATAAAGCTTCAGTCCTTCATTTCCAGCTTGGCTGAGTCTAGTCTGGGTGATTTCTTGAGAGAGGGGGGGCAGGTAACACCCAAACCATCACACTGTCCCTGCTCACTGCAGGGGAGTTAGAGAAGGTGACCTTTGAGAGTCCCTTCCAACCTGATGCAATCTGTGGTTCCATAAATTTCAGTTAATAATTTCAACTTTTGTTATCCTTTTTTCTTTTTTTTTTTTTTGGAGTTTTTTTGCTTTAGATGAGACTTTTTATTTAGGGGACCACTTTTAAGAAGGATTTTCACATCCACCCACTTGAAGACTTCAAGAATGTCTAAAGATATTATTTGTTCCCTGGGGACTTTCTGTTTTTTCAATCCCTTTTCCAAATTACTCTGGAAACTGCACACATTGCTAATTCAAAGCAAATTGTCAACATGAGCAATACCTTTGCAGTCTGCTCACATCAAAGTTTGCAGATGGCACCAAGCTGTGGGGCACAGTCGACTTGCTAGAGGGTCAGGATGCCATCCAGAGGGACCTGCACAGGCTGCAGAGCTGTGCCCAGGCCAACCTCTTGACATTCAGCAAGGCCAAGTGTAAGGTCCTGCACCTGGGTGGCTGCAATCCCAAGCACAGCTCCAGGCTGGGTGGGGAATGTCTGAGAGCAGCCCTGAGGAACAGGCCCTGGGGGTCTGGGGTGATGCAAAGCTCAACAGGAGCCTGCAGTGTGAGTGCAGCCCAGACACAACCCTGTGCTGGGCTGCAGCAGGAGCAGTGTGGGCACAGGGCAAGGGAGGGGATTCTGCCCCTTGGCTCTGCTCTCCTCAGACCTCTCCCGCAGTCCTGGGTGCAGTTCTGGAGCCCCCAGCACAAGCAGCACATGGAAGTGTTGGAGCCAGTGCAGAGGAGGCCACCAAGATGCTGAGAGGGCTGCAGCAGCTCTGCTCTGAGAACAGGCTGAGAGAGTTGGGGCTGTGCAGCCTGAAGAAGAGAAGGCTTTGAGGAGACCTTGGAGTGGCCTTCGAGTATCTGAAGGGGGCTACAGGAAGGCTGGGGAGGGACTATTGACAAGGTCTGGCAATGCCAGGATGAGGAGTAATGAGTTTGAAGTGGCAGAGGGGAGATTGAAAGTGGATGTTAGGAAGTTGTTTGCAGTGAGGGTGGTGAGACACTGGCACAGGTTGCCCAGGGAGGTTGTGGCGGCTCTTTCCCTGGAGGTGTTCAGGGCCAGGTTGGATGAGGCCTTGAGTGACCTGTTCTAGTGGGAGGTGTCCCTGCCTATGGAGGGGTGTTGGAACTGGATGATCCTTGAGGTCACTTCCAACCTAAACCATTCTGTGGTTCTATGAAAAGTTAATCATAAGGGCTGTGCTATTTCTTTTTATGCTGTTACTAAAGAGAAAAATTTGCAGATACCCTATAAATTATAGGTGTGAAGAACCCAAACCATGAAAACCACAGAAAGATTTACCAGCTGGGCCAGCTGGACTCTGTTCTTGCATTTAAGAGCAACAGAAATAATATTTTAGTGTTGGTTTCTTCCAAAATTATCTTGAAGAAGAACTTATAATCATAGAAGCAGGCAAGGTTGGAAGGGACCACAAGGAGCAACCAGTTCCAGCCCCCTGCCATGCCCAGGGACACCCTACCCTAGAGCAGGCTGCACACAGCCTCAGCCAGCCTGGCCTCAAACACCTCCAGCCATGGGGCCTCAGCCACCTCCCTGGGCAACCCAGTCCAGCCTCTCACCACTCTCATGCTCAACAACTTCCTCCTCACCTCCAGCCTCACTCTCCCCACCTCCAGCTTTGCTCCATTCCCACCACTCCTGGCACTCCCTCACAGCCTCAAAAGTCCCTCTCCACCCTTTTTGTAGCCCACTTCAGACCGTGGAAGGCCACAGGAAGGTCACCTGGGAGCCTCCTCTGCTCCAGCCTGCACAGCCCCAACTCTTTCAGTCTGTGCTCACAGCAGAGCTGCTGCAGCCTCTGAGCATCCTCCTGGCCCTGCTCTGGACACACTCCAGCACTTAAAGTTGCCTTCCTAGTTTCACACACATGGCATTGTGGTTGTTACCTATCAAAGTGTTATTTGTATGTTTTGGTTGTGTGGCTCAAAATGTACTTCTCAGTACAGATAGGTAGTGTCTGAAAAGCCATGGCATCTGTGAGTTGGTCATGGGCAGATTTTAGTTATTGAGAAGGTAGAATTGAAGTTACTTTTTTCCCTCCTTTTAAATAGAGCATAAATATGATGGATATATGCTGAGGGCTGATACTCAGGGGAGACTGTGCCTTCAGTGCTTCTTAATGTGAATTAAGCAGGACATTGCCTGTTTCCTACTCAAATCTCCTCTCAGACCACTGAGCTGTCTCTGTGTCAGGCTTTAGAGGCTTTACATTTACAGAGCTGGAGGTTGAGCTGGCTTTTTGGTTCTTGGGTAATAGAAGTAACACTTTGTCAAACAGAAGTTGGGAAAGACCTTTAAGATCGTCACCTCCAACCCTTCCCTAACTCCTCTGAGTCTGGTGCTAGACCACATCTCTCAGCACCACATCTCTGCACCTTTTCAACACCTCCAGGCATGGGGTTTCAACCATATATTCCAACTAACCTCAGTCTCAAGCTGTGCCAGGGGAGGTCTGGGCTGGATGTTAGGAGGAAGCTGTTGGCAGAGAGAGTGATTGGCACTGGAATGGGCTGCCCAGGGAGGTGGTGGAGTGGCCGTCCCTGGAGGTGTTGAAGCCAAGCCTGGCTGGGGCACTTAGTGCCATGGTCTGGTTGATTGGCCAGGGCTGGGTGCTAGGTTGGGCTGGCTGAGCTTGGAGCTCTCTTCCAACCTGATCCATTCTTTGATTCTCTGAACCACCTCCCTGGGGAGCCTGTTCTGGTGTTTGACAACGCAAATGACCGCCTGTAATTTGCAGTTCCTTTGTCACTACCACAGATTCCAGCTGTCTGGAATACACTGGGGTCTTTTCAGATATTGTTTTTTCCTTCCTTTAGAGATAGTTGACTGTTGTTTTTTTGTCTCCACTTCAGCAAGCTGCACTGCATTCATTTTGGCTCGTGGGATGCAAACAAGGAGTGGACAGTGGATATGCCAAAGGATGAAGACATCGAGGCCATCTGCCTAGGGCAAGGCTGGGCTGCTTGTGCCACTAGTGCTTTGCTGGTTCGTGTGCTCACAGTTGGAGGAATTCAGAAAGAGATCTTCAGCCTTCCAGGCCCAGTGGTGTCTATGGCAGGACATGGAGAGCAGTTGATGGTTGTTTATCACAGAGGTAGTATTCTCCCTTCTCTCTGTTTTTGAACTTGGGTTATGTTTTCAGCCTTTGTCTGTTACTAGCTTCAAACAAGAGTTCACCAGGAGTGTTTTATTCTTGATAATGCTTATCCTTCTTGCTCTCTTCTTGATAGTGCTGATCCTTCTGCTTGTACTTCTTGATGATGGTTTTACCAGCTCAGCTCACAGATCTTTGCCTTCTGATAGTGAGGTCCACAATTGATATTATCATAGCTAAAATTATCCTGTAGGGAAGAGGAGAATTTTATAATTAAGATCATAGAATCCAGCAGGTGGGAAGAGAGCTCCAAGCTCATCCAGTCCAACCTAGCTCCCAGCCCTATCCAGTCAACCAGACCATGGCACTAAGTGCCCCAGCCAGGCTTGGCTTCAACACCTCCAGCCACACAGACTCCACCACCTCCCTGGGCAGCCCATTCCAATGCCAATCACTCTCTCTGACAACAACTTCCTAACAACATCCAGCCTAGACCTCCCCTGGCACAGCTTCAGACTGTGTCCCCTTGTTCTGTTGCTGCTTGCCTGGCAGCAGAGCCCAACCCCACCTGGCTACAGCCTCCCTGCAGGCAGCTGCAGACAGCAATGAGCTCTGCCCTGAGCCTCCTCTGCTGCAGGCTGCACACCCCCAGCTCCCTCAGCCTCTCCTCACAGGGCTGTGCTCCAGGCCCCTCCCCAGCCTTGCTGCCCTGCTCCAAACACCTTCCAGTACCTCAACATCTCTCTGCAATGGAGGAGCCCAGAACTGAACACAGCACTCCAGGGGTGGCCTGAGCAGTGCTGAGCACAGGGGCACAAGAACCTCCCTTGTCCTGCTGCCCACACTGCTCCTGAGCCAGCCCAGGCTACCATTGGCTCTGCTGCCCACCTGGGCACTGCTGCCTCAGCTTCAGCTCCTCTCTCCCAGCACCCCCAGCTCCCTCCCTGCCTGGCTGCTCTCAGCCACTCTGGCCCCAGCCTGTAGTGCTGCTTGGAGTTGTTGTGGCCAAAGTGCAGAACCCTGCACTTGGCCTTCTTCAGTCTCATCCCATTGGCCTCTGCCCACCCATCCAGCCTGGCCAGGTCCTTCTGCAGAGCTCTGCTACCCTCCAACAGCTCCACAGCTGCTCCTAGCTTGGTGTCGTCTGCATACTTACTGATGCTGGACTCAGTCCCAAATCCTGGGAGGTCTCTTCCAACCTGGTTGATTCTGTGATGCTATGACACTAGCAGATAAAACTTGGGTTTTAGATAGGCCAGAACTGTGGGAAATTCATGAGTGGTTGTCACATGTGCTCTGTACATCCAAACTGACAAATAATCTCTTGCCTGACACTGGTATTCATGGGTAAACCTGCATTAGAACTGGGGTTTGATTCAAAACTTAGATTTAGCATGGAGATGAGACAATTCTTTTTTGTAGCACAGTTATTGAATCACTTCTTCCTAGGAACTGGCTTTGATGGGGACCAGTGCCTTGGAGTCCAGCTGATGGAACTAGGAGAAAAGAAAAGACAGATTTTGCACGGAGAGCCTCTTTCCCTGACAAGGAAATCCTACTTGGTATGGCTTGGATTCTCTGCAGAAGGTAGGAGATACCTGCCTGAGTGATGCTCAGAAACTTGACAGCTACTGTGGGGACTTTGGGGAAGGGTCAGGCTGATTAAAGCCCTTTTTGTAATGCTGACCTTGGGCCCTCAGTGTTTTGTTCCAATCTCAGTAATTAAAAAATCCTTTTTTAAATAACTTTAATATATTTCTATATATTATAACTTTTCTGTTCCTTTAATTGATTTACCAGAAATCCTGAATATGTTTCCACTCTGAATAGAATACACTCAAATGCTATCAGAGCTTGTTTGGCTGATTGTTTGCTCTGCTCAGCTGAAGGAATTAAACTGCATTCATACACCATCATAAGTGTGTTCAGCTATCTCAGCAAAAGCTCCCCCACCCACCTCCCAAAATTGCTTGGGAGCAGCTTTGATGATAACCAGATAAAGTAGTTGTAAAATAGTGAATTTTCTTTGGGTATTTACCCAAGCAGTCTGAGGAAGAGAGACTGAGAGACTTGGGTCTGTTTAGCCTGGAGAAGAGATGCCTGAGCTGGGGTATGGTCAGTGCTGGTTGATATCTAAAGTGTGAGGGTCGAGAGGGCAGGGCCAGACTCTTTTCAGTGGTTCTAGGTGACAGGCAATGGGCACAATCTGGAACATAGGAGGTTCTACCTGCTGCCTGAGCTGGGATCTGGTCAGTGCTGGTTGATATCTAAAGTGTGAGGGTCAAGAGGACAGGGCCAGACTCTTCAGTGGTTCCTGGTGACAGGCAGTGGGCACAAAGTGGAACACAGGAGCTTTCACCTAAACCTAGGGCAAACCCTT
Source organism: Pogoniulus pusillus (assembly GCF_015220805.1). Classification (NCBI taxonomy): domain Eukaryota; kingdom Metazoa; phylum Chordata; class Aves; order Piciformes; family Lybiidae; genus Pogoniulus; species Pogoniulus pusillus. The sequence goes on along the minus strand of NC_087264.1, from coordinate 1,570,612 downwards.
TTTGCTGTGAGGCTGCTGGTGTCCTGAAACAGGCTGCCCAGAGAGGTTGTAGAGTCTCCTTCTCCGGAGAGACTTCAAACCCACCCGGCATTGTGATCCTAGGCAGCCTGCCGTGGTTGGCCCTACTCTAGCAGGGAGGCTGGACTCGATGATCTCTGGAGGTCCCTTCCAACCCTCCCTGTGGTGTGAGTCTGTGGTTTCCTGAAGCGTGCTGAAGGGGAGCTGTGAGCTGGCCGGCAGTAGAGTTGAGCCGGCAGGAGGTGGCGTAGCTTTCTAAGCAAACGAGTTTTGCACAGCTGGGTTGTGCTGCCTGCGTGGGAGGATGTGGTGATCGAGATCCATTAACCATCGTTTCCCAGCAGTACCCACCAGTGCAGGCTGCCTCCTGCTGTAATGAACTGCCTGCCAGCGTTAATTGTTTGTGCCAAACAGGTACCCCCTGTTACGTGGATTCCGAAGGACTCGTCCGGATGCTGAACCGAGGGCTGGGGAACACTTGGATTCCAGTCTGTAACATGAGAGAGCACTGCAAAGCAAAATCAGATCATTACTGGGTGGTTGGCATCCATGAGAATCCCCAGCAGCTCAGGTCAGATAGTTCACAAGGAAATCCTTTGTTTGCTTTGGTTTTCCATTACAGAACTCGTCCTGCTAAGAGAAACTGGAAACAGCTCCTCAAAGAGGAGGCTACTAAACACGCACAGCAAAGGATTGAGTTCATAAATGTAACTCTGTGTGTGGATGTTTCATCACTACATTGGTTTTGAGTGAAGTCATGAGAGTTTTATAACCTGCAACTGACCAATTGGGGCTTTTTGCCTTGTGCTTTGTTATGAAAGCACACATCTTGGATGCAGACACAGTCAGCAAACTGAATTTTTGCTAGAGAAACCTACTCAAAAGAGGTGGTTGCTGTTAGGAATATGCTTCTGCTGTTGATGGCCTTTGTGGAGTTGGGTTTTTGTGGGTATTTGGGTTATTTCTGTTGTTGTTTTCCCCTATTCTCCCCCTTGTTTCCCCCTTTTGTTACTTAGAGAGGAACCCTATAATTAATCTGCATCCTTAGACATAGATAAATCAGAACTGTTGCATTAATATTTGAACTGTGGCCCTGAAGAACAATTCTGTATTTAAAGTCACTCCAAAATTTAGCTGTGAGTTATAGAATCATAGAATCAGTCAGGGTTGGAAGGGATCATAAGGGTCATCCACTTCCAACCCCCCTGCCATGCCCAGGGACACCCTACCCTAGAGCAGGCTGCACACAGCCTCAGTCAGCCTGGCCTGAAACACCTCCAGCCATGGGGCTTCAACCACCTCCCTGGGCAACCCAGTCCAGCCTCTCACCACTCTCATGCTCAACAACTTCCTCCTCACCTCCAGCCTCACTCTCCCCACCTCCAGCTTTGCTCCATTCCCCCCACTCCTGGCACTCCCTCATAACCTGAAAAGTCTCTCCCCAGCTTTTTGGAGGCCCCCTTCAGATCCTGGAAGACCACAAGAAGGTCCCCTGGGAGCCTCCTCTTCTCCAGCCTGCACAGCCCCAACTCCCTCAGGCTGGAGCACCTCTCCTATGAGGACAGCCCTCTGATCAACCCAGTGGCCATTACATTATCACATGTGATAGTGGTGATGTTTCTGTTGATGGTAACACTCATCCTGGACATGAGTTTCTGAGCTGTGTTCATAGTTCTCCCTATTCAGTGAGCTGTGTTCTTTTCCTACCAGAGCAGAATCCATCAGCTCCCATATTTTACTGAATTGTAGGCTTTTCTTCTTTGCTAGCCACACACAGTTGTGGAGTTTGGAGGGAGCCTGCATTTCATTTGGATTTATCTGACATTCTTTTTACTCCTCTCTTGGCAAAGAAGGAAATAATTTGACATCACTGGTAAATGTCAATTCACTCTAAATCATTAAATAATGTTGGCCTCCAGAGAAAGCACACCAAAATGTGCAGGACACATCACATTGATGAGATGGTCAACTGTGAGGCTGTCATCATGAGGTTTTTTTTCCTTCTACACTGAGGGAGAGAGCTGCTCCGTGTGGCAAAAGCCCATTTTATTCAAAGCCACTGGCACATTACAGCTAAGATGGGGGAGGGTTGTTGTAGCAACACCATATGCCTTAATTAACACAGATAGCCAGAGCACTAATGCTTCCTGGGTTATTTTTTCCCTTCTTCCTAGTGTCTAAAGCAGCAGCTTAGAAAATGCTGCTTTGTCAATGCTGCTTTGCTGCTGCTGCTGGAAATTCAGCTCTGCCCCAGTCGATGTTTAGTTGAAGTGATTGTTACCAGAAAGCATTCAGTTAAATGGGATGAAACAATAGGACTGCTTTTAGCATCTGCTTAGCCTTCTTTTCCCCTGCCCTTTTCTTTCTCTGACAAGGAAATCCTGCTTGGTATGGGTGGGATTCTCTGCAGAAGGTAGGAGATACCTGCCTGAGTGATGCTCAGAAACTTGACAGCTACTGTGAGAACTTTGGGGGAGAGTCAGGCTGATTAAAGCCCTTTTTGTAATGCTGACCTTGGGCCCTCAGTGTTTTGTTTCAATCTCAGTAACAAAAAAAATCCTTTTTTATGTAACTTTAATATATTTCTATATATTACAACTTTTCTGTTCCTTTAATATACTTACCAGAAATTCTGAATGTGTTTCCACTCTGAATAGAATACACTCAAATGTTATCAGAGCTTGTTTTGCTGATTGTTTGCTCTGCTCAGCTGAAAGAATTAAACTGCATTCATACACCCCTCCACCCCCCCTCTCTATGTCTGGGCACAGCACTTGCTCTCCCCATGAACTCCAAAACCCCCTCCTCAGAATAACTGATAGGTCTGCCTGCTCTTGGTCCAGTGGCTTCAGTTGTTCAGTGCTTTCTGAGTTTACTAAATTTCATTTACCTTCTGTAATAGCTGCTAAATGCTGTGTCCTGTGAGATAGAGATCTGTGTCTGTGCTGTGCCACCTCTGGAGCTTCTGGTGTCAACCAGAGCAGCACAATGCTTTGCTGTTTGAAGCATCTTTTGTTGGTCGCAGGGTGAAAACAACCCTTTCCAACTCCATCTTTCATGTTGCTGTATTTAAGTCAGTAATTTAATTACTGCTTTAGAAAGAACAAATCCTCTTAAAGTGTCTTGCTTCTCAGGAGACAGAGTTTAGGTGTAGAAGTGGTGGCTGTAGGTGCTGAGGCTTTTGTGGTTTTGTCTCTCTTTACACAGGTGTATTCCTTGTAAAGGAGCTCGATTCCCTCCTACGCTGCCCCGGCCTGCTGTAGCAATACTATCCTTCAAACTTCCTTACTGTCAAGTTGCCACAGAAAAGGGACAGATGGAGGTAAGGAACAGTGTTGAGTCCACACCCTCAGATATCCTCCTAGCAGAGATGGCACACAATTCCTGTTAATCCTCTCTGCTGTGAAAGAGGGTGCTACAAACTCTGAGTACGACACAGAGCCAAGGAGGTTATTTGGGCTGGGTGGTTTTGTTCAGCTGCTCTGCTGTGGTTTGGTTCATAGAATCATAGAATCAACCAGGTTGGAAGAGACCTCCAAGATCATCCAGTCCAACCTAGCACCCAGCCCTAACCAATCAACCAGACCATGGCACTAAGTGCCTCAGCCAGGCTTTTCTTGAAGACCCCCAGGGACGGTGCCTCCACCACCTCCCTGGGCAGCCCATTCCAATGCCAATCACTCTCTCTGTGAAGAACTTCCTCCTAACATCCAGCCTATACATACCCTGGCACAACTTGAGACTGTGTCCCCTTGTTCTATTGCTGCTTGCCTGGGAGAAGAGGCCACCCCCCACCTGGCTACAATGCCCCTTCAGGTAGTTGTAGACAGTAATAAGATCACCCCTGAGCCTCCTCTTCTCCAGGCTAAACAGGCCCAGGTCCCTCAACCTCTCCTCATAGGATTTGTGCTCCAGGCCCCTCACCAGCTTTATTGCCCTTCTCTGGACATGTTCCAGCACCTCAACATCTTTCTTGAATTGAGGGTCCCAGAACTGGACACAGCACTCAAGGTGTGGCCTGACCAGTGCTGAGTACAGGGGCAGAATAACCTCCCTTGTCCTACTGGCCACACTGTTCCTGATGCAGGCCATGATGCCATTGGCTCTCTTGGCCACCTGGGCACACAACTGTTCCTAGAAAAATACCAGCTAAAGCTGCTAGAGCTCATATAAGGTTATATTTATACAGCATCTATTTCTGACACGTCAAGTCTCTCTCACTCTCTCTTTTATTTTTCTAGTGGTTCATGTTCTAACAGGCACCAGATTTGGGGATCCAAATTAAGACTCCCTTTAAGGTCTATTTTTTAATATGTTAGGCATAACAACATTTCTGGGAGATGCTTGTGGCGTTTTTTCCCAAACAAATTCATGCTCAAATTCATGTAATTACTCTGAAAACAGAGCCTTCTGCACTGGCTGCTGCTCTTAAGGCAGAGGATGCTGAAGTGAAATGTAATTGTGGAGAATCATAGAATCAAGCAGGTTGGAAGAGACCTCCAAGCTCATCCAGTCCAACCTAGCACCAAGCCCTGCCCAATCAACCAGACCATGGCACTAAGTGCCCCAGCCAGGCTTGGCTTCAACACCTCCAGCCACACAGACTCCACCACCTCCCTGGGCAGCCCATTCCAATGCCAATCACTCTCTCTGACAACAGCTTCCTAACAACATCCAGCCTAGACCTGCCCTGGCACAGCTTCAGACTCTGTCCCCTTCTGTTGCTGCTTGCCTGGCAGCAGAGCCCAACCCCACCTGGCTACAGTTTCCCTTCAGGGAGCTGCAGACAGCAATGAGCTCTGCCCTGAGCCTCCTCTGCTGCAGGCTGCACACCCCCAGCTCCCTCAGCCTCTCCTCACAGGGCTGTGCTCCAGGCCCCTCCCCAGCCTTGCTGCCCTTCTCCAAACACCTTCCAGCACCTCAACATCTCTCCTGAATTCAGGAGCCCAGAACTGGACACAGCACTCCAGGGGTGTCCTGAGCAGTGCTGAGCACAGGGGCACAAGAACCTCCCTTGTCCTGCTGCCCACACTGCTCCTGAGCCAGCCCAGGATGCCATTGGCTCTGCTGCCCACCTGGACACTGCTGCCTCAGCTTCAGCTCTTCTCTCCCACCACCCCCAGCTCCCTCCCTGCCTGGCTGCTCTCAGCCACTCTGGCCCCAGCCTGTAGTGCTGCTTGGAGTTGTTGTGGCCAAAGTGCAGAACCCTGCACTTGGCCTTGTTCATTCTCATCCCATTGGCCTCTGCCCACCCATCCAGCCTGGCCAGGTCCCTCTGCAGGGCTCTGCTACCCTCCAGCAGCTCCACAGCTGCTCCTAGCTTGGTGTCATCTGCAGACTTACTGATGCTGGACTCAATCCCCTGCTCCAGATCATCAGTAAAGATGTTGAACAGGACTGTGCCCAGCACTGATCCCTGGGGCACACAGCTGGTGCCAGCTGCCAGCTGGATGTGGCACCATTCACCTCCACTCTGGGCCCAGCTCTCCAGCCAGTTCTTGACCCCTATCAGAGTGAATCTGTGCAAGCCAGGAGCTGCCAGCTGTGCCAGGAGCCTATTGTGGCAGAGGGTGTCAAAGGCTTTGCTGCCATCCAGGTAGACTCCAGCTACAGCCTCCCATATTCACCAGGCAGGGAACCTAAAAGGTCTAAGCTGGATGTTAGGAGGAAGTTGTTGTCAGAGAGAGTGATTGGCATTGGAATGGGCTGCCCAGGGAGGTGGTGGAGTCACTGTGCCTGGAGGTGTTGCAGCCAAGCCTGGCTGGGGCACTTAGTGCCATGGTCTGGTTGCTTGGCCAGGGCTGGGTGCTAGGTTGGGCTGGCTGAGCTTGGAGCTCTCTTCCAAACTCGTTGGTCCTATGATCAGGTTGGTCAGGCAGGACCTGCCTTTCCTAAACCCATGCTGGCTGGGCCTGATCCCTTGGCCATCCTGTAGGTGCTTTGTGATGGCACTCAAGAGGAGCTGTTCCATGACCTTGCCTGGAACTGAGGTCAGGCTGACAGGTCTGGAATTTTCTGCTTCCTCCCTCCAGCCCTTCTTGTGGGTAAGTGCTTGTTAGTGTGGTCACTTTTTTATCCCCTCAGTACTCAGTGGCTTCTGAAGAGAACTGTGTATCCCTCACCCTCTTCATCAGAGGAAAGGAGCAGTAGAGTCTGTGAAATACTGTTGGACATTAAGCTGTGAACTACATTTTCTCCTCTGACCTCCATCTTTCTGCCTTCCCCAGGAGCAGTACTGGCGTTCTGTTGTGTTTCACAACCACACAGATTACTTATCAAGGAATGGCTATGAGCTGGATGGAACTGCTAAAAGTCAGGCACTGAAGGAACAGCAGGAACTGCTAATGAAGCTTTTTGCTGTAAGTACAAATAAAGAAGCACTGGAAAGAATTCCTGAGGCTTCATTTTGGATGGGTGGCATCCAATGGAAGTTTTGATGTGATTGCTCTCCTTGGAAGTCTGCCTAGTGGCTGGCAGTCCAACTAGTTCAGGCTAGGACAGGAGATGAGCTGCAGTTAGTACTGGTACTGCTTACCAGTGTGAAAAGCAGGGGGACGAGGGGAACAAAAAAAGAGCTTTTTCTTGGCTCCTGGTTGAATCATAGAATAGAATCAGGCAGGGTTGGAAGGGACCACAAGGAGCAGCCAGTTCCAACCCCCCTGCCATGCCCAGGGACACCCTACCCTAGAGCAGGCTGCACACAGCCTCAGCCAGCCTGGCCTCAAACACCTCCAGCCATGGGGCCTCAACCACCTCCCTGGGCAACCCAGTCCAGCCTCTCACCACTCTCCTGCTCAGCAACTTCCTCCTCACCTCCAGCCTCACTCTCCCCTCTTCCAGCTTTGCTCCATTCCCCCCAGGCCTGGCACTCCCTCACAGCCTCAAAAGTCCCTCCCCAGCTGTTTTGGAAGCCCCCTTCATGTGCTGGAAGGCCACAAGAAGGTCCCCTGGGAGCCTCCTCTGCTCCAGCCTGCACAGCCCCAACTCTTTCAGGCTGTGCTCACAGCAGAGCTGCTGCAGCCTCTCAGCATCCTCCTGGCCCTGCTCTGGACACACTCCAGCCTCTCCACAGCCCTCTTGTCCCAGGGGCTCCAGAGCTGGATGCAGGACTCCAGGTGGGGTCTCAGCAGAGCACAGCAGAGGGGGAGAATCCCCTCCCTGGCCCTGCTGGCCACACTGCTGCTGCTGCAGCCCAGGCTCTGCTTGGCCCTCCGGGTTGCTGGTGCTGCTTTGCCTTTGTTCATTCCCTTCACCCAGACCATAACATTCTGTTCCTAGAGGCTTGGGAGGAGCTGTGTGCCTGCAAGGTGTGTAATCCTCAGGGCTTCTTCTCTTTCAGCTGTCCTGCAAGCTGGAGCGTGAATTCCGCTGCATGGAGCTTGCTGAGCTCATGACTCACAGCGTTGTGAATTTAGCGATCAAGTACGCCTCTCGCTCCCGAAGGCTGAACTTAGCTCAGAGACTCAGTGAAATGGCTGTAGAAAAAGCAAGAGAGTTGGCAACAGCAGAGGAAGATGAAGAGGAGGAGGAGGAGGATTTCCCAAAGCCCTCACGTGCTGGGTAACACAAACTTCTGAGACTAGAACCCTGGGAACGCTCCCTGTGGATCTGTTCACACTGATCCAGCTTAGGGACATCTTGGCCATTGTTTGTGATGTGTTAGCTACAAGGTAACAGCTCACATTGCTCTACTTAAACTGTGTATGCTAGCATCAGAGAATCAAGCACCTTGGAAGAGACCTCCAAGCTCATCCAGCCCAACCTAGCAACCAGCCCTGCCCAAGCAACCAGACCATGGCACTAAGTGCCTCAGCCAGGATTGGCTTCAACACCTCCAGCCACAGAGACTTCACCACCTCCCTGGGCAGCCCATTCCAATGCCAATCACTCTCTCTGACAACAACTTCCTAACAACATCCAGCCTAGACCTGCCCTGGCACAACTCCAGACTGTGTCCCCTTCTTCTGGTGCTGCTTGCCTGGCAGCAGAGCCCAACCCCACCTGGCTACAGCCTCCCTGCAGGCAGCTGCAGACAGCAATGAGCTCTGCCCTGAGCCTCCTCTGCTGCAGGCTGCACACCCCCAGCTCCCTCAGCCTCTCCTCACAGGGCTCTGCTCCAGGCCCCTCCCCAGCCTTGCTGCCCTTCTCCAAACACCTTCCAGCACCTCAACATCTCTCTGCAATGGAGGAGGCCAGAACAGGTCACAGCTCTCAAGGTGTGGCCAAACGTGTGTTTAAACGGCAGTAGAATGATAGTCTTGGGGTGGTTTGGGTGTGAAGGGACTGTTAAGGGTCATTTAATTCAACCTCCCTGCAGTCAGCAGGGACATTGAGCAACCTTGATCTAGGTGAAGGAGTCCCAAACAACCTGAGAAATGAGGAAAGCTGGTTTATGTTTGCATTTATATTTGCAGCAAAGGGATTTGGCAGCCATAAGTGCACTCTGAGGCAGGTGGCAGAAGGCTGCTGTTTCTGTTTGGCTGTCTGCTCCTGCGTTCGGGGCCGTCTGAAGGCCAGTGCATGTGCTCAGCTGCGTGTGAGTTTCGGGCAGTTTCATCACCCTGTGTGGTCTCTCATGGAACTACAACTGCTCGGCCGGTGCAGGGAGCTGCAGTCGGTGTTTCAGGGTCAACTGAAGCACTTAATGAGCCTTTATTCTGTTTTTAGTAACCATCACAGTTTAATCAGAGGTAGAATGTAAATAAATGCCTGATGTTATTGGTCTTACTTCCTAAATTAGGCAAGTAAGTTACCTTCCATTGTTCCAGCTTTCCCTCTGAATGTGGCAACCACTTCCTTCCTGATGGATTCCTTCCATTTAGTTACAGCAACTCTGCCAGGGAGTGGAGTCGGCAGCCAGTCAGAAGTGTTCAGCAGGACCAAGAAATGGAAGGTGCTGAGGAGAGTGATGCCTGTGAGGAGGAAGAAGAAACACCAGAAGTGCATAAACAGAGTAAGAAAAACATGTTCTCTGAATGGGCTGGATATGGTTTGGATGTGTCTTTCACAGGCTTGATAAGGTGTTACTGTGTCCAGTTCTGGGCCCCTCAGGAGAGATGTTGAGGTGCTGGAAGGTGTTGAGAGAAGGGCAGCAAGGCTGGGGAGGGGCCTGGAGCACAGCCCTGTGAGGAGAGGCTGAGGGAGTTGGGGGTGTGCAGCCTGCAGCAGAGGAGGCTCAGGGCAGAGCTCATTGCTGTCTGCAGCTGCCTGCAGGGAGGCTGTAGCCAGGTGGGGTTGGGCTCTGCTGCCAGGCAAGCAGCAATAGAGCAAGGGGACACAGCCTCAAGCTATGCCAGGGGAGGTTCAGGCTGGATGTTGTTAGGAAGTTGTTGTCAGAGAGAGTGATTGGCATTGGAATGGGCTGCCCAGGGAGGCGGTGGAGTCTGTGTGGCTGGAGGTGTTGAAGCCAAGCCTGGCTGGGGCACTTAGTGCCATGGTCTGTTTGATTGGGCAGGGCTGGGTGCTAGGTTGGGCTGGCTGAGCTTGGAGCTCTCTTCCAACCTGCTTGATTCTATGACTCTATGAGTTGTGGAAAATTCCCTGATGATATGTCATTTGGATAACTCAGCAGTCCACAGGCCTGTACAAACAATGAGTTTTGTGTTGTTAGTTTTGGTTTTGTTCTTCTGAGATAAAACTTAGGTAAGACAGGCTTACCACCTGTCCCAGGTCAGCACAAGTGAGGTACAGGAGGTTTGCTTTAGATCCAATGACATAAAGAGAAAGTAATCCCATTTGCTTCACTGGCTTCTGAAACTGCAGCTGTCCCAAGGGCAGGCTTTTCTGCTGCCTGGTGGAAGCAGGGCTGCTGCTGTCCAATCTGTCTTGTTTGGGTGTTGATGTGTGAAAAAAATCACAGAGTGGTAAGGATTGGAGTGGACCTCTGGAGATTATCCAGTCCAGCACCCCTGCTAAAGCAGGGTCACCCAGAGCAGGTCACCAAGGATCACAGTGTCCAGATGGATTTGGAATCTCTCCAGAGAAGGAGACTCCACTGCCTCTCTGGGCAGCCTGCCCAAATGCCCTGGCACCCTCGAAGGAAAGAGGCTTTTCCTTATGTGTAGATGGAACCTCCTGTGTTCCAGTTGGTGCCCATCCCCTTGTCCTGTCACTGGGCATCACTGAGAAGATTCTGGCCTCATCCTTTTTCCCCCCACCCTTTAGTTATTGATCAGCACTGAGGAGATCCTCTTTCATGGAACAGAGCCCCATGTGCCTCAGCCTTTCCTGCTCAGACTGAGGTTCCAAGCCCCTTAGCTTTGTCATAGTCCTCTCTTGGACTCTCTCCAGTAATTGCCTGTCTCTTGAACACCTGTACTGGTGCAGGGCTTTGTTCCTTCCCAGGTGCAGGACTCTACACTTGCCCTTGTTGAACCTCATAAGGTTTCTCTGCACCCAGGTGTCTCTGAGTGGCAGTATGGCCTGATGGTGTGCCAGCCAGTCCTCTCAGCTTTGCATCAGCAGCTAGCTTGCTGAGAGCACTCCATCCTTTGCTCCAGGTCACTGATGGAGATGCTGAACAAGGCTGAGAAGTGGAATAATGGCACAGGAGTGACAGGTTAACATGCAGTTAACTCCTGCCTGTGGGCATCCTGTTACCTGGAGTCCCCTCTGGGAGATGAGTGGCAGTGCCTACTGAGTGAGCAGGTCCATATTCCAGCCTGTGTCTTGCAGTTGCTGCAGGGAAGCAAGTTTAGTGTCTGTCACCTGCTCTGCCACAGCTTGCCATAACCATTTGAGGGACCCCTGGGGAATTCTTCTCTTGTCTGATCCCATTTCTCATGCACTGGGTAACCTTGTGAAACAACTGCTTCAGTTTCAGCTCAAATCTTGCAGCAGTTGAACAGGTAGACAAGTAGTTTGCTGGGCACACTTGTTCAGGTTTAAGCACCTTAAGGTTTAAGCAATAAGTATACAACTGTCAGTTGAATGTAGGTGGAAGTAGTATGGTTCTGCAAGGCTGTGTGCCCAGTCTGAAGACTCTGAGCCCTGCTTTGAAATGTGGATTGTGTAACTTGTCTGTCTGGGGGTGTTGTTCTAAAGAAGTCATGCTGTTACATTTTGTTGTACTTAAATATGTGCCTCTTCCTTTGTTCTGAAGGGCCAAATCCTTTCTCCAGGAGTGCCACCTCAGCAGAGGTCCCTGCTCCTAAGTCCAGTGAGTACACCTCCACTTATTCCAGGATCAGAACTTTGTCATGCTTCTTGATAAGTGTTCAGTTTTGGGCTCCTCGCTACAAGAAGGACATTGGGGTCCTGAAGTGAGTCCAGAGAAGGGCAACAAAGCTGGTAAAGGGCCTGCCTGGAGAACAGGGCTGGTGAGGAGCAGGGGATTGTTTTTAGCCTGGAGAAAAGGAGGCTGAGGGGAGACCTTCTCACTCTGTACAGCTCCCTGAAAGGAGGTTAGAGCCAGGTAGGGACTGGTCTCCTCTACCTGCTAACAAGTGACAGGATGAGAGGTAATGGCCTCAGGTTGCACCAGTGAAGATTTGGGTTGGATACTGGAAAAAAATTCTTCATTGAAAGTGCTCTCAAATACTGGAAGAGGCTCCCCAGATAAGTGGTTGGATCCCCATCCCTGGAGGTGTTTAGGAAACGCACAGATGTTGTGCTGGGGGACATGGATTAGCACCAGACTTGATGGAATTAGGGAATGGTTGGACTTCAGGATCTTAAAGGTCTTTTCCAACCAAAACCATTCTATGAATCTACATCTTCCCAGATCCTCCACTCTCCTGTTACTGCCACAGTTCAGTGCATAACAGTGCTGTTGAGTGGTAGCTGAGACTGATTCTTGCTCTCATGTTTTTAAGAGGTTCCCTGCTCCTGTTGATGTCTTCTTTACCTAATGGGTTCCACAACACTGTTCTGATTGCCTTAGCCACACCAAATGCCTGCCTGGTTATGTCATGAAGGCATTCTTTGGGGTGGGAGAGATGAGGGCAGT